>NC_133160.1:99998729-101207514 GCF_040802235.1 Manis javanica | reverse complement strand
GGTGTGCACTGGAGCAGTGACATGGAGGGAGACAAGGAGCAGTGCAGTGGAGGGAGCACTGGAGAAGTGCATTGGAGGGAGGCAAGGAGCAGTAGATTGGAGCGAGCACTGGAGCAGTGCAGTGAAGGTGGGAATTTAGTAGTGCAATCGTGGGTGGTCTGGAGCAGTGCACTGGAGGGAGCAATGGAGAAGCGCGCTGGATGTATGCCTCGAGATGTGCAGTGGAGGAACCCTGAAGCAGTGTAGTGGAGGGTGGACTAGAGCAGTGCAGTGAAGGGTGCATGGAAGCATTGACCCGAGGGGTGGACTGGAGCTGTGGTATAGAGAGAGCACTGGCGCCGTGCAGTGGAGGCATGACTGGAGCAGTGCCATGGAGGTAGGATTGTAGCAGGACCCTGGTTGGAGGATGGAGCACAGTTGTGGAGGCAGGATTGGAGCAGGACACTGGTTTGAGGACTGGAGCAGTGCAGTGGAGGGTGCACTGGAGCTGTTCGGTGGACGGAGCTCTGGAGCAGTGCACAGGGTGAAGTACTGGGGCAGTGTAGTGGAGGGAACACTGGGGCAGTGACATGGAGGGAGACAAGTAGCAGTGCACTCACCCTCACATCACAGCCGGACCCTAACTCTAACCACAAATCTATCCACCGCCCCGTACACCTTCCAGAACACCTAACCATAACCCTAGCCCTGACTGTGGAACCAGACCCCTACCATCACCATTGACATCACCCATGCCTCACTGTAACACTGTAGCTCAATCTCACTGTTGCCCTCACATCAGAGCCAGATTCTAAATATAATAACTCTATCCTGCCCGTACATCTTACCAAACACCTAACCCTAACTCTAACCCTGGACACTCAATCTGACCCCTCACTGTCACCATCAACACCCATGCTTCCCTCCAACCATGAAGTTCATACCCGCTCTCACCCTCATATCAGAGAAGGACCTTTAATGTAACTGAAACTCTATCCTCCACAAACACCTTCTGGATCACCTAAACCTAACCCTAGCCCTGGCCCATGGACTTGACCTCTCACCCTCAACATCAACATTACCCACACCTCACCGTACACCTGTAGCTCAATCTTGCCCTCATCCTCACATCAGAGCCAAATCCTCACTGTAATCATAACCCTATCTTGCCTGCACACATAACCGAACACTTAACCCTAACCAAAGCCCAGGGCCCCTGGACCTGACACCTGACCGACACCATCAACATCCCCCACACCTCACCATAAACCTGAACCTCACTCTTGCCCTCGTTCTCACACCAGAGCCAGATCCTAACTCTAACCACAACCCTATTCACCCTGTACACCTTACCGAACACTTAACCCTAACACGAGCCCTGCCCTTGCACCTTATTCTTAATGGCCAACATCGATGTCCACCACACCTCCCCGTAATCCTGAACCTCAATCTTGCCCTCACCCTCACATTACAGCCAATCTCTAACTGTAACCATAAAACAATCCTGACCATACGCCTTACCGAACTCCTAACCCTAAACCTACCCCTGGACCTTAGACCTCATCCCTCATGGTCACCATGGACATCATCAAGACCTCACAGTAACACTGAAGCTCTATCTCATCCTTGCCCTCTCATCAGAGCCGGATCCTAACTATAACCATAAACATATCCTCCCCATAAACCTTTCTGAGAGACTAACCATAACCCTTGCCCTGGCTCATGGTCCAGACTGCTACTGTCACCACTGACATGACCCACGCTTCACTGTAGGAATGAAGTTAAATTTTTCCTTCGCCCTCACATCAGAGCCTGGCCCTAAATGTAACCAAAACCCTTTCCTCCCAGTACACCTTACCAAACACCTAAACCTAACCGTAGCCTAGCCTTTGCACCTGAATCCTCATGGTCACCTTAGACCTTCCACAATGCTTCCCCATAAACCTGAACCTCAATCCTACCCTTTACCTCACATCAGATCTGGATCTTAACTCTAACCGTAATCCTATCTATCATGTACAACTTACCGAACTTCTTACCCTAAACCTAGCCCTGGCCCATGGACCTCACCCCTCACCATCAGTTTCAATGTCAACCCCGCCAAATCGTAAACCTGAAACACAATCTTGCACTCACCCTCACATCACACCCAGACCCTAACTCTAACTGAAAACTTACACCACTATACACCTTTCCGAACACCAAACCCTAATCCTAGCCATGGCCTTTGGACCAGACCCCTACAATCATCATTGATGTCTAGCATGCCTCACTGTAACACTGTAGCTCAAAGTCGCTGTTGCCCTCATATCAGAGCCGGATCCTGACTGTAATCATAACCCTATCCAGCCCGTACATCTTACCAAAAACCTAACCATAACCCTAGCCCTGGCCATATGACTGGACCCCTCATTGTCACCATCAACAACACCCACGCTTCACTGTAACACTGAAATTCAGACCTGCACTCTTCCTCACATCAGAGCTGGACCCTTAATCTAACTGTTAACTCTCTACCCCCAGGCACATTCCTGAACACCTGACCCTAACCCTAGCCTTGGCTCTTGGACCAGACCACTACCACCACAATCGATGTCACCCATGCCTCACTGTAACACTGTAGCTCAATCTCGCTGTCTCCCCCACATCAGAGCTGGATCCTAAATGTAACCATAACCCTATCCTGCCCATACCCCTTACCAAACACTTAACCCTGACCCCAGCCCTGGCCCATGGACCTGACCACTCACCATCAGTTTCAATGTCACCTCTGCCAAATCATAAACCTGACACACAATCTCGTACTCACCCTCACATCACAGCCAGACCCTAACTCTAACCTCAACCCAATCCACCTTACCAAACACCTAACACTAACCCTAGCCCTGCCCTTTCACCTTATCCCTAATAGTCAACATCGATGTCCACCATGCCTCCCCATAACCCTGTACCTCAATATTGCCCTCACCCTAACATCAGAGTCAGTTCTTAACTGTAAACATACACAATCCTTCCAGCACACCTTACTGAACACCTAACCCTTACCCTAGCCCTGGCCCCATGACCTGACCCCTCACCATCAGTTTCAATGTCACCACCATCTAAACGTAAACCTGAAACACAATCTCCCACTCACTGTCACATCACAGCCAGACCCTAACTCTAACCAACAACCTATCACCCTGTACACCTTCCTGAACACCTAACCCTAACCCTAGCCCTGGACATTGGACCAGACCCCTACCATCACCATCGATGTCACCCATGCCTCACTGTAACACTGTAGTTCAATCTCGCTGTCAACCACAAATAAGAGCCAGATCCTAACTCTAACTGTAATGCTATCATCCCCATACACCTTCCAGAACACCTAACCCTAACCCTAGCCCTGCCCTTGGACATGAAGCCTCACGGTTAACATCAACATCACCCACACCTCAGCGTACACATGCAGCTCAGTCTTTACATCGGCTTCACATTAGAGGTGGATCCTCAGTGTAACCATAGCCCTATCCTGCCTGTACACATTACTGCACAATAAACCTAACCCTAACATATGGCCCCTGGATCTGACACCTGACCAACATCATCGACGTTCCCCACACCTCACCATAAACCTGAACCTCAATCTCGCCCCCGTCCTCACATCAGAGCTGGAACCTAACTCTAACTGCAACCCTATCCACCCTGTACACCTAACAGAACACCTAACCCTGACCCTAGCGCTGCCCTTGCACCTTATCCCAAATGCTCAACATTGATGTCCACCATGCCTCCCTGTAATCCTGAACCTCAATCTTGCCCTCACCCTCACATTAGAGCCGTTTCCTAACTGTAATCATAACACTATCCTGACCATACACCTTATCGAACTCCTAACCCTAAGCACAGCCCTGACCTTTGGACCTGACTCCCCAAGGTCAACATAAACATCAACCACAACTCACAGTATTCCTGTAGCTCAATCTTGCCCTCATCCTCACATCAGAGCCATATCCTCACTGCAACCATAACCCTATCCTGCCCATATGCATTACAGAACACTTAATCCTAACCCTAGCCCTGGTACCTGGACACGACCCCTGACCATCAGTTTTAGTGTCACCCCGCCAAATCACAATCCTGAAACACCATCTCGCACTCACCCTCACATCACAGCCAGACCCTAACTCTAACCGAAACCCTATTCCACCCATACACCTTCAAGAACACCTAACCCTAATCCTAGACCTAGCTCTTGGACTAGACTGCTACCATCATCATCGATGTCACCCATGCCTAACTGTAACACTGTAGCTCAATCTCAGGGTCACCCTCACATCAGAGCCAGATCCTAAATGTAACCATAACCCTATTCTGCCCATAAAACTTACCGAACACATAACCCTAACCCTAGTCCTAGCCCCTCAACCTGACCCCTCACCGTCACCATCGACAACACTCACGCTTCACTGTAACACTGAAGTTCATACCCACACTTTCCCTCACATCAGAGCCGGTCACTAAATCTAACCATAATGTTATCCTCCGTGTACACCTTCCAAGACACCTAACCCTAACCCTAGCCCTGCCCTTGGAACTGACCCCTCACAGTCAACATCAACATCACCCACACCTCACCATAAACCTGCAGCTCAATCTCGCCATCACCCTCACATCACAGACGGACCCTCAGTTAACCGTAACCCTATCCTGTCATTCACATTACCGAACACTAAACCTAACCCTAGCACAAGGCACATGACCTGACACCTGACCGACACCATTGTCCCCTATTCCTCACCATAACTTTAACTTCAGTCTTATCCTCGGCCTCACATCAGAGCCAGATCCAAACTCTAACCACAACCCTACCTACCCTGTACACTTTACTGAACACCTAATCCTAACTCCAGCCCTGCCCATGCACCTTATCCCAAATGGTAAACATCGATATCGATCATGCCTCCCTCTAATCCCGAGTCTCAATCTTGCCCTCACCCTCACATTAGAGCCGGTTCCTAACTGTAACCATTACACTATCCTGACCATACACCTTATCAAACCTCTAACACTAACCCTAGCCTTGACTATTCAAACTGACCCCTCACCATCACCACTGACAACACCCACGCTTCACTGTAACCCTGAAGTTCATACCCACATTCACCCTCACATCAGAGACCCTTACTCTCACTGTAACTCTATCCTCCCATAGAACTTACGGAACACCTAACCCTAACCCTAGCCCTGGCCCTTTGACTTGACCCCTCATGGTGAACATCGACGTCAACCACAAGTCACCATAAACCTGTAGCTCAATCTCGCCCTCATCCTCACATCAGAGCCATATCCTCACTGTAACCATAACCCTATCCTGCCTGTACACACTACCAAACACTTAACTCTAATCCTAGACCTGGCCACTGGACCTGAACCCTTACCATCAGGTGTATTTTATTTTATTTTTTAAATTTTTTATTAAGGTGTGATTAATATACACTCTTATGAAGGTTTCACATGAAAAAACAATGTGGCTACTACATTTACCCATATTATCAAGTCCCCACCCATACCCCAAAGCAGTCACTGTCCATCAGTGCAGCAAGTTGCCAGAGATACATGATGCCCCTTCTCTGTGATACACTGTTCTCCCCATGATCCCCCACACCATGTGTACTAAGCATAATACCCCTCAGTTCCCTTCTCCCTCCCTCCCCACCCACCCTCCCACACCCCTCCCCTTTGGTAACCACTAGTTCATTCTTGGAGTCTCTGAGTCTGCTGCCATTTTATTCCTTCAGTTTTGCTTCATTGTTATACTTCACAAATGAGGGAAATCATTTGGCATTTGTCTTTCTCTGCCTGGCTTATTTCACTGAGCATAATGTCCTCCAGCTCCATCCATGTTGTTGCAAATGGTAGGATTTGTTTCTTTCTTATGGCTGAATAGTATTCCATTGTATATATGTAAGACATCTTTTTTATCCATTCATCTACTGATGAACACTTGGGTTACTTCAATATCTTGGCTATTGTAAAAAGTGCTGTGATGAACATAGGGGTGCATATGTATTTTTGAATCTGAGAAGTTGTATTCTTTGGGTATATTCCAAGAAGAGGGATTCTGGGGTCAAATGGTATTTCTATTTTTAGTTTTTTGAGGAACCTCCATATTGCTTTTCACAATGATTGAACTAGCTTACATTCCCACCAGTAGTGTAGGAGGGTTCCCCTTTCTCTGCATTCTCGCCAATATTTGTTGTTCTTAGTCTTTTAGAGGCTGGGCATTCTTACTGGTGTCAGGTGATATCTCATTGTGGTTTTAATTTGCATTTCCCTGATGATTAGTGATGTGGAGCATCTTTCCATGTGTCTGTTGGCCATCTGAATTTCTTCTTTGGAGAACCATCTCTTCATATCCTCTGCCCATTTTCTATTTGGGTTATTTGCTTTTGGGGTATTGAGGTGTGTAAGTTCTTTATATATTTTGGATGTTAACCCCTTGTCAGATATGTCATTTACAAATATATTCTCCCATACTGTAGGATGCCTTTTTGTTTTGTTGATGATGTCCTTTGACATACAAAAACTTTTTAGTTTGATGTAGTCCCATGAGTTCATTTTTGCTTTTGTTTCCCTTTCTCAAGGAGATGGGTTCAGGAAGGAGTTGCTCGTGCTTATATTCAGGAGATGTTTGCCTATGTTGTCTTCTAAGAGTTTTATGGTTTCATGACTTACATTCAAGTCTTTAATCCACGTTGAGTTTACTTTTGTGTATGGGGTTAAACAATAATCCAGTTTCATTCTCTTGCATGTAGCTGTCCAGTTTTGCCAACACCAGCTGTTGAAGGGGCTGTCATTTCCCCATTGTATGTCCATGGCTCCTTCATCATACATTAATTGACCATATATGGTTGGGTTTATATCAGGGCTCTCTAGTCTGTTCCATTGGTCTATGGGTCTGTTCTTGTGACAGTACCAAATTGTCTTGATTGCTGTGGCTTTGTAGTAGAGCTTGAAGTTGGGGAGCATAATTCCCCCTGCTTTACTCTTCCTTCTCAGGATTGCTTTAGCTCTTCTAGGTCTTTTGTGGTTCCATGTGAATTTTAGGATGATTTCCTCTAGTTCGTTGAAGAATGCTGTTGGTATTTTGATAGGAATTGCATTGAATCTATAGATTGCTTTAGGCAGGATGGCCATTTTGACAATATTAATTCTTCCTATCCATGAGCATGGGATGTGTTTCCATTTATTGGTATCTTCTTTAATTTCTCTCATGAGTGTCTTGTAGTTTTCAGGGCACAGGTCTTTCACTTCCTTGGTTAGGTTTATTCCTAGGTATTTTATTATTTTTGATGCAATTGTGAATGGAATTGTTTTCCTGATTTCTCTCTCTGCTAGTTCATTGTTAGTGTATAGGAATGCCACAGATTTCTGTATATTAATTTTGTATCCTGCAACTTTGCTGAATTCAGATATTAGATTTAGTAGTTTTGGAGTGGAGTCTTTGGAGTTTTTAGGTACAATATCATGTCATGTGAAAACAGGGACAGATTGGCTTCTTCCTTGCCAATTTGGATGCCTTTTATTTCTTTGTGTGGTCTGATTGCCGTGGCTAGGACCTCCAGAACTATGTTGAATAAAAGTGGGGAGAGAGAGCATCCTTGCCTTGTTCCCGATCTCAGTGGAGAAACTTTCAGCTTCTCACTGTTAAGTATGATGTTGGCCGTGGGTTTGTCATTTATGGACTTTATTATGTTGAGGTACTTGCCCTCTATACCCATTTTGCTCAGAGTTTTTATCATGAATGAATGTTGATTTTGTCGAATGCTGTTTCAGTATCTATGGAGATGATCATGTGGTTTTCCTCCTTCTTTTTGTTGATGTAGTGGATGATGTTGATGGATATTCAAATGTTGTACCATCCTTGCATCCCTGGTATGAATCCCACTTGATCATGATCATTATCTTTTTGATGTATTTTTGAATTTGGTTTGCTCATATTTTGTTGAGTATTTTTGCATCTTCGTTCATCAGGGATATTGGTCTGCAATTTTCCTTTTTTGTGGTGTCTTTGCCTGGTTTTGGTGTTAGAGTGATGTTGGACTCATAGAATGATTTTGGGAGTATTCCCTCCTCTTCTACCTTTTGGAAAACTTTAAGGAGGATGGGTATTAGGTCTTCACCAAATGTTTGATAAAATTCAGCAGTGAAACCATCTGTTCCAAGGATTTTGTTCTAAGGTACTTTTTTGATTACCAGTTCAATTACTTTGCTGGTAATTGGTCTGTCCAGATTTTCTGTTTCTTCCTTGGTCAGCCTTGGAAGGTTGTGTTTTTCTGGAAAGTTATCCATTTCCTCTAGGTTATCCAGTTTGTTACCATATAATTTTTCATAGTATTCTCTCATAATATTTTGTATTTATGTGGTGTCCATAGTGATTTTTCCTTTCTCATTTCTGATTCTGTTTGTGTGTAGACTCTCTTTTTTCCTTGATAAGTCTGTCTAGGGGTTTATCTATTTTGTTTATTTTCTCAAAGAACCAGCTCCTGCTTTCATTGATTCTATTGTTTTATTCTTCTCAATTTTTTTAATTTCTGCTTTAATCTTTATTATGTCACTCCTTGTACTGTCTTTGGGCCTCATTTGTCCTTCATTTTCTAGTTTCATTAATTGTGAGTTTAGACTGTTCATTTGGGTTTTTCTTCTTTCCTGATCTTTGTGTGTATTCTGATGTATTTCCCTCTTAGCATCATCTTCGCTGTGTCTCAGAGATTTTATGCTTTTGAATAATTTTGTCATTTGTCTCCATATATTGTTTGATCTGTTTTTGTTTGGTCAGTGATCCATTTATTATGTAGGAGAATGTTATGAAGCCTCCATGTGTTTGTGGGCTTTTTCATTTTCTTTGTGTAATTTATTTCTAGTTTCATACCTTTGTGGTCAGAGAAACTGGTTGATACAATTTCAATCTTATTTACTGAGGCTCTTTTTGTGGCCTAGTATATGATCTATTCTTGAAAATGTTCCATGCGAACTTGAGAAGAATGTCTACTCTGCTTCTTTTGGGTGTAGGGTTCTGTAGATGTCTGTTAGGTCCATCTGTTCTAATGTGTTGTTCAGTGCCTCTCTGTCCTTACTTATTTTTTGCCTTGTTGGTGTGTCCTTAGAGTGAATGGAGTGTTGATGTCTCCTACAATGAATGCATTGCATTCTATTTCCCCTTTTGATTCAGTGAGTATTTTTTTCACATATGTAGTTGCTCCTGTGTTGGGAACATAGATATTTATAATGGTTATATCTTCTTGTTGGATTAACCCCTTTATCATTATGTAATGTCCTCCTTTGTCTCTTGTGACTTTCTTTGTTTTGAAGTCTATTTTGTCTGATACAAGTACTGCAACTTCTGATTTTTTTCTCCCTATTAGTTTCATGAAATATCTTTTTCCATCCCTTCAGTTTTAGTCTGTGTATGTCTTTGGGTTTGAAGTGAGTCTCTTGTTGGCAGCATATAGATGGGTCTTGTTTTTTTTATACATTCAGTGACTCTATGTATTTTGATTGGTGCTTTCAGACCATTTACATTTAGGGTGATTATTGATAGGTATGCACTTATTGCCATCGCTGGTTTTAGATGCATGGTTACCAAAGGTTCAAGGGTAATTCCTTTATTATCTAACAGTCTAATTTAACTCACTTCATATGCTATTACAAACACAACCTAAAGGTTCTTCTTTCCCCTCCTCTGCTTTTGTCATCCATCCTTTGTATGTTATGTATCATATACTGTACTCTTTGTCTATTCCTTGGGTGACATTTAGCCTTAGGAATACTTCCATCTATAGGAGTCCCTCCAAAATGCACTGTAGAGGTGGTTTGTGGGTGGGAGGTAAGTTCTCTCAGTTTTTGCTTATCTGAAAATTGCTTAATCCCTCTTTAAATTTAAATGATAACCTTGCCGAGTAGAGTGTTCTTGGTTCAAGGCCATCCTGCTTCATTGCATTAAATATATCATGCCACTTCCTTCTGGCCTGTAAGATTTCTGTTGAAAAATCTGATGATAGCCTGATGGGTTTTCCTTTGTATGTGATCTTTTTCTATCTCTAGCTGCTTTTATCCTTGATCTTTGCCATTTTAATTATTATATGTCTTGATGTTGTTTTCCTTGGTTCCCTTGTGTTGGGAAATCTGTGCACCTCCGTGGCTTGCGAGACTATCTTCTTCCACAGATTGGGGAAGTTTTCAGCAATTACCTCCTTGATGACACTTTCTATACCTTTTTTTCTCTTCTTCTTCTTCTTCTTCTGGTACCCCTATAATGCGAATATTGTTCCATTTGGATTGGTCACACAGTTCTCTCAATATTCTTTATTCTCTCTGTGCCTCAGCTTCTTTGTATTCCTCTTCTCTAATTTCTATTCCATTTACCATCTCTTCCACTACAGCTAATCTGCTTTTAAATCCCTCCATTGTATGTTTCACTTAAGATATGGAATTTTGTAATGATTCAATCTCTGTCTTAAATTCATTCCTGAGTTCTTGAATATTTTTCTGTACCTCCATAAACATGTTTATGATTTTCATTTTGAACTCTCTTTCAGGAAAATTGGTGAGTTTAGCTTCATTTAGCCCTTTTCCTGGCGTTTGTGAGGTTTTGGTCGGAACCATGTTCTTCTGACATTACATATTTCTATGTGGTGCCCTGTTGTGCCCAGAAGCTCCTGTCTCTGGAGCTGCTCATCCCCTAGACTGAGGTTGTGGTCATAGGAGATCAGAGCTGGTGCCTGGGGGGAGGAAAGATCTGTTTCCTGATTCCCTTCTGTGGTCCCTGTCTCCAGTATCAGAGCCAGCAGGCTGAGCACACAGGTGTAAGCCTCTGTGCTTGGTGTCTCTAGCTGATTTAAGTGGGGCCTCCCTCTGGCTGGCCTGATGCCAGTGCAGTGACTGCCAGTTTGTGAGCCAATTCCAGCAGGCCAAGGGGAAGGTGCAGCAGGCTGCCTGTCACAGTGGGGGCCCTCAGAGCTGACTAGGCAGCCAGGGTAAGGGAGCCCGTGAAGGTACTCAAAGTTCCCAACCTGCTGGGCAGATCATGCCAGGACAACCTTGTCCACCTATCCCTTCTCCGTGCTGCAAGCTGCATGCAAACCCCACCCCTTCAGCAGGCCTCTCACTGCTAGGAAGCCTCTCAGACTGTCTGTCTTTCCTCTGTCCAAGAGTGGCCAGATGTGGATTCCTGTCCTCTACAAACTGCCAGAATCTCAGTCTCTCCAGCACTCCACCAGTCCCTACTCCCCAACCTCCAGAGTACCACACAATGTAGATTTCTGCTTGCTAAGCAGATTTCCAGGGCTAAGTGTTCTGCAGTCCAAGGCTTCCACCCTCTCCCCACTCCATTTCTCTACCTCGCACTGGTGAGCTGGGGTGAAGGAAGGGCTTGGGTCCCACCAGATCAAGGCTTTGGTATGTTACCCTGTTTCATGAGATCTGCTCTGTTCGTGAGGTCTGTATGCAGTCTGGTTCAGCCTTCTTTCCCGTTTCTGTTTTAGGTGTAGTTATATTAACTACAATTTTCATGCTATTGGTGGTTTGGGGAGGAGTTCTCTGTCTCTTCTCTCATGCTGCCATCTTGAATGTCTCATCATTAATGTACTTTTATAGCAAAAAAATGAAAATTTCTGGTCTAGGATCCAATCCAGGGTCAAACATTGTATTTGGTTATCATGTCTAATTTGTCTCTTAAGGTGAAATAGTTCCTTTATCTTTTTTGTCTTGCATGATCTTGATTTTTTTAAGGAGATGAGCCAGTTATTTCACAGCAAGTCCGATATTTCCTTGTGATTATTAGGTTAGGCTTTTTTGCCAGGATACCAAAGAGTGATGCTGTGTCCTGCTCAATGCATCATACCAAGAAGCATTTGTGGTGACGCTGGCTCTACACTTTTTAGCAAGGTGGTGCCTGCAAGTTGTCTCTGCCATTAATTACTGTTTTTATCTGTGTAATTAATTATCGTCTTGCAGAATGAGGTTATAGTTAAGGCTAAACAAAAGAGGGAGCAAGTTTCCTAAGTGATCTAATAGGAAATTGTTTAGCTGTTATTTGACTTCCTGGAGATTACATATAAAGATCAGAACAGTGTTTAAAAGGCAGTCTCCTGGCACTTTCAGTGCTTTAGCTGCAAATTATTTACAAAAGCAATATATAGATCTGAATTCTGTTCAGCTGAATATTAAAGCCTTAAGTAAATGCCAATTTTTTCATTCAGCAGCTCTTCAGGGGGATGGAGCTTGAAGAGAAGCAGAACTGTTATTTCTATGATGCTATATACATTTGGCTTTTCAAAAGCCCTCTGACGGGAAGATAATGTCGTATGCTATTAGTCATACTTTACAATCAAAAGAACAGGCTTATGTTGATATTAAAGCAATGAATTGTGACTTCCAGTCTCTTTGTTCACCATCATGTTCCTAAAGAGAGAACTTTGCTGAAACTGTACAAGTTACTTAATGCATATTTATTTATTTTTCTGGAGTTATACGCCAGCACAATAAATGAGATTTTTAAAAAACTACTCTTTCAAATGCTTCTATGTCATAGTAAAGGAATCATACACTTCTTTTTTATGCTTGTTGATTTTTTCTTTATTGAGGTATAATTGACAAATAAAATAGCATATGTATAAGGTACACAACGTGATGTTTTGATATGAATACATTGTGAAATGTTTACCACAATCAAGCTAGTTAACACATCCATCAATTCACATGGTTACCATTTTTGTGTCTGAATAGAGAGAACATTGAAGTCTTTCTCTTAACAGATTTCAAGTACACAACAAAGTGTTATTAACCATATTCATCATGCTATACTTTGATTTACAAAATTTATTCATCTGGAATAACTGAAACTTTGTAACCTTTGACCAACATCTTCCTTTTTCCAGTCCCTGGAAACTAGCATTCTACTCTCTGCTTCTGAATTCTACTTTTTATATTCAGCATATAGATGAGACCATGTAGTATTTTTCTGTTTCTGGCTTATTTCACTCAACATGATGTCCCCTAAGTTCATCCATGTTTTCACAAACGACAGGATTTCCTTAAAGGTTGAATAGTATTCTATGGTGTGTGTGTGTGTGTGTGTGTGTGTGTGTGTGTGTGTGTGTGTGTGTGTGGATGTGGGTGTGTGCATGCTTGCATATACATATATATCACATCCTTTTTATCCATTTACCTGTTGATGAACACCTAGGTTGATTTCATATCTTGGCTATTGTGAATAATGCATGGGAGTATCTACATCAGTATCTCTTTTGAGATACTGATTTCATTTCCTTTGGATATATACCCAGAAATGGGATTGCTGGATGATATAGTGCTTCTATTTTTAAGTTTTTGAGGAACCTCCATACTGTGTTCCATAATGCCTATGCCAATTTACATTACTGCCAAAGATGTACAAGTGTTCTCTTTTCTGCACATCCTCATCAACACTTGTTATGTTATCTTTTGTTTATTTGATAATAGCCATTTTAACATATGTTAAGTGTTATCTCCTGGCTTTGATTTGTATTTTCCTGATGATTAGTAATGATAAGCATTTTTCATATATCTACTGGCCATTTGTATGTTGTCTTTTGAGAAATATTAATTCACATCCTGTGCCCATTTTTAAATCCATTTATTTGTTTTCTTGCTGTTGAGTTTTTGGATTCCTTCTATATTTGGATGTTAACCCCTTATCAGATGTAAAGTTTGCAAATGTTTTCTCTCATTCCATAGGTTGTCTTCACTTTATTGTTTCCTTTGCTGACAAGTAGCTTTTTGTTTGGTGTGATCCTTTTGTGTATTTTTGTTTTTGTTGCCTAAGCTTTTGGGATCATACCCAAAAATCATTGTTCAGACTACTGTCAAGAAATATTTTCCCTACGTTTTCTTCTATTTTATAGTTTTAGGTCTTACACTTGAGTATTTAATCCATTTTGAGTCTATTTTTCTGTATTTTGTAAGATAGGATCCGATTTAATTTTTCTGCATGTGGATAACCAGCTTTCCCAACTATGTTTATTAAAGAGACTATTATTTTGCCATTTTGTGTTCTTGGCACCCTTGTGGAAAATCAATTGACCATAAAGGTCAGTTTATTTCTGGACTCTTTATTCTGTTTCATTGGTCTGTATGCCCATAATTACAGAAGTACATACTGTACTCATTACTATAGCTTTGTAATATAGTTTGAAATCCATACATGATGCCTTAAGCTTTGTTCTTCTTGCTCAAGATTGCTTAGGCTGTTTGGGTTCTTTTGTGGTTCCATATGAATTTGAACACTGCTCTTCCAGTTCCTTTGTCTTGGTACAAAAAGTTCTTGGTTATTCTACCAAAACTGCAGGATTTACAGGAAGGTATAAAATATCCTACAGTCCCTTAATAGGCTTTTTAATGCATATTTAAATTTGTTTGACTTTTTAAAGAAATTTACATTTGTTAGAGAATTATCAATGATTAGAGAATTATGTATGAGACACATTCATTTTTAAAGTAATGATGGCTCCAAGGAAAATTTTCTCTTTTTGTATGCTTGAAGATAACTTGACTATGAATTTCTTTTAAAGTCTGAACAACAAAAAAATTTTCAGGAAAAATTCTGAACAAAACCCAATGTAAAATTCTCCTAATGTAAAGATGTAATAATTCAAGTGCTCTTCATAATGTCATTCCTCCTTAGCAGTGGTATAAATGTGAATAATGAGCAAACATTTTAGAAGGGATTTCCTTGCCCTTTGGGAAAGAATCAATTAGGATAGGCTAGATTATAACACAGTGAAAATAACCTCCAAATCTCAATGGCTTAAAATAATGAGTCTATTTTGTCTTTATGTTTCTAGGTTAAATCACATGATATAAACAGTATGTAATCATTTTTGAACTAGAGAACTGGAGATATTGCAAATTTGTATGGATAATCCTGATCCATATTAGTCGCAGATCAAGTGAGGGCTCTAATCTTTATCCTTTGTGAGGGTAAAATCTTATAGAGGTTTCACCAGCTAGGATGTTGCTAGATAGTTTGGCAGAAGGAAAGAAACAAAAGAGGTGCACATATTCCACTAACAATATTATTGGTCCAAAAAGGTCATAAGACTGTGTCTAACTTTAATAGGGTTGAGGGAGTGCTGTCTATATGCCAGGAAAAAGGATAACTTGAAATATTAATGACTACCAAATCTGGTAATATTTTTGTCAGTGACAGTCTAATAACGTTTCTTTTATATACTTTTCCAGTATACAACCTGGTTTAAAAAAATCACATGGTTCATTTATGCAGATGTTTGTGTTTGTTTGTGTACACTGTAAAAATTGAAACACCTGGGATTGTTAATCCCCAATGAATCTATTATTTAAGTAGGCTTTATCACAGAGTTTCAGAAATAGTTTTTGGAACTTGCTATTGTTAAAATAGTAGGCTCCCAGTAATTCTTCAATAATATATCATGTTCCTCTCTGACATGTAATGTAATTACTAGGCTGGGGCTATATTTCCAAACATTTTCTGGGTCTAGAATTGGAATTTCACAACAGACAATGAGTAAATCATGTTTCTTCACTTTTTCTCCTTTGTTTTATCTTAAACTTGTCATATACTGCAATAATATAATATTTCAGGTAATATCTATGTTTAATAATGAAATAGCTGACACACATCTTTATTAAACTGGCTGGTCTTATTAACCAAATAATAAGTTGCCAATCTAGTGAAATTCCAGTTCTAGTTTTGTGTTCTTTGTAAAATAGTGGTGTAAGAATTGCTTTATAATTTTTTGTGAGAAATATAACAACTACCTAGTTACTGGATTAGGTTAACTAATATCAAAGGAATGTATATTGGTTTTATTAACAGCTGTACTGAAATAGATTCACATATATATAATTTACCCATTTAAACTATGTAATTTAATGTTTTTTTTGTATATTCACCAAGAATTGTACATCCATCACCAAGATCAATTTTAAAACATGTTCATCATTCCAAGAAGTAACCCCATACCTATTAGCAGTTACTCTCCATTTCTCCAGACACCTCTCACCCACCAGTCCTACGCAACCACTCATTAACTTTCTTCTCTGCAGATTTGCCTATGATGTGTTTTCCCTATAAATACAATCATATAATCTGTACTTTTGTGACTGTTTTCTTTCATTTATCATAATATTTTCAAGGTTAATCCATGTTGTAGGAGGTATCAGTACTTCATTCCTTTTTGTTCCCAAGTAATATTCAATTGTATGGCTATCCCATATTTATTTATCCATACACCAGTTAATCAACATTTGGGTTGTTTCCAAGTTTTGGCTATAATGAATAAGGTTATGAACATTTGTGTTAGAATGATTGAATACATGTACATATATTTTTACTTTGCTTGGATATATACCTAGGAGCAGAATTGGTAGGTCATATGGCAACTCTAAGTTTAACCTTTTCAGATTGTTTCCAAAGCAGCTGTACTATTTTACATCCCTACTAGCAAGGTATAAAGGGTCCAATTTTCCACAGCCTTGCCAGTAAATACTGTCTCTTTGATTATAGTCATCTTAGTGGGTGTAGTATGGTATTTCCATGTGGTATTAATTATTTGCATTTCCTTGATAGCATGTGGTGTGAGCATCTTTTTCACGTGTTTATTGGCCATTTAAGTATCTTAGTTGGATAAATATCTCTTCAGTTCCTTTGAACATTTTTCAGTTGGGTTCTTTATCTTTTCATTATTGAGCTGCAAGGGTGCTATATATATTCTGGATTTAAGTACCCTATCAGATATTGATTTGAAAATATTTTGTCTCATTGTCTTTTCACTTTTGATGATGTCCTTTTAGGCACAAAGGTTCTTCTATTTGTCTCTTTGGTTGCTCATGCTTTTGTTGTCATATCTAAGAAACTACTGCCTAATTCAAGTTAACAATAATTTAAACCTGTTTTCTTCTACAAGTTTCATAGTTTTATCTCTTACATTTGGAATTATTTTTTAGTGAACTTTTTTATTTGGTGTGAGGTAGAAGTCCAACTTCATTCTTTTGCAAGTGAATATATAGTTTTCCCAGTGCCATTTGTTGAAAAGAGTATTCTTTGCCCCCATTGAATTGTCTTGTGACCCTAGTTGAAAATTAATTGACTGTAAATGTGAGAGTTGGTCCATTGAGCTATATGTATATACATTTGCCAGTACCACACTGTTTTGATTACTATAGCTTTGTGTTAGTTTTGAAATTGGGAAGTGTGAGTCCTCCAACTTTGTTCTTCATTTCCAAGACACTGTTTTGGCTATTTTGGGTCCCTTAACATTCCATATGAATTTTAGGATCATCTTGTCAATTTCTGCAAAGAAGTCATCTGGACTTTTGGTAGGGAGTTTTGCCATATTTGTACTATAAAGTCTTCTAATCCATGAACATAGGAGGTCTTTCCACTTATTTAGGCTTTTAAAAATTTCTTTAACAATGACATAGTTCTTAGGGTATGAGTTTTATATTTCTTTTGTTAAATGTTTTCCTATTTCTTTTTCATGCTGTTACAAATGAAATATTTTCCTTTTTTCATTTCGTTTGTTCTGAAACTGTATTGCTACTGTATAGAAATATAAGTAATTTTATTTCTAATAAAAATTTTTATTCATAATTTTCATTTCATTTCTTTGCTTTATTTAAAAGATCAAAATTTCCTTCCTTTTTCTTGCTAGAAATGTATTTCAGTATTAGCCCTTTTTAATCCAGTTCACCCTTTAACCACATCCACAAAATAAATACTTATCAGTTACTGAGAAATTGGAATATAAGCTCAATTATGTTAAAAACTAATGGTAACACTAACACATAGTAACAGCTTCTATTGCAATATTTATTTTCTTTGTGGTAAAAGAAAACAAACCAGTAGCCCACTGCTACAGAAAGAATTTAGCTACAAGTTGATCAATTTGAGCAGGACAACTGCACAAATAAATGTATGCAAAACTTAACAAATCCCTTGGGGAAGCTGACTGTAAGAATTTTCTAGTCTGTGTCAAGTACCAATTGATTTTAATCATATATGGAGTATAAGAACAAAGAAAAACTGAAGGAACAAAACAGCAGCAGAATCACAGAAACCAAGAATGGACTAACAATTATAAGTACTTTTTATATGAATCTTGTATCCTGCAATCTTGCATAACTTGTTTACTAGTTTTAATTGTTTTTTCTACAGTCCTTGGGATTTTCTATATATAATATCATAACTTTGAAATATGGTGGTGTGAGAGGAGAGACAGAGGCTGTATCTAAAACTGGATACAATTAGAAAATATAGTTGACATAACTAATCCTGAGAGAGCAACAGGAAAGAGGATGGTGCCAGACTGCATACACCTGGAGAAAAGAGCAGACCTCACCGAAGAGGGTAAGATACCAGAGCTGTGGCTTGGCGAGACACGAGACCTTTCCCCACCCCAGCCCACTGGTGGGAGGAAGAGAAACTCAGCAGGGAGGGAGTGGAAGGCTTGGGACTGCTGAATACCTAGCTCCAGAGACATGTGCTGGGAGCACAAACCTATATTTCATGGTGCTTTCATCATGCTCTTCTGATTACAGGGTTGGGAAGCTGGGACAGGCAGAATTCCTGGGGAGAATGGGATTCCGGCCGCTTGTGGAAAGCAGGGATCCATATTTGGCTACTCTGGAAAAAAAGATTATATCTGTGTGCTCAGCCCACTGGTTCAGGTAGTGGAGACAGGCACAGCAGCCGGGAAGCGGGAAACAACACCTTCCTCCCCCCAGGCACAAATATTGCTCCCCTGCAACCCTTGACATTGTTTCAGGGGCAGAGCAGCTCCAGAATAGAGCTGTTGGACACTAGAGGGCGCCATATACAAATATGAAATGCCAAAGAAACCTGGTCCAGAGTAAAATTTTTAATGCAACTCCCGAGAAAGATTTATATGATATGGACCCATGACTCTTCCTGAAACGGAATTCAAAATAAAAATCATCAACATGCTAATGGAGGTATAGAAAGACATCCAAGAACTCAGGAATGAATTCAGGCTGGAGATTTAATCATTGAAGAACACGATGGAGGGTATTAAAAGCAGGTTGGGTATGGTGGAGAGACAATAAATGAAATAGAAACCAGAGAAGAGGAATACAAAGAAGCTGAGGCACAGAGAGAATAAAGGATCTCTAAGAATGAAAGAATATTGAGAGAACTGTGTGACCGATCCAAATGGAACAATATTTGCATTATAGGGATACCAGAAGAAGAAGAAGAAGAAGAGCGAGAAAGGGATAGAAAGTGTCTTTGAGGAGGTAATTGCTGAAAACTTCCCCAGTTTCAGGAAGGAGGTAGTCTCTCAGGCCATGGATATCCACAGATCTCACAACATAAGGGACACAAGGAAGACAACACCAAGACACATAGTAATTAAAATGGAAAATATCAAGGATAAGGACAGACTGCTAAAATCATCCAGAGAGAGAAATAAGATCACATACAAGGAAAGCCCATCAGGCTAACATCAGACTTCTCAGCAGAAACCTTACAGGCCAGAAGGGAGTGGCATGATGTATTTAATGCCATGAAGCAGAAGGGCCTGGAACCAAGATTACTTTATCCAGCAAGATTATCATTTAAATTTGAAGGAGGAATTAAACAATTTCCAGATAAGCAAAAGCTGAGAGAGTTTACCTCCCATAAAACATCTCTACAGTCTATTTTGGAGGGACTGCTATAGATGGAAGTGTTCCTAAGGTTGAATAGCTGTCACCAGAGGTAATAAAACCAGAGTAAAGAAAGTAGAATAGCTAATTACTAAACAAATGCAAAATTAAATGAACTATCCCCAAAATCAATCAAGGGATAGACAAAAAATACAGAATATGATAACAAATATACAAAGAATGGAGGAGGAAGAAAAAGGAGGAGAAAAAGAAAAGAATCTTTAGATTGTGTTTGTAACAGCATACTAAGTGAGTTGTTAGATTCTTAGATAGTAAGGAAAGTAACCTGGAACCTTTGGTAACCATGAATCTAAAGCCAGAAATGGCAATAAATACATATCTATTGATAATCACCCAAATGTAAATGGACTGCATGCACCCACCAAAAGACATAGAGTCACTGAATGGATAAAAAAAAAACAAGACCCACCTATATGCTGCTTACAAGAGACTCACCTCAAATCCAAAGATATGAACAGACTAAAAGTCAAGGGATGGGAAAGGATATTTCATGCAGACAACAGGGAGAAAAAGCAGGTGTTGCAGTACTAGTATCAGACAAAATAGACTTCAAAACAAAGAAAGTAACAAGAGATAAAGAAGGACATTACATAATAATAAAGGGCTCAGTCCAACAAGAGGATATAACCATTATAAATATATATGCACCCAACACAGGAGCACCAGCATATGTGAAACAAATACTAACAGAACTATAGGAGGAAATAGACTGCAATGCATTCATTTTAGGAGACTTCAACACACTATTCACTCCAAAGGACAGATCCACCAGACAGAAAATAAGTAAGGACACAGAGGCACTGAACAACACACTAGAACAGATGGACCTAATAGACATCTATAGAACTCTCCATCCAAAAGCAACAGGATAGACATTCTTCTCCAGTGCATATGGAACATTCTCCAGAATAGACCACATACCAGGCCACAAAAATAGCCTCAGTAAATTAAAAAAGATTGAAATTCTACCAACCAACTTTTCAGACGACAAAGGCATAAAACTAGAAATAAACTGTACAAAGAAAGCAAAAAGGCTCACAAACACATGGAGGCTTAACAACACGCTTCTAAACAGTCAATGGAACAATGACCAAAGTCAAATGGAGATCCAGCAATATATGGAAATAAATGACAACAATACAAAGCCCCAACTTCTGTGGGATGCAGCAATAGCAGTCTTAAGAGGAAAGTATATAGCAATCCAGGCATATTTAAAGAAGGAAGAACAAACTCAAATGAATAGTCTAATGTCACAATTATCAAAATTGGAAAAAGAATAACAAATGAGGACTAAATTTAGCAGAAGCAGGGACATAATACAGATCAGAAGAAATGAACAAAATTGAGAAGAAATAAACAATAGAAAAAGTCAATGAAACCAAGAGCTGGTTCTTTGAGAAAATAAACAAAATAGACAAGCCTCTAGCCAACTTATTAAGAGAAAAAGATAATCAACACACATCAACAGAATCAGAAACTAGAAAGGAAACATCACGACGGACCCAACAGAAATACAAAGAATTATTAAAGAATACTATGAAAACCTATATGCTAAAAAGCCGGAAAACCTAGAAGAAATGGACAACTTCCTAGAAAAATACCTTTCGAGACTGACCAATGAAAAAACACAAAATCTAAACAAACCAATTACCAGCAAAGAAATTGAAGTGGTAACCAAAAAACTACCCAAGAAAAAAAAACCCGGGCCACATGGATTTACCTCAGATTTTATCAGACATACAGAGAAGATATAATATCCATTCTCCTTAAAGTTTTCCAAGAAAATAGAAGAGGAGGGAATACTCCTAAACTCATTCTATGAAGCCAACATCACCCTAATACCAAAACCAGGCAAAGACCCCACCAAAAAAGAAAATTACAGACCAATACCCCTGATGAACGTAGATGCAAAAATACTCAATAAAATAGTAGTAAATCGAATTCAAAAATATATCAAAAGGATCATATACCATGACCAAGTGGGACTCATCCCAGGGATGCAAGGACGGTACAGCATTTGAAAATCCATCAACATCATCCACCACATAAACAAAAAGAAAGACAAAAACCACATGATCATCTCCATAGATGCTGAAAAAGCATTCGACAAAATTCAACATCCATTCATGATAAAAACTCTCAGCAAAATGAGAATAGAGGGCAAGTATCTCAACATAATAAAGGCCATATATGATAAACCCACAGCCAACATCATACTGAACAGCGAGAAGCTGAAAGCTTTTCCTCTGAGATCAGGAGCAAGACAGGGACGCCCACTCTCCTCACTGTTATTCAACATAGTACTGGAGGTCCTAGCCATGACAATTAGACAAAACAAAGAAATACAAGGAATCCAGATTGGTAAAGTAGAACTTAAACTGTCACTATTTGCAGATGACATGATATTGTACATAAAAAACCCTAAAGACTCCACTCCAAAACTACTAGAACTGATATCAGAATACAGCAAAGTTGCAGGATACAAAATTAACACACAGAAGTCTGTGGCTTTCCCATACACTAACAATGAACCAATAGAAAGAGAAATAAGGAAAACAATTCCATTCACAATTGCATCAAAAAGAATAAAATACCTTGGAATAAACCTAACCAAAGAAGTGAAAGACCTATACCCTGAAAACTATAAGACACTCTTAAGAGAAATTAAAGAGGGCACTAACAAATGGAAACTCATCCCATGCTCTTGGCTAGGAAGAATTAATATAATCAAAATGGCCATCCTGCCCGAAGCAATATACAGATTTGATGCAATCCCTATCAAATTACCAACAACATTCTTCAATGAACTGGAGCAAATAGTTCAAAAGTTCATATGGAGACAACAAAGACCCCGAATAGCCAAAGCAATCCTGAGAAAGAATAAAGTTGGGGGGGGAGGCGGATCTCACTCCTCAACTACAAGCTCTACTACAAAACCATAGTAATCAAGACAATTTTGGTACTGGCACAAGAACAGAGCCACAGACCAGTGGAACAGATTAGAGACTCCAGGCATTAACCCAAACATATATGGTCAATTAATATTCAATAAAGGAACCATGGACATACAATGGGGAAATGACAGTCTCTTCAACAGATGGTGCTGGAAAAACTGGACAGCTACATGTAAGAGAATGAAACTGGATCACTGTCTTAACCCCATACACAAAAGTATATTCAAAATGGATCAAAGTCCTGAATGTAAGTCATAAAACCATAAAACTCTTAGAAAAAAACATAGGCAAAAATCTCTTGGACATAAACATTAGCGACTTCTTCATGAACATATCTCCCCAGGCAAGGCAAACAAAAGCAAAAATGAACAAGTGGGACTATATCAAGCTGAAAAGCTTATGTATAGCAAAGGACACCATCAATAGAACAAAAAGGTACCCTACAGTATGGGAGAATATATTCGTAAATGACAGATCCGATAAAGGCTTGGCATCCAAAATATATAAAGAGCTCATGCACCTCAACAAGAAAAGCAAATAATCCAATTAAAAAATGGGCAGAGGAGCTGAACAGACAATTCTCCAAAGAAAAAATTCAGATAGCCAACAGACACATGAAAAGATATTCCACATTGCTAGTTATCAGAGAAATGCAAATTAAAACCACAATGAGATATCACCTCACACCAGTAAGGATGGCTACCATCCAAAAGACAAACAGCAACAAATGTTGGCGAGGCTGTGGAGAAAGGAGAACCCTCCTACACTGTTGGTGGGAATGTAAATTAGTTCAACCATTGTGGAAAGCAGTATGGAGGTTCCTCAAAATGCTCAAAATAGACTTACCTTTTGACCAAGGGATTCCACTTCTAGGAATTTACCCTAAGAATGCAGCACTCCAGTTTGAGAAAGACAGATGCACCCCTATTTTATCGCAGCACTATTTACAATAGCCAAGAAATGGGAGCAACCTAAGTGTACATCAGTAGATGAATGGATAAAGAAGATGTGGTACATATACACAATGGAATATTATGCAGCCATAAGAAGAAAACAAATCCTACCATTTGCAACAACATGGATGGAGCTAGAGGGTATTATGCTCAGTGAAATAAGCCAAGCAAAGAAAGACAAATACCAAATGATTTCACTCATCTGTGGAGTATAAGAACAAAGGAAAAACTGAAGGAACAAAACAGCAGCAGAATCACAGAACCCAAGAATGGACTAACAGTTACCAAAGGGAAAGAGACAAGGGAGAATGTGAGGGTAGGGAGGGATAAGGGTGGGGAAGAAGAAAGGTGGTATTATGATTAGCATGTATAGTATGGGGGTGGGGAAAGGGGAGGGCTGTGCAACACAGAGAAGACAAGTAGTGATTCTACAACATCTTACTATGCTGATGGACAGTGACTGTAACGGGGTTTGTGGGGTGGACTTGGAGTTGGGGAGAGCCTAGTAAAGATAATGTTCTTCATGTAATTGTAGATTAATGATAACAAAATAAATAAATAAATGAATGAATGAATGAATGAAAAACCCATGACTTGTCTGAGGTGGAGGAAGTTTGTTTACAAGTGGCAAGAGATTTTATTAAACTCTTGGAATTATGGTGTATGTTTCTATATAACTAACTATTTTTAATTGTGATAGAGTTTGACAAAATGCTCTTGCAAATGATATTTAATATACTTATTGAAAATGATATTGCCATATTCTATAAAAAGATTTCAAGTGAATATGAAGAGTTTTTTTATTTAACTTGAAATAAATTAAAATCTATGTACAATTTTGGTGTGATTGTGGATGCTTAAGTAAGGATGTAGATAAATCCTATCATTAGAGATTGAGCAGGTATTTTACATTCTTCAGTTTAGTTTGATATGATGAGAATAAGGAGAGAGAATGAGAATAAATGTTACTCTGAGGGAATTCAGTAGTCTGTTAAGCTCCATTGAGAAGCTTCTTAGTTTGGTAAGTCTACCTAGATGAGAGAGGAGAGTAGGCTGACAAATTAGATAGAGTGAATATTAATAGAAGCCTCCATTTTTTATTTATAATTGGATAGGATTTGAGGAAGTGGGTCAGTACAAGAGTTGGAAATCAGGCTCACATGGGGCTAGGAGCTTTGAAACTGATGATACTGTAAGCAGTAAAAGTCTAAAAATAGAACCATAATTATTCTTTCGTTGTTGATGCTAGCTTTCTGTACAACAGTACCCTGGCAAAACACATAAACTCTTTCTAGCCTTATCAAATGTCTTGCCATTCTCCAAAATTCTTTAATGAAAAATGAAGCAATCTGGTAGCAGTAATTGTGTTACATAGTTGCTACACTGGGACTTCTAAGCCAGAAGTGTCACTGGGAAAACCAGTGATTTTGGATATTAACGCTCTTTAGCTGTCCAAAAGCTTTGTGCAAACATTTGTGATAATGGATTAAAATATGAATAAATGGTAGTAAACCCCTAATAGCTCTAAAAGCACACTTCTTTTTCGCAGCATTAAGTGAACCGAATACTCCTGTTTTGAAGAATTAATTAGCTGAGACAACCCCTTTTAAAAGAAATAAGCATTCTATCAACATTTACGAGTGCCTATCATGTGAAAATAATCACTGTGGTAAGAGCTGTAGAACCAACTCTCTTCAACTTCTTCCTTTTCTAAAACTTCCCTATCAAATCAGGCACAAGTCCTATAATTTCTGCCACTTTTCCTGGTTCCAACCTCACTACTGCTCTTGCTCGCTCATCCTTCTGCAGTCCCTCCTCCATCCTGCTACCACAGCTATCTTTACAAAACAGTAACAAGGGATTGTCTGCTTTCCTTAATTTCTTCAGCGGTGCCTTGCAGCCTTCAGAACTAACTTCAAATTCCTCTGCATGGCACAAGCCCTTATTCTCATCTTGGTCTCTTCAGCCTTATTTGTCACCACATATTTTCATGTCTCTTATGCTCACACAGAGAAGTTTTGCAAAATAACCTTATATCCCTCCCTTCCTTCTGTGTATCCTTCCCAGGTTCATTCATCTGAGAGGCACCCACCTTTTCTTTACCCTCTTCTCCTTACCCTTCTGCTTCTTTCTCTTTCTTTCCCCAATCTAAGTTAATCACATCTTCTCTGGGCAACCATAGCTCCTGCTCATACCTCTGTGGTAATGTTTTCCATATTGACTTATAGTTGGTTTAACTGTTTGCATCCATCAGCTGACTAGAAATTACTTAAAGACAAGAGCTATTTCTCTCCTTTCTATTTACTTAGTAGTTGGCACAGGACCTGGCTTATAACATGGACATAGTAAGTGGTCCCACGTATAGTCAAACCAATCTCCTTAATATCTTTCAGATAGGTCCCTTCTTCTCCATATCTGCTGCTATTGTCTTACTTCAGGTCTTTGCTGCTCACTTGAATTCTTAAAACAACCTCTCTTACCACTGTTTTTAGTTCTTTTCAGCAACAATTCATTCTTCATAGTGTCATAAATATTTTTTAAACACATAGATTAGATAATTTCATTGGATGACTTAAAATCACCTATGCCTCCTCATATATTAAGAACAAAGTCTAAAAAAGCTGACTCACAGAAACAGAGTAAATCAGGGGTGGGGATGTGGGGGAAATGGGGAGATGTTGATCAGAGTACAAACTACCAGTTGGAAGATGAATAAGTTCTGGGGATATAATGTATGGTACTGTTACCTATAATTGTGATAACATACTTGAAAGTTGCTAAGAGTGAAACTTGAATGTTCTTACCACAAAAAAGAAATGGTAATTATGTTCCTTGATGAGGGTGTTAGCTAATGCTCTGATGGTAGCTATTTTGCAATATACATAAATGTTTCAGATAACACATTTACACCTAAAGTTATGTAATGTTATACATCAGTCATATCTCAATGAATTTGGGAAAAAAGAGAATAAGGTCCAAATCTTTAGCAAAGGATCCATAGGCTTTAAAGATAGAGGTCTTGCCACTCTTTCAAGGCTCATCATCCACCATGATTCATACTCAGTGCAGCCACATGTGGCACTCTCAGAGTGCCTTATTCTCTAGCCTCCTTTCCTTTTCATACTTGGTTAGCTCTGTTAGTGCTCTCTCCTCCCATCGCACCACTAAATCCTAATCATCCTTTAAGAGACACATCCTCTCAGAAGCATTTGCTGCCACACCCAACCCACTGTTGTCCCCACAATCACATTATAATGGTTGTCTCTCTAGTCTAATACAATTATTTAGTGATGGGGATTTTTGTCCTGTAGTTTTTTCTACAAATAAAATATTTGAGTGATTACACCCTCATGGAGAAATAATTTCTAATAGTAATTGATTGAAACAAGTTATTTTCTTTCCATAAAATATCTTAATATCAGGACAAAATGAAAGTTAAGCTAAATAAGCACAAATTATAAAAGTCTATGAAAGTCCAAAATGGGCAATATGTGCTAATGCACAGTGGTCAAAGCACCTGTCTTTTAGCAAAATGTGCTGGTATGACTTCTAGAATTCTGAGTGGGCATAAAATTTCTGAGGTATTTGCACTGTCATTAACAAGGAACTTAATGAAAACTACCACATATAATATAACACTATTTGTTCATATTTGCTCAACGTTCTTAATTGGCAATAAAGACCTAAGAAGATATGAATTTCTGTTCAACTAAAATAAAACTTCCATCTAATTAAATACTACGAGCAACTATCTATACTTTCATTATATTTCTAGTTGTTTTCCTTATTCATTAATGTGAGATCTACATTTTGGATATGGATATACAAGCAGTTTATCAAACTTCCTAATTGCTTTATGGCTGTATAAAATATTTATATAGTAATAAGTATAGTATACCCAACTCAGGAATACCATAGAAATAAATGGATTGTTGACTGCTTGTTTTAGTTTCCTAGGGCTGCTATAACAAGGTACCAAAGACTGGGTGGCTTAAACAACGGAAATTTATGTCTCCCAGTTCCAGAGGCTAGAAGTTTGGGATCAAGGTGTTGGCATGAATGGTTCCTTCTGAGGACTGTGAAGGAGATTCTGTTCCATGCAACCCCCCACTCCATAGTTTGCAGTAGCTGTAAGCATTCTCTGGCTTGCAGATAGTGTTCTCCCTGAGTCTTCATGTCTTCTTGCCTCTGTGCCTATCACTGGGTCCAAATTTCCCCTTTTTGTAAGGACACAGTCATATTCAATTAGGGCCCACCCTAATGACTTCATCTTAACTTGATCATCTGCAAAGACCATATTTCTGAATAAGGACACATTCACAGGTACTGGGAGGCTAGTGCATCAACATAAAACACACAAAGGAGGGATTTTAAAATAGATTAGAGCAGGTAGAGGAGACAGTTTTTAGAATACATTCTAAAGACTATTGTTATATAAACATAGAAGTAGCATAGAGGATAGCTCTTCTTTTACATTTCTTAAGTTTTATGAATCCCAATCACTACAGCCAGGAAGACAAGAAACAGCTCTTTCCTCTTAGTAGGTGCTCATTCTGCTCCTCTGCGACTACCTCAATTGTTACAGGTGCTCAGCAACTCCAGAGAGTAGAGCTTCTGGGCACTAGAGCTTGCTGCCTACACAAACTTACTATTCCATAGGAATCACTAAAAAAAAAAAAAAAAAAAAAAAAAATGAAACAGCAGAATAATTTTGTCCAAACAAAACTACAGGAAATGTCACCAGAATGAGGACTAAGTGAAACTGAAAGCGCCAATCTTGATAAAAACTTCAAAATAAAATCCATAAACATGCTAATGGAGCTTCAAAAATAATATTCAAAATCTCAGGGAGGACATTAAGAGAGAGAAATTTTGAAAAATACAGTATGCTAAATAAAACACACAAAGGAGGGATTTTAAAATAGATTAGAGCAGGTAGAGGAGATAGTAAATGAAACGGAAATTAGAGAACAGGAAAACAAGCTGAGGCACAGAGATAAAAGAAGAATCTCAAGGAATGAAAGAATAAGAGAGCTGTGCAAGCAATACAAATGGAACGATATTCTCATAATAGGGGTACCAGAAGAAGAAGAGAGAGAAAAAAGGATAGAAAGTCTTTTTGAGGAAATAATTTCTGAAAACTCCCCCAATCTCGGGTAGGATATTATCTCTCAGGTCATGGAAGTGCAGAGATCTCCCAACACAAGGAACCATAGGAAGACGACATGAAGACATATAATAATTAAAATAGCAAAGCTCAAGGACAAGGAGAGAGTATTAAAAGCAGCCAGAGACAGAAAAACGATCACATACACTGGAGAGCCCATCAGGCTATCATCAGACTTCTCAGCAGAAACCTTACAGGCCAGAGGGAGAGGCATGATATATTTAATGCAATGAAACAAAAAGGGCCTCCAAGCAAGAATATTCTACTGGCTAGATTATCATTTAAACTTGAAGCAGAGATTAAACAATTTCCAGATAAGTAAAAGTTGAGGGAATTTTCCACCAACAAACCATCTCTATAGTGTATCTTAATGGCACTGCACTAGATTGAAATATCCTAAGGCTAAATAGCTGTCAACAGAGAAAATAAAACTGCAGTAAAGGAACTAGACCTATAAATCACTAAGAAAATGAAAAATTAAGTCAACTACTCAGAAAGTTAGTCAAGGGATACCCAAAGAGTACAGAATATGACAACAAATATATAAAGAGAAGAGGACGAGGAGGAGGAGGAGGAGGAGGAGGAGGAGGAGGAGGAAGAGGAGGAAGAAGAAGAAGAAGAAGAAGAAGAAGAAGAAGAAGAAGAAGAAGAAGAAGAGAAAAAAGAACCTTTAGATTGTGCTTGAAATAGCATAATAAGCAGGTTAAGACAGAGTGTTAGATAGTAAAGAAGCTACCCTTGAAACTTTGGTAACCATGAATCTAAAACCTGCAATGGCAATAATTAAATATCTATTGATAATCTCTCTAAATGTAAATTAATTGAATGCATTAATCAAAGGACGTAGAGTCACTGAATGGATAAAAAACAAGACCCATCTATATGCTGTCTACAAGAGACTCACTTCAAATCCAAAGACATACACAGACTAAAAGTGAAGGGGTGGAAAATATATTTCATGCAAATAATAGGGAGAAAAAAACAGTAGTAGCAGTCTTATATCAGACAAAATAGACTTCAAAACAAAGAAACCAACAAGGGACAAAGAAGGACATGATATAATGATAAAGGGGTCAGTCCAACAAGAGGATATAACCATTATAAATATCTATGCACCCAATATAAGAGCACCTAGATATGTAAGACAAATAAATAACAGAATTAAAAGAGGAAATAGAATTCAACCCATTCATTTTAGGAGACTTCAACACAACCCTCACAGAAAAAGACAGATCAACCAACAGAACGTAAGTAAGGAGACAGAGGCACTGAACAACACATTAAAACAGATGGACCAAACGGATATCTACAGAACACTCCTCCCAAAAGAAGCAGGACACACATTCTTCTCAAGTGTACATGGGACATTTTCCAGACTAGATCACACACTAGGCCACAAAAAGAGCTGCAGTAAGTTGAAAAATACTGAAATTGTGCCAACCAGCTTCTCAGACCACAAAGGTATGAAACTAGAAATAAATTATGCAAAGAAAACAAAAACACCCACAAACATATGGAGGCTTAACAATGTGTTCTTAATAATCAATGGATTAATGACCAAATTAAAACAGATATCAAGCAACATACAGAGACAAATGAGAACAGCTCAGCACCCCCGAAAATCTGTGGGATACAGAGAAGGCAGTTCTAAGAGGAAAGTATATAGCATACAGGCTTACCTGTAGAAAGATGAACAATTCCAAATGAACAGTCTAAACTCACAATTAAAGGAAATAGAAAAAGAAGAACAAATGAGCCAAAAGTCAGTAGAAGGAGGGACATAATAAAGATCAGAGCATAAATAAATAAAATTGAGAAGAAGAAAACAATAGAAAGAATCAATGAAACCAGGAGCTGGTTCTTTGAGAAAATAAACAAAATAGATAAACCCCTAGCCAGACTTATCAAGAAAAAAAGGGAGTGTACACACATAAACAGAATCAGAAATGAGAAACGAAAATCACTGCAGACACTACAGAAATACAAATAGTTATTAGAGTAGACTATGATAAATTATATGCCAAGAAATTGGATAATCTAGAATAAATGGACAACTTTCTAGAAAAATAAAACCTTCCAAGACTGACCCAGGAAGAAACAGAAAATCTTAACAGACCAATCACCAGCAATGGAATTGAATTGGTAATCAAAAACTACCTAGGAACAAAACCCCTGGACCAGATGGCTTCACCACTGAATTTTATCAAATATTTAGAGAATACCTAATACCAATCCTCTTCAAAGTTTTCCAACAAGAAGAGGAGGGAATACTTCCATACTCATTCCAGGAGGCCAGCACCACTCTAATACCAAAACAGGACAAACACACCACAAAATAAGAAAATTACAGACCAATATTCCTGATGAACATACATGCAGAAGTACTCAACAAAATATTGGCAAACCGAATTCAAAAATACATCAAAAAGATCATCCATCATGACCAAGTGTTATCTATTCCAAGGATACAAGGATGGTACAATACTTGAAAATCCATCAACATCATATACCACATCACCAAAAAGGACAAAAACCACATGATCATCTCAATTGATGCTGAAAAAGCACTTGAAAACATTCAACACCCATTCATGATAAAAACTCAACAAAGTGGGTATAGAGGGTGAGTACCTCAGCATAATAAAGGCCATATATGACAAACCCACAGCCAACGTAATACTTAACAACAAAAAGCTGAAAGCTTTTAATTTAAGATCAGGAAAAAGACAAGGATGCCCATTCTCACCACTTTTCTTCAACATAGTACAGGAAGTCCTAGCCATGGACCTAGCAATCAGACAACACAAAGAAATAAAGGGCTTCCAGATCGGTAAGGAAAAAGTTAAACTGTAACTGTTTACAGATGACATGATATTGTACATAGAAAACCCTTTAAAAGTCCACCAAAAAACTACTAGAATTAATAACTGAATTCAGCAAAGTTTTAGGATGCAAAATTAATATGCAGAAATCTGTTGCATTCATATACTAACAATGAATGAACAGAAAGAGAAATCAGGGAACAACTCCATTTACAATTGTATCAAAAAGAATCAAATACCTAAGAATAAAGCTAACCAGGGAGATAAAAGACCCATACCCTGAAAACTACAAGACACTTATGAGATACATTAAAGAAGGCACAATAAATGGAAATGCACTATGTTCAAGTTTGTTGAAGAATGCTCTCGGTATTTTGATAGGGATTGCACTGAATCTGTAGATTGCTTTAGGCAGGATGGCCATTTTGAGAATATTAATTCTTATCCATGAGCATGGGATATGTTTCCATTTAATGGTATCTTCTTTAATTTCTCTTAAGAATGTCTTGTAGTTTTCAGAGTATAGGTCTTTCACTTCCTTGGTTAGGTTTATTCCTAGGTATTTTATTCTTTTTGATGCAATTGTGAATGGGATTGTTTTCCTGATTTCTCTTTCTGCTAGTACATTGTTAGTGTATAGGAATGCCACAGATTTCTGTGCATTAATTTTGTATCCTGCAATTTTGCTGAATTCAGATATTAGATCTAGTAGTTTTGGAGTGGAGTCTTTAGGGTTTTTTATGTACAATATCATGTCATCTGCAAACAGGGACAGTTTGACTTCTTCCTTGCAAATCTGGATGTCTTTTATTTCTTTGTATTGTCTGATTGCCATGGCTTGGACCTCCAGTATTACGTTGAATAGAAGTGGGGAAAGTGGGCATCTTTGTCTTGTTCCAGTTCTTAAAGAAAAAGCTTTCAGCTTCTCGCTGTTAAGTATAATGTTGGCTGTGGGTTTGTCATATATGGCCTTTATTATGTTGAGGTACTTGCCCTCTATACCCATTTTGTTGAGAGTTTTTATCATGAATGGGTGTTGAATTTTGTCAAATACTCTTTTAGCACCTATGGAGATGATTATATGGTTTTTGTCCTTCTTTTTGTTGATGTGGTGGATGATGTTAGTGGATTTTCGAATGTTGTACCATCCTTGCATCCCTGGCGTAAATCCTGCTTGACCATGATGGATGATCTTTTTGATGTGTTTTTGAATTTGGTTTGCTAATACTTTGTTGAGTATTTTCGCATCTATGTTCATCAGGGATATTGGTCTGTAATTTTCTTTTTTTGTGTTGTCTTTGCCTGCTTTTGGTATTAGAGTGATGCTGGCCTCATAGAATGAGTTTGGAAATACTCCCTCCTTTTCTATTTATTGGAAAAGTTTAAGAAGAAGGGGTATTAGGTCTTCACTAAATGTTTGATAAGATTCAGTGGTGAAGCCATCTGGTCCAGGAGTTTTTGTTCTTAGGTAGATTTTTGATTGCCAGTTGAATTTTGTTGCTGGTAATTGGTCTGTTCAGATTTTCTGTTTCTTCCTTGGTCAGCATTGGAAGGTTGTATTTTTCTAGGAAGTTGTCCATTTCTTCTAGGTTATCCAGTTAGTTAGCATATAATTTTTCATACTATTCTCTAATAACTCTTTGTATGTCTGTGGTGTCTGTAGAGATTTTTCATTTCTCATTCCTGATTCTGTTTATGTGAGTAGCCTCTCTTTTTTTCTTGATAAGTCTGGCTAGGGGGTTTATCTATTTTGTTTATTTTTTCAAAGAACCATCTCTTGCTTTCATTGATTCTTTCTATTGTTTTATTCTTCTCAGTTTTATTTATTTCTGCTCTAATCTTTATTATGTCCCTCCTTCTACTGACTTTGGGCCTCATTTGTTGTTCTTTTCCTAGTTTCATTAATTGAGAGTTTAGAGTGCATATATGGGATTGTTCTTCTTTCTTGAGGTAGGCCTGTATTGCAATATACTTTCTTCTTAGCACAACCTTCACTGCGTCCCACAGATTTTGCAGTGTTGAATTATTGTTGTCATTTGTCCCCATACATAGCTTGATCTCTGTTTTTATTTGGTCATTGACACATTGGTTATTTAGGAGCATGTTGGGATGCCTCCATGTGTTTGTGGGATTTTTCATTTTCTTTGTGTAATGTATTTCTAGTTTCATACCTTTGTGGTCTGAGAAATTGGCTGGTACAATTTCAATCTTTTTAAATTTACTGTGGCTCTTTTTGTGACATAGTATATGATCTTTTCTTGAAAATGTTCCATGTACACCTGAGAATGTGTACCCTGTTGCTTTTGGGTGTAGAGTTCTGCAGATGTCTGTTAGGTCCATCTGTTCTATTGTGTTGTTCAGTGCCTCTGTGTCCTTAGTTATCTTCTGTCTGGTTGATCTGTCCTTCAGAGTGAGAGGAGTGTTGAAGTCTCCTAAAATGAATGCATTGCATTCTATTTCCTCTTTTAATTCTGTTAGTATTTGTTTCAGATATGTGGGTGCTCCTGTGTTGGGTGCATAGATATTTATAATAGTTATATCTTCTTGTTGGATTGACCCCTTTATCATTATGTAATGCCCTTCTTTGTCTCTTGTGACTTTCTTTGTTTTGAAGTCTATTTTGTCTGATACAAGTACTGCAACTTTTGCTTTCTTCTCTCTGTTGTTTGCATGAAATATCTTTCTTTATCCCTTCACTTTTAGTCTGTGTATGTCTTTGAGTTTAAAGTGAGCCTCTTGTAGGCAGCATATAGATGGGTCTTTTGCTTTTTATCCATTCAGTGACTCTATGTCTTTTGATTGGTGCATTCAGTCCATTTACATTTAGGGTGATTATCAATAGGTATGTACTTATTGCCATTCCAGGCTTTAGATTTGTGGTTACCAAAGCCTCAAGGTTAAATTCCTTACTATCTAAGATTCTAACTTAACTCACTTAATATTCTGGTACAAACAGAATCTAAAGGTTCTTTTCTTTTTCTCCCCCTTTCTTTTCATCCTCCATTCTTTATATATTAGGCATCATATTCTGTACTCTTTGTCTATCCCTTGATTGACTTTGGGGATAGTTAATTTAATTCTGCATTTGTTTAGTAATTAGCTGTTCTACTTTCTTTACTGTGGTTTTATTACCTCTGGTGACAGCTATTCAACCTTAGGAACACTTCCATCTATAGCATCCCTCCAAAATAGACTGTAGAGATGGTCTGTGGGAGGTAAATTCTATCAGCTTTTGCTTATCTGGAAATTGCTTAATCCCTCCTTCAAATTTAAATGATAATCTTGCTGGATAAAGTAATCTTGGTTCCAGGCCCTTCTGCTTCATGGCATTAAATACATCATGCCACTCCCTTCTGGCCTGTAAGGTTTCTGCTGAGAAGTCTGATGTTAACCTGATGGGCTTTTCTTTGTATGTGATCTTATTTCTCTCTCTGGCTGCTTTTAACAGACTGTCCTTATCCTTGATCTTTTCCATTTTAATTACTATGTGCCTTGGTGTTGTCTTCCTTGGATCCCTTGTGTTGTGAGATCTGTGGATATCCATGGCCTGAGAGACTACCTCCTTCCTGAAACTGGGGAAGTTTTCAGCAATTACCTCCTCAAAGACACTTTCTATCCCTTTCTCCCTCTCTTCTTCTTCTGGTATCTCTATAATGTGAATATTGTTCTGTTTGGATTGGTCACACAGTTCCCTCAATATTCTTTCATTCTTAGAGATCCTTTTTTATTTCTGTGCCTCAGCTTCTTTGTATTCCTCTTCTCTAGTTTCTATTTCATTTATCCTCTCCTCCACCATATCCAACCTGCTTTTAATACCCTCCATTGTGCTCTTCAATGATTGGATCTCTGACTGGAATTTATTCCTGAGTTCTTGGATATCCTTCTGTACCTCCATTAGCATGTTGATGATTTTTATTTTGAACTCCCTTTCAGGAAGAGTCATAAGGTCCATATCATTTAAATCTTTCTCTGGAGTTATATTAATTTTACTCTGGACCAGGTTCCTTTGGCATTTCATATTTGTATATGGCACCCTTTAGTGTCCAGAAGCTGTAGTCTCTGGAGCTGCTCAGCCCCCGAAGCAATGTCAGGGGTTGTAGGGGAGCAGTACTGGTGCCTAGGGGTGTGGGGGAGAGCTGTTTCCTACCTTCCCGGCTGCTATGCCTGTCTCCACTGCTTGAAACAGTGGGCCAAGCACACAGGTATAAGCTTTTGTCCCAGAGCAGCTGGATATGGATCCCTGCTTTCCACAAGCAACTGGAATCTCAGTCTCTCCAGGAATTCTGCCTGTGTTAGCTTTCCAACCCCATAATCATGTGAGTATCATGAAAGCACCATGAAATGTAGGTTTGTGCTCCCAGAGCAGATCCCCGGAGCTAGGTATTCAGCAGTTGCAGGCCTTCCACTCCCTCCCTGCTCCATTTCTCTTCCTCCCGCCGGTGAGCTGGGGTGGGGGAAGGGCTTGGGTCCCATCAGGCCACAGCTTTGGTACATAACCCTGTTCTGTGAGGTCTGCTTTTCTCCAGGTGTATGCACTCTGGCACCATCCTCTTTCCTGTTGCTCTCTCAGGATTTGTTGCACCAAGTGTATTTTTGAATTATATGCAGTTTTAGGAGGAAGCCACTTTCTTACCTCTTGTGACACCATCTTTAATCCTGTTAACATTTTCTTTTATTCTCAATGATACCTTAATTTAAAAAATATAGCAAGTTATTCCATATTATATTTGTCTTACTGAATGACAGTGTGGCTAAGTCATGAACAGAACACTTTCTTTTCAATGAATTTAACTGTGAATCATCATCTATTACTTTCATTTTTTTATACCTTTCTCTATCATCTGAATGAAATTGCATAGTGACAGTGTTCAAGTTCCCTCAGTTCAGATTTTTTGAAACTTTTAATTATTTCCTGAACTTTGCCAGCATATGTTATTATTTCTAACTTATCAGTGGGTGCTATGTGTTCTTTTCCTACATATATATACAACAACAGTAATAATATTGTACACAGCAGCAAGAGTAGTGTAACTATGTTTGGGTTCCTGAATCTGATTCCAGTGTGTGTAGTATGTGGGAGGGGGTCTTCCCACACATACTTACACCAAGCATTTTTTGAACACCAGTAGGGTGTTGGAGAACTCAAGTCAATTCTGATGCTATCTGTCCAGAGACAGCACCAGATTCCCAGGTTAAGGGTTCCATCCTACAACACTGCCCTCCACCCCGAACTTCAGATGCTGGTTGCAAGCCCCAGGCAGTTACCCCATGCTTCTGCTCTACCTGCTACAGATTGGAGGTTCCAATGATCCTCACCTTGGGTTTGATTTATTTGCTACAGTGACTCACAAAACTCAGGAAAATGCTTACCTTTACCAATTTAATAAAGGATAGTGTGAAGGATACAGGTTAACAGCCAGATTAAGAGATACACAGGGCAATGTCCTAAATAAGGAGCTTCTATCCTTGTGGAATTTCAGGCCTATCTCAGTGGCACATGGAGGTGTTCTGGTTCCCTGAGCATAGAAGATCTCTCCAACTGAGAATCAGGATCCAAGAGAGTAGAGAGTGATAAGCTCTCATGAGTTTTTCAGAGGGCTTCATTGCATAGCCATCATTGACTAAATTATTGGCTATGGGATGATTCAAACTCCAGCCCCTGCCTTTAGGATTGGGAAGGGGGAGGGGCACCCAAAGTCTCTCATTAACATGACAAAACACCCATTTCACCTTTAAGACTCTACAGTGTTTTCAGGAACTGTGGATGAAGACCAGATATACCTGGGAAATATATACTTGGTCATATGAATGACCAAATATGTATTTATTATGACTCATTATATTACAGTGGGGAATCTGAGTCTCAAAGAAATTAAATATGTCCAAGGTCACACATGACAGATGTGACCTCAAGCCTGTTTGTTTCTCTAGACCATTCTCTTTCCACTTTGCTTTGTAGCCTATAAATTATATAGTGGATTGGGAGAGACCATGTTTTAAAACTTGAGTTAAGCTTTTGAAATTGAAAGTCTCTGTCAAAAGTTTCCTCTTTTCTATCCTCTTTCCATTCTGGTAACGTATGACTCCCATCTCCCATCTACATCACTGCCTTTGAAAAACTCATGTCTATGGAAGCAAAGTAGAGATTCCTAAAGCTGAAAATTGCTTGGTTTACCTTTCTAATATTTGAAAATATACATGTTGCTCCAGGAGGAGGGGATTCCCCACTCTAGGCAACTTCATTATGAATTTGCTCAGCCTGAATACAGACAAGGGAAAATTGGGGCTTAAAAGGGGCTCACATCACATTCATTCTCACAGCAGAAGGTCAAGCACTAGAGTCCCATCTGCCCAGCTGTGTAGAAGTGGCAAAAAAATCTCAGTCTCTCCTGGATCCAGTGCTGCTCCCTCCTCCTTCCTCTCTCTGCCCCCTAAGCTTTCTGCTTCTCAGCTCTCCTTCCTTCCAGGTCCCTAGGACCAGGGGATATGCTGTGGGTGGGTCTCTTGGTGACTGGCAGATACTCCACCAATTATGTCCAGACACTTGTGTGTCTCCTCTCCACCCCTCCCCTGGGTGGGTATCCCCCATGAGGAATGGTTCACTCCCAGAGGCTGTCATCAGGTAGCATCCTGCCCCCATAGGTATGGGAATAGGCTCTTTTATGTAAACAATGAGCAATATTAAAATCAGGCAAGAGTCCTGGCACAAATTTCCATTTTCTCTACAGTACACCATTAGGAAATTTGTTCCTTTAAATAACTCATTCCTTTATGCTTCAATTTAAATAAAATGTCTCATTTATGTAGTCAAACTGCAGGGGAAGAACGTTCTCAACATAAGGTGTAGGATAGATATTAAAATTTGAATTTAACAGCTAGGGAAATGTTGGCACAGCTGCCTTAGCCACAGAGCTGGATTTGGAGTTCTCATGTGTGGGTATCCAAAGTCCATAATTTTTCTGCTATACTATGCTGATCATTTATTAATTTATTTCAAATTTTTCATTGAGAGATTCTATGTGATGCCACTAATATTAAGATGAAAACTGGGATCATGGGAAGAAGGCAGCGTGAGTAGTTCAGAGGAAATCTCCTCCCCAAAACATATATATTTATGAAAATACAATAAATACAACTATTCCTAAAAGAGACACCAGTGGATGCAGTACAATAGCCAGGATACATCTACATATGTGAGAACTCAGCATCACACGAAGGGGGTAAGATACAAGCCATGGCCAGGTGGGACCCAAATGCTCCCCCACCCCAAAACCCAGTGGGAAGAAAGGAGTTGGAATGGGGAGGGAGTGAAAGCCCAGGACTGCTAAACAACCAGTTCTAGATATCCGCACCCAGAACGCAGACACAAGGTGCATGGGGTGCTGGATATTAGAGAAACGGAAAAGCAAAACCTGTGGGCAGTTCCCCACAACCAGTGCCCCTGAGACAAAAGAAAAGCGAGTGCTTTCTGCAAGTCTTAAAGAGACAGGGACCCCATAGCTGGATGAAGTTGTCCTGGCACAATTAGCCAGAAGCTGGGAATCCCGGGGAAACTTAGGTACCCTAAACCCCAGGGAGGCAGTGCAGCTCTGAAGCCCCTCACAGCACTAAGCAGCCTGTGAGTCATTCCTCAAACTGGCATGGACTGCGACACACCATCCCAGTAGCGGGAGAGTGGCAGCGTGTGCCAGGGACGGCGGTGCCGGAAGGGCCCGAGAGCAGATCCATGTGCCAACTTCACCAGAGGAGACCAGTAGAGGCTTGTACGAGCCTGCAGTGGCAGGACTGAACAGCCCAGGTGTGGCTTGCACACACTGGTGGCAGGGGAGCCAGAGGAGCCTGGTAGAGGCACACATGCATCTGCAGTGGAGCCAGAGGGAGCAGGCGCGCTCCCAACAGCTGACCAGAATCCCAGCCCAAGGCACAGCTGCCTGGGCCAGACCCAAAGGCTGCTGCTGGCACACAGCTGCCCAGCAGGGGTGGCGCTAGCATGAAGGAGCATACCTGGCATGCCTGCCACTCCCCGCAGGAATCCACACTGCTCTGACAGACATCCCTCCCACAGCAGCTTAGGGGACTAACCCAGTGGCTGCTCCAGGAGTGCAGGTAACCGTCACAGGCAGTGGAGAAGGGCAAGGCATCCAGCAAGCAGGAAAGGACTTTATTCTCCTAGCTGACACACCTGCAGCCTGCCTACAGCTAGTGCAATCATCATGAAAAGGCAAAAAAATTTGGTCCAGTCCAAGACAGTTCAAACAACACCTGAGAAAGGATCTGCAGAGGCAGACCTAACCAGTCTCCCTGAAAAATAATTCAATATAAAAATCATAAACAAGCTGACAGAGCTGCAGAGAAATATTCAAGAGCTAAGGAATGAAGTCTGGAGGAAGATTACAAATGTCTGGAGGGAGATTACAGATGTCTGGAGGGAGATTACAGAAGTGAAACAAACTCTGGAAGGATTAATAAGTAGAATGGATAAGATGCAAGAGGCCATTGATGGAATAGAAACCAGAGAACAGGAACCCAAGAACTCCTGAGAGATGGGACCCAAGGAGGACAATACCAAGACACATAATAATCAAAATGGCAAAGATCAAGGACAAGGACAGAGTATTAAAGGCAGCCAGAGAGAGAAAAAAAGGACACCTACAAAGGAAAACCCATCAATCTATCATCAGACTTCTCAACAGAAACTTTACAGGCCAGAAGAGAATGGCATAATATATTTAATGCAATGAAACAGAAGGGCCTTGAACCAAGGATACTGTATCCAGCATGATTATCATTTAAATATGAAGGAGGGATTAAACAATTCCCAGATAAGCAAAAGTTGAGGGAATTTGCCTCCGACAAACCACCTCTACAGGGTATTTTAGAGGAACTGCTCTAGATAGGAGCACTCCTAAAAAGAGCACAGAACAAAATACCCAACATATGAAGAATGGAGGAGGAGGAAAAAGAAGGGAAAGAAATAATCATCAGACTGTGTTTATAACAGCTCAATAAGTGAGTGAGGTCAGACAGTAAGGTAGTAAACATGCTAACTTTGAACTTTGGTAACCACAAATCTAAGCCTGCAATGGCAATAAGTACATATCTTTCAATAATCACCCTAAATGTAAATGGACTGAATGCACCAGTCAAAAGACACAGAGTAATAGAATGGATAAAAAAGCAATACCCATCTATATGCTGCTTACAAGAGACTCACTTCAAACCCAAAGACATGCACAGATTAAAAGTCAAGAGATGGAGAAAGATATTTCATGCAAACAACAGAGAGAAAAAAGCAGGTGTTGCAATACTAGTATCAGACAAAATAGACTTCAAAACAAAGAAAGTAACAAGAGTCAAAAAGAAGGACATTATATAATGATAAAGGGCTCAGTCAAACAAGAGGATATAACCATTATAAACATATATGCACCCAATACAGGAACACCAATATATGTGAAACAAATACTAACAGAATTAAAGGAGGAAATAGAATGCAATGCATTCATTTTGGAAGACTTTAACACACCACTCACTCCAAAGGACAGATCCACCAGACAGAAAATAAGTAAGTTCACAGAGGCACTGAACAACACACTAGAACAGATAGACCTAATAGACATCTATAGAACTCTACATCCAAAAGCAAAAGGATACACATTCTTCTCAAGTGAACATGGAACATTCTCCAGAATAGACTGCATACTAGGCCACAAAAAGAACCTCAGTAAATTCCAAAAGATTGAAATCCTACCAACCAACTTTTCAGACCATAAAGGTATAAAACTAGAAATAAATTGTACAAAGAAAGCAAAAAGGCTCACAAACACATGGAGGCTTAACAACATGCTCCTAAATAATCAATGGATCAATGACCAAATCAAAATGGAGATCCAGCAATATATGGAAACAAACAACAACAACAACACTAAGCCCCAACTACTGTGGGACACAGCAAAAGCAGTCTTAAGAGGAAAGAATATAGCAATCCAGGCATATTTAAAAAAGGAGGAACAATCCCAAATAAATGGTCTAATGTCACAATTATCAAAATTGGAAAAAGAAGAACACATGAGGCCTAATGTCAGCAGAAGGAGGGACATAATAAAGATCACAGAAGAAATAAATAAAATTGAGAAGAATAAAACAATAGAAAAATCAATGAAACCAAGAGCTGGTTCTTCAAGAAAATAAACAAAACAGATAATCCTCTAGCCAGACTTATTAAGAGAAAAAGAGTCAACACACATCAACAGAATCAGAAACGAGAAAGGAAAAATCATGATGGACCCCACAGAAATACAAAGAATTGTTAGAGAATACTATGAAAGCCTACATGCTAACAAGCTGGGAAACCTAGAAGAAATGGACAACTTCCTAGAAAAATACAACCTTCCAAGACTGACCCAGAAAGAAACAGAAAATCTAAACAGACCAATTACCAGCAACGAAATTGAATCGGTAATCAAAAAACTACCCAAGAACAAAACTCCTGGGTCAGATGGATTTACCTCAGAATTTTATCAGACATACAGAGAAGACATAACACCCATTCTCCTTCAGTTTTCCAAAAAATAGAAGAGGAGGGAATACTCCCAAACTCATTCTATGAAGCCAACATCACCCTAATACCAAAACCAGGCAAAGACCCCACCAAAAAAGAAAACTACAGACCAATATCCCTGATGAACGTAGATGCAAAAATACTCAACAACATATTAGCAAACCAAATTCAAAAATACATCAGGAGGATCATACACCATGACCAACTGGGATTCATCCCAGGGATGCAAGGATGGTACAGCATTCGAAAATTCATCAACATCATTCATCACATCAACAAAAAGAAAGACAAAAACCACATGATCATCTCCATAGATGCTGAAAAAGCATTCGACAAAATGCAACATCCATTCATGATAAAAAACTCTCAATAAAATGGGCATAGAGGGCAAGTACCTCAACATAATAAAGGCCATATATGATAAACTCACAGCTAACATCATACTGAACAGCGAGAAGCTGAAACCTTTTCCTATGAAATCGGGAACAAGATAGGGCTGCCCACTCTCCCCACTGTTGTTCAACATGGTACTGGAGATCCTAGCCATGGCAATTAGACAAAACAAAGAAATACAAGGAATCCAGATTGGTAAAGAAGTTAAACTGTCACTATTTGCAGATGACATGATATTGTACATAAAAAACCCTAAAGACTCCATTCCAAAACTACTAGAGATAATATTGGAATTCAGCAAAGTTGCAGGGTACAAAATTAACACACAGAAATCTGTGGCTTTCCTATACAGTAACAATAAACTAATAGAAAGAGAAATCAGGAAGACAATTCCATTCACAATAGCATCAAAAAGAATAAAATACCTAGGAATAAACCTAACCAAGAAGTGAACGACCTATACCCTGAAAACTGTAAGACACTCAAGAGAAATTAAAGAGGTCACTAACAAATGGAAACTCATCGCATGCTCCTGGCTGGGAAGAATCAATATCGTCAAAATGGCCATCCTGCCCAAAGCAATATACATATTCGATGTAATCCCTATCAAATTACCAACAGCATTCTTCAATGAACTGGAACAAATAGTTCAAAAATTCATATGGAACCGCCAAAGACCCTGAATAGCCAAAGCAATCCTGAGAAGGAAGAATAAAATGGGGGGATCTCACTCCCCAACTTCAAGCACTATTACAAAGCCACAGTAATCAAGACAATTTGGTACTGGCACAAGAACAGAACCACAGACCAGTGGAACAGAATAGAGACTCCAGACATTAACCCAAACATATATGGCCAATTAATACATGATAAAGGAGCCATGGACATACAATGGGGAAATGACATTCTCTTCAACAGATGGTGCTGGCAAAACTGGACAGCTACATGTAAGAGAATGAAACTGGATCACTGTCTAACCCCATACACAAAAGTAAACTCCAAATGGATCAAAGACTTGAATGTAAGTCATGAAACCATAAAACTCTTAGAAAAAAACATAGGCAAAAATCTCATGGACATACACATGAGTGACTTCTTCATGAACATATCTCTCTGGGCAAGGGAAACAAAGGCAAAAATGAACAAGCAGAACTACATCAAGCTAAAAAGCTTCTGTACAGCAAAGGACACCATCAATAGAACAAAAAGGTATCCTAAAGTATGGGAGAACATATTCATAAATGACAGACCTGATAAAGGATTGACATCCAATATATATAAAGAGCTCACATGCCTCACCAAATAAAAATCAAATAATCCAATTAAAAAATGGGCAGAGGAGCTGAATAGACAGTTCTCTAAAGAAGAAATTCAGAAGGCCAACAGACACATGAAAAGATGCTCCACATTGCTAGTTATCAGAGAAATGCAAATTAAAACCACAATGAGATATCACCTCACACCAGTACGGATTGCCATCATCGAAAAGACAAACAACAACAAATGTTGGCGAGGTTGTGGAGAAAGGGGAACCCTCCTACACTGCTGGTGGAAATGTAAATTAGTTCAACCATTGTAGAAAGCAGTATGGATGTTCCTCAGAATGCTCAAAATAGAAATAGCATTTGACCCAGTCTAGGAATTTACCCTAAGAATGTAGCACTCCAGTTTGAAAAAGACAGATGCACCCCTATGTTTATCACTGCACTATTTACAATAGCCAAGTTATGGAAGCAACCTAAATGTCCATCAGTAGATGAGTGGATAAAGAAGAGGTGGTACATATACATAATGGAATATTACTCAGTCATAAGAAAAAAATAGATCCTACCATTAGCAACAACACGGATGGAGCTAGAGGGTATTATCCTCAGTGAAATAAGCCAGGTGGAGAAAGACAAGTACCAAATGATTTCACTCATATGTGGAGTATAAGAACAAAGGAAAACTGAAGGAACAAAACAGCAGCAGAATCACAGAACCCAAGAATGGACTACCAGTTACCAAAGGGAAAGGGACTGGGGAGGATGGGAGGGAAGGGAGTGTTAAGGGTGGCGAAAAAGAAAGAGGGCATTTTGATTAGCATGTATAGTGCATGGGGGGCACAGGAAGGGCCGTGCAACAGAGAAGACAAGTAGTGATTTTACAGCATCTTATTAGGCAGATGAACAGTGACTGTGAAGGGGTATGTGGGGGGACTTGGTGAAGGGGGGTGCCTAGTAAACATAATGTTCTTCATGTAATTGTAGATTAATGATACCAAAAAAAAGATGAAAACTGAACTCAGTATTTTAACAAGACCTTTTTCTTCTAATGGGCAACATATTGCTGATTGGTAATTTGTGGCATTAGTGCCTGGCATATAATAGGAACCTGAATATGTGATACATCACATGCTTATTTAATTGTCACTCTGGAATTTGATCACTTGTCACAGTGTATATATGACATTCATGTCATTGAACTTTCAACTTATTCTCATTATTATTTTGCCCCCATTGAATGCAGTCTTATGTCCATGTTCCCTTGGAAGTGTGAGAGTGTGTGCCCAGAGGCTCTTGTGTATGGGCCTGCTGGTACTGCCTGGCCTCCTGGCTGCTTGACTTTGGGGACTGGAGAGGTCCTGCTCATGTAGGACTGTTCAAGCATCCAAGACTGAGGTGAGATGAATTTCAGTTCTCTTTGGCTCCTCTCTTGGGTCATCATGCTACTCACCTAATTTAATTCTGAGGAGGAGGAACATGCCCATGTCCACTACAGTGCTCACTTCCCCCTACTTTTTTTTTTTGACATTCCCATCTCCACACACCTTTCCAGGATGGTGTGCAAACTGGAGGGATGTGATATAATGAGTTAGAAGAAACATATATTTGGTCATTCAGATGGCCAAAAAAATTTTTTTTCAGGTATATATGGTTTCCATCCAGTTCCTGAAAATGATTGAGAGCCATACAAAGCAGATAGGTATCTTGTTATGTTAATGGGAGTCTTTTGGGCCCCACCCAAGGGTGGGGGCTGGTATCTAGGGGGACAGACCATGTTATTAAAAGGTTGGAACATAAGCCCCCAACATCCAATTCCTGGGAGGGGAGAGGGCAGAGGGGCTGGAGGTTGAACCAGCCAGTTGCCAATGACTTGGTCGACCATGACTATGAAATGAAGCCCTCACAAAAACACATGAGAAGAACATTTTGCTCTCTCTCTTTTGCATGTTGCTTCCCTATTGGAGAGAGATTCTGTGCTTGAGAAACCAGAAGGATTCCATGTACCACCAAGCCAGGCTCCAAGCTCCAGGAGGACAGAGCTCCTTTATTTGGAAACTCATCCTATGTATTTCTTCAACTGTCTATTAACTTGTGTCCTTTACACTATCCTTTACTCAAATGACAAATGTTAAGTGTTTTCCTGAATTCTATGAGCCATTCTAGAAAAATTAATCATATCTAAGAGGGAATTACTTGAAACCTCCAATCTGTATCTGGTTGGTCAGAAGCACAGGTGACAGACTTGGACTTGAGACTGGCATCTGAAGAGGAGGTGGAGCAGAGCCCGTAACCTGGGGAATCTAGCACTGTCTCTGGGCAGATAGTGTCAGAATTGAGTTAAATCATCAGACATTGATCAAGAACTTAGTGGTGTTACATATGGCGAAACCTCTTCCACCCCACCACACATACATGCATTGGAGTTGGGTCTGGGAAATCAAACAGAAGGACTCAGGTATAAAAGTTCAGGTATATCTAACCAAAGCTTCACATATGTTAAGTGTTTATAATTTCCATTAAATCTAAGACCCCATTATCCTTGATAGGACTTTGAAATCCTCAGAGTTGTGAGATTTATTGGTCCAAATATTTGCCATCCTTAAAGATAAGCATCTGGGTGTCCCCAAACAGCCTTTGCCTGTGCTGTGATCTGACTCCATGTCCTGCCAATGGGTTTCAGCCCTGGGCAAGTTTGCTATGGATTCAATGTGACCAAAGAAATTGACAGCAGAATGTTCTTTGGGGTGACAGGGTTTATTACCCAGCTTGTTCTCTGGTGGTAGGTTAAACACCAGGATCTCTGCCTCCACCCAGAGCACTGGGCCGAGCTCTCTATATAACACAATAATGGCTAATTGCCTAAAGGTGTGGAAGCAGCAGCCTAGCAACAGGCCAGTTACATCATCAGGTGGTTTAAGGACAGTGAGGATCCTGACCATAGGAACCCCAACTTCCCCACACTCCACCCCTCCAGGATTCTTGCCTTACAATCTACATGCTTTCAATCTTCTGCAATGGTCCCTGTGAAAGAAAGCTGGAGCACTGTAACCGGATTCCATAATAGCAAGAGAAGATAACAACAACCTAGAGATAATAACAGAAATTATAATAATCATCAAGCCAGAGGAGATTCCTAATAACAAAAATTATAATAATCCTCAAGCCAGAGGAAGTTCCCAATCCACAAAGACTTTAGGGGTGATAAGACCCATGTTTTAATGCAACCAACATAGGCAAATCTTGTCCATCAGGTGGGATGCATGCAAGAGAGTGGTCCTGTGATAGGACTGTAGCAGGAAGGAGGTCCCTCCCAGGTCTAGTATACCGTACTTTTACTCCTTTCCCCATGGGGGTTACTGAAGGGTCTATATATAGTGCTTCTGGAGGTGCATGCACTGGCCATAATGATAAAACATAACCCCAGTAAGATGCTCCTACCTTCTGGCTGTTCAGGATATACTACTGTGACCTTTGGAAGCCACTCTGCTGTTATTCCAGGAATACACAGGAGGCCAGCTTCCAGGCCTTATCCCCAAGGTGCCAGGAGAGCCAGCCATCACTGGTCCATTTGTCAAAAGGTCCAAGACCACCTCCACTCAATGGAGTCTCTGGGTTCAGTACAGTTGGTGCTGGCAGCAAGATGTTATTCTGGTGGCTGAACCTTGGCTTCAGTGATTCTTCCTCGGTTTGTACTTGCAGTTGTATAGGGGACACAGCCATATGTGTAAACATGTCTATGGGGCTCAGGGCTCCCTTCCAAACACTGTAGCATGGTCCATAAGTGCACTGACCATCCCCCCCCGCAGACTATTAGTATCTTACATTAGTCCAGATTTTAACAAGCCACTGTGCCTCTCTATCATGCCTGTTGTGATAGGATTGTATGGCACATGAAACTTCCATTTGATTCCCAGCTGTCACACCCATTCTTGCCATGTATGTCCAGTAAAATGGGGGCCCTGATCACTCTCAATTATCTGTGGTCAGCCATGGGCAGCAAAGAGATGCTCCAGGCCTCTTTTGGTCACCTACTGGTCTGTACAATGGGTAGGAAAAGCAACCAGAAGTCCAGTAGCTGTGTCCACACAAGTCATTGCATACCAATATCCTCTGACACAGGTAGAGGTTCAATATAGTCTATCTGCCACCTGATGAGGGGTATAGGCCCCTCAGTTATTGTCCCATGTTGTTGTGGAACTTGGTATAAGTCCCTTTTGGAGGTCACGACACACTCCTGCCAGGCTCTACTAACTTCTTCGAAGGTCAAAGGCAAGCCCCACTGACGGCTACAGCCCACATTGTCTTTTGCCCCACATGCAACAAACGCTGATGTAGCCATTGGTCTATATCAGAGGCAGGCTTTTCTTCTAACCAACACATCTGGGCCAATTTATCTGCCTCATCATTTCCTGGGGATGACAGTGGCAAATGACCTGTCACATGGTATACTGTAATTATTTTAGTCTGACCACAGGCCCATAAGTCTTGCCACAATTCTTGCCACCAAAGGGGTCGGTAACCCACCAGCCAGCTGGCATGGTACCAGGTTGGCAGCCACAGGGTCAAGCCCTGATAGACAGCCCCCTATTAGTGCAGACAACTATAGGGAAGGGCTCCTGGCTGATCACAAGCCACACAGCTCACAACTCTGCCCATTGGCTGTTCTTCCCCTCACCATCTTCCATCCATATTGTCTCAGTCTTAGGATGGAAAGCCATGGCCCTCCATTTTTGGGGCTGCCCATGGCTGGAGCCATATATGTACCATGCTTCTTCGGGTATAGGGGCTCTTCCCTCCCAATAGGGACTCTCTGTTACTAACGGTTCAAAAGCAAGTTCTTCCCGCTTTTCACTAGTATATGTCACCAGCCCCAACATGCATTGGAGTTCTTCACTCAAGGGGCTACTAGAGAGGGCACTACACTGATGTAGGTAAGCACCCCACTTGGCTAGTATGGGTGTTTGTGCAACACCACTCTTTGGTTTTTGGGTCCAGTCTTGTACCCACTCCAAGATGGGATAGGTGGTTATTACCTTTATTGGGGCCATTCCAGTGATGGGTTCTGTATCCAGCAAGGCATGATACATGGCAGCTAGTTGTTTTTCTATCAAAGTGTATTGTACTTCTGCCCCTTTCCAGAGTTGTGACCAGAATCCAACAGGTTGGCGAGTTTATTCAAGCCACTGCCAGAGAACCCAGCCATAACCATCTTTAGTAACATGAACGTCCAGCTCACAGGGCCTTGATGGGTCTATCACACTCAAGGCCTGCATGGCCTTGACTTCCTGTTTTATTGTAGTAAAGACACATGAACATGTCTCATCCTAGTCCCACCTGACGCCCTTTTGTATCAACCAGTATAAGGGCTTCAGAATTTGTGCCATGTGTGGGATAAACACTCTCCAGTAGCCTAGAAGACCCCAAAACTCCTGTAGCAATGCTACGATTGTGGGGGTAGGGAGAGGCCTGGACTTTATATATAACTGCTTCTGGTATCACTTTGGTCTTACCCGACCAGATGACCCCCAAGAATTTGACCGGCAGAGCAGGTCCCTGAACCTTGCTGCTGTTCACAGCCCATTCTTTCTCCTGTAAATGTTGCAGCAGTCTAGGTGCTGTACCTTCTAGATCTGAAAGAGAATCAGATGTGAGCATGACATCATCAGTATAATGGCACAGTCACACCATTGGCAGTTTCTCCCATGTAACCAAATCCTGGGCTACAAGTCCATGACAGATGGTGGGGCTATGGAGGTATTCCTATGGGAGGATGGTGGAAGTCCATTGCCGTCCTTCCCACATGAAGGCAAATTGTTCCTGAACTTTTGTCAATGGAAAAGAAGGCATTAGCAAGATCTACCACATAATGGTATGTTCCTAGTTCATGGCTGAGGGTATCCATCAAGCCTGCAATAGAGGGGACAGCAGTGTGCATAGGGGGTATGACCTTATTCAGTTCTCTGTAATCCACAGTCATATTCCAGGAGCAATCTGGCTTCTTTTACTGGCCAGCCACACTAGGGAATTGAAAGGACTATGGGTGGGCTTTATAACACCCACCTTTTTCAGCTCCTGGAGAGTTTCTCCAATCTCTTTATGCCCTTCAGGCAGTTTGTAGTGTTTGGTATTAGTCATCCACCGAGGCACAGGCAAACTTATGGGTGGGTGCCTAGCATGTCCCCTCAGAACTGCCTTCACCACACGTACTCTCAGTCTGAACTCACCTGCAGTAGTCTGCAACCATAGACCCTGCAGGATATCAATCCCCCAAATATACTCAGGAATAGGAGATATATACACAGTATACTCCTTTGGGGGTAGATGCCCTATTCCCAAAGGGATTCGGGCTTTTTCCACTCTGATTGGCTTACTTTCCAGCAGGAATTCTTACAAACACACAGGCTGGACTTGTGACCTCTGCCTCTTTGGTCTTAATGGCTGGAACTGCTGCTCTGAATTCAGCTGTTGCCATAGCACTAATAAGATGCTATTTGACTTCCAATCTAATTTCCTTCCATCTGCTCCTGCCCATATTAAATCAACCCACATCTGGGTCCTTGTAACCTTCATAGGGCCCTGTAAATTCTTCTTGTGAGTAACAGGACTTATTTCTTTCCAGACTCTCATTGCTTCAGCCTCTCCTAAGTCTGCTACTGTATGTGTCACCTCGCTTATGGGACACCCTAAGTGAGCAGAAAGAATGGCCACTGGAGACACAAAGAGGGATGTAGGAGCCATTTGCAGTACAATATTTCTCATCCCAGTAGTGAAAATCTCTTCATCTGGGTCATAATTGTCTGGACTATAGATGGCATTTCTTTTTTTTTAAATTCATTTTATTATCATTAATCTACAATTACATGAAGAACATTATGGTTACTAGACTCCCCTTTCACCAAGTCTCTCCCGACACACCCCATTACAGTCACTGTCCATCAGTATAGTAAAATGGTGTAGACTCACTACTTGTCTTCTGTGTTGCACATCCCTCCCTATGACCCCCCCACACACATTATACATGCTAATCGTAAGGCCCCCTTTCTTTTTCCCTGCCCTTATCCCTCCCTTCCTACATCTCCTGCCCAGTCCCTTTCCCTTTGGTAACCGTTAGTCCATTCTTGGGTTCTATGAGTCTGCTGCCGTTTTGTTCCTTCAGTTTTTCTTTGTTCTTATACTCCACATATGAGTGAAATCATTTGGTACTTGTTTTTCTCTGCCTGGCTTATTTCACTGAGCATAATACCCTCTAGCTCCATCCATGTTGTTTCAAATGGTAGGATTTGTTTTCTTCTTATGGCTGAATAATATTCCATTGTGTTTATGTACCACATCTTCTTTATCCATTCATCTGTTGATGGACACTTAGGTTGCTTTCATTTCTTGGCTATTGTAAATAGTGCAGTGATAAACATAGGGGTGCATCTGTCTTTTTCAAACTGGAGTGCTACATTCTTAGGGTAAATTCCTAGAAGTGGAATTCCTGGGTCAAATAGTATTTCTATTTTGAGCATTCTGAGGAACCTAGATACTGCTTTCTACAATGGTTGAACTAATTTACATTCCCACCAGCAGTGTAGGAGGGTTCCCCTTTCTCCACAACCTCGCCAATATTTGTTGCTGTTTGTCTTTTGGATGGTGGCAATCCTTACTGGTGTGAGGTGATATCTCATTGGAGTTTTAATTTGCATTTCTCTGATGACAAGCATTGTGGAGCATCTTTTCATGTGTCTGTTGGCCATCTTAATTTCTTCTTTGGAGAACTGTCTCTTCAGCTCCTCTGCCCATTTTTTAATTGTATTATTCACTTTTTGTTTGTTGAGGTACATGAGCTTTTTATATATTTTGGATGTGAACCCTTTATCGGATCTGTCATTTATGAATATAATCTCCCATACTGTAGGGTACCTTTTTGTTTTGTTGATGGTGTCCTTTGCTGTACAGAAGCTTTTCAGCTTGATATAGTCCCACTTGTTTATTTTTGCTTTTGTTTCCCTTGCCGGGGAGATATGTTCATGAAGAAGTCGCTCGTGTTTATGTCCAAGAGATTTTTGGAGATGGCATTTCTTATGCCTAGCTCTTGTAGCACCTGTTGGAGTTCAGCATATGTCTGCCATCTAACAGGAGAGGATGGCAGATCATCCTGATTGGGCCACACAGCATGAAGTGCAGCCATAAGCCTATCGAGCAGGGAGTGACTCTCTGGGGTCTGATGTGCATTTTGTAATCGCTGCTTCAAGGCAGGCTGCACTGTCAGGGAAGCCAGCTTTCCCATCTCTGATCCTGACAGAACAATTCCATCCACCCCTACGTCCCACAGATGCAGGAGCCAAGCTGATATTGACTCTGAGGGCTTCTGTCTAAAGCAGGAGCCCAAATCCACCAGCTCAGCCTGAGTAAAGGAGCAGACCATAGAGTGCGCCACGACCTGGTGAGGGGGCTGCTCCTCTCCTTGGGGAACTTTCAGCTGCTGGGTCTTTATTTTCTTTACAACCACTGGGTGTGCTTTCAATACAGGAGGTGCCAGTGCCTCCTGCACCACCCCTTCATCCCTCTCCAGCTCCTCCATTTCTGGAGCTGATGGCACCTTTCTCTCCCCTCCCCCAAGTACCTCCTCTGCTACAACCTTTACCATTTCTACTGTGCCTCACAGCAATGCTACCTCAGTCTTCAGAAGCTCTCTTACCTTCACCTCAATGCTGCGCAGCTGACGTTCATACCTCCTATGCCTGTGCTTCCCTCAGGAGTTTGTCTTTTTCCTTGATGGCCTCTTCCTCCTTGAGAACACCTGGCAGCGCTGCCGTCTCATCTCCAATGGCACCTTGCTGCTGGTGCTCTCGTATTAATGCCATCTCTTTCTTCAGGGAATCCACAGAATTTTGCAGCTTGCATTCTCATGTTGCCATTTCTTGGGTCTCCTCTGTAGACTTTCTTAATACTGTGAGAAGCAGCCATCCCACAGTCCCCGCTGCCTCACAGGCACTCTGCTTCTCAATGGATCTGCTTACTATACCAAGGGCCACCCTTACTGCCTCAGGTGTCATCTCCACTTGCCTCCAGTCCTGGGGTGGGGCCCAGTCCTCTAGGAGGCAAGCCACCTCAGACCACATACCCATTGGGGGATTATCCACTGTTTCCCATTCACAGGGGCAGCCCACTGAAGCACCCCTCCCATAAAGGCAGCTTGTCTTATTCCTTGGTCAACAATGAATCCCGCTGACTACGCCAATTGCCTTGCCAATGGATTTCAGTCCGGGGCAAGTTTGCTATGGATTCAATGTGACCAAAGAAATTGACAGCAGAATGTTCTTTGGGGTGAAAGGGTTTATTACCTGGCTTGTTCTCTGGTGGTAGATCGAACACTAACGTCTCTGCCTCCACCCAGAGCACTGGGCCAAGCTCTCTATATAGCACAATAATGGCTTATTTCCTGAAGCTGTGGAAGCAGTAGCCTAGCAACAGGCCAGTTACATCATCAGGTGGTTTAATTTCAGTGAGGATCCTGGTCTTAGGGACCCCAACTTCCCCACACTCCAGTCTGAATATAATTCAGATATAATCTTTCTGTGTAGAAACAATTATCTGGGACTGCTTTGTTTCACCTGACTCAAATGAAAAATGTTGGAAATCTGTGAATTAGTGTTGTTAAATTAAGTACAAACCGAAGACCAGGAAATTCCCTGGCAGACAAAGCCAGTTAAGCCACATAGCAAAACTAAATTCAGCTTATTTCATAAACATAAGTAAAAGTTAATTCAGGTTATTTCTTGTAAATGCCTTCTATTATCACAAAAGAAACTTGCCATTTTCCTAAAAAGGGTATAAGATAATCACTTTTATTGCCTGCTATGTGGAAACCCCCATTGTAATGACCAGATATTAAAGTTTAGATAGCTTCCTCATTTTCACTTTTTACACCATCTGTAACATCATACCTCTGAGCTTCATCTCAGTTTTAAAATATTAAAGTTCCCACTTTTAGAATTTTTCTTATATGTGCAATAAACTCTTACTAAATATGATTTATTGATCTGGTGGCTCTAATTTTGCTATTTCTGTATTTTTTTATAGTGTTAATAGGCCTAAGAGTTGTGTTCCTCCAAAATTCATATGTTGAAGTCCTCACCCCTAGTGCTTTAGACTGTGACTATTTGGAGATACGATCTTATAGAAGCAGTTAAGTTAAAGTAAGGTCATTAGAATGGGCCCAAATTCAGTACGACTGGTATTCTTCTAAGGAGAGGAAATTGAACAGACACACACAGAGGGAAGACCACTTACAGACACAGGGAGAAGACAGACATCTACAAGCCAAGGAGAGAAGCCTCAAAAGAGACCAGTCCTGCCAACACTTTGATCTCTGGAGACTTCTTATCTCCAGAATTGTAAGAAAATAAATTTTTGTTTTTAAAGCTGCTTGGTCTGTGGGACTTTGTTATGGTAGCCCTAGTAAACTAATACAATTGGCTTCCAAATGGGTGCTGAGAGGGTTGTAAATTTCCAATTAGATACATTCAATTTAGATAATAAAGTACAGTATCAAAGAAGAAATCCTCCCAAATAATCAATTTTGACAATGTAACTTTCCTGATAATGTCATTCATACTTAGAAATAAGCACTTCAGGTTTATGGCCCTTGCTCAGTTGGTGGCAGTTAGTGAAGTGCATGTGGCTCTAAGCAATCTTCTAATTGAAAATCTGTTTTTTTCAATATGTAAGATAGATATTTGCAGTTTTTTTTCTTCATGAAACCTATAATTAAAGTTACATAAGTTAAGAAATTTTAATCATGAACCCTCCATTCAAAATAAAGGAATTTGATTTTCGTATCTGAAAAATTATATTTTGGGTGATATTTACTGGGTATCAGCTGCAAAAGTAGGGACAAGACTATATATAGAGAGAAAGAACAGGAAAAGCATTCACTGGATTTTAATTCAAGTGTTATTTGTTGAGTGTTGCACTTCAGTGGAGTGAAAGAAATGTATATGCTTCTTAAAACTAAGGCTTGTTTTTGCTTACAAAGAAAAACAGCTGGATTTTAGCATTTGCGTGTATTCAATATCAGCGTTCTCTAACAAAAAGAAAATTCATGGCCATTTGGAGAAGAAAATGAAAATTTAGCTTACTCACCATGGTGTAATTAAAAACCATTCTTTATGGGCACATGGATCATAAAGCTCATCAGGTTTATTATTCAGCCACTTCAGTTCTTACAAAGCTTAATCTCCTGATTGGATGCAATTTTTAGATGAAAAAAATTTTTTTTAGAGGCTTAAGAGAACACAAGTTAATTATCTTATAGTTTTGGAGGTCAGACTTCCAAAATGGGTTTCACTGGCTAAGTTAAGGTGTCAACAGGATTGTGTTCCTTTCGGAAGCTCTACAGCAGAATCAGCTTCCTCACCTTCTCTAGCTTTCAGCAGGTGCCTGCATTCCCTGACTGGGAATCTTCCCTCTTCAGAGCGAGCAACTGCCTTGCTCCAACCTGATTCTGTTGCCACTCCTTCTCTGACTCTGACCCTCCTGTCCTCCTTTTTTAAAATTAAAGTATCATTGATATACAATCTTGTGAAAGTTTCCCATGAACAACATTGTGGTTTCAACATTCACCCATATTATCAAGTCCTCACCCCCCCCCATTGCTATCACTGTCCATCAGTGTAGTAAGATGCTAGAGTCATTACTTGTCTTCTCAGTGCTGTACTGCCTTCCCTGTGACCGACCTATATTGTGACAGCGAATTATAGTGCCCCCTAATCCCCTTCTCCCTCCCTCCCCAACCACCCTCCCCAACCCCCTTCCCTTGGGTAACCGCTAGTCCCTTCTTGGAGTCTGTGAGTCTGCTGCTGTTTTGTTCCTTCAGTTTTGCTTTGTTGTTATGCCCACAAATGAGGGAAATCATTTGGTACTTGTCTTTCTCCGCCTGACTTATTTCACTGAACATAATACCCTCTACCTCCATCCATTGTAGCTGAGTATTTTAAACGTGAAATTAGAAATTTGTACAATATAACCATGTATTCACTCTGCTACCGGGCAGGATTACTGGGGACCCATGAGCTATGGACTGTGTGCGCACTCTGACTTCTGTGATTGCAGGATAGGATGACAGGATTGTAGCCCAAAGAGTTCAGTGTTTCCCTTCACCTCTACACTTTTGCATTGATATATGGAATCCAATTCTAACAAGTCTGAGTAATTTGAGAAAAGAAAAATCCCACTACAGATTCACTGATAGTCCCAATAGAGATTCTGTGCCTAAATCTGTCTTTTCCAAAACAAATCAGCAGAAGTAAAGAGAAAATGATGAGATTTTAAAGGACATCTGACTTACAACCCAAAGAGTCTTTCCTAGCTGTCAGTGAAAAGACCTGTGATGTTTCAGAAAAGATGAAACCTCAATTCCCCCTCCCCAAATGGTAGGATTTCTGAGTCTATTGGTGGAAAGGAATTCCATCTGTGGAGGGAAACAAACCTCAATTGAAAAATGAAAATAGTTGGTAGACCACCTACATTATGCTGCCAGAAATGGAATGATCATTTCTAATTGAAAGTAAATGTCTTTCAAGAAAGAAAAGTCCTTGTCTTCCCTGTCTACCATGCCTCAAAGGGGCAGGCACTACTTTATGAGGCAGCTAGATTGCAGACTTCCCTATCCCCACCCCTCAAAACAGTAAATATCCATTTGAGAATTGCAGCTTCCTGAAAGCAACTGGGCAGGATCTTCTAGGAAGGAATCGAAATGGCCCACTGCATTCTGGGCTGCATAAATCCTGCCATGCCTCCAACTCCAAAGCACTGTAAGAAGGGACAAGGATAAGAAGAGTCCTTTTGGTCCTGCCCACTGGGGTTGCAGCTTTAGGTACATTCCATCTTTTCAGGGTTTTGGGGCCCTGGAAAGTGAAGGAAAGAGAATATATCATCTTATGCCTTTAGAGTTGTAGTAGATGATGGTTACTAAAAGTGAGTCCAGGTCAGGATTTCTCAACCTCAGCACTATTGACATTTGGGGTGATAATTCTTTGTTGTGGGTGCTAGCAGGTGTATGTGTAGTAGCATCTCTGGATCTCTGAGATCTCTGTATCTCAGGATTTAATATTAGCATCTCTGGTCTCTATTTTTTAAATGCAAGTAGGACCCCTTTCCTCCAAGTTCTGACAACCAACAATGTCTCTGGACAATGCCAGATGTTCCTCAGGGCAAAATTATTCCTCGTTGAGACCATTGGAAGAAGACAATCAAAGACATAATTGAATATTGTATATTGATTATATATTTTTTAAATGTCATAATTGAAGAAAAGATTGTTAAACAGAAAAAAAATTACCTAGTTATGTAAATCAGAATGGATCATTGAGCTCTAGGTAAAATCTATAATTACACATTTTTACTGAGATCTCATTATATGCCAGATACTGTTCTAAATACTTCACTGTATTATCTCCTCTGATCTAAGACTACACTATGAGCAGGGATTATTGTCATCTCCATTTTATAACTGAAGAAACAGAGACACAGAAGAGTAAGACAAGGGCCCACTATTAAGACAAATTGAACCAAATTTGATTCAATCTCCGACAATCTGACTCTGCAGGCAACTTTCTAATCACTAAGTTAGAAACATGCATACCTGTAGAACCCTTTATAAATTTCAGGGCACTTGCTCAGTTTAGTCCTATCTCTCCACCTGATTCATCTCTATTCCATGATGGTTTCTTCCTACAGAATTAACCTCAGGCAGGTGGAGAGTCTATTTTGGCCAAGGCAGGCAGTATAGTTGTAGCACCAGACCATCACGTGGGACCTGCCATTCATTTTAATGCTTTAACGCTTGAATCTGAAATATGCAGCTTGAGCCACAGTCTTCTACTTCCTTCCATGTTGGCCTATACTGTGGCTTCTGCTTCATTTTCTTCCTATGTGTTTTAGTTCACCTGAATCTCATCCACCTGGCTGAGACCTTGATAAATCTAGAAACACCTCCTGGAGGGGTTGTTTTTTGTTCCCTGTTCGCCTCACCAGCACTATGTGAGAGTGTATTCTTGAGGCATTGTTTCCCCATGGGACTGACCCTCACATAGGACTCAAATCTTCACCAAGCCTGAAATTGTTATGCCCCTCGGTACACATTGTCTGGGGTTACTACAGCCTTACCTCAGGGACTAGCAAGTTGCTCTGGCACTGGTCCCTCTAGCCCATTCCACCCACCTCCCCCAGGGCTTGCTCTCAAAGTTCCTGCATGACTTCTTGCCAGTTAAGATGGGAATGCAATTAGCCTTCTTGTTTTGTTTCTGTTGTTTTTGTTTATTTTTAAATGTTGTTTTGATCCTCCAAAGAATTTATGTAGCAAATAAGGAATATGTTATAAACCCATCTGAGCAAAGTGGCTAAGTGACTTTACCTGATGCAACTATGGTACTAAAATGGCAAAGCCAGGACTTAAACTGAGGTCATGAAACCATAGCTCTTCAGGGTTTGAAAGGCCATGAAAAGTCATCTAATCCAACCAAGTAAATGAAACTTGTATCTCTTCTATTTACCATTTAACATCTCTGCCAAGCAGTTAACTAGCCCATGTTTGAATGTCTTCCCTTAGGGACAGCTGTTTCATCTGTGGCTAGTTCTGACAGCCATTTGCTTAAACATTCTTTCACTCTTTAATTCACTCAACAAGTATTTCAGGGCATAATATTTGCACCAGCAGGTGCTATGTGGATATTGAGGTAATTTCTGGAAGTAATTTAGCTAAAGATAGAAAGTAGAAAGTTCTACAAGAGGGATACTGATAAAGTGCCATTGAAATTGTCAGAAAGTTCTTCCTTCTACTGATCCAAAACTGTCTTACTGTGTAGCTTCTGAAATTTAGTCTTAATGCTATTTTTCCCAGCCATAAAGAAACAAATTACTCCTTTTCATTGTAGCTAGTGTGCCATTCCTCAGACGCTTTTTTCCTCCTGATAATTCCTCCCTGAACCCATTTAAGTTTGTCTATGTTTCTCTAAAAGCATTTCCCTATAGATGAACAGAACTTGACATATATCAGTCAGAATAGAAGAAAGGTGGACTACCCTTTTTTCATTCCATGTGAAATAATTCTACAGAGCACATCAAAACTACATTTGCTTTAAGGTGACCACATTCATCACAGAATTGTCTCAGATTGACCTTACCATTAACTAAAACCCACTATGCCAGACATTTAGAAGATATTTTTGTGACTAGGATCCCATTCCTAAATAAATGTCTTATCCTGATTATTATATTGTTCATATGACAGTACACTCACTTCTTAAAGTTAATTGATTATTATTGTTAATTGTGGCAAAATAAACATAAAATAAAATTTACCATTTTAACCATCTTTAAATGTAAAATTCAGTAGCATTAAATCTATTTACATTGGTAGGCAACCATTACCACCATGCATTTTCAGAAGTTTTTCATCTCCCAAACTAAACTCTGTACCCACTAAACACTAACTTTTCACTTCTCCTTCCCCAGTCCCTGGCAATGACCATTTTACTTTCTGTCTCCAGGAGTTCAACTAATGTGGATACCTTGTGTAAGTGGAATCATAACAGTATTTTACTTTTCTTGTGTGTGAATGGCCTATTTTATTTAGTGAAATGTATTCAAAGTTCATCCATGTCATAGCATATGTCAGAATTTCCTTAATTTTTAATGAATAATATTCTACTGTGTGTATATACTACATGTTGTTTATTTGTTCTTCGGACAGATGGTTGGTGTACTTCTACCTTTTGGCTTTTGTAACTAGTGCTGCTATGAACATGGGTGTACAAGTGTCTTTTTGAGACTATGCTTTCAATTCTTTTGGGAATATACCCAAAAGTGGACTTGCTGGATTATATGGAATTAGTAACTCTTTTTTAATACTTACGGAGTATTAAGAACAATTTTTCTTGGCTATCCAAGAGAGTTTCTGTTTGTTTTTGTTTTAGGTCTCAGACAAGATAAAAAACTTTAGATCTGGATAAATTTAATTGAGGTTGAAGTCTCTGATCAAATTTGATTTCAATGATAACTAGTGGCTATATTTGAAAAGTCCTTATATGAATAGTAAGGACATTTACCAATTACCAATAGATGCAAATTACCTATAGAAAAGTTTTGAAGTCTAGATACCTCTTGGTGGAACATCAATGAAGATATTATTTTCTATATTTAGTAGGATTTCTCCTTTTCACACAAGGAATAATCCATATTCTAGTAGAGTTGGGACAAGCAAGTGTGATTAGGCTGAACACCACGTTGCCTTCAGAGTTTAAAAGTGGAATAATGATTTGCCCTCAATGTCATTTGAAGGCCCTTTAGCCTGTCGAATCTGACAAACATCAACAGCTGACAGAAAGACGACATCACTTGCTTTCATTTGCCCTCCAGTCTTCTAAAGGCCAGTAGTGAAATGGCTGCAGAGCCATTAAGAGGCAATTCTTTAAAACAATAGAATTTAAGAGCTTCAAGCAATAATAGAGAGCTCTCATCTACATCTTCACTTCTTATGACTTTTTTTTTCTGGAAGTACTAATTTACAGCATCACACATTCTATGAAAAAGCCCCCTGCTTTATATAAGACTCATATATGTAGAAGACATTAACTTAGCATTGTCACTTCATGCATAAAGTTAAAATATGAACCTCTTAAGTATATCCTGTGTCCATTTAATATTTCATTTAAATTTACTGAATCCTGTTTTATAAGCAGTGAGTCATCAGGACCTTACAAGATCGTCACTAAACCCAGTTCAATTAGTATTCATTGAGTCAGGCAGTGTGCTAGGTGCTGGGTATACACAGATATGCAGAGTTTAAATTGCCTTTGGGTGCAGCCTCAAGGATCTTATACTTTTAGAAGACGCTCTTGATTTACATTTTAAATCCTCTCTCAGTCTTCTTCACCTCAATAAAGGGCATTGCCATCTAACCAGCTACTCAATCCAGAAATCTAGGACTTTGATTTTCCTCTCCCAACCCCCCACTCCCACACCTTTCTCTTCTTCCACCAAAATAGATCTTGGCTACATCTGCTTCTTTTCATCTCTACTGCCATTGTCTGAACCCAAGCCACCACCATTTCTAGCCTGGATAACCTTCTAATCGATCTTTCTAATCCTGTTATTGCTCCCCCTCCATCCCTTGCCATCTCTCCAGGAATCAGTGATCTGCTTAAAACCACTCAGTGGCTTTTCCTTGCACATATAATAAAGTCAAGATCCCTATTAGGCTCTGCATAAAATGCCCCTGCCTTTTTTTCAATATTTATCTCCTGCCACTCCCCCTCTCTGCCCACTCTACTCTAGCCACACGGGCTATCTGGCAATGCTCTCAGTGCCTTGACAATGACAAGCTCTTCTCAGCCTCAGAACTTTCACACATGCTGTTCTCTGTGCTAACGATGCTCTTCCTCTGCCTGGTGTCACCTTACATCCTTAAGATTTAAACTTATGAACTAGCAGAAAAATAGATCAGGAAAACAATTCCATTTACAACTGCATCAAAAAGAATAAAATACCTAGGAAAAAACCTAACCAAGGAGGTGAAAGACCTGTACTCTGAAAACTATAAGACACTCATGAGAGAAAGTAAAGAAAACACAAATAAGTAGAAATCTGTTCCATGCTCTTGGATAGGAAGAATTAATATTGTCAAAATGGCCATCCAGCCCAAAGCAATTTACAGATTCAGTGTAATCCCTATCAAAATTCCAACACCATTTTTCAATGAACTAGAACAAATAGTTCTAAAATTCATAAGGAACCACAAAAAGACCCTGGATAGCCAAAGCAATCCTGAGAAAGAAGAACAAAGCTGGAGGGATTATGCTCCCTGACTTCAAGCTATGCTACAAAGCCCCAGTAATAAAAACAATATGGTACTGGCACAAGAACAGACCCATAGACCAATGAAACAGAATAGAGAGCCCAGATATAAACCCATGCATTTATAATCAATTAATATACAATAAAGCAGATATGAATTTTCAACGGGGAAAAGACAATCTCTTAACTGGTGTTGGGAAGACTGGACAGCTACATGCAAGAGAATGAAACTGGATTACTGCCTAACTCCATACACAAAAGTAAGTTCAAAATGGATCATAGACCTGAATATAAGACATGAAACCATAAAATTCATAGAAGAAAACATAGGCAAAAATCTCTTGAACATAAATATTCACATTTTTTTCCTGGACACATCTCCTCAGTCAAGGGAAACAAAATAAAAAATGAATAAGTGGGATTATATCAAACTAAAAAGTTTCTGTACAGCAAAGGACACCATCAGCAGAACAAAAGGCAACCTACAATATGGGAGAATATATTTGTAAATGATTTATCTGATAAAGGTTTAACATCCAAAATATATAAAGAGCTCATATGTCTCAACACCAAAAAAAAAATTTACCCAATTAAAAAATGGGTGGAGGACTTGAACAGACATTTCTCCAAAGAAGGAATATAGATGGCTAACAGGCACACGAAAAGACTCTCCACATCGCTAATCATCAGGGAAATGCAAAGCAAAACCACAGTGAACTATCACCTCACACCAGTTAGAATGACCACTACCCAAAAGATAAGAAATAACAAGTTGGTGAGGATGTGAAGAAAAGAGAACCATCCTATACTGTCAGTGGAAATGCAAATTGATGCAGCCACTTGGAAAGCAGTATGGAGGTTTCTCAAAAAACTATAAATAGAAATACCACTCAACCCAGCAATTGTACTTCCAGGAACTTACCAGAAGAAAACAAAATCTCTGATCCAAAAAGATATATGCACCCCTATGTTTATTGCTGCATTATTTACAATAGCCAAGTTATGACAGCAAACTTAGTGTCCATCAATAGATGAATGGATAAAGAAGAGGTGGTACATATACACACTGGACTATAAGTCAGCCACAAATAGAAAATAAATCCTGCCATTTGCAACAGCATGGATGGATCTAGAGGGTATTCTGCTCCATTAAATAAGCCAGGCAGAGAAAGACAAATACCATATGGTTTCACTTATTTGTGGAATATAAATGCAAAACAAAACAGCAGCAGACTCATTAGACACTGAGAAGGTGTTTGTGGTTACCATGGAGGAGGATTTGGGGTAGGTGGGTGGGGAAGGTGAGGGGGAAAAAGGCACACAAAAATTCTCAATCATAACATAGGTTGGTCATGGGGATACTAGTACAGCATGTAGAATGTAGTCACTGATTCTGTAACATATTCCTATGTTGACAGATAGTAGCTGTACTACTGGAGGTGAGGATGTAATAATATGGGAACCACTGTGTTGTATACTTGAAACTGATATAAGACTATTAATTTTTTATTTTATTTTGCTATCATTAATGTACAATTACATGAACAACATTTTGGTTACTAGACTCCCCTATTATCAAGTCCCCACCACATACCCCATTACACTCACTGTCCATCAGCCTAGTAAAGACTATGTTAATTTAAAAATAATTAAAGCTTAAATTTTTCTCTTTAGGGAGGATACCTTGGAAATGCTGGACTGGTTTCTCCATTAATGTATGTGCATGCATGTGTGTTTTATTTAATCAAGACTTTGCTATTTTTTTGAGTTTTTTTTCTTATTGAAAAAGTGCTTGTCATATAGTAGAGATGTTTTTCCAATAAGATGTTGCCTTTTAACTTTTTTGAAGTTTAATTTTATGGTTAAAGTTCCAGGTATTAAAGCCCACCAATATTTTCCATTTTGTGTCATGGTACTAGGCTAGAGAGTCCTCCAATGCAGAATTTCATAAGTAATCCATTTTTTTCTGAAAGTTTGTTGTTATTTCTTAAACTTACCTGGAATTAATTTGCAATATGGTGTAAGGGAGGAATTTATCTTTTTTCCTCAAATGGGATTTCTTCTCTCATGCAAGGAGGAGGAGCTGCTATGGATTGGTAAAGTTAAAGGACACTAACTGGGTCATGCTTTCTCAGAGCAGAGTCTGGTGGTAGAGGAATAAATACGGTTGTAGTGGACATTAAAATAGCAAGATCTGAGACTCTGATTTGGATGTTGGGGCAGAAATAGAGGAAATAGGCTACTGTTTTGCTAGGCTAATGAGGTTAGGCAAAGGTACTTTTTTACCAAGTTCCAGATCAGCTCCCTAATCTGCCTTGAGGTCTGTCATTAAAGCCTTAGTTACTAACAAGTGATTTTCTTTTGTTTTTTTTTAGCAAGTTTTTATTTTTACTGGCATCTTTCTTTGTGCATTTATTTCCATTGTGGACCCCAAGGGAAGAGGTTGCTGACCTGGACTAGGATTTGGATATTTCTGGTCAAAGACCATATTAATTTCATCTTCCCATTTTCCACTTTAATTTACATTTGTTTCTGAGAGTATATTTCATTACCTTTAATCAAATGGACATTTATATAGGTGCTCCATTTATATTTTGATTTGATTTTTTTCATTAAAACAAAAGATATTTATGCTTATGTTTATGTAAAATGGGATTATAATAACACAAGTACTTTCAAGTAATAGCTGTGGTTGAATTATATCTAGCAATTACTGGGGAAAACTTTTCTGTCTCCATAAACAGACTTATGTTATCATAAATGGGCACCATAGAATGGTGATAACAAAGTGAGAGCAGTGTTTGAATAAACAATTTAAAAGGTAAGAAAGAGTTACTTGTTGGTCAAATTCATGTTTCACCCTATTCACAGAATTATAGGAATAGAAAATTCTAGGGCTTCAAAGGATTTTAGAGATCATCAAACACAATCTCTTCATTTTTCGGATGATAAATTAGGATTAAAGGAGGCAATGTGACAGGCAGGTTCTTGAACACTAGAAGATTCATTCCTTGTGCCAATCCTTGATGAAGTGCAGTTACTTGCCAACAATTGTCCTTGGGTGTTTCCACAGTAAGTCAAGCATAAATCTTCTCTAAACAGTTAAAGAAATGTAAACAGTTTAATAGAAAAGAAAACATCCACTTGTATAACCAGAATGATGAACAAAAAGTAGCAAGGATAAGACTGGTGTTCTGAAAGCATTGGAATGTCCCTTTATGTTATCATAATTATCATAATCAACAATAGTGATAAAAGATGGACTTACTGAGCTTTCAATGTATATGCTATGTGTATAAGAAACAGTCTTCTCCCTGAAGGAATTTTCAAGATAGCTAAGGACATAGGTCATATACTAAAGAATATAAATAGAAGAAAAAGGAGGAAGAGATAACACTTATTGAAAGTTACATGCTGAGTGTCTTCAGGGCATTGTTATTACTTTGGGTCCTTGTAAGAACCCTATGATTAGGGTATGAGCATTACCAGTTTTATAGACAAGGATATAGAGGCAGGAGAAGGGAAAATGACTTCTCTGAGATCATATAGTGGGAAAGTGGTGAGAACATACCCAAAATAGCATGTAGTAAGTGCTAGCAGCATCATCTCAACAAAAGTGCTGTAGGAACTAAGTTGGACCTGTCGAAATGATGTCACGGAAGAGGTGTGACTTATGTCAGACTTGAGTACAATGGGAGAATTTTGGAGGTGAGTGGAGGGGTGATCTGAACAAATACATGAATATCCTTGGTTTATGTAGTTAGGGGGACAGTTTGGAGATTAGTCTGATAGGAGTGAACAATGCTGGGCCAAAGTAAGCTAGGGTGAGGGTCTTAGAATAGCTGTGGAGAACAGGATGAAGAGCTAAATTGTGATGAATATCTATCATATCTACAGTGGGCAGGGGAATTGGGAGAAAGGCTAGGATCAGGTAAGCCAGTAAGGGAAATGTTGAAGTAGTCCAGAGGTACAGATAAGGACCAAAATTAGGGTTGAGGAAAAGGTGATGTAAAGTGTGGTAGGCTGAATAATGGTCCCCCAAAGATGTCCATGTGCTAGTCCCTGGAACCTATGAATATGTTCTCTTCCATGGTAAAAGGGACTTTACAGATGTGACTAAGGATTTTGAGATGGGTGGATTAGCCTGGATTATCGAGGTGTGCCCTATTCAATCACAAGAGTCTTTAAAAGAGGGAGACAAGAGGACAAAAATTAGAAGGTGAAATTACTTTTGAATTAGAGATTTAAGTGATGTGGCCATGAGCTAAGGAATGTGGGCAGTTTCTAGAACTTGGAAGGGGTAAGAAACAGATTCTCCTCTGGAGTTTCCAGAAGCAATCAGCCTTGCCAATGCTTTGATTTTATCCCTGTGGAACTCTTTAAGCCCCCTGGCTTCCAGAAGTGTCAGATAATAACTTGTGTTGTTTTCAGCTGTTAAATTTGTGGTAATTTGTTACTACTGCAGCAATAGGAAACTAATACAGAGAGGAAGAGGTGGACATGAGGGAGAATTGAGGATCAAAGTAATTCCAAGATTCTGAGTTTAGATTATGAAGGCAATTGAAGGGGAATTAATTTCTGGGGAAAAGATGAGTTCAATTTTATATGTTTTGCTTGGGTTCCAAGGGAGGGCATCCAAAATTGAGTTTACCTTGTATAAGGGCTTGATTTTGAGGCTTCTAAAAGGGGTCCCTAGGAAGCAAAATGCAGCTCACACACTGTATAATGCTTATACCTTTTTGATCAATTATATCAACTAGAGATAAAGTCACCTCACTTAAAACTCCCCTAGGAGAGAATGGCCAAATATTAAGCCTTATTGTGTTTTTGTATGAATGAACTTATAAGGTTCTTAGATTTGGTAAGTTTTTGAGGAAAAGATTCATAATGAAGAGGAAGAGGAGTACATTGGTCCATCCCCAGATGCAAAGTGTCCATGAATACTTTTAGGATGGTGGTATTCAAGTTATGCAAATATATGTGCCATATTTGTGGAGACAATGTATAACTTTTGTCAGATTACCAAAAGAAGATCAAAAAAGAATATTAAGAATCATGTTCTAATGGCATGGAGTACTAGGGGGCAGAGGAGTAAGGTCAAAGGGGAAGAGGAAGCAGAAAGGACAACACACAGAAACACCAGTCTTTTCTTTTGCTGCAGCTCAGCACTGCTAATTCCTGCTCTTCTTTTCCCTTGCAAGACCCATTTCAGGGTGTTTGGTGTTTCTAGAACCCGTTTGCAAAGAGGTTGTAGTTGGTTCTTTTGAAAGTTACTTTCTTTGCTGACAATGTGTTCTTTTAAAGATACTGTTTTGTTTTTTTACATAATATTTCATCTATGTTTCTTGAAGAAGTTTTCTAAATACTAAAAATACTAATATCTCCACAAAATGGATGTTAAAATAACTCAGTAAATATTTATCATTGGCAATCTTTTTTCAAATAATAGACGAGGCATAGAATGCTTAGGTTACTTCCAATTAGCAGCAACTAATTTGTTTTTCAGTGAAATAAATAATCAAGAGTTCCTATTTGATCTCTAAGTAAACTGTTCCTGTAGGTAAATTTGGTATCACTCCTAAATATTGAAAATGTCCTTCTCAATGTAGTTTAGATTCAGCATAACAAAGTCCACTGAATGCTTCAGAAGCTGACTTTTGGAGACAGAATCTTTTCCCTAAGTAATTTATTTAGGTAACTGTTTCTGTATAGATCAAAACAAACAGTTTTCATTTTGTTTTGCAATTAAATGTTGACTTTTTAAAAAGTAAGATTATTAGTGTCAAGATTTCCTTTTAATTGTGTAAGGGAGTGGATGGAGTTTCCTATGCATATGATTGATTTTTCTGAGTCCTCTTCATAGACATGAAGTATTACTTTAACTTTCAGAGTCTTGCTTTATGGGATAAATATTAATTCAATAATAAAGTAAAATAAATTAAAATATTTTCAGTTTCTATTATTATAGTCATATCGAAAGGATACCTGCTCTGTTGAAATATCAAAAAAATACAATGATTTGTCTTTGAAATGACTAGAATTTCATCAAAGTCAAGGCAAGGCTTGTACAAGTTCTGTCTTATATAATTTATACGCTTTATGAGTGAAACTGATATGGAACTATGATTTGACTGCTAGTATAATGAAATATCAGGTGGAGAGAGACACTTTATGAAACAGATTTGGCTAACCTACATTTGCTTGCAAAGGCATGTGAATGCTTGTTGGAAAGATCTAGCTGGGCAGTACAGTTCCTCATACACCTTGACTAAGAACAGACTTTGTCAGTTTGGAATGTCATTCTTTTTTTGAGTTGACACTTTAAGAAGAATATAGATGAAGCTCTCAGAGGAAGAGAACTCTAAAGTAATACATCAGTCACTCAGTCATTCCTGGCAATCAACCTGGTGACAGATGCCACAGCTAGACTACATTGAAAGCCTATTTTCGATGCTTTAAGTAGCAACATACCTCTGTCCCATAAATTGGGTGGCTTAAAACAGCAGAAATTGATTATGTCACAATTCTGGAGGCTGAAGTCCAAAATCAAGGTGTTGGCAGTTTGGTTTCTCCTGTAGGCTCTGAGAGAGAATCTGTTCTCTTTGCCTCTCTCCTTGCTTCTGGTGGTTGTTTGGCATTTCTTGGCTTATCAACACATCATTCCAATCTCTGTCTACATCATCACATGGCATTTTTCCTGTGTGTCTGTGTGTTCACACGGTTTCTTATAAGGATAAGGACACCAGTTACTGGATTTAGGAACCTCCTAATCCAGTATGACCTCATCTTAATGAAATGAATTACATCTAGAAAGACCCTATTCCAAATAAGTTCACATTCTGAAGTTTCATGTAGATACAATTTACCGATGGTTCATCAACAAATTCATTTTCTTTGGTAAAGCCTGGGACATACTGGTACACATAACAAGGTGATTATGGCAAAGGTGATTGGACCACAATGGATATGGTAAGTCATGACACTGTTTTCTCTTTGAAAAATGGGTAAAAAAAGGCCTTCTCTGACTACCATTCTATTGTTGGATGACACAAATTCTGACACTTTGTATTTTATTTTTCTGTGGAATTCAGTGAACTATCAACTCATTGTTATTGGCTTGTGCATGTGTCCTGATGATGGAAATGATTAACAACAGTTTGTGTTTGTACAAAACTTCCTTTTTGGTACCTTTTATTTTTGGCAGGTGTGTGGGAGGACTGGGGGAATCACATGACATCAAACAGAATTCAACAAAGGACCAACAACTGCATTTTTATGCATTTAGGTAATTTTTGATATGAATATTGGGAAACAACTTACCTAAGGTAATTTTTAGATATGTGCCACACAGCTTTTAATTCTACTGGAAAAATTGTTTTTGTTCTATTTTTATTTGATTATGTCCTATGTGTTCTAGTTGAGACTTAAAGTGGCTTACAAAATTAATACAATAAGAAAGATAAAATGAAAACTAAAACAAAAAAAACCCCATTACTGGAAGAAAGTACAACATAGGGAATACAGTCAATATAGTGTAATATCTTTATATGTTAACAGATGGGAACTACACTATCAGGGTGAGCATTTTGTAGTATATATAATTGTTGAATCACTATATTGTACAACTGCAACCAATATAATACTGTATATTAATTTTATTTCAATAACAAAACAAAAACAAAAAGAGACAAAAGAGAAAAAAAATTAAGCAAAAAAACAAAAACAAAAAAACAACCGCATTCCTGGTAAGGGGGTTGGACAAAGGCCACTTAGCTTTTTTTGTGTATATATTTAACTGGTGCCACCTTTTGATAGGGAAAGTTGGGAGTACATTACAAAGCCTTAAAAGTCTATATTCTGCCTGACCTAGCTATTCTACTTCTAGGAGTTTGTATTGTGGAAACAATGAAGGGTGAAGGAAAATATTTAGCTATATACACTATATACTGCTATGTTGTTTCATTATTGAAAATAAACATGCAACAAGGGTTAAATTATAGTATATCCATTTTGTGAATATGTGCAATGTTTAAATTGATTTTGTAGAACAGTATTTAATTCTATTGAAAATGTTCAATATATTATTAAATTCAGAAAATACTGTGTAAAATATTATATATAAAATGAGTCACATTTAGAAGTGCATATACATGAATGGGGAAATGCCAAAGTATTAGGAACTAAAAACGGGTGGTGAAAGAAGAGACCATTTTAATTTTTTTCTTTTACGTATTTTACATATTTTATATAGTGATTATTTACTACACTTACAAAGAGAAAAGCAAGTTTTTTTTTAAGTAGGTAAGAAAATAAGTACAATGGGAAAATGACAGGAAAGTTAAAATGAACCTTGAAATGAGGTTACTGCTCAAAACGAAGTAAGATTTTATACAGATGGGACATACATTTTGCTCTAGGCTTTCCAAAGCAAATGGAGAGAGGGAAATGGAACCAGCTATAGTATCTGTAAGATACTATTGTATCTTAAGTAGCTATAAGGTAAGGACAATTTTCTTTTTTAATTTTGGTATCCTTAATCTACAATTACATGAGCAACATTGTGGTCACTAGGCTCCCCCTATTATCAAGTCCCCACCACATACCCCATTTACAGTAACTGTCCATGAGCATAGTAAGATGCTATAGAACCACTAGTCTTCTCTGTGTTGTACTGCCTTCCCCGTGACCCCCTACATTATGTGTGCTAATCGTAATGCCCCTTTTTCCCCCCTTGTCCCTCCCTTCCCAACCATCCTCCCCCGTCCCTTTCCCTTTGGTAACTGTTAGTCCATTCTTGGGTTCTGTGAGTCTGCTGCTGTTATATTTCTTCACTTTTTTTCTTTGTTCTTATACTCCACATATAAGTGAAATCATTTGATACTTGTCTTTCTCCACCTGGCTTATTTCACTGAGCAAAATACCCTCCAGCTCCATCCATGTTGTTGCGAATGGTAGGATTTGTTTTCTTCTTATGGCTGAGTAATATTCCATTGTGTATATGTACCACATCTTCTTTATCCATTCATCTACTGATGGACACTTAGGTTGCTTCCATTTCTTGGCTATTGTAAATAGTGCTCTGATAAACATAGGGGTGCATATGTCTTTTTCAAACTGGGCTGCTGCATTCTTAGGGGATGTTCCTAGGAGTGAAATTCCTGGGTCAAATAGAATTTCTATTTTTAGTTTTTGAGGAACCTCCATACTGCTTTCCACAATGGTTGAACTAATTTACATTCACACCAGCAGCACAGGAGGGTTCTTCTTTCTCCACACCCTCACCAACATTTGTTGTTCTTTGTCTTTTGGATGGTGGCCATCCTTACTGGTGTGAGGTGATATCTTATTGTGGTTTTAATTTACATTTCTCTGATGATTAGCGATGTGGAGCATCTTTTCATATGCCTGTTGGCCATCTGAATTTCTTCTTTGGAGAAGTGTCTGTTCAGATCCTCTGCCCATTTTTTAATTGAATTATTTGCTTTTTGTTTGTTGAGGTGCGTGAGCTCTTTATATATTTTGGATGTCAACCTTTTATCAGATATGTCATTTATGAATATATTCTCCCATAATGTAGGATGTCTTTTGTTCTAGTGATGGTGTCCTTTGTTGTACAGAAGCTTCTCAGCTTGACATCGTCCCACTTGTTCATTTTTACTTTTGTTTCCCTTGCCCAGGGAGCCATGTTCATAAAGAAGTAGCTCATGTTTATGTCCAAGAGATTTTTGCCTATGTTTTTTCCTAAGAGTTTTGTGGTTTCATGACTTATATTCAGGTCTTTGATCCATTTCGAATTTACTTTTGTGTATGAGGTTAGACAATGATCCAGTTTCATTCTCTTACATGTAGCTGTCCAGTTTTGCCAACACCAGCTGTTGAAGAGGCTTTAATTGTCCCATTGCATATCCATGGCTCCTTTATGGTATATTAATTGAGCATATGTTTGGGTTAATATCTGGACTCTCTATTCTGTTCCACTGATCTGTTGGTCTGTTCTTGTGCCAGTATCAAATTGTCTTGATTAGTGTGGCTTTGCAGTAGAGCTTGAATTTGGGAAGGAGGATACCCCCTGCTTTATTCTTCCTTCTCAGGATTACTTTAGCTATTCGGGGACTCTTGTGGTTCCATATGAATTTTAGAACTATTTGTTGCAGTTTGTTGAAGAATGCTGTTGGTATTTTGATAGGAATTGCATTGAATCTGTAGATTGCTTTAGGCAGGATGACCATTTTAACAATATTAATTCTTCCTAGCCAAGACCATGGGATGAGTTTCCATTTGTTAGTGTTCTCTTTAATTTCTCTTAAGAGTGTCTTATAGTTTTCAGGGTATAGGTCTTTCACTTCCTTGGTTAGGTTTATTCCTAGGTATTTTATTCTTTTTGATGCATTTGTGAATGGAATTGTTTTCCTGATTTCTTTTCCTGTTAATTCATCATTAGTATGTAGGAAAGTGACAGATTTCTGTGTATTAATCTTGTATCCTGCAACTGCTGAATTCAGATATTAGATCTAGTAGTTTTGGTGTGCATTCTTTAGGGTTTTTTTATGTACAATATCATGTCATCTGCAAATAGTGACAGTTTGACTTCTTTACCAATCTGGATGCCTTGTATTTCTTTGTTTTGTCTGATTGCCATGGCTAGGACCTCCAGTACTATGTTGAATAGAAGTGGGGAGAGTGGGTATGCCTGCCTTGTTCCTGATCTTAGGTGAAAACCTTTCAGCTTCTCGCTGTTAAGTATAATGTTGGCTGTGGGTTTGTCATATATGGCCTTTATCATGTTGAGGTACTTGCCCACTATACCCATTTTGTTGAGAGTTTTTATCATGAATGGATGTTGAATTTTGTCGAATGCTTTTTCAGCATCTATGGAGATGATCATGTGGCTTTTGTCCTTCTTTTTGTTTATGTGGTGGATGATGTTGATGGATTTTTGAGTGTTGTACCATCCTTACATCCCTGGGATGAATCCCACTTGATCATGGTGTATGATCCTCTTGATGTCTTTTTGAATTTGGTTTGCTAATATTTTGTTGAGTATTTTTGCATCTATGTTAATCCGGGATATTGGTCTGTAATTTTCTTTTTTTGTGGTGTCTTTGCCTGGTTTTGATATTAGGGTGATGCTGGCTTTATAGAATGAGTTTGGAAGTATTCCCTCTTCTATTTTTTGGAAAACTTTAAGGAGAATGGGTATTATGTCTTCTTTATATGTGTGATAAAATTCAGCGGAGAATGCAGCTGGCCTAGGAGTTTTGTTTTTGGGTAGTTTTTTGATTACCGATTCAATTTCACTGCTGTTATTGGTCTGTTTAGATTTTCTGTTTCTTCCTGGGTCAGTTTTGGAAGACTGTATTTTTCAAGGAAGTTGTCCATATCTTCTAGGTTATCCCGATTGTTAGCATATAGATTTTCATAGTATTCTCTAATAATCCTTTGTATTTCTGTGGGGTCCATTGTGATTTTTCCTTTCTCATTTCTGATTCTGTTTATGTGTGTAGATTCTAGGTAAGGACAATTTGTTGGTCAACGATGTCAAAGTAAATATAATGGCTGATTTCACTAGGCTTTTAACTACATGCAAGAAGAAAAAATGCTAAAGGCCAACAGAAAATTAAATACCAGTTATTGGTTCTCTTTTATATAAAGGGTAGCCCTACAGTTTGGAAATATAAACAATACAATTTTTTTTTAAAGATTTGCGTTAAGTAAATTATCATATGCTGTATTATGGGTCAGCTTTACAGATAGATCCTTTTTGCTTACTTCTGAACTGTGCCAAAGTTATAGGTTTATTTAGTAAAAATGAGAGGGATAAATCAGCTGAAGCAACATATTACAGATGCTTCTGCTAGGATTAAGGAAAATGTAGTACACTCATTGCAATCTGAACTGTGCTTGCTACAGGAATAATACATTTATCATGTCATGGGATGTCAGTGAATATATCATGTATTTTTAATATTAAAATAACAAATCATTTATTATACAGATTTGCCTGTGTTTCCAGCATTTATGGCCAATTGATATAACCAACTAATATTGATTATATGTATGCACTTTTGAAATTCCATAGGTTCACTTTAGCCTATTTTCTAGAATAATATTCCTTAAATTTCATTTGAACCAAATTTACTGAAACTTCAGAGAAAGGGGTTTTTGCATTTTGATGACTTTATTTTGATTTGACATAAGTAAACTGCTGAAGAATTTGTTTTTTTGCATCAGAAAGGTAAAACAGCTGCATGATTTTGGGGAGTTAAAATATATGCATGCTATGCAGCTACACAGTGCCAGACATCCTGTTAGCTGGCATTCCTCCAAATACTCATTTTGTCAGTGTGCTCAGAGTGGGAGGCTGGATGCTCCTTCCAAGAATACAGGTTTTGGGGCCTTGTGAAGAGAGAAAGCTTTCATGAAATCTGTAACTTCCTAAAGGCTTTATTGCATGCAATCTTTAGGGTCAAGCTAACACTCACCCTAAAGGCTTTCATAGGAAATGTTCAACCATTCCATCATGTTAACATTAATTAATTTTAACCTGTATGATAGTGAGTTCCTTACATGTAAAATAAGGTGTTTGTGCTTTATCCACATGGCTTGACAAGAAAAAAAGCAAACTTAAACTATGAATAGTTTCAAGAAAAACAAAGGAATAGTCATAATGGTTATTAGCTCTTTGTGGTAAGGAACGATGCTTCTTGTCCAGTAACACAACTACAGATGACATTCAATAAATACTTAATGGTTATTTGATTGATGGCAATATTAATTTACTGTGATATCTTTCTTCCAAGTCATTCTTCACATTAATAAATTAATGCTGTTGGTTATAGAATAATTTTCAGTGAATTTATATAATTTAGCCTGGGTACATATAAGCCTCTTGGATAAAGTGTGTTAACCAAAAACAGTGAAAAATGTTTTACAATCAATTTTTCCCTTGAGTTTCAACTAGACTGACAAAATGTGTATGTTTTTAGGGGTAAGGTGAGAATCACTTTTGTAATTACGTAGCTTTACAGGGTACACACAAAGTACTTGTCAAATAATCTGTGCTTTCCCTTCCTAGAGGTGAAGACTCTTACTTTTTAAAACTATGCCTGAAAGACAGAATGTTGTGGCTGACCTGTTTTTCCTCCCACAAGTTTGATTCAAGATATCAGAAGTCTAAGTTTACCAAGTGAACGTTTGTCTGCTGGACAAGTAAGTCAAACATAGAAAACAATCATCATTAAATAGTATTCCTACTGTACTGAAAAATTTACTTCAATTAAAATAGGCATTTGCATTTCAAGGAGGGAGCTGGGAAGAAGGTAAATTGGCTTCTGTTAGAAGGGCAGTAGCTCTGGGAATAATTCCCTTTGTCACTGGGGATTCCACATCTGCACAGTGCTGGAGGACCACATGACCCCTTCTGCCTGTCAAAGGTTATAGTTAGAATTTATTACACCTTTTCTTATTTCTTTATTTTTCATTTTCCAACTTTTTAAATGTAAACTTTTCAACCATACAGAGAAACTGGATGTACAATGAACATCCTTTTTTCTACCATGTAGAGTCTATAATTAGTATTTTGCTACACTGAATTTGTCAACATATGTATCCATCTATCCATGTCTCCATCCATTCTTCAATCCATCTTTTATAATATACATTTCAAAATAAATTGCAGACAACAGCACATTTCCTGCCAAATACTTAAGCATGCATGGCATTAACTGGAGCTCAGTTTTGTTTACAGTTCCTTCTTGGGTTAAATCTTTCATTTTTAACATGAATATTTTTATTTCATAAAATGTATCATGGTTAACAACTATATAGCCTTTGGAATGATTATAATTGGTTAATGTTTGCCTCCCTCTCCTCTACAAGGCAACAGGGACTGTGTCACCAACATATCCACAGGGCCTGGTATTATAGTAGATGGTCAATATACAGTAAGCTTGTGAGGGAACAGATGGGAAGTCAGAAAGAAATGGGTGGAAGAGGGAGCTATAAAAATGGAAAGAGAAAGTAAACTATGGCTTCTTCAAACCAGTTTAAGTGTCTGCTGTGATGACTATTGGTGCTGGGCCATTTAAAGCCATTTTGGTACATGGAGCAGGCCCTTGCTGAGGAAATTGCCAGTTTGTGTTGGTTCAATTAAGAAAACAAAATGAAGTACTATGGGTATCTTCACTGATTGTTCTGCATATTAAGTAAGTTCCCAAGGTTCGGACTGTTTATTTGCTAAGGAAGCTTAAAGTATCTCAATTTGTAGTTTAGATATTTGCTAAGGAAGCTTAAAGTATCTCAATTTGTAGTTTAGACATCATTCCTATTCCACCTCCATGTCTGAGTTTTTGATGACCAACTTTTTCCTTAAGAGGAAATTTCATATGAAAAACACTTGAGCCATGGGCCAGATATATTGACCTAAGCGCTGATTGATTACAAACCTTATGTTTGACACAAGAAAATAGACTCTCACTTTTCAACCATGGGGAACTTCCTACCACGACTCCTCTTTGGCCATTACCCCAGTTCTTTTTGGCAATACCATCTCTAAATTGGGAATAAGTCTTTGTGAAAGAACTGGACTTCTGTGAAACTGCCACACCTCTGGAGCATGAGGGAGTTGTCTTAATTTTGTCCCCAGTGTTTGTAAAGGTGTCCAGTGTGATTCAAACTTCAAAGGTTGGAATCATTTTTAGATGACCTTAGTTACCTGATAACAGATTTTGCTCTTATCTTTCTTGACTCAGGTGCATTTGACAACTTGCCTTACATCACTCAGAGTTCATATGCCAGCCAACAGTGCCCCATACCCAGGATACACCACACCTCAAAACTTTTATTCTGCTTGTCAATCTATGAGATTCTGAGAACTAACCTGAGTTGAACGTCGTTGGAAGGAACCTGGCCTTAAAAATCCTCCCGGTTCAAATGTCAGATTATAAAAATTCTTCCATTAGGTAAGTCATTCCTTGGATTAAAGTAGTACCTTCCCGGTATTTTGTTACTGTGTTTCAAATTCTAAGGAGTTGGAGGGACAGCAAAACATGAAGTCACATTTGTGAGAATGTTTTCTTCAAAATATTATCTGTGGATCGTACAAGGATCAGGGGAACTCTGAAAACACTGTGACCTTGGAGAGGAGGAGGAAGCTCTGAGTGCCAGGGAAAGTAAGGCAGGAAAAAAGTTCTTTATGCACTACCGGATTTTAGGCCACATACGTCTTTTCCCTGCTCAGTTACTTCTTTCCATGCCCTCCCAGCCACCACCTTCCAATCTTCTCCACGCCCTCCTTGCATCCGCAACACAGCTGTCCTCTTTCACCCCAACTTCCCAGGCGCCTGGCAGCACCGGCCTCAGCACCCGGCTTCCTTCCCGCCTCTCCCACGGCGCAGCCCCGCGTTTCGGCGCTGCGCTTCTTCCAGTCTTCCGAAGGCGAGTGAAACAGAAGACTCCTCCTTCGTGGAAAAAAATGCTTAATAACTCACCTTCAGTTGTCACCCTGTAGCGTTTCCCCTATGCCGAGGAGTTTTTGGTCACCTTTTCATAAATAAGAGTCCAGAATCTGAAAAACCAACTGCTGGTCAGTCCCGCTCGCTTCCCTGCCAATGAAAATCAATCCTACTCCGGCGCGGACGAACTCTTGAAGCCGGGGCTGGGGCGACAGACAACCGTGCTGCTGTCCCCTCGCCGGGCGCGCAGGTCCTGTCACCTCGGGCCGCCCCCGCCTCCCGCCGGGGCCAGGACCTCTCCCCGCCTACCGCCCCCGGGCCTCGCCGTCCCTCCTCTCGCTCCGCCGCCGCCGCCATTGGTGTGGGCCTCTCCAGAAGGGCGCTCATTGGCCGCGGGGGCAGTCATTTACCCAGTGCATTCCGCCGCTCGCAGGCTTGTGGGGAAACTTCCTTATTATTGTGACGCCGAAAACGGAGAAACCCCGGCCGGACCTGAGGGGCTGTCGCAGTCGGAAATCCCAGCGGCAGTTCGGCGGGCACGGAGGTGCGCGGGGCGGGGGCTGGGGTTCCAGGGAGGAGGGGACCGCGGAGCTGCAGCCCGGCGGCTGTCGGGGCCGGTGGGGCACCGCTGTGAGCGCGCGGCTCCCGGAGGGGCGGCTGCGGCTGCGGCTGCGGCGCGCTCTCCACCACAACCTGGGACCCGGCGCGCGCGGAGGTCGGGCGCGGCGCCTGCAGTGCCTGCGGGTCGCGGGTGGCGGGGTTGCGCCGGGGCGGGCGCGCGGGTCGCGGGGCACCCGTGGGTTTCGCGTCCGCCTCCCTGGCCTTCTGCCGGCTCGCCCTCTCACCAGAAGAACCCCCGCGCCTGGAAAGGCCGGAAGCGGCTTCAAAAAACGGGAGCGCCCTCCACCCGGACGCAGCTGTCTGCAGACCAGGAGGAATTGCGACGCCGAAAGTCAAAAAACAGGACCCTCCCCTTTCTCCTCGTCTGCCCTATTTCAGTTCTGGGGCTCCAGTGACACCCTCGCAGCGAGGGGGCGCGGACGCCTCCTCGCGGGATGGGAGCCAGCGAGGCCTCAGCGTTTTGGGGAACACCCGCGGCCGCGAGGAGTTTGCGCTGAGGACGCGGGGCTCGGTGTCCGCGGTGACAGCGCCGGTGGGGCCGGGGCGCCCGGCACCACCCACCTCCTGGAGGCCGGGCCGCCTGGCCTCGCCCGTGTCCGCCTGCTGGGCGGAGCCGGGGCGAGGGTGTATTACCGCACATTTGTGCGCAGCCGGGCGCGGGGGTGTCAGGCTCGTGGACGTTCGGGGGCAGGTGGCACTTTGAGTCATTTGTAAATGACTGGAGTAGGCAAAGTGGGACAAGTGACAGAGAAGGACGTGTGTAACCTGAAGCAGATGAGCCGGGGATGCTGCGGAGTCAGCACCTAAAGCAGCTCTGCATTGCTGCTGGGTATGCACTGTGGGCTCCGGGGATTATGTATTTGAACTTTGCTTTGGTCTATCACTGGTTCTGGCTGTTTTCTGATTACATTTTGCTTTAGCTTTTAAATCAACTCCTTACATTAAATTCATAGCTAAGCAAGCCTTCGAGGATTTTGCTTACATTGGTAACACACGGAATGTTTTAGGAAAGACGATTCAAGAGCTCTCTTCCATTTTTTTTGTGTGTTTTGGCTCTTTCCACAAATAGGAAGCTATTTCTAGAGCCTTTCATCTGAGGATTTGATAACATCAAGTGAGCTAATTTTAATTTTATATTGAGGAGAAAGAAAAGTGAAATAAAATGAGAATTAACAGCTTTTTAAAAGGCAGTGATTCTAGAAAAGAGATGTCTTAGTAGGCAGATGACTGTGAAGCTCTTTTTGTACTTTACGCTGGGGTGGGGAGTGGGAAATGGCATTATAAGTGAGAAAAGGTAATAATATATTTAACCCCCTTTTAAAGCAAGGTAGATGAATTCCACATCATTGTCTGACTACAACAGGCTAGGAACCTTCTGGAGAAAGTATGCAGGACTCAAGGAGAAAGGCTTGAAACCTCTTTGGTAAAACTCCTTTGGTATGAAAAAAAACCCAGTTGATTAGCATGCAGTTTTACTTGTTCATGGTGGAGCTTTTATTTTTGCAAAAAGAAAGGGAGTTTCTTATATGTTCCAAGTGGTGTAGTCGAAGCCATTGATTATACCATTTCATTCTGAGTAATAATTTCTTAAAATGTGAAGAATAGTCAAAACATTTTTTAAATATGTAAGAGTTGTACCCCTACTAGAGCTACAACATAGTTTTCCTGCAGTTTCAGAAGTAAAATAATATTCTCCAAATTGGATGGGATTTTCTACATAATAAGAAAGAAATAAAGTTATGACAGTATCTTAAAATTATGGAGGACTTTTTCTTTTGAGAGACTTAAGGTACCTCTCAGATAGTCTCATTTTATTTTGCATTAAAGAGGATGTGGTGATGAGAAAGAAGGCAAGATAAAAGAAAGCCTTCATAGCAGTTGCGGCAAAATATGCTCTACTGTGTATAGTATATGGAAAAATGGAAGAAAATGGACAAAATTGAATTGGTTTTCAAAAATTTCTCTTTAACCTAAATAGGAGATTTGAAATTTTCATTTTTCCTTTATATCTACTACAAATGCCAGGTATTTTTTAAGGTGCTCTTTAAGTCTCTAGTTCATTTTTAGAGGTGACATTTTCGTAATTGGTTAGAAGTTATCTTATTGGTGTTTAAACTTGGTGTTACTAGTCTTGAGGTACAGTGTTTGGGGAATATTCAAGCTTGTCGAATTTTAAGACACTCTTATTTTCAGAAGTTTACTTCTCATTTTTTTTTTTCAGTGACATGAAAACACTTTGCAGAGTTCTGTGGTTATTTCTGTAACTTGCAGATCTTCTGGGTGAGGTGGAACCATTCTAGCTTCTAGTCCAAATGCCAAGTGGTGAGTTACTTAATTTCTCTGAGGATTAAACACAATTATCTGTGTAAAAGGTTCCGGTTATTGTAGATGCCTAGAGAGGGACCTAAACAAATCCTTAATGACTTCCTTCTGCTGGGATGTAGTGAGGAGAGCAGGGTGCACCCAAGAGGGGGAAACCTAGTTTCTGGTCTCTGCCTCAGTAGCTTATTTCTCAGAGGGCCAAAGTTACTTGGCCACGGAAGGCCTCAGCTGTCTTTAAAATAAGGTTGGAAACATAAGTCTCTTGCCTAGAGTTTAGATCACATGGATTTGTCTTTTTAATAAGATGATCCCTTTGGTGATATGACTCTACCCTCTTTAGGCATTTATTACCTTTAGAAATAGTGCTTGCTGATGTCAGGGCCTGTGTTTCTGTTTGTGAACCAGTAAGGGAACTATTTCATTGTAACTCAGGGTGGACATAGAGGGAAGTCTGGCTAAATGTGTTGAGGTGGCTTCACTCATCCCTCATGTCTCTGGCTAACATAGGCTCCAGTTGCATGTATATATCAGCAGTAATTCAGCTAATAGGAGCTCCCTTACTGTGTGCAACATCTTTAAACGTTTATTTCCAAAACTGGAGAAATGGGTGTAGCTTGGCTTCAATTTGTTTGAGAGGCTGTGTAGCATCCCTGTTTAAGAGCATGGACTTTGGAGTCTAGTAGATGACGTTTGAATTCTGCCTTTGTCGCTTACTAAGTTTCCATTTCAGCCACTTGTTCACATGTTCTTGGGGAAGTGGTATAACCTTGGGATCATTCTAACGGGCAAATTAAATAATCTATGTAAACTATTTAGCAAGACTCAGACACACAATAGGCTTATAATATTGGTAATTATTACATTTTCTTTACTTAATAACTATTTATTGAACCCCTGCTGTGTGCCAGACACTTGTCTAGGGATAGAGAAATGAACAAAAGAGGCTCAGTCCTTCCTTCATGGAGCTTACATTGTTCAATTCTAGCATGCTGGTGACATTGAGAAACACCACTATTTAATGACAACTTAAAATGTAAAACACCTTTCTACTTTCAGATCTGCTGACGTGTGGTGAGGGGAGAGTGCATTTTAGAAGGGACGATATATGTTATTATTTTTTGTAACTGCATAAGGAATGCTTATCTATCACTACCTGGAAAACAGAACTATTAAAGAACCTAGATTGTGGGAGTTCTGGTTTTCCTCATATTTGGATTCAGCTCACTAAACAGTTTTCAAGCATCTGCTCTGTCCTGAGAACTGGAGATACAAAGAGGAGTAAAACCAGGTCCTCTCCATGGAGAAGCTCCCAGTGTGCATGGGTGGGGAATTGGTAGATGAGACACAAGAAGCAGTGACACTACCTCAATAGTACTTTTCATTTTCTTTTATTGTGAAGGATTTGTAAGCATCAAGTAATATATGTGCTGTATATGCTGGACAACAATAAAAGGACAAAGGCAGAACATTAGCCATGCTATTGAGGCTCCCTTTTGCCCCTTCCAGATTCTACTCTCCACCTCTGCTGTGCCCATAATCATTAACCTGTATTTATCATTTTCTTGCTTTTCTTCTTAGCTTTACCACCACTCATATTTTTATCATCAATTACTTGTTATACTTGCATTTGGACTTTGTAAAAATGCATCATCCTCTGAATTCTTCTGTGACTTCCTCCCTCTAACCCCAATACTGTTTTTAAGATATAGCTATTCTGATATTTGGAGGTGGAGTTCATTTGTTTTTCACCACTTACGGTATTCTATTTTATGCATGTGCTACAGTTTATCTGTTTTCTTATTGATAGACATTTGTGTTATTTTTGTCTTATCTGTTTCAAATAATGCTGAAATGAACATTCTAGCGCATAGGTCTTGAGGCATATGTTTCTTGTTGAATTGAACAGTAAGACAGCCACTAGCCATATGTGCCTATTTTATTAAAACTTCAGCTCTTCAATTGCATTAGCCACATTGCAAGTGTTCAGTAGCCACACATGGCTACCATCCTGGGAAGTGCAGGTATGTAATAGTTCCACTGTCACAAAAGTTCACAGTTTTCCAGGTTTCACTCTTCTTTGTATTTCTAGTTCTCCATGTAGTGCAAGAGCACCATAGATGCTTGGTAAGTTACACGGTGCTTGTTAAAGGCATGAGTGAAATTGCTGTGCTCTGGGGTGTTCCTATCTTCCTCTTCACTAGATAATGCCGACTTGTTTTCCAAAGTGATTATGCCAGTTTGCGCTCCCACCAGCTGTGTCAAAAGTCTCGGTTGCTCTATATCCTTGACTTGGCACTGTCGAACTTCAACTTTTGCCAGCCTGGTCAAGTGTCTTTTGAAGGCAGTGCGCAGCTTACACAGACAGTGGAGAGAGAATTCTACTAGCTTCACAAAACTCAGCACCGGCTTGTGAAGAAGGCACCACCCATGAGGGGACCAGCAGGGGAAGGGAAGGGATGTTTCCTATGTTGGTTGAAAGCATCAGGGGACCACAGTGAAGAGGAGAGAAAACAGCAAGGAGCGGATTCACATTGTTGAAACTGTCTTTGCCTTCTGTGCCATTTTTGCCTATGGTAGTAAAATTTAACAATAAAGCATATCATCAGATGAATCTTCTTTGTTACTGGACTGGATTTGAGTTTTGGTTCTAAACTGACTTAAAACTTGGATTTGGGGATGGCCTGCAGAGCACTGAAGCCTTGGACATTGCCTTTTCCTACCACCTACCCCCCATTTCCCACGAATCATTCAGATAATGGCTTCTACTCTTATTTGAAAGGAGGCTTCTTCCTGTCGTGAGATTAGAAGTACTGCCTGTGGGTTGTTCAGGTTTCAGCATGACTTTCAAACAAAGGAATGAGAATCAGCTGTTAGGTTGCTGTAGTCTGATGAATAAGACAAAGATGAGAAATTTCAGCTTGTCTTTTAGCATTCAACTCACTAGGACTGATAGAGATTCATCTTGCCCCCCTGCCCTCCCCAGAATTTAAAAGGAAATAGACTAGAAAACTTTCTCTTAGCAACCTTGAATCCACTTTCTGAAAGTTACAGCAGACGGTGGTACTGCTGCTTTGCTGTAGTGCAGATTTGGCGGGCACGGTTAATGCTAACTGCAGGCAGGGAGAAAGGAGTCACAGCCCCAGCCTGTTTGCTGGGGTCTCAGAGAAGAGCCCTGGGAGCAGGATTAACAGTGAGGACAGCAGCTGATACTTACTGGTCACTTGCTACTGTTTACCAGGCACCAGGCTAAGCACTGTTTACATGGATTTTCACATTAGGCCTCACAACCGTCCTGTCGCTCTCTTCTCCCCACTTTAAAGACAGGAAAACACACTTAAGTGTTAAATATCTTCCCCAGAGTTTCACAGCTAGCTTGTCGTTAATTCAGGACTTGAACTTTAGGCCTTTTGACCCTGAAACCCTGCTAAGATTATCCTGGATCGTTTTACCAAAATAGATGAGAAGTGCTGGGAAAAATACCAGGTGTGACATCAAGGGAACGAAATATCTTGTTATGGTGGGGAAATAAGGGGCAGGCATAAATGGAGAGACTGGGAGGGAGGTGGCATGGAACAGCCAAGGTGGCCGGGATAGATGCTGAACCATAGTGCAGTCTTTGCATATTCTTCTGCAGCACTTATGCATAATTGTGTGTTTTGAAGGAAAATAAAAGATTCTATTTCTCTAGGAGTAAGGGAGACAGTGAGTGAGAAAAAATGGGTAGGAGGACCTGGGAGATCAAAGTCCCAAGTGATGAAGAATATTGCTGAAGCTAGACTTTTAAATTCATGGATACTAGTAGCTACTAGATTTGGGGTCCACCTTGATGTACTTTTAAGCAAAAGTTGTATTGATGGCTGGCTTCTCTTCAATGCACTGTACTTCTCCCCTGAAAGCTAGATGATTTTAGTGCCTCCTATGTAGTTTTGGCAGAGCATCATGATGACTGAGACCGTATTTCCAATTATGGTTAATAATTCACTCATAGAAATATATCTTATTTGTGGTTGTGATTTAGTTACTTTGCTTAGTAGTTTTTATTTGACTTCTCGACAATTCCATTTCTACAACTCAGTTGGGAAGGATTTTTGAAGCTTTCTTAAACAGTAGTCCTATTTGTCTCTTTTCATAAATGGTTCCTACTAGCCAGTTATGGGCGATGCCATGCATCAGGCTGATTACCCAGGCTTGCATTTGGTCAAGACACCCAGAGTTCAGCTGACTGAAGGACTGACTCATGCTAAATGAACTTATAAGAAGCTCATAGATCCAGGATGCCAAATTAATAATGAGAAGTAGAAAGGCCAAGAAAGCCGGGATGCTTTGGTCAGCAGGTCACTGTGTTCTTTCCCCATAGTAGGATCTTGTTGGAAACCAAGTTATTTCAGGTTGCTTGTTAATCATGGAATCTAGGCAAGGCAAGTGACTCAGAATTTAATGACCAGTGTCATGGAGTCTGATCTACTTATGTCTGCTATTGGGCAGTGATTACTTAGCAGATCAACTAAGTTGAATGATCATGATGCCTTTCTCTCTGAGATAGGGCTAGAGACATTGGGAAGTTCTTACCCTGTCTATTTTCTAGACTCCTCATTATAAAGCATAATGGTCAAGAGCACTGGCTCTGGGCTTAAACTCTCTCTCTGCCACTACCTAGTTGTGTAATTGGATCAAGTCACTTCACTGTCTTGCTTTCTTTTTTCTATCCTTTATTTTTATTTTTTGGTTTCACTTTCTTCATCTATAAATTACAGATGGTAATAGTATACCTACCTCATAGAAGATTAAATGAGTTTATATCTGTGAAACACAGAAAAGAACCAGACTCAGAGTAAGCTCAAATTAATGTCTTGCCTGCTGTTGTTATTAAAGTCATTATTAATATCATCAGTCAGGAGTTTTTCTTTTTTCTTTAAGTGCCAGAAATCCAATTCAAATAATCTTAAGTAAACAAAAAAGACACTTAGACTATGTATAGTTGATTTTCATTGTTTATGGTAGTTATGTTTCATAAAGTTGCTGCAAACACAGAATTAGTGAATCCTAGCCATTGCTTGTGGGGTAAAAGAGGGTCAGTCAGGTTCCTGTGGGGAGCCTCTGGTCAAGCTGATCAACACATAACCTTGTTTTGTGTGTGTTCATGTGTGGTTTTGTTTAGACACCTTATTTAATATGTATTTCTTACAAATGGTTAATTGTACTCAATATTTCTTTCTAATAAAACACTAGTCAAGAAAGATTTTTAACATTTTCCTGAACCTGAGTAATGTGACAGGAAATTTCTTTGACTTTCAGCCTCACCGCAGGGCTGCCCACTACATGCTGTCATCAGTCATCATCTCATGAATCCACAGAGTCAGCTGTTTTCCATCTTTTCTGTAGCTTCCTTATGCACTATGGATGCTAGTTTAGGACTTCCCATAGCAGCTACATGTACAGATATATTGGTGAATTTCTTCTGCCTTTTTTAAAAGATATACCCTATTGTTGAATTAACATTGAACTCAGAGCCAACAGAACTATAACTCATATATGAATGAGGCTCATCTAACACATGTATTTTCTCTGTGAGGCACATTACAGCCTTCTTGCTGTGGAACACTTAGGAACCCTAGACGGTAGTACTTTATCTCCACACTTGGGCGCCATTTTAAACAGCAACATCACCACCAAAAAAATACAAAAAGGTGAAAAACATGACACTTAATAGACTGCCAAAAGGCCACTCATTTATAGTCTGAAAGCTGGAACAAGAAAGCAGACCATCATCTTGTTCAGCTTCAGCTGGAAGTGTGTGTATAGGATGACTTAGATGTTTCACCTCTGCACATGTCTAGGATTGGCTACAGAAATGTTCCAAGTATTGATTTTGGGGTTACAAATTAATTTTAGAGGATAGGAAAGTTCACAAATCTGGAATCCACAGTGAAGAACAGCTTTACTTAGGAAGAGTAAAGGTGGGGGTGCTGGCACCAGACAAGAGGGGGATCCGAGGCTCACTCAGCATCGCTGGGACTCTGTCTCTTGTCTTAGCACGTCTGCGACTGGAGGTTTGTAAAGTTTTCTAGGTGTCCTCCGTCTGGCAGGGAGGGTAGCTTCCAGCCGCCTCAGTTATCCTTCAGGGGCAAAAGGCAGCCTTCCCTTGAGCTCCGTGGAACTCAGGGGGGAAGGACTCTGACCGGTTGGGAGCACGAGCCTATTCGGGGGTGGCCTCGGGTGGCTTGTCCTGGGTCATGCCCGTCCTTCTGCACAGCAGGTAGCTTGTTACCAGATAAAGGGGACTTGAGATGTTAGACAAAAAAGCAGTCGATAATTCCCTTGAGGAATTTTTTTGTAAACTAATCTTCATTCATAGAAAGCTTGCACCACACCGAGTCGCAGCTTTCTTTCACAGTGAGTGCATTTCAGTCATGGCCAGTTTCACCTGCACACCCTTGTTATGGATGAGAAGTGTTCCATTGTGTGAATATACTGAATCTGTTTATCCAGCTTTTGTCAATGGGCTTTTAGGTTGTGTCATTTTTGTTTAGTACGAATAAAGCTGCCATGAGCATTGTTCATTCTTCATGTAGACATACAGTCCTGTTTCTTGATACCATATTTTTAGACACATAGTACTTGGCGGGTTAAGGGGATGGCTTAATGCTACAGCTGCCTAATCTTATCCATTAGCTCTTAATTCTGACTATTTCACTCTCAGAGGGGAAATTTATTTACAAGTTTACATCCTGTATTGTGTACTGACTACAGTTGAGTCATTCTGTGATGTTTTGTGTTCTTGCTCTTGTAGGTGACATATTAATCTACTGGGTGGCATGGTAGTCCAGTGGATAAGAGTGTGAACATTGGCATCAGACTTAGGCATAGTTTGGTTCTGGCTTTTTCTGGCTGAGTGACCTTGGACATGCTTCTTAATCTCTCTGAGCCTTGCTTTATTTGAAAATAAGACTGAAAATAGTCCTATGGCACAGGGTTGTTGTGATGAAAAATGCTTATTGGCATAGACTGATGTCTGATAAGCATGATGTTGCTTATATAGTTATTGGTAGCTGAGATAAGAACAATGTGAAACATTAAAAATGAAGAAGTGTGGATACAGCAATTTAGCACATTTGGAAAATGAAATCATAAAAAGATTATGATGATGCCTTGCCAATAGGTTTCAGCCTGGAAAAGTTCACTATGGATTCAGTGTGACCAAAGAAATGCCAGTAAACGTTCTTGGGGTGAAAGGGTTATACCCAACTTTATTTCTACAGCAGCAGGTCAATCACTAGAATCCTGTCCACTCAGAGCGAGTCTGCATGCAGCAAGCTGGTCTTTGCCTCTGGGCCTCTCTGCCCATGCTGCCACCACTCCAGTCTCATCTCTGCTGCCCTGCAGCATTGCTGCCATACCACTATATCATGCAGAGCACTGGGCGAAACTCTTTATATAGAGTCAATAGCAATGTATTGCCCACACGTATGTAGTGAGCTAGCCAACCAGGGCCACGTGAGAATCCTGGCCATAGGAACCTTCACTTTATCCACAGATGATCTTAATGATCTCTTAAAATGTATACATTCCTACTCTCACCTCCCCACCCTACCCTCACTTTGCATTTTATTTCTCCTCCCTTTTTGCAGTTAACTCAAAGAATAACATTTAAGCTTAATATTGTGTTAATTCTAGACAAGTCTAGACAAGAAATAAAGATCTTGGGAAGAAGCAAAACTTTCTGGTTAAGACAGTAAATTGAGATTCAGTTTTATATAGCATTTTGGGCTTTATCATGCCTGTCCTGAAAACCTCAAAAGGTCAAGAGTAAGTTAGGTAGCATTACTGTAGATAGCCAGATAATAGACCAGTGTGTAGAAATACCATCTTTTATTTATCTGTTCATCAACTGATGGATATTTGAGTTTACTTTCATCTTTTGGTATTATGAATGGTGCTGCTGTGAATGTGTACAAGTTTTTGTGTGGTTGTATGTTTGCAGTTCTCTTGTGTATATATCTAGGAGTGGAATTGCTGGATCATATGCTAACTCTGTGTTTAGCCTTTTGATAAACTGTTTCCCAAAGCACCAGTGTCATTTTACATTCCTACCAGGAATTTAGGAGGGCTCCAGTTTCTCCACATCCTTACCAACACTTGTTATTATTTGTCCTGTTTGGTTATAGCCATCATAGTGTGAATTGGTGGAGAGAGTTGAGCTTTTTGTTTTCATTCATAAGAAACGGAAGCATGAATTTTTAAAAGGTAGTGAAACTTTGGGCTAGGTCAGCAGTAATCAATCAGCCAAAATTTGCTTACCTGATAAATTGAAGAGGTATGTGTTACACTGTGGTCTCTGTTTAAGGCAATTAAAATCTGGCTGAGGAGTTAAGTTACATCAAGAAAGTCACCAATCAAGGCAGTATATTAGATGTGTCAGAAGGATGCAGGCTGTGGCTGGACTGGTCTCAGAAGCTTTCAGGTAGGACATGAAGCTTGACTCAGACACAGAAGGATGGGTAAGAGGGAATGGCAGAGAAAATTGTATTTTTTTTTCCATTTCTCATTCTGTTTCAAGTGGTGAATTACTACTACTACCCCAGATAATAGTAGGCTACCTAAAATAGTTAATTAGTTTAAGAAATTTTAAAAAATTAAATGAGCAGAAAAAGGAAAGGTGTTGTGAGAAAGAACAAGGTGAAATCATGAGGGTAATTCGAAAACTGTTATTGCCACAATGGTTTGGAAAGATTGGTTCAGCAAGTCTCCTGTACGCAGAGTTCCTCTTCAGTGTGCTGAAAATCACACCCTGACTGTGTTCACTATTAATTTACACAAAATTTGTTTAGAAATGTTATTTTAAACTCATACAGCATGATGGTAGTGTCATATCATGACTATTTTCAACGAGAGTATTATGTGCTACTTTGTGATGCAAGGTAGCTGAAGAATGTTAAGAGGGGGGGTATTTTTTAAACTGATTACATTTATTAAAGTGATTTTCTTTTACCTATTTTTTTGTTTGTAACTTATTTAACAAAACTCTCTCCTAGACTACGTGACTTCCTGAAGGATAAGAACAATGTTATGTTGGGGATCTTGGTCTCTGGGCCAGCCTGGGATCAGCACCAACCTGCAAGGGATTGTGGCCGAGCCACAGGTGTGTGGATTCGTATCGGATAGCAGCGTCAAGGAAGTGGCCTGTGGGGGAAACCACTCCATGTTCCTGCTGGAGGATGGGGAAGTTTACACTTGCGGGCTGAACACCAAGGGGCAGCTGGGCCACGAAAGGGAAGGAAACAGGCCAGGTGAGTGCAATGCCTCTGCCTTCATGGCCGTTGGGAAGGCTGAGGAACGGGCATTGCTGGTCCAGGATCGCCTCACGAGGTGTTTATCTTTCCCGGAATCTCTGAACTGTGCAGGTTTCCTGGACGGTTTGGAACTTTGAAGTCTAATTCACGCCTTTTGATGGAAAAACAGACTTTTCCTTTTCTGTCTTGTTAGATAACATATGTAATATCAGTTCCTGGGGAGGGAGGTTGACAAGTTAGCTCAGAGTTAGAGAACTAGATTTTCCCTGGTAACTGAATGCTAAGACATGATGATCGTTTTGTAATTCTTGTCCAGTCACTGTCAGAAGCATTTCCCCCTTGTTTTCCTTCTAATTACCTGTTTGTTCATTTATTTCTGTAACACGCTTTTGTTAAGTGTTGTGGGCTGAGCCCTGAGCTTGGTGTTGTGAGTAAAAAGATGAGAGAGATTGTGGTGGTATGGCTCTTGGAGCCGCTTGTGGAAGGGTGTGCGGGGTAAGTTGAAGAATATGCTGGGGGAATGGGGAAGGAGGAGTTCTTTCTCCCTTTGGGGATTGAGTAGGAAGCATGGGTAGGACTTGAGTGTGTGTGTGTGTGTGTGAGTGAGAGAGGGAGTGAGAATGTGGCAGGAACACCAAGCTTCTTGCACATATGTGAGTACCTAGTGATTAAAAAAGGCCTGGGTATCACGGTGCAGTCATTCAGGAAATGTTAAGTTGTGTGCAAGACAGTTGATGGAGGGCAATGAGAGGATAAGCTGGAAAAGTAGGTGGCTAATGAGATCGCTTAGGTTTTGGTGTCTCTCCTTTATTTAGAAAAGTTGCCGGGCATATTCAAAGTCCATTGGTTTGAATTTCATTTTCTTTGCACTTTTTCTGAGTTTGACCTTGAGTATATATGTAGTGTGGCTCTGTGAGGTACTTCCCCAGTCTCAGATTTCAGCTGCATTTGGAATAGTTGTGCTGATGCTTAAATGAGTCTCCTTTTGGTGAGAAGTGATAAGGTATAGGGTCTTAAAATTTAACATGTTGTGTTTGTCATACTAACATGGGCGTATGCCATTTTCTTTGTATCATTTTTATTCAGTCCAAATCAAATTGAGTTACTGAAGCTTCATTAAAGAACAGTCTTGCTGTTTTTTCCCAGATGAGTTTACTCTTTTGTGTTCATTTAGAAAAGTCAGTTTGTCATCAGGATGAGCTAACTTTTTTCCATGACACTATCTCCCACTTTTCTCATATTTATTTCCTCTGATGGCTTGTGGCTGTGTTCCATAGTTCCCAGCCCAAATGTCAGTATTAATTTATAATTGTTAACTTTCATGATAAAGGGCTGCAGGCTGATCTTAAGCAGAATTATGTAAGTATGTGAAGGATGGTTTGTGGGCTCCTTGCCCATTCTTTGCCTCCAGGTTCTCTCCCTGGCATCCTCTCAGACCCCATACCACCAAGCCTGCTCACCTGGAGCCATACCCAGTGTTCTAGCCACGGGTTCCTCACCTGTGGACCCTGGACTCTTGAGATTTCAAAAAGAGGATTTGTAGTGTAGTTCCTATGTATGTACACCTTTATATGTACGATGTACTTGATACCATAGGTTTTCAAATGTAGATCTGTTCATTAAGATAAAAATTCAGTTAACAGTATGCACCCACCTCAAACACTAAGTTAGCAAATTCTACTCATTGTGTGTTTTACCAATTAATATAATGCAAAAGTATAAGAAGCAACTGTTACAGAGGTGGGAGGATAGCTTTTGCCTTTTAAAAATGTTTTTCATATTGTAAAGATTAAGAACCACGGTTTTCTTTCCCCTCTTCCTGTTAAAACTCACTTGTGTCTTCTGTGGAGTTCTGATTCTTGCTGTTTGTCCAGGTGAGAGCCAGAATCTAGCAATTCATGCCTACAGAGGGATTAATGCAAGTAACAGCCCAGCAGAGGGTCCTTCCTGTGAGAATGTCTGCATTTGGCCAGGCCTTAAAGACACTTAATGCCCACTTCCCATCAGTGATCCCTGAAGATTGTAGTCACCCTGGCCTGCCCTTGAAGGGTGTATTTTAGGAGCCAGGAGATCTTTCCTGTATCCTCCAGAGTTAGCGTGAGGGAGAACTCTGGAGCAAGACAAGCCTTGTGGAGGCATCGTTTCTCTGATGGGTATTTCTTTGCCGCAGTGCCCTCTCCTGTCAAAGGAGACTTCCTGTGGTAGTGCAGCTCATGATGAAGTGGATTCAAATGTGGAAGGAGACTCTGCCAAGCTACCTGTGACCTGTGAAGGCCACCCTCTCCACACCCTTCCCCTCTGTCTCCTTTGTGACTCTGCCTTCTGGCAGGTAGTCCCCCAGCAGGGCCTGTCGCTCAGGCTTGCCTCACTGTACACCTTTATCTTAGGACCTGGCTGGGAGGGTTCAGCCTGAGGTGGCAGGTGAGAAAGGAAATGAAAACCTTGCTTGCACTCCAGCAGCAGCAAAGATCTGTGGCAGGCACCATGGTGAACGCATCTGAGTGCAATCTCACAGGCTTCTGGTGGAGCCTCCTGACAGCAACATGGAGCTAGCAGTGGGTGGTTGCTGGGCCCCTGGGAGTGAGTGGAAGTGTTGGAGCAGTCCCTCTGCTTCTGCCTGTGTGGGGGTCAGGTCAGCACCTTACGCAGCCTGCAGCCCACTCCCCCATAGGCAATGCGGAGTGATTGCAAGAGACTTGAGCTAGAAGTGTGTCAAGAAGGCTTTGATATTCAACCACTGAATCTAGCTCATGCTTGTAACCTAAATTTGGAATAAGCAAGCCTCTAGTGTAATTTATAGTAGGTTCCAGAAATTTCTGTTGTTGGTTAAGCTTGTCTGTTAATTATAAACTCCATAGCAGCTGTGGAATAGTGCCTCTTTGAATGGGAAGATTATATACATGGGTAGGTGCCTCTCTCTTTTCCAACTTTTTCATTAGTAGGTGTTTTCTAAATTGGGTACCATGGGTTTATTTTTAATGAGCAGGAAATGGAGAATGAGCTTGCTTTCTGTATGTGCTCATTGAGAACTGTGACCTGGAGAGCTACTAGGCATGGAGGGGAAGTCAGTGACAGACCCTGTTTCAATAGCTCTGCTGGCCCTGCCCACAGGAAGGCTACCCCCACATAACCCCTGTGGTGTTTGGCGGGGGCGGAGAGTGGGTGGGTTGGGAGCTTGATAGAAGGCCATTTTGCCAGAGAGGATGTTTGTCGGGGCAGAGGACAAGTCTGTGATTTTAAGTTGGCATCATTGCCCAGACTGAATGACTTTGCAGTGTGAAGGATTAAAAGACTAAGGGGAAGGAAAGGTGGAAGAAGGCGGTAGTGTAGGAGGTGTACAGGATGAAACTCTTCTATTTGAACATTTGCCCTGAGCTGCCCTGCCAATCATTGAATATGACTTTATATACTTTGTGTCTAACTATGCAGTTGCAAGGTACAGGAATCTTTTATTTTTGGCAGAAATCCTGTACTGGGACAGAGCACTGTTTTAAAGCACTCCACATGATTTTAAATGGTTTCTTCTTTTTTTCCTCCTTGAGAACATTTAAGTTTTCTATTGCTTTTGCTGCTCCCCAGGCTACTGTGCTCTCCATGTACTCTTCTCTGCTTAGTACTGCCCTTATGTGACTAACTTGGTGTATGTCTCTCTGTATGGTGGGGAGGTGTTTCAAGGACTCACCAAATACTGAAACTCCTGGTTATGAAGGCCCAGGTATTTTCCCAGTGTGTCAGGTAGTCTAGGATTCTCATTTAGGTTTGTCCATGATTCATTCATTTGTGCTTTTGGCCAAGAACAAGAGGCTTGTGATTCCCAGAAACATTTTTCATGGGCAGAATATTAAAGTCCCATCTAAACTCAATGTCTAGCTTTTTGAAGTGAGCATTGGATTATAACTGTTTTTGCATATTCCTTGACTGTATGCGTTCTGTCCTTCACTTTCTCCCTGTGATTCCAACCTTATCTTCCCCACACATTCTCAGAGAGAGTTTTGGCGATTCTGGCATTGTAGGATCATTACTGACCAATTTCCTCATGTTTCTACCCATGAATTCATCTCATAATTTCCTAAGACATGTTACACAGCTGTATTATAGGAACACTTGTATGCCTTGTCCCCTTTTTTACATAGAGCAAGCAAACAAAGCATGAATTTTTCTAAATTATGATTTTTAAAAAAGTAAGTACAGTGAGTAATCTATAACTGAGCATAAAGCAAATCTTGAAATATTTTATTAAGCTAAAATAGAAACTGGTTGCCTATGGAAAGAAATTCAAAAAATTTAGCTCAGTTTACCATGCCTCCCTTATTGCCACCCAGCTATATTGTCAACAGTGCTCTTCAGCTAAACTGACAGGTTTCCCTTCCGTATACATACTTTGATTTTCCATATTGGGACTTTTAGCATAAGCTAATGGTTGTATTAGTTATTAGGAATGTCTGAATTAATGTAAACCTCCTCTAGTTTTTCTTATCTTGAGTAGGCAAGAGCTGTGGTGCTGTGGTAGGTGCAATTATTCAGTTGAATTTAACTTTGTTAAATTTTTAAAATTATACGTAGTCATCCAAGGAAACTTTTTAATAGCAACCCCCCAGTGTAACAATTTTTAAGCAGACTCTAACATTCTATTCAAGCCTGTTGGATTTGTATCTGTGATTGGTTCCTTTTACTTCCCTCCTGAGTTACTCTTTTTCTTGCAGGTAATTTAATCCAATTCACATTCATATTTTGTATTCAATCTAAGCATTTCCATAATGTCCTTCACCATATGTAATGGATCCCCTGCTGTTTGGTAAATGAGGTTTATAAAGCAGAGCATCTCAAAAGCGTTAATTCCCAGAGCTGTGGTTGCTGCTAACCCTGGTAGAAGTAATACATGGAACTAGCTTATCAGGTTGCTTTGGGCATCTGAAGGATGCAGTTACTGCCGTGTTAATTAGCTTTTGCCACAAAAGCAAACTAGCTGAGCTGAACGGAAATAGAGGAAGTCCTATAATGACTTCCTGTTATTGAGGTACATGCTTCCAAGGGCATAACTCTGATATAAAAGCCAGAAGGTGCCATAGGAAATGTTCAGATCTCAACATTGCACTTGTTTGGGGCCCTGTGCTTTCCTCTTTAGGAATGGCAGGTGGTCTGGGAGGCTGCACAACCCTTTCTGATGTTGATAACAGTGGTAATCAAACCCAGTGGGATGTGTTGACCTCTTTGATAGCTGAGTGGACAGTTTTCTGGTCCAGAGGCCTACAGATCCAGAGCAAATATCATTTAACAATTTTGTTTTCTGGTGTGGTTAATCAAAAATTACTTTTTCTGTCTATGGTACATTTTTTCTGTCTGTGGCATTCAGCCTACTTTCCTTAAAGATATTTGAATGTTTTAGAAAATATGTACTTATTAATGAGTATATTCTTTAATGTGAAGTGTTAATTTGTGACTTAAAAATTTGCAGTGTTAATAAGTAATTAACAGTGGTTTGTGTCATGGTACAAGAGACTCAGTTCATTTAGTTGTGAACTATATATATTATAAGCTCCCTTCATCTTGATGTCCTTAACATTTTTAAGCTGATTAATGCTTATGATAGTCCTGTAAATTAGGTCAGTATTATCCTATGTATATGTAAAGGAGAACAGGAAGGGAGTTAAGTCTTGCTTGGATACTGACAGTTTGGTGTTAATAATCCTTGAATTTTGTACGTGGATATCTTTTTAACCTCAGGATGATTGGGAAGGCCCAGTAGAATTTTACTCTCAAACTGTTTCTCTTCCATTTAATTTGTACTCAGTCCTTATAAAGGAAACAAAAGGGATATAAACTTGGCCATCAGGAAGCTTGTACTCTTTAATTTACTGGTTAAATACCAAATATGATTAACCAGATGACTGTCTGCCCTTTTATGCTCTTTCAAGAGCCAGGTAATCTGGAGAAAAAGTGCACGTGACAGTTCATTTCTCAAGCTCATGTATTTTGCCTTACAATTTGCCCTCTTGTTCTGTGTTCCTTTATTTCCTTGACTAATTTACTTCTTGTCATTGAATCAGTGATTCAGCAGATACTTGCAGAGTGACTAGACTGCTAGGTTCCTCATTTGTTCTTGATACTCTCAGAACAGAATACAGTTAGTGCAGAGCCTACCCTTGGGAGTTTATGGGCTTCATGGGAATATAAGGTGTATTTCTGTACAGGTTATGTAATGCAGTCCACCATGTACAGAGCAAGTGATAAAGATCCTCTGTGTGAAAGTAAGAGTTGTAGTGAAGAGTTAGGTCTAAGCCAGGTCACCTACAGTGCTGAATTCTGATTTCTAACAAAAGCTGTCTTTTACACCCACCCACATGCACAAAGCTCATCTCAGTTTGTGAGTGCCTGGGAGGAGAGAGCTCTAGCAACTCAGAGAAGGGGCCAATTTGGTGATGGTGTCAGTGCTCCAGGGCTATTTCATGATTTTAGTGAGTAAGTCCACCCTTTAATTCTGAATTTTTGTGTTGTAATAATGATTTCATTGGTGACTTTGATGATCACTTGTCTAGCTTGGTGCTCCGTGATCTTGAGATATGGTGTCTCATATCCTTGCAGACTTTGAATCATGTTTTTACTCATTAAGACATGTATTGCAGTTTATAATTATTAAATGAATCATAGCAGTTGAAATTGTTATTATGAATTATCTTAGAGTTAGGTAATTATGGAGATGTTACAGGTTGAGTTTGGTCTTCTCCATCCTTGTCCCCACCACAACAAAGAATTGAAGAAGCCAGACACACAATAGCAAAGCAGAGAAGTTTTATTGGAATACGCTCCTGGGCCAGAGTCAAGGTAGACAAAGGCCCCAAGCCATTAGAGGAGGGTCTGTTTATCACAACCTATCAAGGAGGCACTTCTTTGATTGACAGGGTGAGGTCCTTTGATTGACAGTTTTAGTTATATACCCATTGCTCTTGGTGCCCATGTCTCTTTCCAGAACACATGCAGAAAAAAGTCCATGGCGGGCAGGGGAGGGAAACTGCAATTTTATTTTAATGAGATTATGAGGAGGTGTGGTTTGAGTGGTTCTTAGTTTTGTTTGATTGTGCCCACTTTGGGATCTGGTTGCGACCGGTTTTGCCTGGTTCCATAGGCAAGGAAGTAATCTCCCTAGAAAGCCTTTGTTGTCTTCATGTGGGACCCCCTACCTGAGCAGAGTTTGGGCAGGTTTTTTTTTCTCCTTGAACCGTATCTTTCCCTTCCCTGGCTGCTCATGCTTATCTTTCTACCTAACAGAGGCAGTAAAATGAATAAGAAAGAGCATGAATCTTGGCTCTGCCACTCATTGGGTGTGTGACTCTGGGAAAGTTGCTTAACCTCTGTATGTCTCAGTTTTTGTAGCTGTAAAATGTGGGTAATAATACCATCTGCCTATTAGGGTTGTTGTGAGGATTTAATAAGTTGTGTGTCAGTTGTCTGGCATAGTTCCTGGCCCAAAATAAGTCCTCAATTAGTGCTAGCAAGTAGTAGTAGTAATTTATATTAATACCTTCCATTATGATTTTTTTGATTCTACTATTCCAGCATATTAATAAATTCATTACAAAAATACATATATTTATGTAAATAGGTATATAGGTAATTGTGTTGGTCATTTTTATTCCCTTAATGCTAAGGAGTTCATGCATTATACATTCAGGACAGGGAGATGAGATAAACTAGGGTCATTAAAAAAGACTTCGTACATCATGCTCATTTGTTTATTTTGAGTTTTAAAGGACAGTCTGTTTACTTCAGTTTTTTTGGGTCCTTTATCTTATTGGTCCCAAGAAAAGTCCCTTGGATATATTGGGCACTCTGTAAAAACTGGTATTCACATAAGGACATGCATACAGATGATTATGCATGATTAACATTGCCTCCAGCATTCTACTCCAAAATTGCAACAATAGGTGAAGCAAATTTGGCCATTGTGGACATTATGGTGTATCAAAGGCTGCTTTGTGATGCTCCTGGAGGACTTGGTTTGGCAATACTTAGCCAGGTGATTTGATCTTGTCACAGCTTCAGAAAGTACAGTGCCATCCACTGATGCTGAGCCCAGCTGAATTCTGTGGGCAATTACTTTAGGTTTCCAGTTAGCTTTGATGGCGGTGAATCTCTGGACTCGAATATAAAGGACCTGATGGAATGTAAGTGCTTTTCCTTTCTGTTTTCTACAGTTGCCTAAGAAGAGATTGCTCTGCAGCCTGAACTTATCTGATCCCTGCTTTTTAGGGGACTGTATCAGTCAGGATGTTTTCAGCTAAGCTGAATGTGGCATGAACAGTGAGTAAAACTCATGATCTCACAATGGCAGTCTGTAGACAGATATTTCTAGGGTTGCTTAAATTGAGCACAATGCCACCATCAAGCACCCAGGTGATTCCCATGTTCATGTTCTGCCATCTTCATTTGTTGATTTTCTTCCTTGGGCTTGTCCCCTCCTAGTCACCAGGTGACTGCCACAGTTCCAAGCATCACACCCTCACACAGCTGTATCCAAATGCAGACAGGGGGGAAGTTTGTTCTCTTGTGTCACCTTTCAAACTGTGCAACATCTTTCCAAGGAAACCCCACTGTACATCATTTTATGTCTCATTGGCCAGGCCTGGGTTACAGTTACGTGATGAGTCACTGGCGTGCCTGCCTAAGTGAAAGAAGTGTCACCTGATTGGTACAGTCGTGGCTCATCTCCTAGGCCTGAGGAGAGGCCCAGCAGCCCTTACGGTTTGGGTGCAAAGAAGGAAGTGGGCCATGCATGATGGGTAAGGAGCACATAATGTCTTCCACAAGGCCGATTTCATATTGTGTGCACACCTGGATCTTTGACACCTTAAAGTGGAATATGGAGTCTTATTTTTGCTCCATATTGTGATCTGTAGTCCCATGTATGAATTCAACACCTTCACATCTGCTTTTAGAATGAAACTAATGGCTGTTATGGGTAACAACTTTACAGTGTTTATTATATAATATGTGGGATTATGTATTTTTTAAGAGTTAGTTTCTTTGCATCTTAGTGCTAAGCACAATGTGGTAGGCACTTAGCATAGGAAGTATGTTAAATGAATAAAATGTCCCTTAGGTTCAGCTTTTTTGTTACTTTGCCATCTTCTCTACGGGTTCGTGGATGTTGGGGTTAGGTCAACAAATGCCAGAGTGATCTGTGTTTAAAGCAAACACAACATTTTAAGATACTGAATTTTAAGGATAGTGGATAAAAGAGTGAACTATAAAGATTTCTATTTATGAGGCTTCATAGAACTAAGTGGATTTTGTATCACAAACCAGTAAAACTTCTCCAAAGGATGCTATAGTAGGGTTCAACAACTTCAGTTCAGTAAACTTTATCATCAGTTTTACCCATGAATCAGGCATTAACTTATTAGTGGTTCTCCACTCCACTTAACTGTCAAACTAGTTAAAATAATGAAACAAAGCAGACTCTAAAGTACACCCTTTATGATACCTGCCATCCCTTACTACCACCTTTCCCCAGCAATAAGTAAATTTCCAGGTGAGGATAAATATCCATTTGATAATATGATTGATACAAATACCTTCTCATGGCAGGAGACCTGTTGCAGAGCATGTGGGCATGAGTTTGTGTACCAGGCAGTGGTGGGTAGGTGGAGTGGAATTTTGCAAGGGGCAGAGATTTCGTCTTTTTGCCAGTTCCCTAAGCAGCCTGCCGACGTGGTTGTAAGATTTGCTGGGTCCCATTTAAAGCATGCATTTATTCCCCAAGTGCTTTACCAACAAGGGTTAGGTCCACCACTAGGCTGTTTTTTTTTATGCCAGAATTGGCCTGTTATATTGAAAGTTTCATTTTCTCTACTGTGATATTTTTCTCTTGTTACTCTGTCAGCTATTGATATGAAAATATTTGCAGTGGACTCACAGACTTTCAAAAGGAGTTTGATTTATGTCAGAATTTGAGCGTGTCTAAGAACTTCCCCACAAGGTCTAGTCACAGTACCATCTCAGCCTCTCAGCTTTTTTTTTTTCTACAAGGTATTCATAAACAAAGTCAAAAGATAAGTCATAGACTGGGAAAAATAATTGCTATGATTTACCAGATAAAGATTCATTTCTCTAGTATACTAGAACATCTTGAAACTGTTAAGAAAAAGAAAGCAATGCTGTAATAAAATGGATATTTTATGGAGGAACACTTACAAATGGCCAATGAATATAGGCAAATATGTTCAGGAAAATGAAGACTAAAATGAGATACCATTTTTCCTTCAACTGGCAAAAAATTTCAGATTGTAAGATCCACTGCTCACTGGTATTGGAAAATGGGCACTGTGATGTGCTTATTGAGAAAGTGTGAATTGTTAAAATCTTTTTGTAAGTCAACTGGCTGTATTTAGTAAAATTTAAAATGGTCATACATATTGAATCTGCAGTTCTATTTTTAGGAATCTTCCTTACACAAATAATAGTGTTAATATATAGCATAAGGAAATATTTCTAAGGATTCTTATTATGACAGTGTTTTCAGTGGCAAAGGAATGGAAACAGCTTACTCATCCTATAGGGACTAGGTTGAATCAATATTAACAGCTAGTCACAAGATAAAATTCTAAGTACCATCTTTATCCTGTCCACTCACAAATTACTTCCAGCCTTGACATCGCCAAATTCCAGACTAATGCCCACTTAAAATCTCCACTTGGACGTTTTGACATCTTAAATTTAACATACCCCAAGCAAACTGATTTTTTTCTCCCTTACACCTGTCTCCCTGCATTTTCTCTATTTTTGTAAATACTAGCTCCAATCTTCAAGTCAGAAACCTTGAGGCAATCCCTGAATCTTCCCCTCTTCACTACCCTTCACTACTCTCCTCACCCCCATTTCCTAGCACTTCTTTATTGCCCTTCATTTTTCTTCATAGCAAACAGCAGTCTCTCTCTGTCTCTTTCATTTTTAAGCTCCATGAGGATCAGAGCTTTGTATCTCCAACATCTAGAATAGTACTTGGCACATATACGTGCAGCTTTCAGCAATTATTTTTTGAATAAATGAATGGTTATATTGTAAAAAGAAACAAAGTTGCTATATAAGGAGTATAGAATCCCCTTTTGTACAAATAAAATCAAGCCAAATAAGTCAGACATTGAAAGACAATACCATAGGATCTTTCTCCCATGTGGAATCTTAAAAAAATCAAAACCCTCCAAGCTCATAGATACAGAGAAAAGATTGGTGGCTGCCAGAGGTGAGGGGCAGGGAGGTGGGTAGGCAAAATAGGGGAAGGAAGTCAAAAGGTACACACTTCCATCTGTAAGTCATGGAGATGTATTGTACAGTTAATACTGTACTCCTATTTGAAAATTGAAAGAGTAAATCTTAAAACTTCTCATCACAAGGACAAAATTCTGTAATTGTGTATGGTGGTGATTATAATTAGACTTACTGTGATCATTTTGCAATATATACAAATACTGAATCATTATGTTGTATATAATGTTGTTCATGGTATAATGTCATTCATACCTCAATTAAAAAAACATTAGTTGTGGCTCCCTGAAAACAAAAACAAAATAAAAAACCAAAACTTTATTTTAAAAAGTATGTGCCTTTGATTTTTCCTTCCCATGGCTGTTCTGAGGAATTCATTTTTAGACAGGCTCACACAGCTTCAGCTGTCAGGCATTTGCTTGATGGCCTGTTGTTACCTGCATGTGGGCAGGTGTGAAGCTGCTGAGAAAGGAAGGTCATTCCTAGAAATACTACCTGCCCTCCTGCAGCGATTTGCCTGATTTGCTTTGGAGGAAGCACATATAAAATCAGTTGGAAATACATTGTTATGTGAGTGACCCAAATATATTGAGTATTGACATCTTAGAATGTGTTTGTTCCCTTCCCCAAGTATGCCTGAAGCCTCTTTTGTAATCCCAAACTCTAAATGTTCAGAATGAGAAGCCATGTGATTACATCTGGGATAGTTAACTGTGCTTGCACTGCTATGACTACCTGCTGACTCACGTTTGTACCTGTCCTCTACTCTGAGACAGGCTTGTTTTTTAGTAATAGCTTTATTGAGATAAAATCTATATATCATACAATTTAAGGTATGCACTTCAATAGTTTTTAGTGTTATTCACAGAGTTGTACAGCTATCACCACAATTGATTTTAGAATATTTTCATCATCTAAAGAAGGAACTTCATGCCCATTGAGTCACTCACTCTTCCCCCCACGCCCCAAACATTAGCCCTTGTCTACCATTAATTTACTTTCTGACTCTGTGGGTTTGCCTATCCTGAATGCTTCATGTAAATGGAATCATACAGTGGCCTTCTGTGACTGGCTTCTTTAACTCGGCAGAATGTTTTTACCTGTTATCCAGGTTGTAGCATTTATTAGTACTTCATTCCTTTTTGTTGCCAAATATTCCATTGTATAGATATGCATTTTATTTACATTTCATTAGTTGATGGACATTTGGGTTGTTCTCACTTTTAGGATATTATGAATAATGCTGCTATGGACATTTGTTTATGTGTTTTTGTGTAGATACATGTCTTTATTTCGCTTAGGTATATACCTAGGAGTAGGATTGCTGGGTCAAACATAAAATTATGTTTAACCTTCCGAGGAACTGCCACCTATTTTCTGAAGTGGTTGCACCATTTTACATTTTTGCCAGCAGAGTATGAAGGCTGGAGAGATTTTTTAAAAAATCCAAATCTGTTCATAAGAGTGCCTACCTCGTAGGGTTATGGTGGGGATTAAATGAGATAAAACAAATCAAGCATTTATATGGAAAGCAGTAAATAAGTGCTGGAAATTTTGTTATTGATATAGTAGGTGTTCCATGTGTATAACAAGTTCAGAATCAATGATTATGTTATGGTTAATGCATAAATAAAATTTCTCATCCTAACCATCTTTTAAGTGTATAGTTCAGTGGTAGTAAATATGTTTATCATGTTGTATCTATCTGGAAATTCTTTTCATCTTGTAAAACTGAAACAAAACTCATTATGCCTCTCCCATTCTGCTATGATTTTGACTATTTTAACTACTTATATAAGTTGGATCATACAATACTTGTCTTTTTGTGATTGTCTTATTTCAATTAGTATAATGGCCTCAGGTTGCATCCATTTTGTAGCATGTGTCAGAAGTTCATTCCTTTTTAAGGCTGAATGATACTCCGTTCTATGATATACTCAATTTTGTATATGCATTCATTTGTCAATGGACAGTTTAGTTGCTTTCATATTTTAGCTCTTGTCAGTAATACTTCTAAGAACATGGGTGTACAAATTCCTTTTTGAGACATTACTTTCAATTTTTGGGGTATATACTCAGTATTGTAATTGCTGGATCATATGGTAATTCTGTTTTTAATTTTTTGAGAAACTGCTGTACTGTTTTCCAAGGGAACTATTCCATTTTACATTCTTGCTAATAGTGCCCAAAGGTTCCAGTTTCTCCCCATCCTCACCAACACTTATTATTTTTTATAGTGAGAGGTAGTATCCTGATATGTGAGAGGTAGTATCTCATTGTAGTTTTGATTTGCATTACCCAATGACTAGTGATGTTGAGAATCTTTTCATATGCTTTTTGTCCATTTAAATATCTTCTTTGGAGAAATGTATTTTCAAGTCCTTTTTCATTTTTAATTAGGTTGTTTTTTTTTTGGTAGTTTTTTTTTTATCCCTGTTGATAGTGTCTTTTGATGCACAAAATCAAATATATGGGGGTTTTAATAATGTTTTCCAGTTAATGATTTCTAGTTTAATACTCTCTGGTCACAGTAAATATTTTGTATGATATCCGGCTTCGAAATTTGTTCAGATTTGTTTCATGGCCCAGAATGTGGTCTATTTTGGTGAATGCTCTTTGTGCAATTGAAAAGAATGTGTATTTTGCTGTTGATGGTGGAGTATTTCATCAATGTCAGTTAGATCAAGTTGGTTGATAATGGTGTGAGTCTTCCACATGCTGAACTCATTTTGTGTCTACTTGTTCTAGCAATTACTGAGAGAGTAGTGTTCCAATTTGTTGACTGTCATTGATTTGCTTATTTCTTTTTACTAAGTTTTGCTACATGTATTTTTAATCTTTATTATTAGATATATAAACACTTAAGATTGTTAGGTCTTCTTGATCATTCCTTTTAACATCATGAAGTGTCATTCTTTATCTCTGATAATAGTCATTGTTTTAAAATCTACCTTGCCTGTTATAAATATAGCAACTTGAGCTTTCTTTTGATTACTGTTAGCATTGTATCTTCTTCCATCCATTTACTTTTCATTTTTCTGTGTCTTTATGTTTAAAGCAGGCTTTTTAAAGGCAGCATTTACTTGGGTCTTGCACATCAGTATAATCTTTTTCTGTCTTCTGAATGAAGTTTTGTATACAAATATATAAGAGAAAATGGGCAGAGGACTGCAATTCTAAAGAGAAAGTAGATGGTTTGCCTACTGTGATAAAAAATATCATCCAAATATTTATAAATCAGGTGGGATTAACTATCTTCAGGAAGCCTCTTCAGCAACATTTGATCTTGTATTATGATGATACATCTTTACATACATTTTTAAATAAGATAGCATACAATCTAAAATAGTGAAAAACAATCTACAGGTTTGGAAGTAGTCTCCTGTTGTTAAATGACATTGAATGAAAAGGATTTGAGTAATTAAAAAAATGTGAATAGGAGAGGGAAGTGATAAGTCCTTCCTAAAATATGTAAAAAAAAATTCCATATTACAAAAGTAATGCATGTGTATTGCTCACAACTTAACTACCCATAAACAAAAAGTAGCAAATAAAAAATACTTTGTAATTTTGCCACCGTGATCAAAAAACTTATTACTTTAAAATATATCCTTCTAGCATTTTTAAACAACCAGTCTAATTTTGAAAATGAAATCATACTTCTTTGTAAGCCTTCTTTTCACTTAATAGCTCATGAATATTTTTCTATGATCATTTTCATACTGATCTATATCAATCTTTTTAATGATAGTGTATTGCAATGTATAGTATACAGTCCCAGTTTATTTCTGTTTTTTTTTTTTCTGTTAATAGCAATGCAGTGTACAGTACTCCCTTAGGATGCATTTATAGAAATACATTTTATGGATAAAAAAACCATGCAGAATTCTGAGATTATGGAATATTATCAAAATGTCTGCCTTAAAGTTCCTGCTGATGGATCATATACTAACGTTGGTGTCTACTATTTATTTTTGGGGGAGATACAGAGTAGATTTGTACTGTAACTTCAAATGACATTTTCTAGTCCTTCCTTCAAAATTTTCTGTAAGGTCATAAACTTCACTTTATATGTTCTGATTGGATCAAATGTAATTTTTGCCTTTACTACAGCTTAAATGAGTCAAAAATAGAGACTTATTTCACAATCTTTTTGAAATGAAGTGGAGTGGCAAGTGTTTTGTTGTGATTGCACAATTCGAACACGTCAGCTTCTCAATGTGTATTTTGTGACTTAGTATAGTGGCCTTTTTCTTCCCTTTTGGGTTAGTTCATGGGTTTGGCTGCCTTCCAAGGAGGCCAGAGTTAAAATATTTGAGCTCTGAGGAGACAGAATAGTGCTAGTGGTAAAAGGTAGTATGTGCTGAAAATTGGGAGGGGTAGGTATTTATTCTGGATGAAAATAAATGTTTATGAGATTATAAAATGTATGTATAGATATTGGTCCCTGCCCCCTGTTCCTTGGCACAGGGCTTTTAACACCCTTGTAATTTTCTAAGTGATAGGAGCATTATAGAAACACTTATTCTAATATGTAAACACTTGTTCTTATATTTGGTCTTTGGCCATTCCTGACGCAGGGCTCCTAAAACCCTTACACATTTCTAAGTGATAAGAACCCTAGGAACATCGTTTGTTCTAATGAGGAGTCTCTGGGTGTGCTTTTGGATGGGAGCTGGTGAGAACAAGCCAGGATTAGAACCCTGGAATTTTCAGTGCACCCTGTCTTGCCAATGGGTTTCAGCCCTGGGCAAGTTTACTATGGATTCAGGGTGACTAAAAAAATGACAGTAGACCATTCTTGGGTTGAAAGGGTTATACTCAACTTTATTCCCATGGTGGCAGGTCAATCACTAGAATCCCATCCACTCAGAGTGAGTCTGCATGCAGCAAGCCAGTTCTGCCTCTGGGCCTCTCTACCCGCACAGCCATCTCAGTCTCTGTTCTGGGCGCTGCCACCACTCCAGTCTTTGCTCTCCTGCAGCCTTGCAGCTCTGCCACCATGTCACCCAGAGCACTGGGCAGAGCTCTTTGTATAGAGTCAATAACGTATTGCCCACACATGTATAGTGAGCTAGCTGACCAGGGCCAGGTGAGACACCTGGCCATAGGAACCTTTACTTTATCCACACACCCTCACCTCCAAAACACTCCAGAGAGAGGAGAAGGGCTGGAGATGGAGGGTGATAATTGGTCATGTCTGCATGAGGAATCTTCATGTAGCAAAGGAGACATACATGAGGGGGGAAAACTGGGTTTTCTTAAAATGTTCTATGTATATTAGTGGATCTAGCACAGATTTTTTTCTAAATGGACCTGGTGTGGTACTGTCTCTTCTTTGATTCATGTATCTCTTGAAAATATTCTAGTTTCTGCATTCTCCCTATGAAGAATGACAATGATTTGCAATATCCATGAACTCCCCCAAAGATATTGAAATGATCAGTTTATTTTCCCCTTCTTTAATATGAATTATAACTGTGATTTGTTTGTGACTTATTTGGCAATCATTTGGGACTTAAGCCTGACCTTTGCATTTTGATATTAAAGACTATATATTCAATAGCTATTTCCTAGCATTTCTTTAATGTGAGACAGTCTTCTGGAGCTTACACTCCAGGTCTTGCAGTTAAATACCCAAGCAGGCACTCTGGTGTTTGTTCATAGAAGGAAGACTCTGTGAAGGATAAAACATCTGTGGTAACATGTGAGCTGACTTTTGAGGGACTGTTAGTATATTGTGTGCTTGAAGATGAAGACTTCAGTCTTCTTGGAGGGGTCTTGAATTATCCATTGGAAGACTTAGGCATTTAACCATACAAAGTTCTGTATACTGTATGGTATCAACACTGCAGAAATCCTTTCTGCTGTTAGGATTCCCTCTCCCAGAGCTGCCAGGTAGTTCTGTGATTTGCAGCCTTTCTCTATTAAAATCCTCTTAAAACATCAGATTATGCGATGGTTGGCAATTCTGAGTTTCTGAAAATAACTGAGTCACTGCAGCTGAGCCTATTCTGACTAGTGAAATTCTAATGATTCAAAAACACAAAGTCTTCTCCCCTGCTTTTGCCTATGACAGGCCTCCATATGTTCTGACTGCATGTCTGCCTTATTACATCTGAAAGCATGCATGGCAAATTTAGATTTATTGCTTTAAAAAGAAAATATTCTCAGAAACATTTTTCATAGTATCTTTGGGTTTTGCGTGTGAACGTTATGGTCCAAGATTAAAATCACCTGTCCTTGAACTGCAACCTATACTACTCTGAAGACTATCATAACTGATGTTTCTCTCTGATTCTTTAGTTGAAAAATACATGGTTTAATCATTATTTAAACTTGGGCAGTCATACATAGTATTAAGCAAATAAGTGTTTGATTTGCTCAGGTAACTTAAGTGAGGCATCAGGTGTTCAGAGATGCTGCCTGCCTGTGGGAATCCAGCTGTTCAGTATGTAGGAAGGCTAAACATAATTTTAGTTGGAGCATTTGGGGGAGAACTGTGCCTTTCATTTTTAAGTTTTTAAAAATTTATTTATTTTAGTTAAGTTGAACAAAGATAGTTGTGGACTTTATTTGATTTTTTAAAAAAATATACAGAAAAAAAGTTACTTTAAAATTCAGGCTCTGGGTTTTCAGTTTCAGGCACGATGGAGTAAGCATATTTCTTCCTATCTGTCCTATTGAATGCAGCTATAAAACCTGGACAGAATTCATGGAATGGCTATTTGAGGACTGTGAAAAATAAGCAATAGCAGCTAGATAGGGAAAGAAGACCAGAATTTAAAGTACCACTGAACTGGCATTAAGTTTGTCATTTTCCCCCTCTGCCTCATCCTGCCAGGAAGTCCCAGAGGCAGACACAGCGGTGGAAGTACACTGTGTAGGCTGGAGAGCTAAAAAGGAGACAGGAATCCTGAAAGTATTGGGAAGATCTCAGAGGAGGAGCTCAGGAAAGCAGTGTCATATAGATACCTATGAATTGGACTCACCCCTGAGCTTTATATATGTGGATCTGATCCTACTTAGCATATAAATGAGTCTGAGAACTGAATTAACAAATAGATCACCATCCAGGTTCCAGACTGGCCACTGTGTGGTGCATGCAGGGTACGAATCTGAATAGCATTGCAAAGCCTTTGAAAATTGAAACAAAATTGTTCACATTCTCCAGAAGATTTAAGTAAGACCCAGAATATTATAATATTAAAAATGTCCGTGGTACAATACAAAGTTACTCAGCTAATGAAAACCCGGGGAAATAATCTGTGCTAGCACAGGAATGGATAAGCAACAGATGCCAGTGCTGGAATGACATAGATGTTGGGATTATCTGATGAAGAATTTAAAGTAGCTGTTGCACAAATGTTCCAACAAGCTGGCTCAAACTCTTGTGAAACAAATGGAAAAATGAAATTCTCTGCACAGAAAAAGATAATATAAAGAAGAACCACTTCAGTAGCCAAACTGAAAAACTTGCTTGATGGCCTTAATAGTAGAATGGAGATGACAGTAAAAAAGATGGTGAAGTTGAAGAGAGGTCAGTGGAAATTATGCAATCTGAATGACAGAGATGAAGAAGATTGAGGAAGAAAGTAAAAAGGATTTCAGGGACTTGGACAAGAACAACAAGGTCTAATACTCATGTCATTGGAGTCTCAGCAGAGAGGAGAAAGAACGTAGTGATGAAACAATAATGGCCGAAAAATTTCTAAATTTGGCAAGAGACAAAGACTCAACATGTCCAGTAAACCCAAGCAAGATAAACCCAAAGAAATCTATGCCCAGACAGATCACAATCAAACTTCTGAAAACTAAAGACAAAATACTTAAAATAACCAGAGAAAAAGAACATATTATTTATAGTCAGATAACGATTCATAGGATTGTGGATTTTAGCCTGGAAACTATGGAGGCCATAAGTGGCACAGCTGAAAGTGTTGAAATAAAAGTCAACCCGGAATTCTGTATCCAGCAAAAAATAGACTTCGTAAATTAGGGTGAAACAAAGAAAGGCATTCTCAGGTGAAAGAATATCATAAAGTTCATAGCCAGTGGACCTGTACCAAACAATAGCTAAAGGAAGTTCTTTGGATAAAAGAGAAATGATACCAGAAGGAATATTGGAACATTAGGAATGAAGGAAGAACAACACAAATTGAAGGAACCTGGATAAATATAATAGACTGTCTTGCCAATGGGTTTCAGCTCTGGACAAGTTCACTATGGATTCAGTGTGACCAAAAAAAATGACAGTAGAACATTCTTGGGGTGAAAGGGTTATACTCAACTGTATTTCCATGGTAGCAGGTTAATAATCACTAGAATCCTGTCCACTCAGAGCAAGTCTGCACACAGCAAGCCAGTCTCTGCCTCTGGGCCTGTCGGCCTGCACAGCCATCCTCTGAGCCTCTGTCCTTGGCACTGCCACCACTCCAGGCTCTGCTCTCCTACAGCCTTGCAACCGTGCCACCTTGTTGCCCAGAGCGCTGGGCAGAGCTCTTTATTTAGAGTCAGTAGCAGCATATTGCCCACATACGTGTAGTGAGCTAACCAACCACGGCCAGGTGAGAATCCTGGCCACAGGAACTTGCATTTTATCCACATAGACTACTCTTTCTTGAGTTCCTAAGAATACATTTGATGATTGAAAGCAAAAATGCTAACACTGTGATGGAGCTTTCAATGTATGTAGATGTAGTATTTAGGGCTATTGTAACTTAAAGGGGAGGGAGAAGGGTCCTATATGGTGGTAAGTTTCCTACATTCTACTTCATATGGTGAATTATTGATTCTAAGTAGACTCTGAAAAGATATTTATATTGTAATCTGTACAGCAATCACTTAAGTAACTATATAAAAAGATATAGTAAAAAACACAGTAAGTTAAAATGGAATACTAGAAAATATTTAAATAGTGGAAAAGAAAACAGAAATGAGAAAAAAGAGTAATGAAAAACAAAGGGAACAACAGGAAACAATAAAAAATAGGTAAAATCCAAACATATCAATAATTTTATTGCATATAAATAAAACAATCCAAATATAGATATTATAAGATTAGAAAAAAACTGTAACTCTATGCTGTGAATAAGAGACTAATTTCAAGAATTATAATACAGGCAGGTTAAACTACCTACTCCTGGGTATTTACTCCAGAGAAATAATAATTATTCACACACAATAATCTGCACACAAATGTTTATTGCAACTCTATTATCATAAAAACTGGGTACGTGCTTTGTGGTTCATTTGTAATACAGTGGAATACAACTGACTAATAAAAAGGAACAAACTGTTGGTACATGGAACCACTTGGATGAATCCTAGAGGCATTACATTGAGCGAAAGAATGCAGTCTCCAAAGGTTAGCTAGTCTGTGGTTCCATTTACATGATAGTATTGAAAAAACAGAATTATAGTGATAGAAAACAGATCAGTAGTCACCAGGAGTTAGGGATCAGGGGAGAGTATGTGCCCTGCAGGCTGAATGTTCCCAGCTGGGGCATGAGGGAATTCAGCAAAGATGTGAATGAAGCATTCGTTGGCACATTGGCCTGACCTAGGGAGTAGATTCTAGAAGAGGGATTATAATTTCACTGTAACAGATTCCCAGTCTCAATCAGATGAACTCAGTTTTCTGGCTAAGAAGAAATCAAGTTAAGTTGGACTTGGTACAACCAGTGGTTTAATTCTTCACAAATCTTTGCATTTGTGAAGAGTACCTCTGCCTTTGGGGCTTTTGTTGTGGTGATGATGGTTTGATGTCTGTTTTGGTGGCTGATATATAATGGGACAGGAATTGGTTTGCCTACAGCTTGACAAAACTGGGAGTAAATGGCTCTTGGAATCTAAACATGCCCTTTGGAGGCTACTTAGCTGTGGTAAACGAGATCAAGACGGATGCTGTTGGCAGATTTTCAGGCAAGAGAACAGGTGGCAGATCAGATAGTGTCCTTTCAGACAGTGGAGAAACATTAGTGTTATGTTAGGCTGTATGCTAACATTCAGACAGGAGAGGCTAATGGTTGGAATAGGAGGTCAGACACTGGGGGGGCAGGGCGTCCTCAGTCATGGCTGGGGGTATCAGGCCAGGTGCCCAGGCCCAGGAGAACATAAAAATTGATGAAGTCCTCGAACTGTGGTACAAGGTGCAAAGTTGATCAGAGGAGTAAAGCCAAAATCACCTGAAATACCTCACTGGTGTTTCTTACATTTTTCCAAAGTAAAAACAGGACTGTTTTTAATGTGTGGGACAAGGCTGAAGTGGGAGGTAGGGCCTAATAATGAGCAGAGGTTAAAGAAGATGAGCATGGGAACAGGAGTTACAGCATTTTACAGATTTATCTGACATAAACATATTTTCAGCTGTTCATTTACTAATTTTTTAAAATTTATTATTTATTAATTATTTTGGTATCATTAATATACACTTACATGAACAACATTGTGCTTACTAGATTCACCCAACTATCAAGTTCCCACCCCATACCCCATTACAGTCACTGTCTATCAGTGTAGTAAGATGCTATAGGATCACTACTTGTCTTCTCTGTGCTATACTGCCTTCCCCGTACTGCCCCCCCCCTTACATTATACCTGTTAATTGTAATGCCCCGTTTTCCCTTTCTCCCTCCTTTCCTACCCACCCTCCCCAGTCCCTTTCCCTTTGGTAACTGTTAGTCCATTCTTGGGTTCTGTGAGTCTGCTGCTGTTTTCTTCCTTCAGTTTTTGCTTTGTTGTTATACTCCATAGATAAATGAAATCATTTGATACTTGTCTTTCTGTGCCCAGCTTATTTCACTAAGCATAATACCCTCTAGCTCCATCCATGTTGTTGCAAATGATTGGATTTGTTTTCTTCTTATGGCTGAATAATATTCCCTTGTGTATATGTACCACATCTTCTTTCTCCATTCATCTACTGATGGACACTCAGGTTGCCTCCATTTCTTGGCTATTGTAAATAGCGCTGCGATAAACATAGGAGTTCATATATCTTTTTCAAACTGGGCTGCTATATACTTAGGGTAAATTCCTAGGAGTGGAATTCCTGGGTCAAATGGTATTTCAATTTTGAGTGTTTTGAGGAACCTCCATACTGTTTTCCACAATGGCTGAAGTAGTTTACATTCCCACCAGCAGTGTAGGGGGGTTCCCCTTTCTCCATATCTTTGCCAACATTTGTTGTTGTTTGTCGTTTGGATCTTGGTCATCCTAACTGTGTGAGGTGATATCTCATTGTGGTTTTCATTTGCATTTCTCTGATGATTCGTGATGTGAAGCATCTTTTCAGCTCCTCTGCCCATTTTTTAAATTGGATTATGTGCTTTTGTTTGTTGAGGTGCATGAGTTCTTTATATAATTTGGATGTCAACCTCTTATCAGATATGCCATTTATGAATATATTCTCCCATACTGTCGGATGTCTTTTTGTTCTAGTGATGGTGTGCTTTGCTGTACAGAAGCTTTTTAATTTGATATAGTCCCATTTGTTCATTTTTGCTTTTGTTTCCCTTGCCCAGGGAGATATGTTCATGAAGAAGTTGCTCATGTTTATGTCCAAGAGATTTTTGCCTATATATATTTTTTAAGAGTTTTATGGTTTCATGACTTACATTCAGGTCTTTGATCCATTTTGAGTTTACTTTTGTGTATGGGGTTAGACAATAATCCAGTCCATTCTTTTACATGTAGCTGTCCAGTTTTGCCAACACCAGCTGTTGAAGAGGCTGTTATTTTGCCATTGTATATCCATGGCTCCTTTATTGTATATTAATTGACCATATATGGTTGGGTTTATATCTGGGTTCTATTCTATTCCACTGGTCTGTGGGTCTGTTCTTGTGCCAGTACCAAATTGTCTTGATTACTGTGGCTTTGTAGTAGAGCTTGAAGTCAGGGAGCTTATTCTTCCTTCTCTGGATTGCTTTGGCTATTTGGCGTCTTTTGTCATTCCATATGAATTTTAGAAGTATTTGCTCTAGTTCATTGAAGAATGCTATAGGTATTTTGGTAGAGATTGCATTGAATCTGTAAATTGCTTTAGGGAGGATGGCCATTTTGACAATATTCTTTCTACCCAGGAGCATGGGATGAATTTCCATTTATTACTGTCTTCTTTAATTTCTCTTTAGAGTGTCTTGTAATTCAGGGTATAGGTCTTTCACTTACTTGGTTAGGTTTATTCCTAGGTATTTTATTCTTTTTGATGCAATTGTGAATGGAATTGTTTTCCTGATTTCTCTTCCTGCTAGTTCATCATTAGTGTATAGTAATGCAACAGATTTCTGTGTATTAATTTCGTATCCTGCAACTTTGCTGAATTCAGGTATTAGATCTAGTAGTCTTGAGTGGATTCTTTAGGGTTTTTTATGTACAATATCATGTCATCTGCAAACAGTGACAGGTTGACTTTTTCCTTACTAATCTGGGTGCTTTTATTTCTTTGTGTTGTCTGTTTGCCATTGCTAGGACCTCCAGAACTATGTTGAATAAAAGTGCGGAGAGTGGGCATCCTTGTCTTGTTCCCAATCTTAAAGGAAAGGTTTGACTTCCTTGCTGTTGTATAATGTTGGCTGTGGGTTTGTCTTATATGGCCTTTATTATGTTGAGGTACTTGCCCTCTATACCCATTTTGTTGAGAGTTTTTATCATGAATGGATGTTGAATTTTGTCAAATGCTTTTTCAGCATCTATGGAGATGATCATGTGGTTTTTGTCCTTCTTTTTGTTGATGTAGTAGATGATGTTGATGGATTTTCGAATGTTGTGCCATCCTTGCATCCCTGGTATGAATCCCACTTGATCATGATGGATCATTTTTTGATATATTTTGAATTTGGTTTGCTAATATTTTATTGAGTATTTTTGCATCTATGTTCATCAGGGATATTGGTCTGTCATTTTCTTTTTTTGTGGTGTCTTTGCCTGGTTTTGGTATTAGAGTGATGTTGGCCTCATAGAAGGAGTTTGGGAGTATTCCCTCCTCTTCTACTTTTTGGAAAACTTTAAGGAGGATGAGTATTAGATCTTCACTAAATGTTTGATAAAATTCAGCAGTGAAGCCATCTGTTTCAGGGTTTTGTTCTTAGGTTGTTTTTTGATTACCAGTTCAATTACTTTGATGATAATTGGTCTATTCAAATTTTCTGTGTCTTCCTGGGTCAGCCTTGGAAGGTTGTATTTTTCTAGAAAGTTGTCCATTTCTTCTAGGTTATCTAATTTGTTACCATATAATTTTTCATAGTGTTCTCTCATAATTCTTAGTATCTCTCTTGTGTCTATAGTGGTTTTTCCTTTCTCATTTCTGATTCTGTTTGTGTGTGTAGACTCTTTTTTTTCTTGATAAGTCTGGCTAGGGGCTTATCTATTTTGTATATTTTCTCAAAGAACCAGCTGCTTTCATTGATTCTTTCTATTGTTTTATTCTTCTTGATTTTATTTATTTCTGCTCTAGTCTTTATTATGTCCCTCCTTCTACTGATTTTGGGCCTCATTGGTTTTCCTTTTCTAGTTTCATTAATTGTGAGTTTAGACTGTTCATTTGAGATTATTCTTCTGTCCTGAGGTAGGCCTGTATTGCAATGTATTTCCCTCTTATCACAGCCTTCACTGCATCCCACAGATTTTGTGTTGTTGAATTATTATTGTCATTTGTGTTCATATATTCGTTGATCTGTTTTTATTTGGTCATTGATCCATTGATTATTGAGGAGCATGTTATTAAGCCTACATGTGCTTGTGGGCTTTTTCATTTTTTGCATGTAATTTATTTCTAGTTTCATACCGTTGCCATCTGAGAAGCTGGTTGGTACAATTTCAATCTTTTTGAATTCTCTACAGTTCTTTTTGTGGCCTAGTATATGTTCTATTCTTGAAAATGTTCCATGTGCACTTGAGAAGAATGTGTATCCTGTTGTTTTTGGATGGAGTGTTCTATAGATGTCCATTAGGTCCATCTGTTCTAATATGTTGTTCAGTGCCTCTGTCTCTACTTATTTTCGGTCTGGTTGATCTGTCCTTTGGAGTGAGTGGTGTGTTGAAGTCTCCTTAAATAAATGCATTGCATTCTAGTTCCACCTTTAATTCTGTTAGTATTTGTTTCACATAGTAGGTGATCCTGTGTTGAGTGCATAGATAATTATAATAGTTATAGCCTATTGTTGGACTGACCCTGTTATCATTATGTAATGTCATTCTTTGTCTCTTGTTACTTTCTTTGTTTTGAGGTGTATTTTTTCTGATACAAGTAGTGCAACTCCTGCTTTTTTCTAACTATTAGTTTCATGAAATACCTTTTTCCAGCCCTTACTTTCAGTCTGTGTATGTCTTTGGGTTTGAAGTGAGTCTCTTGCAGGCAGCATATAGATGGGTCTTGTATTTTTATCCATTCAGTGACTCTATGTCTTTTGATTGGTGCATTCAATCCATTTATATTTAGGGTGATTATTGATAGGTATGAACGTATTGCCATTGCAGGCTTTAGATTTGTGGTTATCAAAGGTTCAAGGGTCATTCCCTTACTGTCTAACAGTGTAATTTAACTCAGTGCTATTAAAAACACAACCTAAAGGTTCTTTTTTTCCCCCCTCCTTTTTCTTCCTCCTCCATTCTTTGTATGTAATGAATTATATTCTGTACTCTCTGTCAATCTCTTGGGTGACATCTGTTTAGCCTTAGGAATAGTTCTGTCTATGGAAGTCCCTCCAAATGCACAGTAGAGGTGTTTTGTGGGAGGTAAAGTCTCTCAGCTTTTGCTTATCCGAAAATTGTTTAATCCCTCATTCAAATTTAAATGATAACCTTGTATAGTAGAGTACTCTTGGTTCAAGGTTCTTCTGCTTCATTGCATTAAATACATTATGCCACTCCCTTCTGGCCTGTAAGGTTTGTGATGTGAAATCTGATGATAGCCTGATGGGTTTTTCTTTATATGTGATCTTTTTTCTGTCTCTGGTGGCTTTAAAAGTCTGTCTTTATCCTTGATCTTTGCCATTTTTATTATTATATGCCTTGATGTTGTCTTCTTTGGATCCCTTGTGTTGGGAGATCTGTGCACCTCCATGGCTTGAGAGACTATCTCCTTCCCCAGATTGGGGAAGTTTTCAGCAATTACCTCCTCAATGACACTTTCAATCCCTTTTTCTCTCTCTTCTTCTTTTGGTACCCCTATAATGTGAATATTCTTCCATTCGGCTTGGTCACACATTTCTCTCAATATTCTTTCATTTTTAGAGATTCTTTTTTCTCTCTGTGCCTCTGCTTCTTTGTGTTTTTCTTTTCTAATTTCTGTTCCATTTACCATCTCTTCTACTACATCGAATCTGCTTTTAAATCCCTCCATTGTATGTTTCATTGCAGATATGGAATTTCTTAATGATTGAATCTCTGACTTAAATTCATTCCTGAGTTCTTGAATGTTTTTCTACCTCCATAAGATGTTTATAATTTTTATTTTGAACTCTCTTTCAGGACGATTGGTGAGTTCAGTTTCATTTGGCCCTTTTTCTGGGGTTTGTGAGATTTTGGTGTGAACTATGTTCTTTTGATGTTTCATATTTCTGTGTGGTGCCCACTAGTGCCCAGAAGCTCCAGTTTCTGGAGCTACTCATCCTCTAGAGTGAGGTTGAGGGTCATTGGTGACCAGAGCTGGTGCCTGGGAGGAGGAAAGATCTGTTTCCTGATTCCCGTCTGGAGTACCTGTCTCCAGTGTCAGAGGCAGTGGGCCAAACACATGGGTGTAAGGCTCTGTGCTTTGCGTCTCTTGCTGTTGTAGGCGGGGCCTCCCTGTGGGTGCCCCGAAGCCAGCACAGTGACTGCCGGTTTGCAAACCGGTGCCGGCTGGCGAGGAGGGAGGCACAGCATGCTGTGTGTCACAGAGAGGGACCTCAGAGCTGTGTAGGCAGCCAGGGGAATGAAGTGCCTGAAGCTTCTCAAATTTCCCAACCAGCTGGGCTGAGCACACCCAGACAATGTTGTCCTGCTCTCCCCTCCCCCATGCAGGAAGCACTGTGCAAACCCTGCCCCTTCAGCAGCCTTCTCACTGCATGGAAGCCTCTCAGACTGCCTGCCTTTCCTCTGACACAAAGCGGCCAGGTGTGGATCCCCTTCTGCACAAAGGGCTGAAATCTCAGTCTCTCAAGCATCCTGCCTGTCCGAGCTCCGCAATGTCTACAGCACCACATAGTGTAGGTTTCTGCTCACAAAGCAGACCTCCAGGGCCAGGTGTTCAGCAGTCCCAAGCTTCCACCCCTCCCTTCGCTCCGCTTCTCTTCCTCCTGCTGGTGAGCTGGGTTTGGGGTAGGTCCTGCATCCTGCCAGATTAAGGCTTTCATACATTACCCTGTTTCATGAGGTCTCTCTGTTCATGAGGTTTGTATGCAGTCTGGTTCAGCCTTCTTTCTTGTTGTTTTAAGGTTAGTTGTATTAATTAACTATATTTTTCTACTGTTTGTGGTTTTGGGAGGAGTTCTCTGTCTCGCCTCTCATGCTGCCATCTTGAATCCTCTTTGCCCATTTTTTAATTGGGTTATTTGCCTTTTGTTTATTGAGGTGCATGAGCTCTGTATATTTTGGATATCAACCCCTTATCGGATATGTCATTTATGAATATATTCTCCCATACTGTTTATGTGTGTAGGATGTCTTTTTGTTCTACTGATGGTATACTTTGATGTACAGAAGCTTTTTAGGTTGATACAGTCCCAGTTGTTCACTTTTGCTTTTGTTCCCTTGCCCAGGGAGATATGTTCATGAAGAAGTTGCTCATGTTTATATTCAAGAGAGTTTTGCTATATTTTTTTCTAAGAGTTTTATGGTTTCATGACTTATATTCAGGTCTTTGATCCAATTCAAGTTTACTTTTGTGTACGGAGTTAGACAGTAACCTAGTTTCATTCTCTTACATGTAGCTGTCCAGTTTTGTCAACACCAGGTGTTGAAGAGGCTGTCATTTCACCATTGTATATCTTTGGCTCCTTTCTCATATATTAATTGACCATATATGCTTGGGTTAATATCTAGGCTCTCTATTCTGTTCCACTGGTCTGTGGTTCTGTTCTTGTGCCAGTACCAAATTGTCTTGATTACTGTGGCTTTGTAGTAGAGCTTGATGTTGGGAAGTAAGACACTTCCTGCTTTATTATTCCTACCGAGGATTGTTTTGACCATTTGTTGTCCTTTGTGGTTCCATATGAATTTTAGAACTGTTTGTTCCAGTTCATTGAAGAAGGCTGTTGGTATTTTGATAGGGATAGCATTGAATCTGTAGATTGCTTTAGGATAGCATTGAATCTGTAGATTGCTTTAGGCAGGATGGCCATTTTAGCAATATTAATTCTTCCTACCCAAGAACACAGGATGAATTTCCATTTATTAGTATCCTCTTTAATTTTTCTTAAGAGTGTCCTGTAGTTTTCAGGGTATAGATCTATCACTTCCTTGCTTATGTTTATTCCTAGGTATTTTATTCTTTTTGATGCAATTGTGAATGGAATTGTTTTCCTGATGTCTCTTTCTTCTAGTTCATCGTCAGTGTATAGGAATGCAACAGATTTGTGTGTATTAATTTTGTATCCTGCAACTGCTGAATTCAGGTATTATTTCTAGGAGTTTTGGAGTGGATTCTTTAGGGTTTGTGATATACAATATCATGTCATCTGCAAATAGTGACAGTTTGACTTCTTCCTTACTAATCTGGATGCCTTTTATTTCTTTGTGTTGTCTGATTGCCATGGCTAGGACCTCCAATAATATCTTGAATAAAAGTGGGGAGAGTGGGCATCCCTGTCTTGTTCCCTATCTTAGGTGAAAAGCTTTCAGCTTCTTGCTGTTAAGTATGATGTTGACTGTGGGTTTGTCATATATGGCCTTTATTATGTTGAAGTAATTGTCCTCTATACCCATTTAGTTGAGAGTTTTTATCATTAATGGATGTTGAATTTTGTCAAATGCTTTTCCAGCATCTCTGGAAATGATCGTGTGATTTTTCTCCTTCTTTTTGTTGATGTAATGGATGATGTTAATGGATTTTCTAATGTTGTACCATCCTTGCATCCTGGGGATGAATCCCCTAGATCATGCTGTATGATCCTTTTGATGTATTTTTTAATTCGGTGTGCTAGTATTTTGTTAAGCATTTTTGCATCTATGTTCATCAGGGATATTGGTCTGTAATTTTCTTTTTTTGTGGTGTCTTTGCCTGGTTTTGGTATGGGAGTGACACTGGCTTCATTGAATGAGTTTTGGAGTTTTCCCATCTCTTCTACTTTTTGGAAAACTTTAAGGGAATGGGTATTATGTTTTCTCTAAATGTGTAATAAAATTCAGTGGTGAATCCATCTTGTCCGGAGTTTTTGTTCATGGGTAGTTTTTTGATTACCTATTCAATTTCATTGCTGGTTTGTTGTCCGTTTAGATTTTCTGTTTCTTTCTGGGTTAGTCTTGGATGGTTGTATTTTTCTAGAAAGTTGTCCATTTCTTCTAGGTTACCCAGTTTGTTAGCATATAGATTTTCATAGTATTCCTAATAATTGTTTGTATTTCTGTGGTGTCTGTCATGAGTTTTCCTTTCTCATTTCTAATTCTGTTTATGTGTGTAGATTCTCTTTCTTTCTTAATAAGTCTGTCTAGGGGTTTATCTATTTTGTTTATTTTCTCAACGTACCATCTCTTGGTTTCATTAATTTTTTCTGTTGTTTTATTCTTCTCATTTTTATTTATTTCTTCTTTGATCTTTATTATGTCCCTTGTTCCTCTAACTTTGAGCATCATTTGTTCTTCTTTTTCCAGTTTCAGTAATTGTGAATTTAGCCTAATCATTTTGGATTGTTCTTCCTTCTTTAAATAGGCCTGGATTGCTTTATACTTCCCTCTTAGAACTGCCTTCACTGTGTCCTGCCAAAGTTGGGGGATTGTGCTGTTGTTTTCATTTGTCTCCGTATATTGCTTTATCTCTGTTTTAATTTGGTCACTGATCGATTGATTATTTAGGAGCATGTCGTTAAGTCTCCATGTGTTTGTGAACCTTTTTGTTTTCTTTGTACAATTTATTTCTAGTTTTATACCCTTGTGATCTGAGAAGTTGGTCCAATTTCAATCTTTTTGAATTTACTAAGGCTCTTTTTGTTGCCTAGTTTGTGGTCTATTCTGGAAAATGTTCCGTGTGCCCTTGAAAAGAATGTGTATCCTGTTGCTTTTGGGTGTAGAGTTCTGTAGATGTGTGTTAGGTCCATCTGTCCTAATGTATTGTTCAATGCCTCTGTGTCGATACTTATTTTCTGTCTGGTGGATCTGTCCTTTGGAGTGAGTGGAGTGTTGAAGTCTCCTAGAAGGAATCCATTACCTTCCATTTCCCCTTTTAATTCTGGTAGTATTTGTTTCACATATATAGGTGATCCCGTGTTGGGTGCATAGATATTTATAATAGTTATATCCTCTTGTGGGACTGACCCCTTTATCATTATGTAATAATGTCCTTCTTTGTCTCTTGTGACTTTCTTTGTTTTATCTGATACAAGTACTGCAACACCTACTTTTTTCTCCCTATTAGGTGCATGAAATAACTTTTTCCATCCCTTCACTTTTAGTCTGTGTATGCCTTTGGGTTTGAAGTGAGTCTCTCGTAGGCAGCATGTAGATGGGTCTTGTTTTTTTATCCATTCAGTGAATTTATGTCTTTTGATTGGTGCATTCAGACCATTTACATTGAGAGTGATTATCAATAGGTAAGCACTTTTTGCCATTGCAGGCTTTAGATTCGCGGTTACCAAAGGTTCAAAGGTAACTTCCTTACTGCTAACTTAACTCAGTATGCTATTACAAACACAACCTAAAGGTTCTTTTTTTTTTCCCTCCTTTTTCTTCCTCCTCCACTCTTTGTGTGTTATGAATCATATTCTGTACTCCTTGTCTATCCCTTGGGTGACATCTATTTAGCCTTAGGAATACTTCTGTCTGTAGTAGTTCCTCCAAAATGTACTGTAGAGGTGGTTTATGGGAGGTAAATTCTCTCAGCTTTGCTAATCTGAAAATTGTTCAATCCCTCCTTCAAATTTAAATGATAACCTTGCCTGATAGAGTATTCTTGATTCAAGGCCCTTATGCTTCATTGCATTAAATATATCATGCCACTGCCTTCTGGACTGTAAGGTTTCTGTTAAGAAGTCTGATGATAGCCTGATGGCTTTTCCTTTGTATGTGATCTTTTTTCTCTGGCTGCTTTTAATAGTCTGTCCTTTTCCTTGAACTTTGCCATTTTAATTATTATATGTCTTGGTGTTGTCTTCCTTGGATCCCTTGTGTTGGGAGATCTGTGCACCTCCACGGCCTGAGAGACTACCTCCTTCCCCAGATTGGGGAAGTTTTCAGTAATTACTTCCTCAAAGTCACTTTCTATCTCTTTTCTGTCTCTTCTTCTTGTACCCCTGTAAGATGATTATTGTTCCATTTGGATTGGTCACACAGTTCTCTCAGTGTTCTTTCATTCTTAGAGATCCTTTTTTTTCTCTGTGCCTCAGGTTTTTGTATTTCTCTTCCCTAATTTCTATTTTATTTATCTTCTTCACCATGTCTAATCTGCTTTTAAAACCTTCCATTGCATTTTTCAATAATTTGATCTCAGTCCTAAATTCCTTCCTGAGATCTTGAATATTTTCTGTACCTCCATGAGTGTGTTAATGATTTTCATTTTGACGTATCTTTCAGGTAGATTCATGAGGTTGATTTCATTTGAATCTTCCTAAGGTGTATTCATAATTTTGCTTTGAACCAGGTACCTTTGACATTTCATATTTGTCTGTGGTGCCCTCTAGTGCTCAGAAGCTCTACTCTCTGGAGCTGCTCATCCCATGGAACAATGTTGGGAGTAGCAAGGGAGCGGTGTTGGTGCTTGGGTGGAGGAGAGAGCTGTTTTCTGCTTCCTGGCTGCTATGCCTGTCTCCACTGCTAGTACCAGCAGGCTGAACACCCAGGTGTAAGCCTTTATGCTTTGTGTTTGTATCTGCTGTTGGCAGGGCTTCCCTCTAGCTGGCCTGATGCCAGAAAAGGGTTTGTTGGTTTACGAGCCTGAGCCAGGTGCAGGCTAGCCTAGAGGAAGATACAGCAGGCTGTGTATCATGGTGGGGGCCTTGGAGCTGCATAGCCAGCCAGGGGGATTGAGTGCCTGAACATCGTTTAAGCTCCTAACCTGCTGGGCAGAGTGCACCCGGAAAATTTTGCTTACCTGTCCTTTCTCTTGAGCAGTAAGCTCTGTGCAATCCTTGCCCCTTTAGCAGCCATCTCACTTTTAGGAAGTCTCTCAGACTGCCCACCCAGATCAGCCAGACATGAATCCCTGTTTCTCACAAGCAGCTGGAATCTCCATCTCTCCAGGTATTCCACCTGTTTTAGCTTTCCAACCCCACTAAATCACCACAGGACCATGCAATGTAGGTTCATGCTCCCAGCGCAGATCTCCAGGGCTTGGTGTTCCACAGTCCCAGACCTCTACTCCCTCCCCACTCTGTTTCTCTTCCTCCTGCCTGTGAGCTGAGGTGGGGGAAGGGCTTGGGTCCTGCGGGGGTCACAGCTTTGGTACATTACCCTGTGTGGTGAGGTCTGCTCTTTTCTCCAGGTGTATGCAGTCTGGTACAGCCTTCTTTCCTGTTGCTCCTCCAGAATTAGTTGTATTAATTCTATTTTCATATTATATGTGATTTTAGGAGGAGGTCTCTGTCTCACCTCTCACATCACCATCTTTAATTCTTTCAGCTGCTTATTAAAAAAGATTTTTTTGTTTTCAAGTAACATTTATACAAATTAGGTTTAGGTCAAATAGCAGCTACCTGTCTCACCTGTCCCCACTCACTTTCGGAGGCCATCACTTTCAACTCTTTCAGCTCTTTTGTTTAGTATTTAGTTTTGTTTCTAAATTACATGCTTATAATGTTATTTCTTAGTTTTTTTTTTCAGTATTGGATAATCTGGAGGCTTCATGCCCAAGAAGATAATCATTCTTTTATATTCTCCACTAACCTTTCCTCTTCTTCACACTTAGATGCTCCCTCTTTCCCAAATAGTTGACATTTTTAAATTAATTGACAATTTTTTAACTATGTAAATTATATGGATTTGGTTATTGTGGATTTGTGTATCATGATTTGTTTTATTTCCTGTAAAACATTTAGTGTTTCCTGTAGTTATAATTAATTTTTTTTTGGTGAACCTTTATATTCTCTGACAGAACTGTAAAACTCAAAATAATAGAAAACCCATCAGACTGTATTTCACTTTTCACCTTGGTGACATCTCTCTAACTCTGTTGGAAATCCTCTGTAAAATTCCTGCTTCTGGGATCCTGAATCTTCCTTTGTTTTAGAGGCATGACCTTATGGTATCTTTCTGAGAAAGGCAGCATGGAAAGTAAAATATATTGAAAGTCTTACATGCTTGAAAATTGTTCTTTTTTCCCCCCTCTTCACATTTAATTCATGAATGGCTAGGCATAGAATTCTCAGTTGGAAATCATTTTCCTTCAGAGTTATGAAGGTATTGCTACATTGTCTTGTCGTTTTCAACATTGCTTCTGAGAAATATGCCATTCTGCTCCCTGTTCTATTATATATAAACTGCTTTCCTTTCTGCAAACTTTTAGAATCTTTTGGTGTTCTGAAATGTCAAGATGAAGATGAAATACATCTTTTATCAGTCATTATTCTGAGCCCTTAATAGTTCTTTTCAGTGCGAAACTCATGTTCTTCAGTTGTGAGAAATTTTCTTGTTTTTTCTTTGAAATTTTCTACCTTGTGTTTTTTCCATTGTCACTTTGGAGTTCTTGTTTTTCTGTTGTTGAGTCTCTTGGAATAATCTTCTCATTTCTTCCCTCCCTCCCCTCACTGTTTTGTTCTTTGCCCTTTTTTTTTTTTTGTCTTTGCAAGATTGTATCAATGTACCTAACAGCTTTATTGAAGTATGATTTACAAGCATGGCATGCACCCATTTTAAGAGCATGGTGATTTTAGTAAACTTACAGTTATATTCCTATCATCCCAAAAGATCTATCCTGCCCATCTGCATGCTCTTTGCCTTTTTCTGTTTCTTAGAAAATTTCTTCAATTCTAATTTCTCATTCTGTTTTTGAAGGGTTTTTTTTTCCTTTAAATTTACACTGCCATGTATTTGTTTTCCAAGCTAATTTTGTTTTCCGACTATTTGTTCCTTAACTTCTTTTATTTTTTTAAGGATTTAAAAAACTTTTGCTTCCTGCCTGGTCTTTTTCTTCAGAGTTCACTTTCTTCTGCTTCTTTTGCTCTTTATCTTTCATGTTGAAGTTTTTCTCACACATACGATCTTTGGCTAGCCTTTTATATTTAGGAGTGAGGTATCAAAACATGAGTGGAGCTGTGCATTAATTATTGGGAAACTGGATATTTCTTTGGGAGACCCACAAATGTCAGTATCTATGGGTCCTTTGGGCTAGTTTCCTCAGAGAAATTCTCTCTTGGCTAGATATACATGATACTGTGTTCTAGAATTGAGGGGAGAAACTGTTTTTATGAATAAATGAAGGTTCTGTGTGTGGGGGTCTCCTTGTTCCCAGGCAGAATTTTGCTCAGTCCTTTGAGTAATATGTCTCGTTGCTATTGCCATTTGGGCCTCTCTGGTTCACTATCTCCAAACAGTAAACCTCCAGGCTTCTTCTTGGAGAGAAGCACCAGGCCCATGAGGAAACATCTGGGCTGTGTGCTGCTGTGAGCACATGTCCCACCCAGTGTAGCTGGGATGGAAATTGGTAGCTTGTAGACACATAAAACTTATAATCTTTATAAATACAGATTTAGCAGTTCTCTTTGAAAAACAAAACTGCTGGGAAGATAATTCTGTGTAAGATAATTTTGTGTGATTCCTGTTTCTGGGCTGTACATTTTTCCCCTTTGGTTTGGACTCTTTCAGAACAAATTGGAGCTTTGGCCGATCAGCACATTGTCCATGTGGCATGTGGCGAGTCCCACAGTCTGGCCCTCAGTGACCGGGGCCAGCTGTTTTCTTGGGGTGCAGGAAGTGATGGTCAGCTAGGACTCATGACTACTGAGGATTCGGTGGCTGTGCCCAGGTAAGAATGTCACAGAAAGGAGTCTGAGTTTTCAAATGTCAATTTTGTAAATATTTTTTCCTGCTGTTGCTTTGTTAGACACTGTTTTTAGTTCTGTTTTCTTTACTTAGTTGCTGTTTCCTTTGCCACTGCTGTGTATTACACTTCATAACACTTGTCACAAAAATTGTAATTATTTGTAGGAGCGTCTACCTCCAGTTTAAAATAATGTTGAGTGGTTTGGGAACTGTGTTTATTCTAGTAGCTTAGTTGCTAGCAGAGTGCATGAGCCTCAACAAGTGTTTGAGTAAAAATGGCATCTTTACACATGCTGGACTTACTAACATTTAACTTAAAATTGCAAGCCTATGTCAATTAGTCAACTAAGCACTATAAACTAGTTGAGTCACAAGGCTGACATTTTCTAATAATTCTAATAATAGGCCAAATTACTTAAGCATTATGAGCAGCTAAAATACCAAATATACTTAAGTTCTTTAATACAAAAATACAGTGGTTTTGAGTCTCTTAAATATTTACTTAATTCTAAACCTTAGATGATTTAGCTAAATATCTTACCACTAAGAAAACATCCAAAATACTAAAGTTGCTTTCAGGTGGACTTCTTCAGGGTGGTGTCTTCAATTTGTTAAAGGTTCTTAATGATCAAAGAGGCCACCAGTTTTTTTCCTTCATTTAATTACTGGTCCTTTGCACTACAGATGTGCAGCACATTGCTGTTGTAATAATTGTCACATTTTCTGTAATTATTTATTTAATTACTGTTTTTAGTAAAAAGCTGGGAGCTCTTGAGGGCGTGAGACCTGGATTATGCATTTTAGCATTACCATTGCTGAGGGTGCTGAGCACATACATTGCTCAGTACTATTCCCTTTCATAAATGGCCTCTTTTCCGCTCCCCAATTACTGTCCCCTTTAAAGGACAATATATTCTTCTTCCTCTTCCTTTTTGCCCTTCTTAGATTTTTGTCTCTTTAATCAAAAGCTGTTTTAAGGAAAAGAGGAACATGGAGGTAAGAGTGATTTGATTCACTTCCTGGTTTAGAACAGGTAATGTCTTGGATTCATTTCTTCCAAAAATTAATTTAATTTTCGGGGAAGAGGGAGAGTGGGCACTAAGAAAAGAGGGGTGCTATATCTCAATGGTATTGTGCATAATGTTAGAGAAAAGAGTTAGAACATTAATGATGAAAGGCTTTCATTTGTTGATGACCAAAGACTACAATAAAGATTTTCAGTGGCATTTCATTTAGTCTATGTCATAGTAGTGATTTAATTTTCATTAGTCATGTCTAAATTATAGATGATTTCTGAGGCTTTGGTTTCTGTATAATTTTATATTGTAACCAAATTGAAATAAATTTATTCTTATGTTAGTATTGTGGAAGGTAACAGCTTTGAAGTCACACAGCCTCAAACACTTCTGATATTGGCTCTGTTACATACTAGGTGAGTGACCGTGGACAAATTGCTTGACTCTTCTAAGCCTCAGTTTCCTAACTTAAAAATGGAGTTAGGTGTGGTGTACCTTTATGAAGTTATTAGGAGGGTAGAATGAAGTGATTAGGTAAAACATAGTATATGCTTGTCCTACATATGTTCCCTTCTCTCCACTGAAGTATATAATTTCTCTATTATCTTTGTCCTTTTGACCCACTTTCTTTCTGTAACTGTGGTTGTGAAGGTTGTGACACAGGTAATAGTGACCTGTAATGGGAGAACTTTGGGAACTTGAGTAGAAATGGGCCAGGAAAAAGGATTGTTGCTGGGTAAAACTTCTGCAACATTGCTCCCCTAGGCAGTAATGCAATTTCCAATTTTAAAAAATACTGGTGTTCTGTTGATACATGAAACAACTTGGGTGAATGTCCAGAGAACTATTTTGAATGGGAAAAAAAGCTAATCCCTAAAGGTTACCTACTGTACAGTTCCATTTATATAACTTTATTGAAATGACAAAATTTTAGAATTGGGGATAGATTAGTGTTGGCTAGGGGTTGGGGAGGGGAGGAGTCATTATGAAAGTACAACATGAGAAACCCTTTGGTTTGGAAACTGTTAGTATCTTGCCTTGGTGGTGGGTGCGTGAACGTACACAGGTAATAAAATTAGTACAGTCACAGAAATGAGTACAAATAAAACTGGGAAATATGAGTAAATTGGTAATGCTATTGAGTCAATATCCTGGTTATGATATTATGCTATAGTTTGCAAAATGTCACTGTTGGGGGAAACCAGATAAAGCATGCAAGGAATCGCTCCCTTATTTCTTGAAACTGCATCTGAATCTACAATTAGGTCAATAAAAAGTAGTTGGGTTCTATTTGGTACTAAATGCATATGTGAACTCTATTTTATAAATGCTTTTATATATGAGAAAATATTAACCAAAGCAGTATCCACTTTTCATTCTAAATAATCCCCTTCTTTCCCACTGGATATGTATCTTCTGAGAAGCCCTTCTCCTGAGAGCATATCCATCTGACTCCTTTGTTCCCATGGTACACACTTAATGAAGAGGAACGTAGCAACTTGTGAACTGTTAAAATAGAAAGCAGGAGAGATTTCCAGGTAGTCCACCTCTGTGGGACAGTACCAAGCACATTACATGGATATGTTCATTTAATTCTCACCACAAGCTTATGAAATAGGTACTGTTCTTATCTCTGTCCTTCATGTGAGCAGAGGAGTAGGAATTGAGAAGTAATTATATGGTCTTCCTCTTTACCATCCTAGGGAATCAGGGTTTTGGAGGCATTGTCCTTATTTTTTTTTGTAATTGTGGTAAAATACACATAACATGAAATTTACAATCTTAACCATTTTAAGTGTATAGTTAAGTAGTGTTAAGTATATTCATGTTGTTGTGTATCTCCAAACTTTTTTATCATGCGAAAATTAAACTCTATACCCATTAAACAACTCCCCATTTCTCCTCTCCTGGATGCTGGCAAGCACCGTTAGATTGTCAATTTGTGTGAATTTGACTGCTCTGGATATCTCATGTAAGTGGAATCATAGAGTATTTGTCTTTTTGTGACTAGCTTATTTCAATTAACATAATGCCCTCAAATTTCATCCATGTGTAGCATGTGTCAACATTTCTGCTCTTTTAAAGGCTGATTAATATTATGTTGGGTGTATATACCACATTTTGTTTTTCTGTTCGATTGTTGAGGGACACTTGGGTTGCTTCTACCTTTTGGCCATTGTGATTAATGCTGCTATGAATGTGGGTGTACAGATATCTCTCTGGGTCCTTGCTTTCAATTCTTTTAGATGTGTACCTGGAAGTGGGATTGCTGGATCATGGCGTTGCCCTCATTTTGAAAGCCATTTATACTCCAGCTATGCTCCTAGGAACCTCTCTTCTGTAACTTACTCCATTTGTCCCTGAATTGGAGATGACAAGGTGGGAATTAACAGAGGGTTGTGGTAATGGGTTTAAGTGCACAGGTGTTTTGTTTTGTTTGTTTGTTTAAGCAGTAACTACCTAAGAAGCAGGAGGTTAGTGAAAGACCTAACAGAATTGTATCATGTAAGATTATATATTTGATTTAAAGTCTTTAAGAAAAATGTTTTTATTACAGCTGTTTTAGTTAATTGGGAATATTTCTTATCACCGCAAGTGCCCTTTTTAAGAAGAAAGCCTTTTCTGTTTTAGGTTAATACAAAAGCTGAACCAGCAGACAATATTACAAGTTTCCTGTGGCAACTGGCATTGCTTGGCTCTTGCAGCTGGTAATGTAACTTAAAATATATGCTAATGTTATGTTAATTTGGGGCACATTTCTCTTTGCATTTTTCTGTGATGTTATCTTACTGGACACCTTTAACTTATCGGTTAGGGTCTGAGCATTTCTGTTGGCCAGTGGCAGTTCTCAGACAGCCTTTGTGTAGCTCATACTTCCCGCAGGGTGTGGACGCTGAAGAACGTGGTCCTCACTGCTGCTCCAGCTCTCTCACAGGGGAAGATGAACAAGAGGCAGGACTGTACCTGGAGTATAGTCACTGTTCTGGAGCATAGAGAAGATTGTTTTTTCTTAGCTACAGTCTGCTATGCAGCTCCCAAATAAAAGAAAAAGGAGTTAGAAAAACCTAAGGCAGCAAGTAATTTCGTGTACTGTGTCTGAGTACATCTGAGGGGAAATCCGCACTAGGATGTCCTGTTTGAGGCTCTCTGAGAAGGTCTAGGTCATAGCTGGACCTCGTGAAGTCTGGGGTCTCATGATCTTGCTGTGGTCAGAACTAGTTCAGCTTGCTTACTGGATCCAAGCCTGGTAGTTGGCCTAGTTAACACGGAGCTGACTTAACACAATTAAGTTTTTCTTTGCATAAATGTTAATAGCCTTTGAAGGTAGAAAGACTCTGTTTATTCTGTTGTCATGACAAGTGGGAGTTTTGGTTTTGGCACCTTACAGAATGAAGTGTCTGTTCCCTTGCTCATGGGTGGGTCTGGTGGGTTGGTGGGGGGAACAGCTAACAAATGACCCTACTGGGCAACTGTATTGCTCTAATGAGGTTATTTTTGTGGATGGGACTTGTATCATTTCTGGTAATACCATTTACCCTGTTCTTATTTCAGATGGTCAGTTCTTCACATGGGGAAAGAACAGCCATGGGCAGCTGGGCCTGGGGAAGGAGTTCCCCTGCCAAGCCAGCCCACAGCGGGTGAGGTCGCTGGAGGGGATCCCCCTGGCGCAGGTGACTGCAGGAGGGGCCCACAGCTTCGCCCTGTCTCTCTCAGGAGCTGTGTTTGGCTGGGGGATGAATAATGCAGGGCAGCTAGGGCTCAGTGATGAAGAAGGTAGGTAAACTCTTTGGATGTGTCTCTTTAGTTGAAAACACATTCATTTGTTTAACACAAGCTTCTTGAGTATCTTCTAAGTGTTGGCCCTGTGTTAGGAACTAAGGGTACAGCAATGAGCACAGCAGCTAATGCCCTTGGCTTAGTGGAGATTGCATACTTGTGGGCAGAAACAAACAGTAAGCCAGTAACAACTGAGTGTGTCAGAGGGTTCAAAAGGAAACTTTCCTGTTTTACAGAAGGTGGCCAGGGAGGGCCTCTCTGATAAGATGTTTGACCAGAGCTCTGTAGGAAGTTACGTAAGAAAGGAGACAAGTAGATACCTGGGGAAAGTGTGCTCCTGTGAAAGGATCAGGACACACAGAGGCTGATGTGGGAAGATACATGGTGTGCTCAGGAGTGGAATGAGCAGGGGGGAGAGCAGCATAGCTGGAGGTCAGAGAGAGATGCAGGCCTGGTTATGTAGGGCACGGCAGGGCAGGGAAAGGATTTTGGCTTCTCTCACTGAGAGAGGGAGATACGGATGGTTTTGAGAAGAATGATCTGCTTTGAGTTTGTAGTGCATCTGGGGGAAGCTGGAAGACCAGTTTGGAGGCAGTGGGAATAAAGTCATATTTTCAAGGTGGGACCAACTGGTTTTGCTCATTGTTGGATGTGTGGATTGAGATAGAGGAAAAGCTGGAAGGATAAGGTTGCTGTTTCTGAAATGAGAAAAACTGTGTGGGGTGTGTGTGTGTGTGGGGGGAGATTCAGCAGAGTGAGGAAACCATGGTTTTAGATATATTAAAACTGAGATGTCTGTTAGACATCCAAGTAGAGGTTAGGTAGGAGTCTGAATGTGTGGGTCAGGAATCTGGGGGGACCCAAAATTACTGCTAGGATAGCTGTGTATATTTCATCTCAAAGGCACATGGGAGTGACATTCTATTTCTTTTATTCTAGATCGAGAGTCTCCTTGCCATGTGAAACTCTTAAGAATGCAGAAAGTTGTCTATATTAGTTGTGGAGAAGAACACACAGCAGTCCTCACAAAAGTAAGGGACTCAGTATTCTGGTTCATTCTGTAATGCTTTGATGCTGAGTATGGCATGGATGATTAGCATTACTTGATAATTTTTAATACTGTCTTAGAGAGTGGTGATGTGTTTAAAATGGTTCAATATACATAAACTTAAAATATAGTATGTATAGCAACATTCTGTGTTCTTTTAAAACAAGCCATTTAAATATGTAAAAAAGGAATAGCAATGTAATTAGTTTTAAAATTGTCAACCTATTTGTTTACCTTCTAAAACAGTCACATCTAGAGAGAATGAAAATGTATTTTCATGTTGAAGAAATACTATTACAGACTCACTACTAAAATGCCTTAGCATCTGTTCAAGTTACAGCTGTTAAAAAAAGTAGTTACCCAGGAGTTTTGGGAGCCTTTAATTTCTTATTATGTGAATGATCACACCAAAATCATCTTATTTCACCTATCTCTGTGTTTCTTTTTTGTTTTGCTTCCTAACTCATCACTCTACTTTTCAACAACTTTCAAAATTTACAGATGATACACATTCCCTTCAGCAGTTCTTTGTTCCACAAAAATGTAGCCTTAAATTCCTATTTAAATTATTTTTTTATTTAACTGGCTTTACAAAAAAGTGATTTTGGCTAAGCATCCAGTATGCATGGTGTTCTCGTACAGACTGTGGTGGCGTACAGAAGGCTTTGGGAGAGCGTGCTGAACTCAGAGCTATGCGCAGTCACGTGCTGTTTGTTCCTTGTTAGAGTGGAGGTGTGTTTACCTTTGGTGCTGGTTCTTGTGGGCAACTTGGACATGATTCCATGAATGATGAGGTCAATCCAAGAAGAGTTCTGGAGCTGATGGGCAGTGAAGTGACTCAGATTGCTTGTGGCAGGTGAGTGCTCTTAAGAGCTTCCTAGTATCTGTTAAGACTCAGAAATGGATCTTGTCTTTGTTGTCGTGGAGAATGTGGTTAGACCTAACCACCATCATTTTAAGAAATCTTAACTGCATGCACACCTATGGTGAGAGTTTGCAGAGAGTCAGATCTGAGCAAGGTGGGTGTGGCAAGGAAAGGTTTAGAAAAGCAGAGCAATTTAGGGACATTAGGCTTCTTTTGGGATAAAGAGTAGCAGGATGTGAGGAAGAAAGGGAAAAAGGAAAGTGAGAGAATCTCAGAGAATTTGAAAATTTTGCCTGGTCCACCCACCTTTTCTCCTCTTATCCCACAGGCCAAAGGCTGTAGGCCGCTCAGCTCTTTCCAAGTCTTGCCATTATCCCCATAACCTAGAGTGTTAGAGAAGGCTAGTATTGTGGAGAGCCAGCCACTGCAAAAAGATTCACATGTAAACATGGGGGAAGATTTCTAGGGACCCCTAGGAATTGCTGTATTCACAGATGGAAGTTAAACGAGTCTGAGTATGTATCCATATCAGTAGAAACTATGTTGATAAGTTAATTTAAATTATTTTTCCCCAGACAACACACCCTAGCCTTTGTGTCTTCTTCTGGACTCATCTATGCATTTGGTTGTGGAGCAAGAGGTCAATTAGGAACTGGGCACACTTGTAACGTTAAGTGCCCGTCTCCTGTGAGAGGGTACTGGGCCGCCCATAGTGGCCAGCTTTCAGCCAGAGCTGGTAAGACTGATTTGTCATTGGTATTTAATGGTATTTTAAATAATCAAGACAGTTGTTTATAGAACATGAATCTTTGTTTTACCCTGAAGTCTTCTGGAGGGGATGAATATGAGATATTTTCTTTTAACACCAGTCAACAAATATTTGAGTACTTACTATGCACGAGGCTCTGTAGTTGAGATTCTAGACAATAGAGCAAAAGTGTAATTTTGGCCCTAAGGACCACAAATGGTGTATAAATTGTATTTATTATTGCTGCTAATAATGAAAATTAGCCTTTCAGTTCACCGAGTTCCGTTACTATGCTTCAGGTGGGAAACAGCCTAAGACCTTGTGGTTGTCATCCCCACGTGGGGCTGAGGAAGCTGAGTCTTCAGGAGGTTAAGTAACTTGCCCAAGACCACATAGATCCTGGGGGCAGGATTTAAACCCAGTCTGTCTCATTCTAAAACCTGCACTCGCAGTGCTTGTCCTGTGGTACCTTCCTTTGCTATTGCTGTTTTGGTTACAACATGACGTAATTTCTTTCATGTCATTTTTTTCTTCTCTTAAAAAGTAGCTAAATAGCAGTGTCCATTTCATTGGGAATTAAAAAAGCAGTCACTAAATATGAGTGTCTTGAAATAATAAATCCAGAGGCTGAAATGGAGCTGAAGAATCATTAAGAAGTGTGACTTAATAATTTTGATTTTGAAGACTATACAGTGACCCCCTTATGGCTTAATCAGGAATTTTTTTTAAACACTAACAATCATAAGTTGCCTGCTGGACTATAAGAAACTTAAGTACAGACTGAGTCTTTTCTTTTTTTTGTAAATCTAGCATACAGCACAGGGCCTGGTACAGACTTCTCAAACTCAGTGCTTATGGAATGAGTATATGAGCATCTAAAAATGTAGTGGAACTTAAAATATAAAATCAACAAGATTTTGTTTTGGGTATGTACCCAAAAATGAAAGAAGAGCTTGGTGTCCTCTTCTCTGTCGTTTGCAAACTTCTTTCTCTCCAAGGCTTTGTACACATGCTCAGAATACGTGTATTTAACAAATATACCAATTTAAAACAACTCAAGTGTTTTTATAGGTTGATTTGAAACCACAAATTTTTGAAGTTTAATTACAACTTAACCTATGTGATCATCAATTTTTGCCTGGATGTTTGCCAGAATGATTTTAAACATACATAGGTAAATTTCAATTTATTATAGAAATGTGGTTTTAGGAACCTTCCTAGTATTGGGGAGCACAGAGGAGGGCATCAGGAGTGTTCTGGCCAGAGGAAGTCTGAGCTGTGTCTGAAAGGATGATTTAGAGTTAGCCAGGTAGAGGACTCAGGGGAGTGGGCCCTAGTAGGTGCCCCGGAATCACACAACTCCAGGAGCACAACTTCTAGTTATGCTCTAGGAGGCGCCATCTGTGAAGGACACAGTGTGCCCTGGGGATGGTATATGGAAAGGCAAGGAGATGTGACATAGTGTGGTGTATCAGGCATATAAGCTGTTTGGTGGTGGTAGCGTGTCACTGTGGACATGGTGTCATGGGAAGTAAAGCAGGGAGTAGGAAATGGAGGTCCTATGTCAGGCTTCATTTTGAAGGGGCAAGGGACCACTGCACTAGCCACTGAATTATTTCTTAGGCATATGCATATATTACCATTCCTTATAGTGACCATTTTAAATTTCAGGTCAATGCAGTGACAGAATAAAAGGTAGAAACATGGGCAGGATTAGCTGGCAGTAGGGGAGGGGGTGGAGGTAGGGTTAGAGTGGAGGCTACCATCTTATATATTTATTTTTAATTGAAGCAGAAACAGTCTTGGGCAGAGAACCAGGAAAGAAGCTTTCTTACTTCTCTGACATAATTAAAATGGGTGGAAAACATATTTTGGAATGTTAGAAAAGGGAATCAAGGAAAAATTTTATTGAAAAATATGCTGTTGAAAATTTTTTTGACAGATCACTTTGAATATCATATTGTTAAGCAGATCTTCTCTGGAGGAGACCAAACGTTTGTACTTTGCTCCAAATATGAGGTAAAATTTTCTTTTGACTATTATTTTGGGGGTCGACTAATGATGAACCATTTATTTTAAAAGCTAATTAACATGAGAGCAAGGTTACTCTTTGGTTCTACCTTTTATCTCATTAAAATTAGTTCATTAAACTTATCTGCATTTTCCTCCCTTGAATGCCAACAATTTTTCTGGTATTTCATTCAGAGAGTTCTAATTTATAATTTAAAATTGTTTAGATTCATATTTGTTCCCAAAGAGATTTAGGGATTCCTAGAGTATTTCTAATTACTTTGGTATTATTTGACTTTCCATTTCTTCCCTTCACTGTTGTATCAATACATAGTAAGTATTGGAGGACTTAGTGAGTTTGTTTTGATGTAGTTGAGGGTATACTAAATCTAAAAGAGATGCCACAATATTCAGATATCCTTTATTATTTATCATCCTCTCATAGCACCCCACTATAACTTCCCTCAGATGGTCTCCTGCAGCACCGTAGTGGGTAGGTCAGGAAGAAGGACGTCCCGGTGTTTTTCCGGGTTGAAGGTAGAAGAGGATGCAGTCCAGGTTTCTGTGACAGAGCTTAGTTCATTCCTGTCTTCCTGGACAAGGGCAGCAGTGAGTCCCAACTCGGCGCCACACATCTGTCTTCTGCCCTTCAACCCCTCCCCTGCTCTTGTGCTTTCTCTTCTCTCCTCTTCTTGCCCACCCTGCTTTTCCTCAGAAGGCATTTAGGGAGGACCACTCATATGTAGCGCATGCTGCTTATTCCCTCCTGGAAGAGTCGGGAAGGGCCGGAGTGGTGATGAAGGAATCAGAATTGTTGGGGAAGAAAATGAGTGTGGGGAGAAGGGTCCCTTTCAGGCCCAGAATCTCTCCCCGTTGGTCTGATGCTTTGCCATCTTTAAAGGCGTGCTGTTCTTGCCTTCTGGGCAGCATAATTCTATGATTTTGGCAGAAGAGGTTGGGGTGGAGCCTGAGGCTTCAGCTGAAAGTGCCAATTAAGTGTTTTCCAGGTCAGGAGCCTGGAGAAGGTTCTGTCCAGCTCCACCTCCTGCGGTGATTTGGGACTGTTCCTTTAGACATATTTCGGGCCCTGCTTCAGTGCTTCACAGAGGAATCTTGAGGAAGGCTGACATTATTCTTTGTTTCTCCAAAATGCCAATAAAACAAAATATGAAAAGCATTGAATCTCTGCAGGATAATAACTTTTTATTCACAAATAAGAGTTTGAAGTATTCATGTCCCTAAGAAATGGACTTGAATAATATACAACTTTAATTTTCCTGTGAAATTCAACATGAAACTTAGTTTCACTCCTTTTATAAATAGGGTGTCTGATATATGATGTTGGATTTTAAACACAGTTGATTTGGCAAACAGAACTGGTGAAAAGGAAGTGAAGTAGTGTAGTGTTAGAGGAACAGAGCAGGTTAAAGTTTAAACTGCTAAGAGTGTTGTGTATTAAAAATGTAAGATAACCAAACAAAAAAAATCCCTAAAAATAGAGCATTACTTATGAAGGTATTGCTCTTTCTTTTTAAAACTGAACCTGTATACTTCGACATAAAGGTCTTGAGCATAGATGTTTGTTTAGATACACAGACTGATCAAATCACGTGTTTACCCTGTTACCATAACACTAGAAGAATCCCTCAAAGACCCACAGAAAAGCATCTGTGTAGTGACAGGCTGCATTTTTATAAATGCTGACTCACTCATTAATGCCGGGTTGAGGTGAAAGAAGGGAGGGGCAGAGTTCTCTTCAGATAATCCTTTGCTACATTTGATTCTAGGTCATGGGTCATTTTAGTGAGTGCAGATCATAGTGTCTCCTTTTTCTTTCACCATGTTCCCTGGAAGTGGGAATGTGGTAGGGATTGTTTGGGGGGAGGGGTGGTGGTGTGTGTGTGTGAAGTGGGAATGTGGTAGGGATTGTTGTGTGTGTGTGTGTGTGTGTGTGTGTGAAGTGGGAATGTGGTAGGGATTGTTGTGTGTGTGTGTGTGTGTGAAGTGGGAATGTGGTAGGGATTGTTGGGTGTGTGTGTGTGCGCGCACGCGCGCGCCTGCCTGCCTCAAAGTGTGCTACATGACATCTCTTTTTCCTAGAAAACTTATTGTCAACCTTGTTTGCCTGTTAAAAAATTTTCTAGAGATTCTGATTTAACTGGTCTAGAATGTGACCTGGCTGTCTGGAGTTTTGAGAGCCAAGTGCAGCCAAAGTAGAGAAACACTAACCTAGACCAATTTTTTCTTTCTGGCCTGCATGTAATTAGGCACAGGAAATTGGTTCTTTTTCTTGGGTCTTTAAGTGATTTTGAGATTGTGCCTCATCCGAGGCATCTGTGGTTTATTGGACATGCAATGAAGAATGAGAAAATAGTTCCATGCTTATATTTTATGGTAAGCGTGTGTTAGAGTCTGTGTTCAGCTACCCGTTTGAATGGGGGAAGTAATTAAAATGTATGCACCACTGGTTTTAAGACCATGATAGAAAGACAGTCGTCTTTGTGTGGACTCAAGTGTCCATTTTATCTTACGATTTTTCTCTGTGTAATTAAAGATTTCTTTTGTTCTCTCATAGATGTCTGGCCATTTTAGTAAAATAATTATCCAAAACTTTAGCAAGCATCTCTTTATTTGTTACATATCCTCCTCTTTTCCCTTTATAATGGTATCTTAACTCATAATTATGGGAAAGTAATAAAAAAAATTTACTTTGAAAGTTGTGTTTTTATGTGTAAGGACAAAGGGGAAAAAAGACCATCTTATGAATTGAGGGATGAATGCTTTACTATTACTTTTTTCCTCTTTTCTACTGTCAACTATAGGAGGTATAAAGCACTTCCAACTTCTTCTTACTTCTAGATCAAGAACAGGATTTGGGGTAAATCAGTTGGAAAAGAGAAATTTTAGTAAAACATCGTTACATTTTAAAAAATCTCATTGAAAAGAGTATGTACAGTGCTGTGCAGCATTTGGAATTTTCAAGGCCATTATTGACAGGTCCTTTTTGCCACCTTTCTTACAAATTTACAGCTGTATACTTGGAGCAAGAAATTAAGAGGCATTAAGTTTTCATAACTTAATTGCAATATATATTATAACTGAACTTTTTAGTAACACATCTTGTTGGAGGTCAGTGAGCAGTTATGGCAAATGATTAATACCTTAAAAGCCTTGATGTTACAGTGATTCAGAGCACAGAGGAAAGGGGTCTGGAAAAATACTTTTTGGGTGGGTTTCTCTGGGAAACAGACTCAAGTTTATGCTCGGAAAATTTTTTGTGGGAGTGAGCTCTAGAGCAGCATCTACTTAGGGAGAGGAAGCAGGATAGGGCAGAGGGATAAGTTAACTGCAGTGCAGTGTAACAGAGGCCTTAGCTGGTTCTCTAAGCTCTGAAGTAGGTGGCCCTTCAACCAGGCCTGAGCTGAGGCGAGGGAGCCTGCCCTTTGTACCACACGCTTACCTGCCGCTGGAGACGAAAGGAGTGGAGCAGTAACCAGGGGCAGTTCCTGGGGCCCAGGCCAGGGGGGAGCTGTCAAGAGCTTATACTCAGTGGCCGGGGGAGTGGGTGCCTGCATCCCCCAGGGTGGGGGATGCCAGGCAGTGCATCCGGGCTCCTATGTGTAAGTGGAACACAAAATGGAGAATATATTGAGAGGAGAGGAGAAAAGATGCATCCTATGTAATTTCTCTTTTTTATTGTTTATATTTAATCCTTCAGAATTGTTCTCCTGCGGTTGACTTCCGGACTGTGAACCAAGCACATTATACCAGTTTAATAAATGATGAAACAATAGCAGTTTGGAGACAAAAACTCTCAGAACACAACAACGCAAATACAATCAAGTATGTGGCTGCTTGTTTTCATTCTCTTTTTTCCAAAGTACATTGGACCCTTCCAGCATAGAGATTTCCCCTCCCTCCACATGGAGGTTGTGAATAGAAATGGAGTTTTACATTTTAGGGAATCTTTTTTTTTTTTTGCACATACTCATTCAGGATTTGGTGCCCTTAGTCCCAAATAACATGTAGGTTGTTCCTCTATTCTCTCAAAGAGAGTTATTCTTTACCTGCCTTTTTCAGATCTTAAAAATCCTGACAGATGAGGCCTTAGGTCAGTCTTTCTGCTTGGAAGCTTCAGTGTTATTGTTGTTTAAGCCCAAGAGTTTCTTCATGGGCCGTGTTTCAGAGCATCCCAAATCTTGGACAGCTGTTGTCTTACCTACTCCAAATAGTTTCTAACATTTTCACATTCAGAGTGATTAGTTGAAATGGTAATTCAGTGTCAAGTAGGGAAAAAACATTCAGTAAAAAAGGTGGAGGCCCTCAATCAAATTTACTTTTTTCTCAAAGGAGAATTATTTTCTGCATATTTTACACATTTTCACTGGTTTTCCTTAGGACTTCGATATTTCTGCAAAGAATCTAATTCTTGGAAATGAGTGAATCATGCTCTGTATCCTAAGCAGTGGTCATTCCTAGTATGGTGTATACTACATCTTTATGACATAGATTTTAGTGAGGTAAATGTGCAGGGTCCTAAACTTTGGGGCACACTGGGGGTTTATTGGGGGTATCATAGAGCAGCTTATGGCTGTCCTCAGAATTCCTCTAACTTTACTTGGCTCTGCCAAGGAGTTCAGGCTGGAAGGAGACAGGGATAAGGCGAAAGGAACTAAACTGTAATGGGAGGAGTGGGGTAACTATAGACTCACTTTGCTGGGACCTTGACACTTTACTGGTTCTCAGTTTTCTTATTATAAAATTAAGGGTGGAAGAAATGAAAGACCTTTCCTGATCCATGTTCTATGACAAATACAAATTACTGCAACTTTCTCCCCAACCGTGTATTTGTTTTATTCCTTCCCTTTTCCTTATATTAAATAAGAGGGTCCAGGGCTTCTGATGCAGTTTTACTCTGAGTCCTTGGAAAAAATAGCTGTTTTCCCAGAACCTGTGTAGGCTCCATTATAGGAATAAACACTCATTTCACTTATGTTCGGTTTCTTTCTCAGGTGGGAAACAGAATAGAAGGAAGGGGTTATTCAGGTATTAAACTGCAGAGATAATTTCTGTGTTTGAAAGATAGCAGCACACCTCTTTCCTGATTGTATTTGTGTTTGGAGGTGAAGTGGAGAATGTCTTAGTTGGTTGGTTGGTAGAATGTTCAAGATCAAAGGTGCTAGGGTTTTTTTTCTATAGCTTTGATACTTTTTTAATTCTAATATGACTTATGGAAAACTTGAAGTTCTTGTTCATTTTGAGATGTGACACAACCTTTCTTTAAAGTAAGTGCACATTTTCCCAGGCTTCACCTGGGTAAAAAAGAGCTGCTATTAATGAAACCCTGGAAGAGATGACTAATGTATTGTTGATGCTTAAATAACCCTTTATGTGTAATTATTAAAAAGCTTCCCTCCCTTTTTCTTTCTGAGCAGTGGTGTTGTTCAGATATTATCTTCTGCAGCCTGTTGGAATGGAAGTTTTCTTGAAAAAAAGTAAGTGACTTGGAATCTTACAGAATTACCCACATTTGATGTGGTTATAATACTCAGCAAAGGCTGTGAAAGACTTCTGTTCTCTTTATGGTAGTTGGCCTTAATTCAGTGCATAAGCTGATGAATTCTACAAAAATTGGAATACCTAATAATGGTGAATGAGAGGACATCAGGAAGGGCAGTGCTGATTCATGCCCAGTTGGCAGAGAAGCAGATTAGCAAAGAGAGAGAGACAGTATCTCAGAAAGAATTTCTGTAATCAAAAATGAGATTTTTGAAGGTATTCTAAAATGTTACTGCCACCACATGTACTGTATTGGTTCTTAAATTCTTAATTCTTTAATCCCCTTGCTTTGGTTTGGTTTCTCATAGGTCTCCCTCCCTCCCTCGCCCCCCGCCGAAAAAAAAGAGGCAGCTTAGGGGGAAGTTCCAGGGAGGCTTCAGGGCTCCTTGGACTCAGGTCCAACCCAGCTCACCAGGAAGTCACATTTGGGCTGAACTCCCAGGTAGTAAATAGAGTGTTTGGACTTATCCCTTCTGCAAGTATCCCCCTGAGGAACATGGTGCAGCAGAAGGGTCTTCTCATGGGTTCTGATCTTCAGTGATCCCAAGTCCTGACCATCTCTCAGTACTTTCTGCCAGAGACCAGGCTAAAAATATCTCAGGAAGACTTAGATTTCATGTCTGTATGTGACTCCTATTGCTCCCCAAAATGATGTCCCTAACTGGGTTGCAGAGATTCTTCAGTTACAGTTAGAGATTAGGGCAGCTGGATTGAGCTTGTCCAATTCATTTCAGATTCAGTACTCAGCCTTCTGCTCCAGGGAAAAGTATTCTGGGTTGTGCTGACCTTGGTCTCTTAGAACTGTGGTTTCCAAAAGGGTGATCGTGCTTCCCAGGGGACATTTGGTAATGGCTGGTGACAGTTTTGGTTGTTACAGTGGGGCATCCAGTGGGAAAATGCCTAGGATGCTGCCAGGCACTTTACGATCCCACCACTCAGCAATTATCTGGCCCCAAACGTCAGAATGTCCTAAAAGGAGAACGCTAGTTCTAGCTTTTATGAAGGTTGGGAATGGCTGTTGGCCAGATGTATTGGTTATTCATCCTTAGGATTATGGATTTGTAGAGTTGTGGGTAAAGCCTTTTTTTTTTTTTAACTGATAAGTGCAATTTTAGGAGTCCTGATGCAGAATCCATTGTGGGAAACCAATTAAATTGAGTAGTAGATTCACAAAACATAAATACATGTAGATAAAGCATTTTGTTTTTACTTAACAGCAGAGCAGAAAGTACATCTAAGCAAATGGACTGTTATATATGGTATACCAGAATTAATTTCTATTTGGGGCAGATTTATTTTTAGAACAAAAACAACAACAAGCAGAGCCCAAGCATCTCCTCTTGAGTTGACCATTCAGCTTCCAATACATATAATTATGACTTAAAAAAAAAAGTTAAAAACTCTACTTGTTTTTATATATTATAACATTGCTGTCAGACAGTGTTCAGACTGTCTGAATGTGTTCATTAGTCATAAACAGAAGCCTGGTTTGCAAGTAAATAGTTCTTTTGTAATTAATAGATGCAGTATGTTCAAAAGCAGAAATTTAAGAGACATTATCTAAGTCTATAAAAGACTAAGACTGTATTTAAGGTCAGAAAAATGATTAGTTGTTAGTAAGTTAGAAAGAATAGCAGTTACATTAGTTCTTGGGTGAATGTAATTGTTATCCCTTGGTTAAGTAAGAGAGACATAAACTTTACATTTGTTGTAGATCTGGTATTTAAAAAAAAAGAAATGCTTTAAGCATGGAGGTTCTACTTGCCATCTGTTGGTGAGTGGCCCACTTTGCACGGGGCACATCTTTTTTGCACCTAGGCATGGCATGTAGATCTATACTTGATGTACCACAATTACAGGAGAAAAGCAAAATGCAAGAGTAAATCAGGGATATAACGCTGCTTAGAAACTTCATCAGCCTCAAATTAAAAGAATGATCCTTGTACTTTGAATGAAAAAGATTTGAACATTTAAAAATGATCTTGAAGAAGGAATTCCAGAGAATTTTATTCTATCGGGTTTCTCTAAAGTGTTGTATTTTTGAGCAGCTCATCTGCCAGGTCAAATTTAAATCAGATCAGTATGGACCGACGGTTACTTCTTTGTGTTTGTTTGTTTAGAATTGATGAACATTTTAAAACAAGCCCCAAAATCCCTGGCATTGACCTGAACTCAACTAGAGTGTTATTTGAGAAGTTAATGAGCTCTCAGCACTCCATGATTCTAGAACAGGTATGTTCTTTACATTTACAAAGTGTATTTTTAATAATGCATTTTTGCATTGAAGTAATTCAGCTTTAAAGAGAAACAAAAGAGTAAGATGAAAAGGCAAAAGTCTTACCTAAATCTTAACTCTTTGAAATATTCACTTTGAGAATTTGGCCTTTCACTTTCTTTACGGCTTGAATCTTTGTAAGGAAATGCCCCTGCAGAGGAAGGTCTGTGTGGGCAGCCATTGTGGGCTTTCCTTTCCTGTCACTCATGTCCCCTGAGTGCCTAGGCCAGTGCCTGGCTCATGTTGGTAGGTCCTCAGCACATGTGGAGTGAATGGAAGTTGAGGGTCTATCAAATAGCTTACGAGTTTAGAAGTAAGATAACTAGATCTCAGGTATGGTTGAATTTCTCAGTACTCTTTTCTCTCATACAGATCTTAAACAGCTTTGAAAGTTGCCTGATTCCTCAGCTGTCGAGTTCACCACCAGATGTTGAAGCAATGAGAATCTATCTAATACTGCCTGAGTTTCCCCTGCTCCAGGATTCCAAGTATTACACAACATTGACTATTCCGCTGGCTATGGCCATTCTGCGGCTGGATACAAACCCCAGCAAAGTCTTAGGTGAATTTCCTAAATTCAATGCCTGTCATTTTCTGCTTTTTATTTCACTTGTGTGACTGACCAGTGGCTCTCAGAGGATTGAGATCCATGAATCTGTTTTCATTTACTATCCGTAACATTCAAACCTTTCTTTCTTTGAATTACTTGCTAACTAGCCATATTTGCAGTTTGAGCAAATTGAGCCATTACTTACGTTATTTGAAATGATTCACACCAGACTAATCTAGATTTTTAAATATTCCCAATTAGATTTTCTAACTTTAAACTATTTTTTCTTCTCCTACACTTGTTGGTAGTTAATAGTGTCTCAAATTAGTGTCCATCTGTTGCTTTTTGTCCTATACCTAATTTAGGGGGTGGGACTGGAATGAACAGTTTTGGTGATACATGGGTCTCCAAAAAAGGAGAGGAAAAAAATGACCTAGTGGAGACTTACCAAATGTTTGTTTTGTTTTTCTTTTTTAGGGCAGTTGAGTCCACACTGATTTTTGCAGGCTACGGACACTTTGCTGAGCTAAGAACCTTCCGTTCCTCAGTGAATTGGAGAGTGTCTCTCCTGGGAATAGCTCCTGAGATGTTTTTATTAATCAAGTGCAGAAAGTGTGTCACCTGGCTTTTTCCCTTTTTTTTTTTCCTGGTAAATTTTTAGGTGTTCATTGCAACTCAGTAACTTCTGTGTTCCATATGGACTGGGATGTTACTTGAGTGTGTTCTCCCCATGAGACCTGTGTTCCTGAGGATGGAATATGAGCTTTTTCATGTTGCTTCCACCTTTGCAGAAGATATAAAAGCAGAAATAATAATGAGAGCACAAATAGTAATATGTTAGTCCTTAATTTTGTTTTTTTTAAATGAAGATCTCTTTGGGGCATATTTTCTTAGGTGTTCTAATAACTTGAGGTAGGGAGATGGCAACATCTGAAAGAATATTACCTAATGTTTATGCTTTGGGATTTTTTATTTTAATTTTTCTGGGTAGGATAGCACAAAGAGATCAAAACTGTTCATTTTTATACTTGTTCTTAACTTCTAATTATAGAAATTTAAAAGAATACCCAAAGTAGAGAGATCACTACAGGTATGCATCACACAAATTGGTGATTATCAGTATGTTGCCCTTTTGTTTTATCTATTCCCCCTACCACTACCTTCTTAGTTTTGTTGGCAGGTTTTATAAAAGTCTCAGACATCATATTATTTCATCTTTCAAATATTTCAGTATGGATGAATTTATTTCTAACAAAGTAGAAGCCAGTGGTACAGTCTTGTCTGGTTATGAGAAGGCATTGTTTGGTGAGAAATAGGCAATGTAGTTTTTCAACTAATTACATCCCTTGAAGGGAAGGAATGGTTGTTGTATTGGTGCTGCTTCTGGCGCATGTGGTCCTTTCCATTCCTGGTGACTGAGAAGAGGGCTGTAGGGACTAGAATGTAAGAATCCTCCTGCCAAAAATAAGTGCCTTAGCATCTTGCCCACATGTACCCTTGGAATTGAACTTCTGGGTTAGACTTCTAAAGGAGTCTTTGAGGAAAAAATCAGAACTAGTTTTACAAAAAAAGCTTCAGGGATTCTTGTTTAGCTGCTGCTCTCCAGAAGTGCTCTAATGGATTCTTCTTAAAGTCAGTTTTTGGGAAACTGTGTTTTAGACTAATGTTCATCTTCTAGCTGGAGTGCTTTTTAAATAGTGAGCAAGACAATTTCCTAATCAAGATTACATGTTGAAATGTATCTTCTCTTTCTTTCTAAAGATAACTGGTGGTCTCAGGTATCCCCAATATATTTCATGAAGCTGATAAACCTCTATAAAGGTGCAGTCGTTTATCTACTGAGAGGAAGAAAGACATTCTTAATTCCTGTCCTCTTTAACAGTTATGTTACAGCAGCTCTCAAGCTCTTGGAGAAGTTATATAAGGTGAGCATAGAGAGGAGTCAGTGGGGAGAGGGGTGAATAGGTGGTAGGTCAAATGTCCTACTGAGGTAGTTTGTGGGAAGCTGTTTTCCAGTTGTGGTTTTAGTTGTCTTTTTTTGTTTTTCATCAGGTTAATCTTAAAGTGAAGCATGTGGAATATAATACATTTTACATTCCTGAGATTTCCAGTCTTGTGGACATTCAGGAAGACTACCTCATGTGGTTCTTGCATCAAGCAGGCATGGTAAGAGTTCATGCAAAGCAGATCTTAAAGCTTTAGTGTTCTCAGAGTACAGATTAGGACAAGAAAAATGCATCTGAAACCTATAATGTGTCCTTGACTTTGGAATTAATGTCATAACTGTTAGTTATCTGCTGGCTTTGCATTCTTGAAACTGAAGTGCTTTGAGAAACTATAAATGGTCATAAGGAGTCATAAACAGGTAGTCACCTAGAATGGCACACATTTTAATTAGTTGCTGACATTTTGAAAGTGAAGGAATCTCAAGTAGTCACAGTCATAGAACCAGAAAGCAGCACGGTGGTTGCCAGGACTGGAGAGGTAAGTGGGGAATTGTGCAGTGGGTACAGAGTTTCAGCTTTGCAAGATGAAGAAGTCCTGGAGATCTGTTGCACAATAATGTGAATATAGTTAACACACCCAAACTGTACTCTAAAAATGGTAAAGATGGTCAACTTGATGGAAAGTCAAGACACATACAATGAATTTCTAGCTTTTCCTGAAACTTGGACTATCTGACAACATGACCTGTTGTCCTGGAGGCCTGCAGTTGGTTGGCATTCAGTAGTGGCCCTTAAATGAGGCTTCTGTGTGCTGCAGTCCGCACAGCAGCTTGACTTCAACACTGAGGAGAGGATCGTTCGCTAATTATCATCTTCTAACAGCTAACTTATTTCAGTTGTCTTCTGTCAACCTCCTGAACCCTGTAGGCCACCTCTGATTTAGGATTCTGTGTGTGAGAACATGTATTAGAGACCTCACTCTCACTGTGTTAGACATACCACCCTTTAAAAACTGACTTTAAAAAGGGGACTGGTTCCTTCCTTCCACCCTTGACTTGACAAGAACTGCTCTGTTTGACTGCAGACTGGCTTGGGATATATGCAAGGCTTTTTAGGATCCCCCTTCTGTGAAGGATGTGTTCATCTGAGTTGTGTCAGAATGATAATTTGGTTTTTGCATTTAATGAAGCCATACGCAGGAGATACATTTGTAGTGAGTCCTTGCCAGTTGAACAGATTCTTCACCAACATTTAGGCATAATTTTCCCTGTGGTATTTTGGGAGGTCATCAGTGGTCTCCAAAAAAGCAAGGCACATAAGTAAGTTTAAGTGAGATTGGGTTTTTTGGGGTCAAATAATAGACATCAGTGCTAGACACTGTACTGTATTTTTAATAAGATTTATGATTACCTTGAAAGAACAAAATGCATTTCAATAAAAATGGATCTAGAGACTTTTTAAGTGGGTTTATAGGAAATTTAACGTGGACGCTAGTAATGAACTTTGCTTTCTCCTGCTAATTTAGAAATTATAAAAAGAAGCTTTTCTGTTTTATTCTGTCAATAATTACTCATGGAATAATAAAATGTGAAAAGCTGAAATATGCCTTATGAATTATTTAGGTCAACTGCTTTATTTCCAGCTGAAGAAATAGAGGCCCAGAGGACTTAAAGAATTTTTCCACCAATTCAGTTAGCTATAAAAGCCAAAAGTTCTTCTGAATTCTCATCTACCCACTCTGTAACCTGATGCTGAATAAAATAATTCCAATGAACCCTAATTCTTTTTGATATTGAAAAAGAAGTTCCTGGTGTTAAAATCTAGACTCTCATGACCGTAGTCTATGAATGGGTGTACTTAAATGAGCAATTTGTAGAATTTTTTTTATAGTTCCTTTCTCTTAGCCTTTGATAAGCAAACATAGGTCTTGAATACCAGATGCTCATCTCTTCTTCAGTAATTAAGGTAGTTATAGAAAGAAAATTAGGTGAAATTACTGTGTGACCTTTTGTGATATCTTTGGTATTCTTTCTATTATGTAAGGTATAATACTCTTAGAAATTGAAGTTTAAATTTTTTGATCTATTGAATTTCAGCCTAAAATGCTAAAGCCATTTTGTATATAAATTTATGTATTTTTATCCAGTTTTAAATGACAGTTGTGAACAATAAGTAGATTTTCCCTCAGTTTCATTGTGACTTTTGAAGTGTACAATGTGATGATTTGATACATATACATTATGAAATAATTAACAAGATCAAGTTAATTAACATATCCATCACCTCACATAGTTAACTCATTTTATGTGTTTTTATGATGAGAACACTTAAGATCTACTCTCAGCAGATTGCAAGTACACAATCCCATGTTATTAACTGTAGTCACCATGCTGTACATTAGCTCTTCAGAACTTACTGTCTTACAACTGAAAGTTTGTTGTACCCTTTGACATCTCCCCCTCTTTCTCACCTGCCCCAGTCCCTGGCAATCACTATTTCTTTGTTTCTAAGGTTGGCTTTTTAAAAAAATTTTAGATTCCACATGTAAGTGATACCATACAGTATTTGTCTTTCTCTGTTTGGCTTATTTCACTCAGTGTAATACCCTTGAGATTCACCTGTACTGTTGCAAGTGGCAGGAATTCCTTCTTTGTTATGGATTAATAATGATCCATTATATACATATAATAGAATATTGTGTGTGTGTGTGTATATGTATATATATATATATATATATATATATATATATATATATAATTTAACACACATATATGTATATGTATACACTACAATAAATAGATTTTTGTGTGTTAGATTTTTTAGCTTGGTAGTAGTTGAGGCATATAGTTCAGAGCACTATAGCATATAGTTCAGAGCACATGATGTAGTCAAAAAGATCTTCATTCAAGTACCAACTCCGGCCTGCTACCCATGTGACTTTAGGCAAGTTGATTTTATAGGCCTAGTGTTCCCATTTGTAAATGAGAATTGTAATAGTATTGTGAGAGTTAAATGGGAGGAAGCATGGAAAAGTTTTACTTGGCAGAGTACCTAGTGCCTGGCATATAATAAGCCTTCAATAACTATTTTTCAGTAAGCAGTTCTTGGCGACCTATAGTAAATCAAAGCCTACTAGTCGCTGGGGATGGAGACCTGTGGGGAACATGGTGGCTGCCTCTGTGGGGTGTTCAGTACAGAGGCTACTGTGAAAAAGGAATTGCACAGGGATATAACGTGCAAAGGGCTCTGGAACACAAAAAGAACATTCTAAAGTGGCTGATTTTTGCTCATTTTAAAGAGGGGGTGGGACTGGTTTATTTCGATTACCTGCCATCATCTGTCTTGAAAACCAAATAGCGCATTGAATGAGGGATGGTGTGGGCTCCCATACAAGGCCACACAAGTGAGAAAGTCAGTCACACAAAGTAAATGAGAATGAGAGCCAACTTGGTATCTAGCTGTATGTGTCACCGGGGGATGATATTTCAGCCCCAGGTGCCAGTTTTGTGCATGGATGAGATAAAGCAGCTGCTTTTGCCTCAGCCTTCAGTGCTGCTGGTAACCAGACCTGCCTGCAGTGGGCATGGGAGTGCCCGGTGGCAGGCAGGCCCCCGGCAGCTGCAGCCACGCTTCCTCCTTACACAGCTGATGTTTGTGCGGTGCCTCCTGTCTTCCAGGGCACAGCCACATTTAAAAAACATTTACTTGAAATTAAAAAAAAAATATATATATATATATATATATTTGAGGTTTTCCAGTTCTGTACCATGTACTTATTCATTGCTTTTATTTCATATACTTAAAAAAATGAACTAAGGTCACAGTCAACCCTATTCAAGCAGGAACACCTGAAATGTGGTCCAGCAGTACTTTCCTAGTTTTACATTGGTTAGAACTCATTTTGGGGGAATGGATGGCCTAGAACAAGTGGCCTCTCGGGAGGGGAATCACTTACCAGTTCATAGGCATCCTTCTAGCTTAAGGAGAGCAACTGTGGAGCAAAATCATCACATAATATGAAAATGCCAGTACTCATACCATTTCTAATTATTCATTCACAAAATAAAAATCAGTGAAGTTAAATCATAGTTCAAATACACAAACTCCTATAGACTTATAAAAAAATCTGTAGATGTATAAATAGACCTTCATGAAGAAACAGGTTGGCTGCTGCTTTGACTGACTGCCCTTCCCTCCTTTGTGTTGGGAGCAAACCTGTGGGCCTTTAGGCAGACTCGTTCACAAAAGCCTTAAGACAACAGCAACATTTGAGTAAAGTCTTTCCTGTAAAGTCAGCAACAATGAATCCATCCACGTGTTAGAAACAAGTTTTCCCCTATTACCAAGAAACGCATTTAGTGAACTCCTAGGTTAGAGCTAGTGGTTAGGCTACCTCGCAACATGTGCTTTTTCTGTCCTTTGTTAATCAAGAAACACCCTCTGCCCCAGGGGGAAGCCCCTCCCTTAAAACCTCCCTCCCAAGGGCCCCCACCCCCAAAATGGCGAACTCCCCGCTTCTCTTCCGGGTCCTCCGTTCCCGCCGGCGCCAACCAAGACCCAATCACCCCTCTACACCTCCCCGCCGGTGCCACCTAAGGTCCAATTATCTCCTGACCCACCCCTTACTTGCTAACCTGTATAAATGGAGCCTGCAAACAATAAACTGTGCCAGCTTGATCAGACATCCTGTCTTGCTGGTCGTTCTTTGTGTCCGTTGCCTCTCTCTCTTTTTTTTCAATTCTCTCCTCCAGGTCATCGACCCCCGTTGATAGTCCTGCAGGTCGGGACACTTTGCTTTTCCATTATTGAGATTTACTCACATATTGGTGGAGTATCTTCTGTATGCAAAGCACTGGCCTAATGCTGAGTCAGGGAAAGCTTTCTAAATACTTGTTTCTTTCTAAGGGTAACCAGCCTTTATGTGTGTGTGTGTGTGTGTGTGTGTGTAAAAATGGCAGTGTGGTCCTCACCTTGTGTGTGTGGGTTCTTCGGGACCACTAACTCTCTGGCCTTGGCACTGGTTCCTAACTGAGGCGGTTTTGGATTTCTTTCCAGTCAACTCACCCAACTGATACCCTGTCCTTTAAACTTCTCTCCTTCCGTAGAACGGAGATCAGCCTACTTCCAAAACTGGGCTGGCTCAGGGGATGGGGAACAGCCAGGCAAAAGGGTGATGGGAGGGACGAGGGCTGCAGAAGGTGGCTGTTAAAGGGGGGCTGGGAGGGCTGTGGTAGGGCTTTCAGAGAAAGGGTGGTAGGAGAGAGGCAGAGAACTGGAGTGAGACTGAAGAAAGCTAAGAAATAAGAGCCAAAGATGCTGATTGATGTCTGAAAGCTATATTGCACCAACAGAAATACCAGTTATTTCAAAATACCAGAAATTAAAAATACTAGGTATAGTTGGATGCTGTAATGGCCACTGTTTTATGTCACTGTTGTTACTTGTCCCATAGTCACTTTTACATGTGAAGTGTTCAAAATTTTATCCTGCTTTATAGACCAACACACATTAAAGGTCTTTCTTTTCCCTTGAGAACGAGCAAATAATGCTTAGAATAAACTGGTCTCTTCTGAGAGGAAGATTAGAAAATTCTGAACATTGGCAACAGTTTTAAACCCACTTCCTGGGATGGTCATACTTTTGTGTAGGTACCTAGGTTAGAAGATAATTTTGTGGAGTACTCTTTTATGGTGTGTGTTTTTATTTTGTGCTTTCAATTCCCATTAGATAAGTAAGCAGGAGAGTGAGTCAAAATAGCCTGGATTATAAATGCACAATTCCATACCTTGTCTCAGTGGACTGCTATTGTCTCTCCAATTAGTGTTTCAGTCTAGGGAAATGTTCCAAGATCCCTAAAAGAACCTAGTTCTGAAGTATTAGTAAGATGGATCTTATTTAAAATTGCTATTAAATGACTTAATTGAAATATACACAAACACAAAAGGAGGTATCTATACACTTCTCATTTATAGAGCATTTGAACATGTATAAAGCAAATCAAATTTACAGATTAAACACAAGCAAAACTCTAAAAACAATAAAATGCAGATTAGCCTGTGATTTAATGTGATGAGCAAGAACGTTTTACTGGAACCAGACCCCTTTTGTATTGTGGACTGGGACTGCTTTCCACATGGCCTGGGTGCTTGGGTACTTGAGTTCCTCAGCCTCTCTGTGCTGGGATGAGTCAGCTTGCTTTTCTCCTTTCTGCTGTGGTTAAACCTTTGTTCATATAGCGAGCCAGGACTGTTCTGGCCTCTACCGGGAGCAAGTGCATCTCTTACAAAGGAAGACTGCTTTTCCTCCTTTCTTACTAGCCTTGGACAAAACACCAATATATGATCATTCAGAAGTTTTCATTACTTTTGTTTAGGGTATCATTTTAAAAACCACAAAATTAAAATTCATAGAGCATTTTCAGGTCTCTGAGAAATATTACTGTAGATCAACATGATCTATATTGTAGATTTTTTTGGTTTGTTTCTGTTAAATTAATAAATTAAGTTACATAACCTAAGGAAAACTTTCAGAAGAAATTTCCTTTTTTTCCCTGATAAATGAAACTGTAACATATGTCTTAGGTATGTTTTATTGTGTTTTTTTTGTATTTTACTGTTATTCCCCTCCTCAAAAGTTTATTGAGATTTACTCACATATTGGTGGAGTATCTTCTGTATGCAAAGCACTGGCCTAATGCTGAGTCAGGGAAAGCTTTCTAAATACTTGTTTCTTTCTAAGGGTAACCAACCTGTATATGTGTGTGTGTGTGTGTGTGTGTAAAAAAAAGAGATGTAACATGCTAATAAAATGCTGTTTGCATTATCCACTACACCAATAAAATAAATATCTGAAGTCAAGTGTGTGAAGTTCCTGTTTTGGAATTAGATTTCTTATACAGGGAGAGTTCTGTTAATGCTGTGAATTATGGAGCTATTGAAATGGCCTTTAAAGGTCCTTTAAAATTATTTTAAAATTGTTTTTATATATTTTTTCTCTGCATCTGTCAATACATCTGGTCTATTCCATCCAAAGTGCAGTCAGTCATTCAAGTGATATTAGTTCCAAGGTCAAATGGTCAGATAGGTTATATATTTTGTTATTTGTATTTTACATTTGCAAAGTTCAGGTTTTGCAATCCAAGTAAGAGACTTCTTATTTTTCTTTACACAGAAGGCTAGACCATCTATAATTCAGGTAAACTGTTCTTTTTAAATTTACTTGTGTATTTTTCCAGCAGTGTTCTCTCTGGAATACTGTAATATTGCCAGTAATGTGTTTTATTCTAGGATGCTGTAACACTTTGTTCCTACCCTTTCATCTTTGATGCCCAAGCCAAGACGAAGATGTTACAGACTGATGCGGAGCTACAGATGCAGGTAGCATAGCCATAAAAATCATTTTCTCTTCTTACTCTATTTCTTTCATCCTACACATACATTCAGTTGTTATTTTCCCTAATAAGAGAAAATACATTTGGGTGAAGGTCCATAACTTTTAGAACTGTTATAAATTTTTTCAGCAATTTTATGTTGAATATAACACAAATTATATGAATGTTGAAAAAATTCCTATTTACAAAAATCAGGGGTTACCATGCATTTTCATTAAGGACCACACTGAATATTTTCGGGTTTTTGGGCTATACAGTCTACCTCAGCTATTCAACTCTGTCGTAGCACAAAAAGTGGTGATAGGCAACATATAAAGTGAACAGGCATGGTGGTATTTTCTAGTAAAACCTCACACTGAAATTCGAATTTTATATAGTTCTCATGTGCGGTAAAATATTCTTTTGATATTTTTCTCCCAACCATTTACAAATGTTAAGAACCGGTTTTAACTCAAGAGCTGTGTAAGAACAGGCAGGTTGGGTTTGGCCTGTGGGCCATTGTTTGCTGACTCCTGATAAAGAGATAAGAAAAATGGGGCTTGGTAATTCTTTACTGAATAAAAACTTTATAAGTTATAGAGATTTGTTTATTTTAAATACACATTTTTATTATAAAATATTGGTTTTGATAAGCACACAAAGACGTGTGAGTTAGCAATCTAAATCTGTCAGTTCCCACTTGATAATAACTTCATCTGTCTCTCTCTAGCTGTCTATGTATAACTATACATAGGTATGTATTCGCAGTGATATATCCATGATATTAACAATTTAAAGATTTTCCAGAGAAAATGGACATTTTTGAAAGAATAAAAACTATTTAACAAGTGGTTATTAGGTTTATTTTCCTGCCATTTGGGAAGTCATGGTTTTTACCCACTTTCCATATGTTTCTTCTACTGTGATATCATTTCAGTCTTAATTAGCTGGCTTAAGTCATTTTCCTGGAACTGGTTGTGGATCAGGTGGTTCATAAACTTTCAGTTAATCTCTGAGTTCAGGTTAGAAAGATTTGAGTCTTTTGTAAACATGAGTAACTTAGAAAATCTACTAGAAAAGTGAAGAGGGAAATAAAAAAGACCAAAATGGAGATGCAGTCAGGCCGTTCCCCACCCAACCCAGCTCCAAAGGCACAGCAGGCTGCTGTCCCCCCTCATGGCGCGCTCTGAGTGATGCTTTTGGGTGTACCCTTCAGGTGGCGGTCAATGGAGCCAGCCTGCAGAACGTCTTCATGCTTCTCACCTTGGAGCCTCTGCTGGCCAGAAGCCCCTTCCTGGTCCTTCACGTTCGCAGGAACAACCTTGTTGGGGATGCCCTGAGAGAGCTGAGCATTCATTCTGATACTGATTTGAAAAAGCCTCTCAAAGTGAGCTCTTCAGTTTATTCCTCTAAATACCTTCCTCAGGTTTCTTTAAACAGTGTTGAAGCAGCAAAGATCTTATTAAAATTGTGGAGTGCAGCCACTTTCTTTCTTTCATTCATTTTACAAGAATTGAATCATCTCCTGTCAAATCATGAGACACCATCTCAACGTGGTAGATAAAAACACCTCTGGATTGCTTGAGGGAATCTAGGGCTTTCTTTGTCTGCTATTGTTGGTATACCTGCTCCAGCTTCGCCCAAAATAAGCAAACAACAGCAAAACTAAAGCTCCAGCTGGGTAAAACTATCAAGCCTCTAGGAAGTCTTGGATGACAAAGATTTAAGACACAAAGTGTGGAAAAGAAGAATGGAAAGGTAGTGAAATCATCTGGAAAGCTGTTGGCCTATTAGATGGGCACTCTTAGAGCCCTGAAATTATTAAATTAAGAAATCGTCTTTACTCATAGACAGTGTATGTTTGTGTTACTACTTACTGTATTCTCAGAGCTTAACACAATGCTTGGTACATAGTAGGTGTGTTCAAATAAATATTAATGAATTATTTGAAGTTGTTTTAAGTCATCTATATTTCCCTTCAGATGATTTCCATGTCTCTCTTTCCAATCTTGTTGTAAACTCCAGTGTCCAAAATTTGGCAGGCAAGAAGCTGATGGTCTCTATGCTACTATCACCCTTCCCAGAATGTCCAATAAGTAACATCAACCTCATCAATCTTTTTGGGAGTTCTTAGCACTTCTGGGTTATATTTTTGATTTTGCAAAGAGACAGAGCTCTCTTTGCCCTGTTTTCAACCTGTAATTCAGATGAGACAGTTTTTAATTTGTGGCATATCCAGGTTAACAGGTATCTGAATAATCAAAGTCCAAGTGTCTGTCCCCACCCTTTCTCATACTGTTTTAGGTAACCTTGAAAACAACTTTCTGTTTTCAGTGCTGTTTTTAGCTCTGAGCCTGAACCTTTACCTCTAAAATGGGGATGATGATAGTAATCCCTATGTATAAAGCTGTTCTGAGGATTAAAGAGTTTAAGTGCTGGCATGAAGCAAACTCTTAATAAACCTCTTGTTAGTTTGCTGTAGTTGTTACTGTGATGATGATCATGGGTCTAGGGCATCCCCTGTGTGTCTATTCCTAGCCCCCCATGGAGCCCATGTCTATGTCTGCTTAGAATCCCTCCTATCTTCCACATACATCAGTTACTTAAGAACCCCACTGAGAGAGCTTTCTTCCAGAAAGTGTTCTTTCACTCAAGTTAATCATTTCTTTTCTCTGTGTGCCAGAACATTTACCTCTCAGTGTATTTGACTGTTTGAAGATAAAGTATATTCTCTAATTGGTTCTTTTATGTTTACCTTAGTGCCCCAAATAGATGGTAAACTTTCTGTGGACATGTGGTAAACTGACTTCCTTTGTATCCCTTGACGTGCCTAGAAAATTTTGTCTGTCTCTAAATGCCTTGCTCATACTCAACAGATACATCTTGCAGTTTTAATTGCATCAGTGTATTCTCTGTTACATCTTCCTTCCTTTATCCTGACTTTGGAAAGAATTTGCTAAAAAAGATTAAATGCTAAAGATTTCCCTGAAGTGTTAATTCTACTTTCATTATTTTCAGGTAATCTTTGATGGTGAAGAAGCAGTGGATGCTGGTGGGGTCACAAAGGAATTCTTTCTTTTACTGTTAAAAGAACTTTTGAATCCCATCTATGGAATGTTTACCTACTATCAGGATTCAAATCTTTTGTGGTTTTCTGATACGGTAAGTTAATGATGTTGCAATTAAACATGGATTGGATTAAACTTTTGTCAGATGGATCTGATCCATTAACTTCTGACTTTGCAGAGGGGAGCATAATAAAGATAATTTAAAATGTCTGAATAATGTATCTGGTCTTCATTTTTATCTGCTGCCAAGACCTCATAGTCTATTTTATCATATCATCAGCCCCTATTTCCCTTTCCAGTAGATAAGGTCCAAGTTTTGTTATCCTTGAAGGGGAGAAAGAACACAGTGTAATAAAGAAATTGGTTCTATGACATGTGGAAAATAGTTGTTAAATATGTCTTATTTTAATAACAAGTGATTTGTGTATTAATACTCATACAAATATACATAAACATTTTTAGTTTTGAAAATTCAGTAGTAGAGCTAGGTTTTAGATGGCATTCTAATTTCAACCAGACTAGAATTTAATTATTTTTCTACCAGAGTTTTCTCCCTCTATCTGCAGTGTCCTAAAAAGGTAGCCAATATTAGCCACAAGTGGCTATTGGAATTTAAATTTTATATAACTAAAATTGATATTAAAGACCCATTTCCTCAGTTATACCAGCACATTTCAAGTGCTCAGTAGGTGTGTTAGATGGCTACAGTACAGGACAGCACAGAATAGAATGTTTCCATCACCACAGGAAGTTCTTTCGGACAGTGCTGCTATAGGTGATCGTATGCTGATCTGTGTATCACTAGACAACCCAAAGATACTCCACTTTGTCTACATTACATCTTTAGGGAGTAAATGAACATTTGTCAGGGTTTCTCTGCTTTAAGAAAGCAACTAAATATTACTGAGGTCTTTATTCTTTTATACTGAAAATATTTTGAGATAAATGGTAGAGTGTTTTGGGGGCTGCAGCTACCGACTTTATTTTAACACGTTTGCATACCTACTGAAAAGTGCTTTGTAGAACACAACTGGTTTCACCTGATTGGCATAACCTGTGGATTGGCTATCTACAACTCCACCGTGGTTGATATCCATTTCCCGTTGGCTCTCTACAAGAAGTTACTGAATGTAAAGCCTGGATTGGAAGACTTACAGGAGCTGTCACCCACTGAAGGAAGGTACAAAGCTCAGGGATAGGCAGATGGGTGTGAGACACTGCTCTGGCTGCCTCTGGCGTAAGGATTAAAGGTTGAAAATGCCACATGTGCAAGTTTGAGTTTATTGAGCCATATGATTAGACTGTCTTGTTTATGCTTTGTCTTAAGATGTGGATACATAGCTACTTGCTTGAAGCATTGCTGACTACTCTAAGGGTAAAGGGAAAAAAGAAAAGAGAGGTCATAGCTGCCCAGGAATATAAATAATCTCTGCTTTCTGTATCCTGAATAAAAAGTAAAGACTTGGTGACTTGTCATTGTCCAGAAATACAGAGGGAGGAAGTATTGAAAAGTGAGTCTTTTTTGAAACAGCTTGAGATGAATTCATAATCCTTATAATGCACCTACTTAAAATATACAATTCAGTGACTTCTGGTATATTCAGAGTTAGGCAGCCTTTACCATAATTTTAGAGTATTTTCATCACCTGAAAAAGAAACCTGTACATCCTTTGTCATCATCCTCAAAGCCATAGGCAACCACTAATCTTTCTGTCTGTACAGACTTGCCTATTCTGGATATTTTATAAAAGTGGAGGCATACAATATATGGTCTTTTGTATCTGGCTCTTTTCACATAGCATGTTTTCATGGTTCATCTGTGTTGTAACATGTTTCAGCATCTAATTTATTTTTATTGCCAAATAATGTTCCATTGTATGGATATAACACATTTTGTTTATCCATTTATTAGTTGATGGACATTTGGGTTGTTTCTACTTTTTGGCTATTATGGTGTTTCTACTATTTGGCTTATCAGTGCTGCTGTGGACAATATTATACAGGTGTCTGTGTGGACATAGTTGCCATTCTTCTTGGATATATACGTAGGAGTATAATTGGTGGGTTATGTGGTAGTTCTATGTTTAGCCTTTTGAGGAACTGTAAGACTGTTTTCCAAAGTAGTGGAGCCATGTTTTTATGTTATCCTCTTTCTGACTCTTAAAACTCCTTCTATTTTGAGTTACTCTGCATTGATTTTAGGTAGCATAAGATCAGGTTATAAAAAGATACCATATCACTGGCTTTGTGTAAACAGTATAATCCTTTCTATGGAGAAAGAGTACCAGTTTGAAGGTGGAGAAAAAGGAAGGGCAGTTTCTAGAGAAAAGACTGCCACATGGCCAGCCTGGATCCCAATACTGAGAAACCATATAGAATGGGAGGGGTGGGGATACAGAGAGAGGAAGAGAAAATTTAGAAAGAGTATTAAAAAATAGCAGAAGAAACCCTGGTAGGGTAAATTTTTTGTAAGTGTAAGTGAAGACTGGAGAGTGACAGAAGTTTGTACTGTTTACCTTGCTAGACTGGCTGAGAATGATTTATTTCAAGTAATGACTTTGCCTAGTTAACTTGTAGTGGATTTAAATTCCACATTAGGAATTTTCATTATGGGCAACTCTTGATGGAACTGACAGAGTTGGTAGAAGTCACTACAGAAGAAAGTGTGAATGAAGTCTACTTAGAAGAATGTGTTCTCTTGAGAGCTAGGTTATGACCATTATTGTCATAAACATATTCTTTTTTAAGAGTACATATTTCAGTGTTACTTAGTATGATAAATATAGAGCCCCTTGGATCAACTAGTAAGCCAGTAAGATTCCTATGTGGATGAGATGACTATGTGGCTTTTCTTTGGTGGAAGGATTATTCTAATTCATATGGATAAAGACAGTCTGTAGGGCCACTGCAGTACCTTCTTCTCATATATCTACTTCCAAGTAATACTGATCTTAAAAAAACACAAGTGTGACAGATACAAATCCATCTGAATTTCTTCATTAATCTAGCAAGTAAATCTATAAATCCTATGGACTGATTTGTCAGTAGGAAAAGAAAACAATATCTTATAGGTCTGCCATTATTTCATTTCAAGGTATAGGTAACGTAATTTTCTGTCCACCTGGATTTATGTTCATTCTAAAATATTCTTTTATAGTTTTTCTGTATGAACAATCTGGAGATGTGATTAAGGTAGAAACACTATTGCAATGTCTGATTGCCTCTTGTCTTTTCTCCATCATTCTATGATTAGGAGTCTTCAAGAACTTTTAGATTACCCTGGGGAAGATATTGAGGAGACTTTCTGCCTCAATTTCACGGTAAGGATTTCCACAGTTTGCTTATGACTATGACTGCCTTTTTCATTATGCTTACAAGCCATAATTAACATTAAGCTTTTCTCCAAACCAAGGAACAAATTCAGGGACATCTCTAAACCAAATTATTTTAGTTACAGTGTCTTGAGTATTACAGGAGTTCAGTAAATATGTTGAATAAATGAATGATCTAGTACTTAGAAAATTACTATGTACTAAGAAAATTACTGAAGCATTAATCTTTTTCACTCTTTTTTTATTGAAATATAGTTGATAGACAATCTTATATTGGTTGCAAATATACAGCACAGTGGTTCAACAGTTATTCATATTATTAAATCCTCACCCCTACCAGTGAGGTTACTATCTGTCACATAGGAAGAAGTTACGGAATCATTGGCTATATTCTCCATGATGTACTGCCATCCTTGTGACCAGCTTATATTATGATTGATATAACATCAATCCTCTCTTTATCCCCTCCATCCTTCCCACCCACCCCACCCCTTCTTAGCCCCTCTTTCATGGTAACCAGCAGCCACTTCTTAGTGTCTGTGAGTCTACTGTTTTTTTGTTTATTTTTTCTTGTTTTTCACAAATCAGTGAAATCGCATGGTATTTGTCTTTCTCCACTTGGCTTATTTCACTTAGCTTAATACCCTCTGGGTCCATCCATGTTGTCACAAACAGCAGAGTTTCTTTCTTTTTATGGCTGAATAATACTCCACTGTGTATATGTACCACATCTTCATCCATTCATCTGTTGGCGGACATTTAGGTTGCTTCCATATCTTGGCTATTGTAAATAATGCGGTGATAAACAGGGGTGTAATTTATCTTTTCACATCAGGAATTTTGTTTTCTTTGGGTAAATTCTAGAAGTGGAATTACTGGGCTGAATGGTATTTCTATTTTTAGTTTTTTGAGGAACCTCCATCTGCTTTGCACAGTGGCTGCACCAACTGACATTCTCACGAACAGTGTAGGAGGAGGGTTCCCCTTTCTCCACATCCTCGCCAACACTTGTCATTTCTTGTCTTTTGGAAAGTGTTCATTCTAACTGGTGTTAGGTGATATCTCACTGTGGTTTTGATTTGTATTTCCCTGATGATTAGTGATGTGGAACACCTTTCCATGTACCTGTTGGCCATCTGTATATCTTCTTTGGAGAAATGTCTGTTCAGGTCCTCTGCCCATTTTTTAATTGGGTTATTTGGTTTTTTTTTTTTGGTGTTGAGATATGTAAGTTCTTTATATATTTTGAATGTTAATCCCTTATTGGATAAATAATTTACAAATATATACTCCCATTCTGTAGGATGACTTTTTGTTCTGCTGATGGTGTCCTTTGCTGAACAGAAGCTTTTTAGTTTGATGTAGTCCCACTTGTTCATTTTGTACTTCCTTTGCCTGAGGGGATGTGTCCAGGAAAAAGTTGCTCATGCTTATGTTCAGGAGATTTTTGCCTATGTTTTCTTATAAGAGTTTTTATGGTTTTATGTTGAACATTTAGGCCTTTAATCCATTTTGAGTTTGCTTTTGTGTGTGGAGTTAGACAATAATCCAGTTTCATTCTCTTACATGTAGTTGTCCAGTTTTCCCAATATGAGTTATTGAAAAGGCTGTCATTTCCCCATTGTCTATCCATGGCTCCTTTTTCATATCTTAATTGACCATATATATGTGGGTTTATATCTGTGCTCTCTATTGTGTTCCATTGATCTATGGGTCTGTTTTTGTGCCAGTGCCATACTGTTTTGATATCCATAGCTTTGTAGTTAGCTTAAAGTCAGAGAGCATAATCCCCCAGCTTTGTTATTCTTTCTCAGGATTGCTTTGGCTATTCAGGGTCTTTTGTGGTTCCATATGAATTTCAGGATTATTTGCTGTAGTTCATTGAAAAATGTCACTGGTATTTTGATAGCAGTTGTATTGAATCCGTAAATTGCTTTGAGCAGGATGACCATTTTGACAATATTGATTTTTCTTATCCTAATATTTGACTATTAACTTTTCCATGGGATAGATTTCCATTTATCTGTGTCTTCTTTAATTTCTCTCATGAGTGTCTCATAGTTTTCAAGAGTATAGGTCTTTCACCTCCTTGGTTAGGTTTATTCCTAGGTATTTTATTTTTTTTGATGCAGTTGTAAATGGAATTGTTCCCATGATTTCTCTTTCTGCTATTTTGTTGTTAGTATATAGGAATGCAACAGATTTCTGTGTGTTAATTTTGTATCCTGCAACTTTGCTGATCCAGTTATTAGTTCTAATAGTTTTTTTTTAGAGGAGTCTTTAGGGTTTTCTATGTATAAAATGTCATCTGTGAATAGTGATAGTTTAACTTCTTCCTTACCAGTTTGGATGCCTTTTATTTCTTTGTGTTGTCTGATTGCTGTGGCTAGGACCACCAGTGCTATGTTGAATAAAAGTGGGGAGAGTGGGCATCCTTGTCTTGTTCCTGATGTTAGAGGAAAACTTTTCAGCTTTTTGCCATTGAGTATGATATTAGCTGTTAGTAGTCTTCTTTACCCCTGATACATGTATTTATTTTCCAGAGATCATAACATTTTTCTCTTTGATTGCATTTGTTGACAACTCAGTGTCTTAAAAGATATCTTTAAAAAAAGGTTCTGGTGTTTTCAGGTTCTCTTTCTTCTCCTGGAAATTTTCTGTGGTAATAAGTAGTCATTAAGCTACATTTATTCGTAAAGCTTCTCGCAGTCATTTGGGCTCTAGAAAGATAAGTGGTAAACAAAATTGGAATGTCTCTTTTTTCTTCCTTGAATACAGATTTGTCGAGAAAGCTATGGGGTGATTGAACAGAAGAAGCTGATACCTGGGGGAGACAAAGTGACTGTGTGCAAGGAAAACAGGTTAGTCCTGTCCTCAGACTGTTGCAGATATTGCTGCCTTAGTTCTCTACACTTTTACTTTTAAGATCAAGCTTGAAGTTAAATTTTAGTCCCTCCCAAGAAGATGTAAGGATGATACAGCAAGAATTTATAGGTTTTAACAGATTTTTCATACTCGAAGAAGTACCAGACCTAGATTCAGGAGATAACTGTTTTAGTCCTAGATCTCCATTGTAATGGCCTTTTTTCCCTTGTCTCTTTTTTTAATTGGAATAAAGTTGATATACAATATTGGTTTCAGGTGTACAAAATAGTGACTTGATAGCTATGTACATTACTAGATGTTTGCCATGATAAGTATAGTTCCCCTCTTACCATACCAAGATGTTACAATATTATTGGTTATATCCTCTATATTGTTCTCCCATTCCTATTACTAACTTGTTGTACATTTTGTAGTTTGTACCTCTTTATTCCCTTCACCTATTTTAACCATCCTACCATGCCCTCCCTATGGTAACCAACAGTCTGTTGTCTATATTTATGAATCTATTTCTCTTTATTTGTTTGTTTTTTAGTTTCCACATATAAGTGAAATCATATGGTATTTGTTTTTCTCTGCCTGGATTATTTCACTCAGCATAATACCCTCGAGGTCCATCCATGTTGTCACAAATGGCAAGATTTCCTTTTTATGACTGAATAATATTCCATTGTATATATGTACCACCTCTTTATCCATTCATCTATTGATGGGCACTTGGGTTGCTTCTATATCCTTTCTATTGTGAATAATGCTGCAGTGAACATAGGGGTGCATCTGTCTTTTGGAATTAGTGATTTTGTTTTCTTCAGGTAAATTCCCAGAAGTGGAATTGCTGGGTCATACAGTATTTTCTATTTTTAGTTTTTTGAGGAATTTCTGTATTGTTTTCCACTGTGGCTCGACCGATTTACATTCCCACCAACAGTGTGGGAGGGTTCCCTTTTCTCCACATCCTTGTCAACACTTGCTGTTTCTTATCTTATTGATCCTAGCCATTTTGACTGATGTGAGGTGATATCTTACTGCGGTTTTCATTTTCATTTCCCTGATGATTTTGACATTGTGTATTGTTTCATGTGTTGCTGGGCACGTCTTTTTTTTGGAAAGATGTCTATTCAGGTCCTCTACCCATTTTTTAATTAGATTTTTTGTTTTGTTTTGAATTGTAAGAGTTCTTTATATATTTTGGATATTAGGCCCTTATTGAATATATCATTTACAAATATATTCTTCCATATGGTAGGTTGCCTTTATGTTCTTTTGAGGGTTTCCTTCACTGTGCAGAAGCTTTTTAGTTTAATGTAGTCCCACTTTTTATTTTTCATTTTGTTTCCCTTGCCCATAGAGATGTAGCCATAAAAAAATTTCTCAAACGTTGATGTTCATGAGATTCTTGCCTATGTTTTCTTCTTAGAGTTGTATGGTTTCATGTCTTACATGTCTCTTCAGTCTGTACAGAGTTTACTTTTGTATGTGGTATAAGATTCCATATTACTTCTTTGATCTTGAGCAAATCACGTAATCTGTTTGATCTCAGTTTCTCATCTGTCAAATGAGGGTTTTGAGAACTGCCCTGCCTACCTGATGTGAGGGATATGAGAATAACGTGAGATATTTATAGGAAAACATTTTGGAATGAATGAATTCCCAGCATGTCCCACAGGGTTTTTAGTATCCATCAGAGTTCCTTACACAGAAATGCTCAGAAAATGTGTGTTGAATAAATGAACATTATAAAGATGCTTACTATTACTGTTGTTTTACTGCTGAAGAATTTGTAATATCGGTTTTAGATTAAGTTATTCCCTCTGCCTCATGAAAATTCAAGTACATTGTTTTCTCAGGGTGATTCACAATCTGTGTTATCTCTTTAGAAGAGATAAAAAGTTAAATTTTGTTCACTTTGGTATTAAATTATGAGTGAGGTTACCAGCCATCTGCATATTCAGTTTGCAAACAGTGAGTGTCTACTCTGTGCAAGACTTGTTGCTGGGTATAGGAAATAAATAACTCCTTGAGAAGCTTAAGCTTAGCTGGGAAGGGTCGGTATAAGTAAATGATTGCAGTAGATTATGGGGTGTGTGATAGTAGAGTTATAGGCTGAATGTCATGGAACAGGGGTGGGGGAGAGCTACACTTTTACCAGATACTGAAGAATGCAGGCAGGGAGAACACATTTTAGGCACCAAGGGATAATGTGAGTCAGGACTTTCAAATCTGATGCATGGCAGAGAATGATGAGGATGTGTGTGGTAGGGGATAGGTGCTATTACATCGGGTGGAAGTTGTCAAGGCTTTGGATCAGGACATAGTTGATCTGTGTTTTAGAAAGAGAATTCTTTTGACCACATGGAAATAGACCACTTGTGGTGGGATTCACTAGGAGGCTGTTGACAGAGCTCAGGTAGGGGGTGATGAGGGCCAGAATGAAGTAGGTGGACTTACCACACTGGCTGTGCATTGTTATACCACAGGAGCTACTGTCTGGTTATATACAGATGGTGTGAGAGAGGTGTATGTATTGGTAAAACACTGTGGTTTCTAATTTGGACACCTGACTAACAAGAAACAGAATCTGTAGAGTTGTGGAGGACAAAGGAGAATTCCATTTGGATATGTTTATTTTGACATGACTCTGTGAAATCCAAGAGATTATGTTTAGAGCTGGAAAGTTTCCGTGTTTATCTAAAGAGAGGAGTCTTACATGAATATTTTGTTTAGTTACTTAAGCCAGCCTTAGTCACCAGTGAATTTAAGATGGCCTGCAAAAAAGAAAGAAGTGGTGAAATAAGAAACACAGGATGGAATAATGCACATTATCAGAGAAGCTGTATAAATTAGAATACAAGGCAGACTCACGAGATGAGGTTTAGAGATCATTACACATCAGCTAGAGTTAAAGCTTCTTGCGGTAAAGACGAGGAGAGGGTGGGGAAAGATGAGAGACTGTGGTCTCTATTTGGGAAGGTTTGGGGGGAGGAAAGCCAGGTTTCACTTCAGCTAGAGAAAAGTTACAGATGTAGAGAAGTTGGATGCTGTTTGTAAGCCTGATGGGAAGTTAAAACTATTCACCTTGGGCTTTAGTTGGCTTTTTACTACAAATAGTTGCGAGGTTGCAAGCAGAGGTCCTATGAAATTCATTTTAAGTGACGTGATCTTGGCTTCTTCCCAGAAATCTTCCCTTTTGAAAATAGGAACAATGGCAAAACTGACAGACCTCATCTCCCATCCTTTTACATTTTAAAGACACCTAGGAGCCAAATGTGGTCTAATGTAACATTCAGTAACCATTGTTGTCACATAAACCTTCCAGGCTATCCAGGGAGCCCCAGCTTTAGGGAAAGTGTGAGCTGTAATACCAAAGTTTAGTGAAATGATAGAGAAGTCTTCAAGTACCCAACAAAAATGGCTTCACATGATTAAATTATCTTGGCTCTAGGAACGTGATACAGAGTCTAGTCTTTTGTCAAGTAGGTGTTTCAGTCAAAACCTCTTGGGGCTTAAAGTACTGTCCTTTTTTAATATGGGTACTTTTATTAATAGCAAATTATTAATGCAAACAGGTGTGTTTTTCTGTATAGTCTGATGTTTTTAGAGTTGGGAAATTTATGGCCAATTATAAAGGGGACTTTTTGGCCCAGATGATTTCCCTTTTAGTTTTGATGATCAGTTTATAACATATATGTGTGTGGGCACATATGTGTAGATACATATACAACCTTTTGTTTCTCAAAGGATGTCTGAGCTTTTGTATCAGGTTTCAGATGAGGTAGTGTGTGCATCATTGGTTAGAAGCTAACAGTGGGCTAAGCATGTGGCTTGAGGAAGAGAACATTCAGGATGAGTCTTAGAAACACTGTGTGTGTTTGATACACTGGGTTGGGGCAAGAGTGATCTAATGCAGACACAAGCATTTGTGATGCAGTCTGCTGGCCAGCAGTTGTTGGCACTTGTAACTCTTTCTTATCTTTATAAAATTATTTCTCTGAGTATTTTTTATCTGCCTTTCTATGTTTCCTATCTCTGGGTTTGAGTTTCTGTCTCTCTACTTCTTTATTTTTTTGCATGAATAAAGGTCTTTTTTTAAAAATTAAGGTATTATTGATATACTCTCTTACAAATATTTCACATGAAAAATAATGTGGTTACTACATTCACCCATATTATTAAGTCCCAACCCACACCCCATTACAGTCACTGTCCATCAGTGTAGTAAGATGCCACAGAGTCCCTATTTGCCTTCTCTGTGCTACACTGTCTTCCCTGTGACCCCCACACCATGTGTATAAACATAAAACCCTTCAATCCCTTTCTCCCTCCCTCCCACCTGCCCTCCCACACTCCTCCCTTTGGTAACTGGTAGTTCCTTCTTGGAGGATGTGAGTCTGCTGCTATTTTGTTCCTTCAGTTTTGCTTCGTTGTTATACTCTAGAAATGAGGGAAATCATTTGGCACTTGTCTTTCTCTGACTGACTTATTTCACTGAGCATAATATCCTCCAGCTCCATTCATGTTGTTGCAAATGGTAGGGTTTGTTTATTTATTATGGCTGAATAATATTCCATTGTGTATATGTACCACATCTTCTTTATCCATTTATTTACTGATGGACACTTAGGTTGCTTTCATATCTTGGCAATTGTAAATAGCACTGCAATAAACATAGGGGTGCATATGTCTTTTTGAATCTGAGAACTTGTATTCTTAGGGTAAATTCCTAGGAGTGGGATTTCCAGGTCAAATGGTATTTCTATTTTTAGTTTTTTAAGGAATCTCCATATTGCTTTCCACAATGGTTGAACTAGCTTACATTCCCACCAGCAGTATAGGAGGGTTCCCCTTTCTCTGTATCCTCACCAGTATTTGTTGTTCTTAGTCTTTTTGATGCCATCCTTACTGGTGTGAGGTGATACCTCATTGTGGTTTTAATTTGCATTTCCCTGATGATTAGTGATGTGGAGCATCTTTTCATGTGTCTGTTGGCCATCTGAATTTCTCTGGAGAATTGTCTCTTCATATCCTCCACCCATTTTTTAATCGGGTTATTTGCTTTTTGGGTGTTGAGGTGTGTGAGTTCTCGGTATATTTTGTATGTTAACCCCTTGTCAGATATGTCACTTACAAATATATTCACCCATGCTGACGATGCCTTTTTGTTCTGTTGATGGTGTCTTTTGCCATACAGAAAATTTTTAGTTTGACGTAGTCCCATGTGTTCATTTTTGCTTTTGTTTCCCTTTCTCAAGGAGATACATTCAGGAAGAAATTACTCATGTTTATATTCAGGAGATTTTTGCCTATGTTGTCTTCTAAGAGTTTTATGGTTTCATGAGTTACATTCAGGTCTTTGATCCATTTTGAGTTTACTTTTGTGTATGGGGTTAAACAATAATCCAATTTCATTCTCTTGCATGTAGCTGTCCAGTTTTGCCAACACCAGCTGTTGAAGAGGCTGTCATTCCCCCATTGTATGTCCATAGCTCCTTTATCATATATTAATTGACCATATATGGTTGGGTTTATATCTGGGCTCTCTAGTCTGTTCCATTGGTCTATGGGTCTGTTCTTGTGCCAGTACCAAATTGTCTTGATTACTGTGGTTTTGTAGTAGAGCTTGAAGTCAGGGAGTGTAATTCCCCCTGTTTTATTCTTCCTTCTTAGGATTGCTTTGGCTATTCGGGGTCTTTTGTGGTTCCATATGAATTTTAGCACTATTTGCTCTAATTCATTGAAGAATGCTGTTGGTATTTTGATAGGAATTGCATTGAATCTGTAGATTGCTTTAGGCAGGATGGCCATTTTGACAGTATTAATTCTTCCTATCCATGAGCATGGGATGTGTTTCCATTTATTGGTATCTTCTTTTATTTCTCTCATGAGTGTCTTGTAGTTTTCAGAGTACAGGTCTTTCACTTCCATGGCAAGGTTTATTCCTAGGTATTTTATTTTTTTTGATGCAATTGTGAATGGAATTATTTTTCTGATTTCTCTTTCTGCTAGTTCATTGTATGTGTATAGGAATGCAACAGATTTCTGTGTATTAATTTTGTATCCCACAACTTTGCTGAATTCAGATATTAGATCTAGTAGTTTTGGAGTGGATTCTTTAGGGATTTTTATGTACAATATCATGTCATCTGCAAACAGGGACAGTTTAACTTCTTCCTTACCAATCTGGATGCCCTTTATTTCTTTGTGTTGTCTAATTGCTATGGCGAGTATCTCCAGAACTATGTTAAATAAAAGTGGCGAGTCTTGTTCCCAATCTTAAAGGAGAGACTTTCAGCTTCTCGCTGTTAAGTATGATGATGGCTGTGGGTTTATCATATATGGCCTTTATTATGTTGAGGTACTTGCCCTCTATACCCATTTTGTTGGGAGCTTTTATCATGAATGGAGGTTGAATTTTGTCAAATGCTTTTTCAGCATCTATGGAAATGATTGTGTGGTTTCTTACCTTTTTTTTTTATGTGATGGCTGATGTTGATGGATTTTCTAATATTGTACCATCCTTGCATCCCTGGAATAAATCCTACTTGATCATGGTGGATGATTTTTTTAATATATTTTTGAATTCCATTTGCTAATGTTTTGTTGAGTAGTTTTGCATCTATGTTCATCAAGGATATTGGTTGGTAATTTTCTTTTTTGTGTTGTCTTTGCCTGTTTTGGTATTAAGGTGATGCTGACCTTGTAGAATAAGTTTGGAAGTATTCCCTCTTTTACTTTTTGGAAGACTTTAACGAGGTTGGGTATTAGGTCTTCACTAAATGTTTGATAAAGTTCAGTGGTGAAGCCATCTGGTCCAGGCATTTTGTTGTTAGATAGTTTTTTGATTACCAATTTAATTTCATTGCTGGTAATTGGTCTATTCAGATTTTCTGTTTCTTTCTGGGTTAGCCTTGGAAGGTTGTATTTTTCTTGAAAGTTGCCCATTTCTTCTAGGTTATCCAGTTTGTTACCATATAATTTTTCAAAGTATTCTCTAGTAATTCTTTGTATTTCTGTGGAGTCCATAGTGATTTTTTCCTTTCTCATTTTTGATTCTCGTTATGTGTGTAGACTCTCTTTTTTTCTTGATTAGTCTGGATAGAGGTTTATATATTTTGTTTATTTTCTTGAAGAACTAGCTTTTGCTTTCATTGATTCTTTCTATTGTTTATTCTTCTCAATTTTATTTATTTCTTCTCTAATCTTTATTGTGACCCTCTTTCTACTGACTTTGGGCCTAATTTGTTCTTCTTTTTCTAGTTTTGTTAATTGTGAGTTTAGACTGTTCATATGGGATTGTTCTTCTTTCCCGAGGTAGGCCTGTATTACAATATACTTTCCTCTTAGCACAGCCTTCACTGTGTCCTAGATGTTGCGGTGTTCAATTATTGTTGTCATTTGTCTCCATATATTGCTTGATCTCTGTTTTAATTTTGTCATTGATACACTGGTTGTTTAGGAGCATGTTGTGAAGCCTCCATGTGTTTGTCAGATTTTTCATTTTCTTTGCATAATATATTTCTAGTTTCATACCTTTGTGATCTAATGAACTGGTTGGTACAATTTCAGTCTTTTTGAATTTACTGAGGCTCTTTTTGTGGCCTAGTATATGATCTATTCTTGAAAATGTTTCATGTGCACTCAAGAATGTGTATTCTGCTGCTTTTGGGTGTGGAGTTCTGTAGATATCTGTTAGGTCCATCTATTCTAATATGTTATTCAGTGCCTCTGTCTCCTTACTTATTTTCTCTCTGGTTGATCTGTCCTTCGGAGGGAGAGGGGTGTTGAAATCTCCTAGAATGAATGCATTGCATTCTATTTCCCCTTTTAATTCTGTTACTATTTGTTTCACATATGTAGGTGCTCCTGTGTTGGGTGCATAGATATTTATATTTATAATGGTTATATCTTCATGTTGGATTGACCCCTTTATCATTATGTAATGTCCTTCTTTATCTCTTGTGACTTTGTTTTGAAGTCTATTTTGTCTGATACAAGTACTGCAGCTCCTGATTTTTTCTCCCTATTAGTTGCATGAAATATCTTTTTCCATCCCTTCACTTTTAGTCTGTGTGTGTCTTTGGGTTTAAAGTGAGCCTCTTGTAGGCAGCATATAGATGGGTCTTGCTTTTTTTTATCCATTCAGTGACTCTATGCCTTTTTATTGGTGCATTCAGACCATTTACATTTAGGGTGAGTATCAGTAGGTATTAACTTGCCATTGCAGGCTTTAGGTTTGTGGTTACTAAAAGTTCAAGGTTAACTTCCTTACTATATAAGCATCTAACTTAACTCACTTAGTGTGCTGTTATAAACACAATCTAAAGGTTCTTGTTTTCTCCTCCTTTTTCTTCCTCCTCCATTCTTTATACATTAGATATCATATTCTGTACTCTTTGTCTATCTCTTGACTGACTTTGGGGATAGTTGATTTAATTTTGCATTTGCTTCATAATTAGCTGTTCTACTTTCTTTACTATTGTTTCATTACCTCTGCTGACAGTTATTAAACCTTAGGAACACTTCCATCTGTAGCAGCTCCTCCAAAATACACTGTAGAGACTGTTTGTGGGAGGTAAATTCTCTCAGCTTTTGCTTATCTGGAAATTGTTTAATCCCTCCTTCAAATTTAAATGATAGTGTCCCCGGGTAGAGTATTCTTGGTTCAAGGCCCTTCTGCTTCATTGCATTAAATATATCATGCCACTCCCTTCTGGCCTGTAAGGTTTCTGCTGAGAAGTCTGATGATAGCCTGATGGGCTTTCCTTTCTATGTGATCTTATTTCTCTCTCTGGCTGCTTTTATTAGTCTGTCCTTATTCTTGATATTTGCCATTTTAATTATTATATGTCCTGGTGTTGTCTTCCTTGGGATCCTTGTGTTGGGAGATCTGTGCACCTCTATGGCCTGAGAGGCTATCTCCTTCCCCAGATTGGGGAAGTTTTCAGCAATTACCTCCTTAAAGACACTTTCTATCCTGTTTTTTCTCTCTTCCTCTTCTGGTACCCCTATAATACGAATATTGTTGTGTTTGTATTGGTCACACAGTTCTCTCAGTATTCCTTCATTCTTAGAGATCCTTTTTTCTCTCTGTCCCTCAGTTTCTTTGTATTCCTCTTCTCTAATTTCTATTTCATTTATTGTTGCCTCCACTGTATCTAATCTGCTTTTAAAACCTTCCATTGAATGTTTCATTTCTGATACTGCATTCCATAATGATTGGGTCTCCAACTGAAATTAATTCCTGAGTTCTTGAATATTTTTCTGTACTTCCATGAGCATGTTTATGATTTTTTTTTTGAAATCTCTTTTAGGAAGATTTCATGAGACTGGTTTCATTTGACTCTTTGTCTGGTGTATATATGATTTTGCTTTGAATCAGGTTCCTTTAGTGCTTCATATTTGTTTGTGGCACCCTCTGGTGTCCAGAAGCTCTACTCTCTGGAGCTGTTCAGCCCCTGGAGCAATGTTGGGGTTTGCAGGCAAGTGGTGTTTGTGCCTGGGGGGAGGAAAGAGCTGTTTCCTGATTGCTGAATCCTCTACCTGTTTCCACTGCCAGAACCGGTGGGCTGAGCCTATAGGTATAAGCCTTTATGTTTTGTATTTGTAGCTGCTGTAGGTGGGCCTTCCCTCTGTCTGGCCTAATGCCAGGTTAGGGTTTGCTGGTTTGCAAGCCAGGTGCGGGCTGGCCAGGAGGAAGGCACAGTAGTCTGCATATCATGGTGGGGGTCCTTGTAGCTGCATAGCCAGCCATGGGGCTGGAGTGCCTGAAAATCCTGAAAATTTCCAACCTGCTGGGCAGAGTGTACCCAGACAATTTTGCCTACCTGTCCTTTCTCCTGAGCAGTAAGCTCTGTGCAGTCCTTGTCCATTTAGCAGCCCTCTCACTGTTAGGAAGTCTCTCAGACTGCCAGCCTTTCTTTTTTCCCAGAGCAGATGGATATGGATCCCTGTTTTCCACAAGCAGCTGGACTCAGTCTCTCCAGGTATTCTGTCTGTCTTAGCTTTCCAACACCCCTCATCACCAGAGCACCATGCAATGTAGGTTTGTGCTCTCAGAGCAGATTTCCAGGGCTAGGTGTTCAGCAGTCCCAGGCCTCCACTCCCTCCCTGCTCTGTTTTTCTTTCTCCCACCAGTGAGCTGGGGTGGGGAAATGGCTTGTGTCCCGCTGGGTCACTACTTTGGTACATTACCCTGTTCCGTGAAGTCTATTCTTTTCTCCAGGTTTATGCAGTCTGGCATAGCCTTCTTTCCTGTTGCTCTTTCAGGATTAGTTGTATTAATTATATTTTAGTATTATATGTGGTTTTCAGAGGAGGCCTCTGTCTCACTTCTCATGCTGCTATCTTTAATCCTCCCTCTACTTCTTTCTATCACTCTTATTTTCTCTCCTTATTCAATAGACATTTGTTTGAGTGAACAGTTGAGTTGACTGAATAGTTGAAAGACAAACTGTTCAGGAATGCTGAAATATAACACTGTTTATTTAGGTGATAAGCTGTTCTCATGCAATCATGTAAATAAGGAAATATGAAGACTGGTGTGGTTGAATCTGGAGGAGTTGAGAGACATCAACTTGAAAAGATTTATCTGGGAGGACAGATCTGGTTATAGAACTAGATTAGGAAGCCTACTAATATTTGGGTAATAGAAAGTGAAAATGAAAACATAATAAAAAGTTACAATGCTCTGTGAAGTGGTGGCTAAACCTTAATTGGTTCATTCAGAATGGTAAGTGGGGTGGTAAAGCTGGATAGGGGCATTGCTGGCAGAAGCTTCACTTGGGTGACCCACACTGGCTTAGTGGGGGATTAGGTTTTGGAGCCTTTGATGGTTAAGGAAGTACTGGAAGGCTTCGTGCAGCAGGCAATAAGAAGCTGCTGTTGGTTTGTGAGCAGAGCTGAGGCCCTGCATGATAGAAGTGGGTCCATAACACGTTGTCTTTCTTCCATCTGTTATATCTGTTGCTGACTCTTATGCCCTCACAATGTGCCCACAGACATGGTTCAGCCCTGCAAGTGGTGCTTCAGAGTCAGTGAGGAGAGTGTGCTTTTGTTTAAAAGGCACATAGGTTCGTGTTCTCCTATTTTGCAGTTGTTTGCCCCTAATTGATGAGTAAGAAACTGGATCTCATTTGTTTAAATTTTGTATTTTTCCACACATAGGCTATTTCACATGTTGTGCACAGCATTGGTTCATTTTATTGCTGTTGACCTCTAAAATAGTTTGTTTAAAACAAAAAGCAAATTAGAAGTGGTCACACAATATTGCAGATATGCTAAATGCTACTGAATTGTTCATTTAAATGGTTAATTTTATGTTATGTAAATTTCACCTCAATAAAAAGTATGTACATGTGCACACTCATGCAAACATGTCTTTGTGTATGGATTGAGTGTAAACTCTCAGGCAGGGAGAGCTGCTGAGCCATGCTTGGGTGGTGAGCATCAGCATACTACAGGATGCTTTCTTTCTACCAGTTATTTTGTGTTGCTAATTTGGGCCTATTAGGGATTAAAAATGGTTTTTGAGTGATAGTGTTTGACCCACTTTGAAGGGAGGTTATCCTACTAGGTGTTAACATGCAAGGTTTATGACTGTCTGAGGAACTATCAGATAGGTAGTACAAGAAACAGGGGGTAGAGATCAACCCAGATAGGAAATGGTGGAAATTGCTTGACATTATGAGAGGCATCATAAATATCCCTGTATCCTGGGGAAAGTGGCCAGCAGTGATGTGAATGGTAGGTAAAACTCTATGGAAAAAGTCCGACCATAAGTGAAAGAAAAAGGTTGCTGGCCAGAGCACGCGGATGGGAGTGTGTATGCTCAGATCTTACTGGGGCCCAGGCCCACTTAGCGCTGCCCTCTCAGGGCATATCTCTGTCCCAAACAGGGTGGCAGTATTTCTTTTTGGTAAAGTAGTCTGCTTCTGTCCCTTACACATTTCTCTGTTGGAACTAAATGATTTTCATGTGATTTGTATGAAATTTTTATTAACACTACTAACCCTTTGCTATCCTTACTTACTGCATTTTATTCCCAGCTTGTTTGCTTTTAGAAACGGTGAACTTCAAACTTTATAATTTATTAATTTTTGTGTTGTCATTTTTGTTGATTATTTCTTTTGGTCTTATATCACTAATCTTGTCTTTCCCTGTCAATTTATATATTGATAAATACTTAATATTATTTCTTCAATTTAAAAAAATCTTTTTTGAGCCTGCAGTCTAAGGTAAAAATCTGAATTGTTTCCAGATTGCTGGTTTCTTTAGATATTCTTACAGGTGAACTTAGAGTAATTAAATTCCAAATCCAGTTTTGGTTTCGATTTGAATTATGGTAAACTAAAAGTTAATTTGGGAAGAACCGATACTTTTATGATATTCAGTCACCATCCAAAGGCCTATTTTACATTTCTTTCTGATATTCAATTTTTTCTTTTCACATAGGCTACACATACTTTTTATTAGTGGTTTTTATAAATATTTTGATTTCTTATCTCTACTCGGAGAGCCTTTTCCATGTATTTTGTTATTAATTAGTATACCTAGAAGTAATTACTGATTTTTGTATATTTATCTGGTAACTGGTCAGTTCCTCAAACTTGTTAAATGTAATAGTTCTCAGCTGATTTTCTTGGGTCTTCAGTATATAATTACATGCCTGCAGAAAAAATTTTCTCCAATAATTATGCCCTGTAGCTCCAGGGAAAACTTTTTCCTGGCCTGGGGTGAATAAACTAGTAGAACCGAAATGAGTCAAGGAGGCGGCTTGATTGGGAGAAACCCTTTTTATTGCTCACACGGAGGCCTGGCTCCCTCTGTTCTGGTAGGGGCACACTCTCTCCTTTCTCCTCGGTCTCCTCTAGCAGAGCCCACCTGGTGGTCCCCGTCTCTGCAGACACAGTGCACCCACTTTCTCACCCGCCCCTTCCCGGAGGACCTCCATGGCGCTTCCTGGTAACTGACAGGCACCAGACCAGTTGTACCAGAAGGGAGGCAGAAGAGAGCAGCCATCCTCTCTCCTCCCCTTCCCCCGGAGTCTGTGGACAGAAACACCAATTGATACATAAATGGACTAAGGCCAAGCGGAGGATTCTGGGAATACTATAATTTACCCGACATGCTCCATCTGTCATTTAGTTTTGCTTTTTTGCTGGACTGAGAAAAATACTAAATCACAGCTCTTATTCCTAGACATAAGAAATTAATACTGAATTTTATTATTATGTTTTTGCTTAGATGATCATTGACTTCTTCTATAGCATGTTGTTTTGATTTTGTCTTTGGTTAGCCTGGCCCTAAAGAAGATTAATAACCACCTTAAGATTTACTCAGCTATTGCCATTAGCAACAGGTCAGAGCTGCCTTCTTTTCCCTAAGGTAAGGAAGTGTAATTTTTGCTTCTGTGTAATTTTAACCTTTAAAGGAAATGTAAGAAAATGTATCTGACTCTTTAAATTTTGGAGGACTCTAATTTTTAAGTTATTTTTACTTCATTCAGAATACCCAGATGTGAAGTTGAAATAGCCTTTTTTGTATATTCATAATGTCATATGGCAATATAATGAGCTATAAGAAATATATATATTTGGTCATTCAGATGACCAAAAATACATTTCTCAGATACATTTGGCCTTCATCCACAGTCCCTGAAAACATTTTAGAGCCAAAAGGCTGTCTTTTTATGTAAATGGAGAGTCCTTTTGGACCTCACCCAAGGGTTGGGGCTGGTCTCTCAGCAGACCAGCCTTGTGAATAAAGGGTGGGAACTCTTAGCCCACAGTGCCTGGGAGGGGAGAGAGAAGGGCCTGGAGGTTGAATCAGCCAGTGGCCAGTGATTTAATTAATCATGACTATGCAGTGAAACCCTCACAAAAACTCATGAGAAGAGCATTTTGCTCTCCATCTTTTTTGCATGCTGCTTTCTTGTTGGAGAGAGTGACCATGCTTAGGGAACCAAAACGCCTCCACATGCCACTGAGCCAGGCCCAGGATAGAAACTCCTTTACTGGGACCTTGCCCAGTGTATGTGTTCACTTGGCTATTAGTTCATTCCCTTTACAGTATCCTTCTTTAAACTGGTAAATCTAAGTGTTCTCCTGAGTTCTGCGAGCAACTCTAGCAAATTAATTGAACCTAAGGGGGAGGTCGTTGGAACTCCAATCTGTAGCCAGTTGGTCAGCAGCGCAGTAACCTCCTGGGACCTGTGACTGGCCTCTGGAGTGGAGGATGGAGCAGAGCCCCTAACCCAGAGAATTTGGTGTGGTCTCTGGGCAGACAGTATCAGAATTGCATTGAATTCTCAAGACACCCAGCTGGTGTTTGAGAATTGCGTGGTGCCTGGATGGAAACTGTACCACCACCATCACCCCCAACACACACACACATTGGAATTGGGTTAAAAAAAAAACAGAAGGAATTGGTATGAAATGCACATATTAAAGTTTTTTATCCCTTCTGGAAGGAAATCAAAACCTCAGTTTTTAAGATGAAACCAAAACAAGATAGTTAATTGAATTTCCTGTTCTGCATTAAAGGCCACATTATTTTCTGACAATAAAGAATCATAAACTTAGTATAATGGTATTCATTTTCTCCCCTTTTGCAATGGGGGAGAGGAGGAGGATTGAATTTCTTATAGTATCTTTTTCTCTTATGTAGTAATAATAATAGCTGATATTTCTAAAGCATTTAATATATGTCAGACACTATTCTGTGGGTTTTATGTGTATTAACTCATTTTCCACAATAACCTGTGAGGCACTGTTATTACCTTTTACAGATGAGGAAAAATTGAACACAGTTGACTGAATTGCCCAAGGTTCATTGCTTATTGGAGGCTGTGATTTGATTCCACACAGAGTATACCGAGTCCTTTTGTTTTTGAAAATACTGTTTTATTAACACTACAGTGGTAAACAACTTTATGCTATGTTTCTTTATAGATCAGTGGGTCACATACAATTCAAAACCCACAAAGAAGCTAAGCGTCTTTACATTAAATGTGTCCTTCCTAAAAATCCCTAACTGTATGCCAGTCTATCCTGAAGCAGTAAAATTTGATTATGCAACATTTTATATTTAATGTCACATTTATGTAGCAAAATAATGAAGGCACAACTAAGCAAACATAAATCCCTTCTACTTCTGATCTGGGGATGTGGGAGACACACTTGGACTGGTTCTTCAAATATATATTTTTTCCAAACATTAGCTTCAGTGAAGAGTTCTGATAATTGTCACAGCTACATTCTAAAAGCTACATGACAGGACTTCACAAAGATCAAACTACGTAACACTGGATACACATGCTTTACAGAATTTGCTGTATTCTATATCTCTTCAAGTAAATTAATATTTCTAAAATGCTAGATAAAGGGACTTAATACTTAAACATTTGGGGTTTAAAAAAATTTTTTTACACCTTTGTAAATAGACACTACCAAGAAAACACATAAACATGAGACTGTAAATAATGAACACATATGTTACAATATTATACAGGTTATACACTTTCCTTCTTGGAACTGTATTGTTTCTGTACATATAAATATTCAGAAGGTTCTTTAGAATTTGAAGTGGCACTTTTCCAGGCCTCATTAACAGTACTCTTATGATCTCCATCACAGGATTCCTCCATTCCCTCACTCTTCTCTGAAGTGTAAAACCGACGTCTGGGTTACGAAAGCAAAGTTTCAAAGATGAGATTTTCCTTGGGTTCTTTTTCTGCACTGGAGAATTTCAGAACTAAAGAAGCTGAAGTGTTAAGCGTTGAGAACGTGTTCAGTCTCGGCTTAGCTGTTCCGTGCGTAGTGTGATGATAGTGTTATGAATGGGTTTCAGGGACATTTCTTACTTCGCATCTACTTGACACCCTTAATAAGCCTCAGTTCCAGTCCTCACAGAAGAGATCATGAAAAAGTCATTTTAAACTTAACTCAGTTTTTTCAACACCTTATGTACAAAATGGAAACCAAATTTGAAACGGGCTAGCCAGTATCTGACTGCTTCAATTTAACATCTTTTTAGAAATGTCAGAATTGATTTGTCTTGTATTTTGGTCCAAAACCTGAGCCCTTTTAAGTCCACTGATATTCAGGGGAAAGAAGTGTTTTTTTCGTCGTCATTCTTTTTAATCGCTGCCCTCCCCACCTTCCAGCTTATTTCTTGGCGTCATCAGGCACCGCAGAGTGGGGACCCTCAGCAGCCACCTGCCGCACGGCCTCTGCGGCGGTCTCGTCCCCCTCATCCTCCTCGTCCTCCTCCCCCTCCTCGTCCCCCTCGTCCCCCTCGTCCTCCTCATCGTCCTCCTCCCCCTCCTCCCCCTCTAAGGTCCATGCACATCCCTCCATCTCACCAGTAAGTGCTTGGATTTTGGCAAGTAAGGGCTTATAGATGTCATTATACTTTTTCTCCAGAGCCTGGAATTCCTTATCAAATTTGGCTTCTATCTTATCACACCGCTTCTGCAGCTTTTTGAGGGCCAGCACTCGGCACTTCACTGAGTTGGGAAGGCTCTCGATAAAGTCATTTTTAGGCCTTGATGCATTCTCTGTCGGCGTCTGGGGCTCCTCGGCCGTGCGGCCGGCCGCGCTGTCGGAGCCGCCCCGCTGCACACCGCCTTCCGCTATTACCTCCTCCGTCTCGGCCGCAGCCGCTGCCGCCTGGCTCGGCTCTGCAGGCCCCTGGTTCTCCGAGTCGGCCATATTCTGGGAGAAGCTGCGGAGGTCGGGTGGCTCCCGCAGAGACCCACACCCGAGCTGCACCGGCGCGGTCCTGGGGATGCGGCAAGTGGCCGTGACGTTGGCCGCGGCCCCGCCCTCTCGGCTTGGGACCGGGACTGGCTGTCCCCCGTCAGCTGACGGTCGGGCCCTCGTACTGCGCAGAGCCTCGGTTGCTACCCTGTCGTCTCCCTGGCATTGCAACCAACGTCAGAACCCATTTCTTAGATACCCTGCCCGCTTCCGTCCGCAGACGTGCGCCTGTAAAGCGGAGCTGGGAATGGCTATGTGTGCCAGAGGCACACACTTGTTCGGAAACTGCTTGGATGGCTGCGGCCTTTTTCAGTTTGCTCCTATGCGCCCCCACCCCGACTCCTGACCCCCTTTTATATGATTGCTCACTGTGTCTGGTAGCTCCCCATTTGTCTACCTCGTGCCACAGCTGGCTTTGCTCTGCCTTGGTGGAGTGTCTCTTTTGGAGTTGCCTTTGATCACCTACTAGGTTCCTCCGAATTCCTTTCCAGAAACAACTGAAGGCACGGGAGAGCTGACTCCATTGCACCCACCTGGGTACCTGGTGCATGTGTGTGGACAGGGCAGCTTGCACGTCCGTCTGCCCACCCAGCAGTCCGCTTTGGCCGCTTCTCAGCCCAGCGGCATATATACTGATGGCAAGGTCTTTTCTCAGTGAGGTAGATCCTAGAAGCAGTTTGGGAGCCGTGTGGATAGGGAATCTCAGGACCCCGGGTATCCTGGAATGTGTTCTAAATGGTTTCTGAGAATCCGTGGCCTTTGGAGAGAAATAAAGCTGGAGGAGAGCCAAATAAAAGCAATGCCCTCTAACACCTGATGTGTCCAGGGCAAGGGACCCCCGTTTCTGTCCCAGTTGAAGTGTGTGTTTATTTAGTATGCTGTTCATGGGGGTGGGGGGAGACATATGTACACATTGTCCCCCACATACTTGACACAGTTCAGCCTCTGGGCTGTGATTCTTGATGGTGATTTGTATCTGAGAACATTAAAAAAAAAAAAGTCTTAAATACCAAACTTTTTTTCTCTTGACAGCAGAGTGAGTAGACATTAGTTTCTTGTTTATTAAACCAAACTGAAAGCACTTGAATAAGGCTGAGGGTGCATATTTTAGGTATGGAAGGCAAATGATCCAGGGATTCCTCAGGAATGACTTCAGATTCAGCATTACTACTTTAAGTAATTTTCTTTCACTATATTGGGCCTTGCTAAAGCTTTACCATGAAGCATATGAATGTGTTAGGAATTGGTGCCATCTTTTGGTTCTTGTGAATATTAAATTAGTTAATAATATGTAAGGCACTTAGTGCTGACACATAGCAAGCAGTCCATGCTTTTTTAAAATAAAATAATGGTATTCACTAATACTGCAAAGACAAACTGCAGTAATATTCTTTCTTAGAAAAGGACATCTTTGTGCTCTTCCCCAAAGTAACTAATATACTCCTATTAGCTAACAACCTAGTTTTTAAAAATGTATTTGTGATTCCTATTGTCTATTTTACTTTCTAAATTCTCCAGATAATTTAACTTTTCCCCATCACTGTTACCATTTGTAATGACTGAGTTTTACTGTTAAGGCTGAAATTTCAACCTTAGTCCTGACTGAATCTGACTACATTTAGTTGTTGAAACTATACATATCCTATATACCATACAGTCCATCCATGTACCATCTCTTGATGGCTACAGCTACCTTAAGGTTACAAATGCTTATTCTCTCTTTAAAGATAAGGAACTTAGAAACAGAAAAATTAAATGAAATAAATAGTATATTACCATATGTATTGCTTGATTGGCACAATTAAAGGCAGAAAACAGGCCTTCTAACTCCTGTAGTATAGAAGTTGTGACAGACTTAAAAAAAAAAGCCCAAATTTTAATAAAATCCATTTGTCTAACTTAATTTGTTTGAGACAAACAGATGTCATCATCTTTCAGAATTTTTATATTCTTGTCTTAAAACAGTGTTCAATTTCTAATAAATAACATGTTCCTTATTTCCGTCTGAGAGTTAACTAGAAGCACTTTAATGCTCATATTTCTAGCAATATTCTGTTTGATGTATATTTATTTATTCGTTTGTTTATTTCTAAGATAATAATCGCTGTCTGTCCAGCTCTTCTCTTTCCTTTGAGCCGTCATCAGAACCTCCTCTAATGTCCAGACTGGTCAACAGTCTTTGCAAGGCAATCCAGGCTTCTATTCAGTGCCTCAAAACTTTCTCAGCCTCTACCCATTATCTAATTCCAAAATCATTTTTATATTTTTAGATATTTGCTATTGTAGTACACTGCTTCCTGGTATCAAATCTGTATTAGTCAGGGTTCTCCAGAGAAACAGAACCAAGAGGAGATGTGTGTGTGTGTGTGTGTGTGTGTGTGCGTGTGCGTATGAATCAGAGGAGGAGAGAGTGATTTTATGGAATCTTCTTGAGTGTGGGGGTGACAAGTCAGAAACCTTCAGGGCAGGACAGTAGACTGAAAATTCTGGCAGGAGTGATGATATAGTCTGGAGGCCTTCCTTTTTGGAGGATCTCAGTCTTTTAAGACCTTCATCTGCTTGGATGAGGTCCACCTGCATTATGAAGACTAATCTGCTTTACTCAAAGTTTACTGATTTAAATGTTAGTCACATCTAAAAATACCTTCACAGCAACATATTGACTGGTGTTTGACCCAACAGTTGTGTGCCACAGCCAAGGCAAGTTGATTCATAAAATAAACCATTGAAGCCATAATAAAACATCATGCTGAAGGTGCTTCTCTTCAGCAGCTCTACCAGAAAGATGTTATGATTCTTGTCTGATGGGTTTCGGGAGAGCAGTGCACCGTGTGCCCTGTAAGAAGATGTAAGGCATCTATGGTTGAGGTGTACAGTAATCTTACTACATTAGTGGCTTTTATTTTTTTATTTTTTATTTTGCTCTCATTAATGTACAATTACATGAACAACATTGTGGTTACTAGACTCCCCCTATTATCAAGTCCCCACAACATACCCCTTTACAGTCACTGTCCATCAGTGTAGTAGATGGTATAGAATCACTTCTTGTCTTCTCTGTGTTATACTGCCTTCCCTGTTACTCCCTGCCCCACATTATACATGCTAATCATAATGCCCCTTTTTCCCCCTTATCCCTCCCTTCCCACCGATCCTCCCCAGTCCCTTCCCTTTGGTAACTGTTAGTCCATTCTTGGGTTCTGTGAGTCTGCTGCTGTTTTGATCCTTCACTTTTTGCTTTGTTCTTATACTCCACAAATGAGTGAAATCATTTGATATTTGTCCTTCTCAGCCTGGCTTATTTCACTGAGCATAATACCCTCTAGCTTCATCCATGTTGTTGCAAATGATAGGATTTGTTTTCTTCTTATGGATGAATAATATTCCACAGTGTATATGTACCACATCTTCTTTATCCATTCATCTACTGACGGACATTTAGGTTGCTTCCATTTCTTGGCTATTGTAAATAGTGCTGTGATAAACATAGGGGTGCATATGTCTTTTTCAAACTGGGCTGCTGCATTTTTAGGGTAAATTCCTAGGAGTGGAATTCCTGGGTCAAATGGTATTTCTATTTTTAGTTTTTTGAGAAACCTTCATCCTGCTTTCCACAATGGTTGAACTAGTTTACATTCCCACCAGCAGTGTAGGGGGGTTCCCCTTTCTCCATATCCTCAATAACATTTGTTGTTGTTTGTCTTTTGGATGGTGGCCATCCTAACTGGTGTGAGGTAGTATCTCATTGTGGTTTCAATTTGCATTTCTCTGATGATTACGGATGTGGAGCATCTTTTCATGTGCCTATTCGCCATCTGAGTTTCTTCTTTGGAGAAATATCTGTTCAGCTCCTCTGCCCATTTTTTAATTGGCTTATTTGCTTTTTTTTTGTTGAGGTGTGTGAGCTCTTTATGTAATTTGGATGTCAGCGCCTTATCAGATATGTCACTTATAAATATATTCTCCCATACTGTAGGATGTCTTTTTGTTCTAGTGATGGTGTCCTTTGCTGTACAGAAGCTTTTTAGTTTGATATAGTCCCACTTGTTCATTTTTGCTTTTGTTTCCCTTGCCCAGGGAGATATGTTCATGAAGAAGTTGCTCATGTTTATATTCAAGAGATTTTTGCCTGTATTTTTTTTCTAAGAGTTTTATGGTTTTATGACTTACATTCAAGTCTTTGATCCATTTTGAGTTTACTTTTGTGTATGGGGTTAGACAGTAATCCAGTATCCTTCTCTTACATGTAGCTGCCCAGTTTTGCCAACACCAGTTGTTGAAGAGGCTGTCATTCCCCCATGGCATATCCGTGGCTCTTTTTTATATATTAATTGGCCATATACGCTTGGTCTTATATCTGGGCTCTCTAGTTTGTTCCATTGGTCTATGGGTCTGTTCTTGTGCCAGTACCAAATTGTCTTGATTACTGTGGCTTTGTAGTAGAGCTTGAAGTCAGGGAGCATAATTCACCCTGCTTTATTCTTCCTTCTCAGGATTGCTTTGGCTATCCAGGGTCTTTTGTGGTTCCATATGAATTTTAAAACTATTTGCTCTAGTTCATTGAAGAATGCTGTTGGTATTTTGGTAGGGATTGCACTAAATCTGTATATTGCTTTAGGCAGGATGGCGATTTTGACGATATTAATTCTTCTACCCATGAGCACGGGATGTGTTTCCATTTATTGGTATCTTCTTTAATTTCTCTCATGAGTATCTTGTAGTTTTCAGAGTATAGGTCTTTCACTTCCTTAGTTAGGTTTATTCCTAAGTATTTATTCTTTTTGATGCAATTGTGAATGGAATTGTTTTCCTGATTTCTCTTTCTGCTAGTTCATTGTAAGTGTATAGGAATGCAACAGATCTCTGTGTATTAATTTTGTATCCTGCAACTTTGCCGAATTCAGATATTAGGTCTAGTAGTTTTGGAGTGGATTCTTTAGGGTTTTTTATATACAATATCATGTCATCTGCAAACAGGGACAGTTTAACTTCTTCCTTACCAATCTGGATGCCTTTTTTTTCTTTGTGTTGTCTGATTGCCATTGTGAGGATCTCCAGAACTATGTTGAATAGAAGTAGGGAAAGTGGGCATCTTTGTCTTGTTCCCAATCTTAAAGGAAAAGCTTTCAGCTTCTTGCTGTTAAGTATAATGTTGGCTGTAAGTTTGTCATATATGGCCTTTATTATGTTGAGGTGCTTGCCCTCTATACCCATTTTGTTGAGAGTTTTTATCATGAATGGGTGTTGAATTTTGTCGAATGCTTTTTCAGCATCTGTGGAGATGATCATGTGGTTTTTGTCCTTTTTGTTGAAGAGGTGGATGATGTTGATAGATTTTCAAATGTTGTACCATCCTTGCATCCCTGAGATGTATCCCACTTGATCATGATGGATGATCTTTTTGATGTATTTTTTAAATTCGGTTTGCTAATACTTTGTTGGGTATTTTTGCATCTGTGTACATCAGGGATATTCATCTGTAATTTTCTTTTTTTGTGGTGTTTTTGCCTGGCCTTGTAGAATGAGTTTGGGAGTATTCCTTCCTCTTCTACTTTTTGGAAAACTTTAGGGAGATTTGGTATCAGGTCTTCTTTAAATGTTTTATAAAATTCAGCACTGAAACCATCTGGACCTGGAGTTTTGTTCTTAGGTGATTTTTTGATTACCAATTCAATTTCCTTGCTGGTAATTGGTATATTCAGATTTTCTGTTTCTTCCTGGGTCAGCCTTGGAAGGTTGTATTTATCTAAAAAGTTGTCCATTTCTTCTAGGTTATCCAGTTTGTTACCATATAAATTTTCATAGTATTCTCTCATTTTTACATATAATGAGTATTTTCTCATTATATACAAATAATTGTACATACATTCTCATTATATACAAATAACTTGTATATACAAATATTGTATATAATGAGTATTCTCTCATTATATACAAATAATTCTTTGTATTTCTGTGGTTTCTGTAGTGATTTTTCCTTTTTCATTTCTGATTCTGTTTATGTGTGTAGACTCTCTTTTTTTCTTGATAAGTCTAGCTAGGGATTTATCTATTTTGTTTATTTTCTCAAAGAACCAGCTCCTGCTTTCATTGATTCTTTCTATTGTTTTATTCTTCTCGATTTTATTTCTGCTCCAATCTTTGTTATATCCTTCCTTCTACTGACTTTTGGCCTCATTTGTTCTTCCTTTCCTAGTTTTGTTAATTGTGAGTTTAGACTGTTCATTTGGGATTGTTCTTTCCTGAGGTAGGCCCGTATTGCAGTATACTTCCCTCTTAGCACGGCCTTTGCTGCATCCCACAGATTTTGCATTAATTATTGTTTAATTTGTTTAATTTTCATTGTCATTTGTCTCCATATATTGTTTGATCTCTTGTTTTTATTTGGTCATTGATCCATTGTTTGTTTATAAGCATGTTATTAAGCCTCCATGTTTTTGTGGGATTTTTCATTTTCTTTGTGTAATTTATTTCTAGTTTCATACTTCTGTGATCTGAGAAGCTGGTTGGTACAATTTCAATCTTTGTGAATTTACTGAGGCTCTTTTTGTGGCCTAGTATAACATCTATTCTTGAAAATGTTCCATGTGTACTTGAGAAGAATGTCCTGCTGCTTTTGGGTGTGGATGGAGTGTTCTGTAGATGTCTGTTATGTCCATCTGTTTTAATACATTGTTCAGTGCCTCTGTCTCTTTACTTATTTTCTGTCTGGTTGATCTGTCCTTTGGAGTGAGTGGTGTGTTGAAGTCTCCTTAAATAAATGCATTGCATTCTAGTTCCACCTTTAATTCTGTTAGTATTTGTTTCACATAGTAGGTGATCCTGTGTTGAGTGCATAGATATTTATAATAGTTATATCCTCTTGTTGGACTGAGCCTTTTATCATTATGTAATGTCCTTCTTTGTCTCTTGTTACTTTCTTTGTTTTGAAGTCTATTTTGTCTGATACAAGTACTGCAACTCCTGCTTTTCTCTCCCTATTAGTTTCATGAAATATCTTTTTCCATCCCTTCACTTTTAGTCTGTGTATGTCTTTGGGTTTTAGTGAGTCTCTTGTAGGCAGCATATAGACTGGTCTTGTATTTTTATACATTCAGTGACTCTATGTCTTTTTATTGGTGCATTCATACCATTTACATCCAGGGTGATTATCGATAGGTATGTACTTATTGCCATTGAAAGCTTTAGATTCGTGGTTACCATAGGTTCGAGGGTAATTCCCTTACTATCTAACAGTCTAATTTAACTCACTTTGTATGCTATTATAAACATAACCTAAAGGTTCTTTATTTTTTCCTTTTTCTTCCTCCTCCAGTCTTTATGTTAAGTATCATATTCTGTACTCTTTGTCTATCCCTTGGGTGACATCTATTTAGCCTTACAAATGCTTCCATCTATATAAGTCCCTCCAAAATGCACTGTAGAGGTGGTTTGTGGGAGGTAAATTCTCTTAGCTTTTGCTTATCTGAAAATTGTTTAATCCCTCCTTCAAATTTAAATGATAACCTTGCCTGGTAGAGTATTCTTGGTTCAAGGCCCTTCTGCTTCATTGCATTAAATATATCATGCCACTCCCTTCTGGCCTATAAGGTTTCTGTTGAGAAATATGATGATATCCTGATGGGTTTTCCTTTGTATGTGATCTTTTTTCTCTCTCTAGCTGCTTTTAAAAGTCTGTCTTTATCCTTAATTTTTGCCATTTTAGTTATCATATGTCTTGATGTTTTCCTTGGGTCTCTTGTATTGGGAGATCTGTGCACTTGCGTGGCTTGAGAGACTATTTTCTTCCCCAGATTGAGGATGTTTTCAGCAGTTACCTCCTCAATGACACTTTCTATTCCTTTTTCACTCTCTTTTTCTTCTGGTACCCCTATAATATGAATAATGTTCCATTTGGATTGGTCACACAGTTCTCTCAATATATTTCATTCTGAGATTCTTTTTTCTCTCTGTGCTCAGCTTCTTTGTATTCCTCTTCTCTAATTTCTATTCAATTTACCATCTCTTCTGCTACATATAATCTTTTAAATCCCTCCATTGTATGTTTCATTTCAGATATCTTAATGATTGAATCTCCGTCTTAAATTCATCCGAGTTCTTGAATATTTTTCTCTTCCTCCATGAGCATGTTTATGATTTTTATTTTAAACTCTCTTTCAGGAAGATTGGTGAGTTCAGTTTCATTTGGTCCTTTTTCCGGTGTTTGTGAGTTTTGATCTGAACCATGATCTTCTGACGTTTCATAATTCTATGTGGTGCCCTTTAGTGCCCAGAAGCTCTAGTCTCTGGAGCTGCTCAGCCCCTAGTGTGAGGTTGGTGGTTGTAGGGAAGCAGTGCTGGTGCCTGGCTGGAGGAAAGATCTGTTTCCTGATTCCTGTCTGCAGTGCCTGTCTCCAGTGTCAGAGCCAGTGGTCCAAGCACACAGGTATAAGCTTCTGTGCTTGGTGTCTCTAGCTGTTGTAGGCAGGGCCTCCCTCTGGCTGGCCTGATGCCAGTGCAGTGACTGCCAGTTTGTGAGCAGGTGCCAGTAGGCCAGGAGGAAGGCGCATTAGGCTGCGTGTCACAGTCGGGGGAACTTGGAGCTGAGTATGCAGCCATGGGGAATGAGCACCTGAAGCTCCTCAAAGTTCCCAACCCTGCTGGGCAGAGTGCGCCCAGACAACCTTGTCCACCTATTCCTTCTCCCGTGCAGCAAGCTCCATGTAAACTCTGCCCCTTCAGCAGCCCTCTTGCCACTAGGAAGCCTCTCAGACTTCCTGTCTTTCCTTTATCCCAGAGTGGCTGGATATGGATCCCTGTCCTCCACAGATGACCAGAATCTTAGTCTGTCAAGCACTCCGCCTGTCCCAGCTCCCCAACCCCATCAACCTTCAGAGCACCACACAATGTAGGTTTGTGCTCCAAAGCTGACCTCCAGGGCTGGATGTTCAGCAGTCTTAGGCTTCCACCCCCTCCCTGCTCCGTTTCTCTTCCTCCTGCCGGTGAGCGGAGGTAGGGGAAGGGCTTGGGTCCCGCCAGATCAAGGCTTTCGTATGTTACCCTGTTTTGTGAGGTCTGCTCTGTTCATGAGGTCTGTATGCAGTCCGGTTCAGCCTTCTTTCCTGTTGCTGTTTTAGGGCTATTTGTATTAACCATATTTTCACACTATATGTGGTTTTGGGAGGAATTCTCTGTCTCACCTCTCATGCTGCCATCTTGAATCTCTAGTGGCTTTTATTTTTAAAAAATTTACCCCATTGTCAAGATGAGAAAGCACAGGCTGAGTAGTTAGCATACAGGACGTGGCAGAGCCTGCATTTGAACCCGTCTGCCCAACTTGTCCACTGCATTGCATTGCCTGTTGGTTTGCTGTTGGGATAGATAGTGACTGCCTAAGAAGTGTCTGCTTGGGAGGAAACAGAAAATGTTCAAATGGGGTTTGATAAAGTAGTGTGTTATGTTGAAGGAGTGGAAAGTATCTGTCTTTATAATGTCACATTTTTGAAAATTGAAAAAAAGTACAAAATAGTGCAAAGACTAAATGAGAAGAAACATCTTTGTATCTATGATTCAGAATAAACAGTTTTTGCTTCAGATTTTTTAATGAAGGAAGAAAATTAATGGTACCATTGAAACTCTTCCTGTAAACCTCCTTAATCCTGTTCCTCTCTTCTACCCTTTCTTAAACAGACAAAACACTGAAGAATTTTAGGCATATTCTGTCATGTTTTTATACTTCCATAATGTGCATTAAGACAAGAGCTTTGTGGTTTCTGGCATGACTATACCGCCTTTTTTCTGTATGTTCTCATATGATTGGATGTTTTTGTCTCTCCTAATTCTCTGTAAGAAAACACTGCCGTGCACATCCCTGTACTCTCTTCTTGTGCACTCAAGTGAGACTCTCTCTGGGTCACCCACCTAGTAGTAGAGTAGCCGGATCAAAGGGTACTTACATTTTCAACTTTTCTAGATACTGGCAATTTTTCATCCCAGTTGTTTCTCAGTTCACATTCCCACTAGTAAAGACTGAATATGCATACAGACAATGGCAGACCATATGTAAAAATAGAACTCTGACCTGCAACTGGCAGAAACCTGCCTCAGTAATCTGCTTGTTACCTGTTAGACCTGCAGGAAGCTATTGTCTTAATTTGCATATGACTGATTATTAGTGGGATTGAGCCACTGTATAAGACAGTTCTTTCCAGAGCAGGTTAAGGGATTTACAGAAAGAAGTAAAGAAATTACCTTTTAAAACAGGTGAAGATAAATATCAGATGATTTAACTTTCTGATAGGGTGGGGAACAGAGCCTAGAACCACTATTTTAGACTTTTAAGCACAAACATTTTTTCCTAAATTTTAAGGAGGGCCATGAGTAAGATGAAAACTGACCTACCCGGCTTCCTCCCCTTCCTACCTGCCTCCCCTGCCTCCAGATCCACCTGAGACACCGTGGTGGAGTCCTTGGACTAGGCCCCAACCTGCACAATGCCTTAGAATGCCCATGGCTTGAGAATTTGGTGAAATTCCATTTTCTTTTTAATGGCTCTGAAACTCAGTGTAGAAGGGGAACTTGAGAAACTCTGTAAGACTGGGCTAAATGTGTCCTCTATTTCTTTGGTCTTTTGGCAGGCAGGAATTTGTGGATGCCTATGTGAACTATATCTTCCAAACCTCAGTTCATGAATGGTACACAGCCTTCTCCGATGGCTTCCTAAAAGTGTGTGGTGGCAAAGTGCTCGAGCTCTTCCAGCCTTCAGAGCTGAGGGCCATGATGGTGGGCAACAGTGACTACGACTGGGGGAAGCTAGAGGAGGTAAGCCTTGGAGGCGCTGTCTTTGGCCTCTTGAGGAAGCACGGTGACCTGGCCGGGCGTGCCTGGAGCCCAGTCTCTTCCTTGCATGCTATGGTCCACGGCATCGCAGGCCTCCTGCATCCCAGTGCCATGTCTTACTTACTCTCAGATGCAAATGGTATGCAAATGGCCGCCACAATGTTCTTCTATAAGGTACATTTTTTTCTTTTTTGAGCAGACTGCGATCTACAAGGGTGATTACTCAGCCACACATCCCACTGTGAAACTGTTTTGGGAAACATTTCATGAATTTCCATTGGAAAAGAAGAAGAAGTTTCTCTGTGAGTATCAGTAGTGTCGGTGTGGCATTTGTCCAGTTTTGTCTCTCACATGGTGTAGGATGATATACTCCACAGGTAATGTTTAACTCTTTTAAATGGTAAAGAATAAGGAAGGAAATAGGTTTACACTTTTTGTCTTAATGTTATCGCAGGCACAACATAGGTTGTTGCCTAACAGGACAGGCTGCATGAAAGAAAGAAAAGAAACATTTCACTGTTTTTCAATTGTTCCAAAAATACTAGTTATTTTATATATAAGGGATTCCTTTTAAGTGTTATGTTGATGAAATCTGTTTGGATTAACCTCCCTTATCACTCTAGCCTTTTGAATATATTACAGGGTATCACCTGCAAATGTAACTGGGGAGACGTGATTTTACTGAGTATAATTCACATGACACACAATTCACCCATTTGAAGTGTATGAGTCAGTGGTTTTTAGTATATTGAGACTTGTGAAACTATCAATTTTAGTACATGTTCATAACCTCAAGAAGAAAAACCCCACATCCATTAGCAGTTGCTCCCCCATTTCTTCCCAGCCCTCTTATCCTTCTTACCAATCTGCCTTCTGTCTCTATGTATTTGCCTCTTTTGGACATTTCATATGAATGGAATCATACAAAATATGGTTCTTTGTGAATGGCTGGATGACATTTGAGAAAGGTAATTGATTTGGAAAGGAGAAGGAAGTCTATGTGAACAAATACAGCCTTTAAAAATATAAATTTTTGTGTCAGTATATAAATTAGGGTCAGAAATTAGCCAGTGTGCAGTATAAAATTTTTATTCATATAAAATAGTATTTGAAAGGCCCTCTGTTCTCTTACACTTAAGAATGAGCATATATTAATTTACTCCCAGATTCTACTTCTCACAGGGAGTAAAGGACGAGAGGAAGTAGAGCGCTTACACAAGAATTCTGAAAAAGAGCCCCTTCTTTCCTCTGCCCAGTTGTATTGGCCATTGAGAAGCAGTGACAGGAGTCAAATGACAGGTTAAGATTTGTCAAGGGAGCTTGGAGAACTGTGACAATCGAGAGGCTGCTTTTTGTCCAGAGGATTTCCTTAGAAGAAGACATTTTTCTCAGAAACCATTAGACTTAACAGTAAGTTGTTATTAACTAGCTCTACAGATTTTGGCAAGAGTGTTTATATATATCAACCCAAGGTAATGGCAGGTTATTTGGAAGTGTTCCTTAACTAATGATTTCGTTGTAGTAATTTCCAGCAATTCAACTATGGGAAAGTTATCCAACACTAGAAAACAGGGAAACACAGCTGGGCTGGTCTTTTATTTTTTTCCAACTCACAGTGTGTCACAACAGTGAAAGTTCTAATATAATGTCAGTATCAGTTCTCTGGCTTAAGAAAAATGGAGAGAGGGAAAGGAAAGCAAACAGACTCCACATGGAAATTCCCTAGCCAAGGGGGCACACGCACTAGACATAGGTGAGAGGAGACCTTGAGGTCACATGGACTGCATTCTTGTTCCTGGTCCCCAAGGCCAGCTCCTCTTTTTCTATGTCAGTAAGTGCTCTCTGATATTGTGAAGGCTCATAATTTGAGCATCTTTCAGTTGGGTGGATTATTTGTGTCACTATAAAATTAGCCAGTGAAAATTACAGAATTTTTATTCTTGTAAAGTCAAAAACCAGGATTTGAAAGGTAGTCTCTTTTGCTTTCTAAGAATGGACGTGTATTAGAGCAATATGTGTCAGCACATAAAGTGTGCTTCTCACGTGGGCCACAAGGTGTCTCACTTCATCTCCTTCCCTTGCAGGGCTCCTGAGCCCAGCTCGCCTTTCGGTCGGTAGCCAGTAATGCTGTTTCCCTTTCTCCCCAGTGTTCCTAACCGGCAGCGATCGGATTCCCATATATGGCATGGCGAGCCTGCAGATCATCATCCAGTCCACAGCCAGTGGGGAGGAGTACTTGCCTGTGGCCCACACTTGCTACAACCTTCTTGATCTCCCTAAATACAGCAGCAAAGAGATCCTGAGTGCACGGCTGACGCAGGCCCTCGACAACTACGAAGGGTTTAGTTTGGCCTGAGGCTCCTTAGCTTGGTCTTTGTGCCTCAGTGTCCACATACAGGCCTATACAGAAAAATCACGGGGAGTGAGTTCTATTTTTTTATTGCATAAGTGGGTTGGGAATTTTGAATCCTGAACCTGGGCAATGTGTTTCTAGGGTTGTTAACAGTAAGCAACCTTTTTGAAAAATCGGGAGTTGGGGATGGGATAAAAAATCGGCTCTTGTATGCGAGGTGTTCTATTTTTAAACCAAATTACCGATTGTTTGTCCCTTGTTGCACTGTATGTTGCACTCTGCTGGATAAAATGGCAGTGGACTTTCATACTTAAATTTCCTAAATGTCTCTCTTAGCCCCAGTCTTCCCTCACAATGCTTCCTTGTCCTTCTCTTCTCATTACTCTGCACGAATGATTTTGACCTCGCTGACCTTTCTTACCTGCACATGTAGAACAACATCTCCTTTCTCTGCATCCTAGAAAATGCTCCTAGCTTTTTGCAGCCCTACTCTGAGGACAAAGGAGGAAAGGACTACTTCTGAAATTACCAATTTGAACAAGCTGAATCTGGGTCCATTACTTTGGCTGAATTCTTAAGAATTTATGGGAGCCTTTATGAACACATCCTGGTTTAAAAGAAAACTTATTGAGGGACTAGCAATCTCCCATGGCTTTGCCTATTCCTGGACCTCTTTGTAGATGTGCAGAGCAGCCTATTTACAGCAGCTGAGCCTAGTTGTGTCTTGTTGCTCAGCTAAGTTCCTTTGACAATAAGGTGAGGTGATAGGCCCCCCCACCCCTTCATTATCTCGCTTTTGGAGCAAGTTGCATTAAAAGTATCTTCAAGAGAAGCAGAAATAAATTTCTTGTTCCTTCCGCTATCACAGTATGTCCTCTACCACTTTGTCGTCTTCCCTTTCTCTCTTCATCCCATTCTTTGCTACTGGACTTAATGCTCCCTTCCTCTCCTCCGAGTGGCTGCATGTAGTCTTTTTTTCCCTTTCACTCTTCCCTAATTGTTAAGACTTAAGGACATTCTTCATCATGGAACTTTATTTCATTTGAAATGTTTACAGTGGGATTTCAGGGGGGATTGTGTTTAAAGCAAATATATGTATCTAAAAAATGACAAGCTCGACCTTCATCATGGGATAAAAAAAATTCTACGTGATCAAAGATCGTGTCAGCCTAATTTTAAAGTCCTAGTCACTAGAGAAAATACTTATTTATATAAGATAAAGTATTTATGAACCATGATACAACATTAAATTTCAATGGATTGTAGATTTTTGCTTTTTCTTTCTAAAACTTATTCCAATTGCTAAATTGGTAGTTTTTCAGTCTTTATAATACAAGATTAAAAAAAAGATATACAGTTATATGAAATGTTTATTTTCTATTTGTGTGCATATAGTTCAATATTCTGCAATAAATTTGGTGTTTTAACTTAAACCTATCTCCTTTGGACTTGCAGAATGGGTAGCTTGCTTTCAGTGGTAGAATTAAGTCATCTACCCAAGTAATCTAAGAGGAGGTCAAATATGATTCCCTCCACAAGAAAGTAGAACCAAGTGCTGGAGAAATGGAGAGAAAGACAGAGGCAGGACCCAGGGTAGGGAGAGCAGACATCCTTACGGATGGATGAGATTTCTGAAGGTTGTGATAGGTGAAAAGGCAATTCCCATGGAGGTGTATTTAGGGACCAGCCAGGAACAATTTGAAGGGAGGATCAGAGGAAATAGAATAATATAAATAAGACTGGGGAGAAAGATGGTAGGTTTGGGGCTGAGGAACCAAGCTAAGCATTGGGGCTTGAATTGGTAGCCACAGAGGATTTGTTAAAATGTTTAGAACCTTGGGGAGAGGGTGGGAAGCAGTGATATATAACTTGAGCCTGGTTTTAAGAAGAAAATGTGAATGGGGTACCTTTGGAGAAATCGGAGTTGGAAGGCCTGAGCGGAAAGACAGCAACTGAGAGCCGTGAGGATGGTGGCAGTGGAAACAGAAAAGATTTCTGCACAGGAGAAATTGAAGGTGAATCTGTAATGTATTAACCTAATTAACATCAAGCATATAAAATGGAGCAAAAATAAAAAAGGAAAATTGGGCTAAACCAATTATAATGTATTGTTTCACCAGACTTAATAGATGGTTTAAAGGTGGTATGGAGAGCAGTAGCTTTCCATTAATAAATTCCATTCAATAAACATTTAATAGATAGCACACTTACTTGCTAAGTCTGAGGGACAAAAAAGCCACATTTAATTTCTAAAAGAAGGAGCCAGCTTATTTTAAATTTCTGGCCCTAAGAATCCTCATCTATGAAATAAGGAAATTGGACCAGATAATTTCTGAGATACTTTGGAGCTCAGTCACCAAGAACAGTGCATGCATGTAAAGACACTTAGTATTCTAAATATTTGTTGCATGAAAGATTCTGTGGTGCTTCCAAAACACTATGATTTTTCTATAATTTCCTCTTTTACTTTCATACTTATTGATTTGGAAGACTTTCTTTGGATTAGGCATTTCTGGACTTACCTCCCTGCCCTGCAAACCTCTGGAAGTTTCTTCACTGTTATCTACCAATTTAATTAAATTATTTGGCAACTTTTGGTGGTTGGGATTTAATGAAAGGGTAACAGGAAATTTAGCAAGTTCTGATAGCTCCATCTATTCCATGTGAAAGCCTTTCAATGCCTTTAATGGTTCTCTGTTAATAATCCTGGAGAACGGGTTGGCAAACTATAACCCATGAGGTAGAAAGTAAAACCTATTTTTAAAAGGGTTGAAAATTTTAAGATGTGTATGTGACAGAGATTGTATGGCCTACAAAGTCTGACATTTTCATATCTAGCCCTTTTGAGACCAGACTTGCAGAGTGGGTAACCTTAGTCTTAGGAGGAACTGGGTTACAGTTTGATGTTGAACTACAGAGAACAAGTATTTGGGCCTGTCACAGAACTAAGAAAATCAGGCTTTATCTAAAATTAACTCATAGAAAAGGATACTAAGGTTTTGGCCATAACACTATGTTATGATTGTGTGCTGTGTGGCCTTGGACAGGTTTCTTAACCTCTCTATACTTCATTTTATTCCTATTAAAAATAGGGGTAGAAATAGTGCCTACCTATGGAGTTATGAGAATTAAATGAATAAATTCACGGAAAGCACATACAACAGTACTTAGCACATAACAAGCTCTGTAGTTAGTACTGTTACACCAGTTTTTCACATGGAGAAACTGCCATGTACATACCTAGGGGAGACTGCACAGAAAATATCCAGGGTGGCTACATCTGCTTGGGGCCCAGATCAGGCCCTGACTTCTGTCACTTGCCTGCATCAGTGTGCTTACCTGCAGCTAGTTCCTCCTGTTGTGCACCTGCTTGCCTGTGGCCCAACCCCATCACTGGTCTTTACTGCCATGTGTACTTGGCGAGACCGAGCAGCTCTGGTACTACACACCAACAGCCAGGCCCCACATAGCTGCCAGGGTGCCAAAAGGTTGACTCCAGCCCTTGCTGTCCACCCTGGTGCCCACCTCTATGTATGTGTTAGTAACTGGCCCCTGCCACTACATAGGCATCTGTAGCTGGTCTCTGCAGCTGTGTGTGTGCAGACTACCAGCTCGGGCCTCTACTGCTGCCTCTGCTAGTCCCTAGGTGCTATATCTGGAGGTGCCACTGAGGAGCCCCAACAGCCACTGCAGCCTCTGTGGACTCTCCTCAGTGCTTGTCAAGGACAGTGCAGCTGTAGATGCTCTGGATCCCAGCAACCTAAGCCAAAGAGATACCACGCTGCGCCCTTCCCCAGACTCATTGCCATTACATACTTCTGCACTTGGTGTCCTGCACCACTTGACCCAGGGTCACAGAATGCTGCAGGTGGCAGGTGAGCCCTCACTTACCAAAGTCAGGCCATAAAGTCCAGGGGAGGAGACTTCTTCAAGTGTAGACATGCAAGGTTACAGGGATCACAAAAAATCAAGGAAATGTTTCCACCAAAAGAATACAGTAATCTCCAATAACTGGCCCCAAATAAATGGAGATCCATGGATTGATTGATAAAGAATTCAAAATAATTGTTTTAAGAGTCTTGGGTAGCTACAAGAAAGACAATTTAATGATATCTGGAAAATAATACAAGAACAAAATGAGGTGTACAACAAAGATAAATTTTGGAGTTGAAGAACATGATGACTGAACTGAAGAAGTCGAACAACAGATTCAATATATGACTTGTTTAAGCAGAGGAAAGAAACAGTTCAAAGACAGATCAACTAAAATTATCCAGAAGAGTAAAAAGAAAATAGAAAAGCAATAAACACTTATAGTACTTAAAGGACACTATTAAGAGAAATAATGTAAACATCACTGGAGAGTTACTGACAGAAGAGAGAATGAGAAAGGGGTATAAAGCTTATTTGAAGAAATAATGGCTGAGACCTTCTCAAGCCTGGGAGAGATTTGGACATTCAAGTTCATGAAACTAAGTCACCCCAAAATTTCAATCTAAAATGATCTTTTCCAAGATACAGAATACAATTTTGTAAAAAAAAAATCAACAACAGGGTTTGAAGCAGAGAAAAAAATCTCATGTAAGGGAATCCCCAGAAGGCTATCAGTAGATTTCCCAGAAGAGACTTTGCAGGCCAGGAGAGTGGGATGATACATGCAAAGTACTGAAAGAAAAAAAACCCTGCCAACCGAAGATGCTTTACCTGGTAAAACTGTCTTTCAGAAATGAGATGACTTTCCCTAACAAAGGCTGAAGGAGTTTATCACCATTAGACCTGATTTATTTAAAAAAATGCTTGAAGGAGTTCTTAAAGCTGAAATGAAAGTTTACTAATTAGTAACATGAAAATATACAATACACTGATTAATGTAAGTACATAGTAAGATTCAGAATCCTTAATACTATAAATTGGTGTGTTAATCACTTAAATCTAGTATAAAGGTTATAGGACAAAAATAATAGCTATAGCTAAAATAATTTGTTGATGGGTACATAACAAAATGATAAATTTTGGCATCAAAACATCAAAGGGGGAATTAAAAGGGTAGAATTTTTGCAATTGAATTAAAATTGTTACTAGCATAAAATAGACTTACACTATAAGAAGTTTTATGTAAGCCTCCTGGTAACCATAAAGCAAAAACCTACAGTAGAGTCACATAAGATAAAAAGAAGGGAATCAAAGCATACTACTATGGAAAATCATCATTTCACTAGGGAAGGCAGCAATAGAGGAGAAAGGAACAACAGAATGATAAAACAGCTGTAAGGTGGCACCTTATTTTGTGTACCTACCTAAATATGTACTATCAATAAATATTCTAAATGTAAATTGAATTTTCAAGACACAGAGCAGCTGCATGTATTTAAAAAGAAGGTCCAACTATATGCTACCTACAAGAGACTCAATTCATCTATAAAGGCACATATAGGCACAGAGAAAAGGGATGGAAAAAGGTACTCATGCAAGAAAACCAGAAGAGCAGGGTCAGCTATAATTATATCAGACAAAATAGACTTTAAGCCAAAAATGGTAACAAAAGACGAAGTTCACTACCTAATGAGAAAAGGGTCAATTTATTAAGATTTAACAACTGCAAATATCTATCACCTGACAGAGCATCTAAATACATAAGAAAGGAGAAATAGAAGGGAGAAATAGACAATACAACAGTAGAGGACTTGAATATTATACTTTTAGCAATAGATAATCCAGATAGAAAGTCAACAAAGAAACATTGGATTTGAACAGATTTTAGACCAAATGGACCAGATTCATACAGAACATGTGATCTACCAGCAAAAGAATACACATCTTTTTAAAATACAGAACATTATCCAAAATAGATTATATATGTGAGGTCACAGAACAAGTTTTAGCAAATTTAGGAAGACTGAAGTCACCATGTATCTATACCAACCACAATGGTATGAAACTAGAAACCAGTAACAGGAAGAAAGCTGGAAAATATGCAAATTTATGGAAATCAGATAACATTCCTCAACAAAAAATAGGTCAAAGACGAAATCAAAAGGGAAAAATATCTTGAATCAACAAAAAGGAAACCACATACCAAAAATCTATGGCATACAGCAAAAGCAATTTTAAAGGAAGCTTATAGTGCTGAATGTCTACATTAAAAAAAAATTCAATAAAACTTTAAGCCTCGAGGAATTAGAAAAAGAACTGCTAACCAAGTTAGCAGAAGGAAGGAAATAACAAAGATCAGAGCAGAAATAGAGACCAGAAAAACTATAGAAAAGATCAACAAAATAGCTGACTTTTTCAAAGATGTCAACATTAACAAACCTTTAGCTAGATTAAGAAAAAAAATGACATAACATTGTAAATGAAAGGAGGAACATTACAACTGACACCACAAAAATACAAAGGATCATAAGAGACTGTTATGAACAATTTTATGCTAACAAATTGGATAGCCCAAAAGAAACTGGTAAATGTTTAGAAAAACAACTTACCAAGGTTGAGTCATGAAGAAATAGAAAATCTGTACAGGTCAGTAATGAAGGAGATTGAATCAGTAATCAAAAACCCTCCCAATATAAAAAGCTCAAGACCAGGTGGTTTCACTGGTAAGTTTTACCAAAAATTTGAACTCAAACTCTTCCAAAAAAAATCAAGATGAAGGAACATTCTCAAACTCATTTTATAAAGTCAGCATTATCCTGATATCAGAGCCAGATTAGGACACTACAAAGAGAAAACTAAAGATCAGTATCTCTGATGAATATTGATGTAAAAATTCCCAACAAAATATTAGCAAATTGAATTCAACTGGATATTATACAATGATTCAGCAGGATTTATCCCTGGAATCCAGGGATGGTTCAGTTAATGAAAACTAATAAATAAATGTAACATACCACATTAATAAACTAAAGATAAAAACCATATAATCATCTTAATAGATGCAGAAAAAGCACTGGACAAAATTCAACATCCTTTCATGATAAAAACTCTCAACAGATCGGGAAAAGAAGGAACATACCTCAACATAATAAAAGCCGTATATGATAAGCTCACAGCTAACAATATACTAAATGGGGAAAGTCTGAAAGCTTTTCTTGTAAAATCAGGAACATGTCAAGGGTGCCCACTCTCACCCCTCACAGTACTGGAACATAGTACTAGAAGTCCTTGCCAGAGTAATAGGCAAGAAAAAGAAGAAAAGGCATCTAAATCAGGAAGGAAGTAGTCTTTGCAGATGATAATACTATATATAGAAAATCCTAATGACTCCCCCAAAAATATTAGAACTAATCAGTGAATTTGATGAAGTTATAGTATACAAAATCAACATACAGAGATGAATTGTTTCTATATCCCATATGCACCATTGGTGGGGATGTAAATTGGTAGAGCATTATAGCAAACAGTATGTAGGCTTCTCAACAAATTAAAAACAGAACTACCATGTGATCTAGCAATCCCACTTCTGGGCATAGATCCAAGGGAAATAAAAACAGTATTTTCAAGAGATACCTGCACTCTTATATTCATTGCACAATTATTTACAATAACCAAGATATGGAAACAACATAAGTGTGTCAATGGGTGAATGCATAAAGTTGTGTGGTATATATGTACACACACATATGTATGTACAATAGAATATTATTCAATCATGAGAAGGAAATTCTGCCATTTGAAATAACATGGATGGACCTTGACAGTATTATGCTATGTGAAATAAGTCAGACAGAGAAAGATAAATATTGTATGATGTCTGTCACTCATATGTGGAATCTACAAAGCCAAGTTCATAGAAACAGAGAGCAGAATGTTGGTTACCAGGGTCTGGGTGGAGGCAAGAGGGAATGGGCAGATGTTGGTCAAAGGGTCCAATTTCATTTATAAGATGAATTAATACTGGGGATCCATGAACATAGTAATTTGTTAATACTTTAATATGTATTTGGTAATCATGTTATACTATATAAGTATCAAATCAACATGCCTTAAACTTACACAACATTATATGTCAATCATCTGTCAATACTATTGAGAAAAACGAAAGGTCAAAAATAGTCAAATCATAGTTAAGCACATGATAGAGGTAAAGGTAGAATGAAGGGAAGGCATATGACAGAATACCAATGTAGATTTGAGGTGAAACCCAATGAAGAGAATATTCTGTGTTGGGATGAAACATGAGAAAAAGTAAAAAACATGAGAATTTTGTCATATCCTCTTAAAAAGAAACAAATTTGTTTGTCTCCAGTTTTCTTTGGTGCTTAAAAAAATGGAACCATGCAGATGTTAAAAGTCATGAAGTCTTTAAAATATTTAAGAACATGTTGCCTTTGACAACTTTAACTTTGCTGGTAGGCAAGGTTGCTTGAGTTAAAAGTCTTCCAGTTTGTAAATGTCTTCATTTTTAAGAGATGCCTTTAAGAAATCAGGAAAGCAATCCTAATTACAATTGCATAAAAAAGAATAAAATACCTAGGAATAACTTAACCAAGGAAGAGAGAGACCTATACTTTGAAAACTACAAGACACTCATGAGAGAAATGACAGAAGACACCAATAAATGGAAATACATCCCATGCTCATGGATAGGAAGAATTAATATTGTCAAAATGGCCATCCTGCCTAAAGCAATCTACAGATTCAATGCAATCCCTATAAAAATACCAACAGCATTCTTCAATGAACTAGAATAAATAGTTCTAAAATTCATATGGAACCACCAAAGACCCCAAACAGCCAAAGTAATCCTGAGAAGGAAGAATAAAGCTGGGGGGATTACGCTCCCCAACTTCAAGCTCTACTACAAAGTTACAATAATGAAGACAATTTGGTACTGGCACAAGAACAGACCCATAGACCAGTGGAACAGACTAGAGAGCCTTGATATAAACCTACACATATATGACCAATTAATATACTGTAAAGGAGGCATGAATATACAATGGAGAAATGACAGCCTTTTCAATAACTGGTGTTGGTAAAACTGGACAACTACATGCAAGAGAATAAAACTGGATTATTGTCTGACTCCATACACAAAAGTAATCTCAAAATGGATCAAAGACCTGAATGTAAGTCATGAAACCATAAAAATCTTAGAAGAAAACACAGGCAAAAATCTCTTGAATAAATTCTGAGAAGGAAGAATAAAGCAGGGGAATTACGCTCCCTGATTTCAAGTTCTACTACAAAGCCACAGTTATCAAGACAATTTGGTACTGGCACAAGAACAGACCCATAGACCAGTGGAACAGAATAGAGAGCCCAGATATAAATCCAAGCATATATGGTCAATTAATATAACATAAAGGAGCCATGGATACACAATGGGGAAATGACAGCCTCTTAACAGCTGGTGTTGGCAAAACTGGACAGCTACATGTAGAAGGAAACTGGATTATTGTCTAACTCCATACACAAAAGTAAACTCAAAATGGATCAAAGATCTGAATGTAAGTCATGAAACCATAAAACTCTTAGAAAACAAAATAGGCAAAAATCTCTTGGACATAAACATGAGCAACTTCTTTATGAACATATATCCCTGGGCAAGGGAAACAAAAGCAAAAATGAACAAACGGGACTATATCAAACTAAAAAGCTTCTGTACAGCAAAGGATACCATCAGTAGAACAAAAAGGCATCCTACAGTATGGGAGAATATATTCATAAATGACATATCCAATAAGGGGTTGACATCCAAATTATATAAAGAGCTGATGCACCTCAACAAACAAAAAGCAAATAAGCCAATTAAAAAATGGGCAGAGGACCTGAACAGACATTTCTCCAAAGAAGAAATTCAGATGGCCAACAGCCACATGAAAAGATGCTCCACATTGCTAATCATCAGAGAAATGCAAATTAAAATCACAATGAGATATCACCTCACACCAGTTAGGATGGCCAACATCCTAAAGACAAACAACAAATGTTGGCGAGGATGTGGAGAAAGGGGAACCCTCCTACACTGCTGGTGGGAATGTAAACTAGTTCAACCATTATGGAAAGCAGTATGGAGGTTCCTCAAAAAACTAAAAATAGAAATACCATTTGACCCAGGAATTCCACTCCTAGGAATTTACCCTAAGAATGCAGCAGCCCAGTTTGAAAAAGACATATGCACCCCTATGTTAATCGCAGCACTATTTAAAATAGCCAAGAAATGGAAGCAACCTAAGTGTCCATCAGTAGATGAATGGATAAAGAAGATGTGGTACATATACAGAGTGGAATATTATTCATCCATAAGAAGAAAACAAATCCTATCATTTGCAACAACATGGATGGAGCTAGAGGGTATTATGCTCAGTGAAATAAGCCAGGCTGAGAAAGACAAGTATTAAATGATTTCACTCATTTGTGTAGTATATAAACAAATCACAAGGAACAAAACAGCAGCAGACTCACAGAACCGAAGAATGGACTAACAGTTACAAAAGGGAAAGGGACTGGGGAGGATAGGTGCGAAGGGAGTGATAAGGGGGAAAAAGGGGCATTACGATTAGCACACATAATGTAGTTGGGGGGGGGGACATGGGAAAGGCATTATATACAGAAAAGACAAGTAATGATTATATAGCATCTTACTACACTGATGAACAGTGACTGTAAGGGAGTATGGGGTGGGGATTTGATAATAGGGGGAGTCTAGTAACCATAATGTTGTTTAAGTAATCGTACATTAATGATACCAAAAATATCTCTTGAATATAAACATGAGCAAGTTTCTCCTGAACACATCTCCTTGGACAAGGAAAATAAAATATAAAATGAACAAGTGAGACTACATCAAACTAAAAAGCTTCTGTACAGCAAGGGACACCATCAGTAGAATAAATAGGCATCCTACAGTATGGGAGAATATATTCATAAATGACTGATGAGGCGTTAACACCCAAAATATATAAAGAACTCATGTCTCAACAGCTAAAAAAACAACTAACCTGATTAAAAAATGGGTGGAGAACCTGAACTGACATTTCTTCAAATACAAATGGCCAACAAGCACCTGAAAAGTTGCTGCACATCATTAATCATCAGGGAAATGCATATCAAAACCACAATGAGATATTACCTCACTAGTTAGAATGGCCACTATTCAAAAGACAAGAAATAACAAATGTTGGCGAGGATGCAGAGAAATGGGAATCCTCTTACACTGTTGGGGGGAATGTGAAGTGGTGCAAACACTGGAAAGCATGGAGGTTCCTCAGAAAACTAAAATGTAGAAAATTTTCACATTGGAGGACTCCATTTGATCCAGTAATCCCACTTCTAGGATTTACCCAAAGAAAACAAAATCCCTGATTAGAAAGATGCTCCCCTGTTTATTGCTGCACTATTTGCAATAACCAAGATATGGAAGCAACCTAAGTGTTCATCAATAGATGAATGGATAAAGAAGATGTGGTACACTTGCACAATGAAATATTATTCAGCCATAAAAAGAAATATTGCCATTTGCAACAACATGGATGAATCTACAGTGTAACAAGCCAGGTGGAGAAAAAAAAATACCATATGATTTCACTTATTTGTTGCATATAAAAACAAAGCAAAACGGAACAAAATAGCATTAGACTCATGAACACTGAGAAGGGACTAGTGGTTATTAATAGGAAGGGCTTGGGGTTGGGGGGGACAATGAAGGGGATAAAGGGGCACAGTAATTCGCAATCACAATATAAGCTGGTCACGGGGACAGTAGTATAGCATGGAAAATACAGTCAGTGATCTGTAACATCTTTCTATGTTGATAGATAGTAACTGCCTAGAGGGTGTGAGGATTTGCTAATGTGGGTACTGTTGAACCACTGTGTTGTACATTTGAAACCAACATAAGATTGTATATCAATGATACTTCAATAAAAAGAAAAAAGAGAGATGCTTTTAGCATTGATAGGAGCCATTGGCAAGCTCCACCTGCTGCCTTATTTCAGGGAGTAGGGTCTCCCTAAGATGAGGAGGAGCTTGTTGTGATAAGAAAGAAGAGAAGGTCCTGGTGTTTTCAGAAAAGGTGTAAATTCTCCCCTGTAGATTAGATCAAGGGGAGTTCTCCCATTAGAAGTGACATGAAAGCTATCGCTGAGGCTTTCCAACCCAGCTTTTTGGTAAAATGGATTAAACTGAGAGCAGAACCCTGTGAAGGGTGCAGCATATGCTGGCTTCTGACTAGAACTCTGCATGGGGATGCTAACCCAGGCTCTGACGCAGACAGGAGCTGCTTGCTTGCTGACTAACGCAGGCAAGGGTTTACATGGCCATCTGGAATTCCCTTTACTTGTGCAGTGAGGAACCAGGATGTGCAACAGAATAGGTGCTATGGGAGGTGTCCACCCCACTGTGGGCCGACTCTATTGATCTGTATTAATAACAGCCTCTCCCACAGATCAGTTAATCCAGGTTTTGATGGTCTATTTCCTTCCAAAAGTAATGGAGTATTTACTCCTGCATTATGTGTAGCATGGAGAAAATTCGTTCAGATGTCAGCTTTGTTCGGTCTTCCAACAGCAGCTGGATGCTTGGCAGGGTGCATGATCACATGGTCTTCAGATCTTCTAAAAGCTAATATTCCTAGGCATAATCCCAGGGGAGTTGGACACAATCTATGGTAATTACAGATTCAGATCCCATTGGTGTTGAACTTCCTAAGAAATTTAAGTAAGAATTAAAATACACACACCCCTCAGATGAAGGCAGATGCTAAACCAGATTAGCCTTTCATGGTCACCTCTTTAGGGTTCGGAGAAAAAAGCAAGCCAAAGAGCAGATTCAGAAATAATCTCCCACAGTGTCACAAGAGGCCAGTGCACTTGAGGGTGAGGGTCAACAGCAAGTGCCAGCTAGGTACCGGCTTGAGGTCCCAGCAGGAGTGGTGCAACTGCCGAGAGCTCCTTGTTAAAAGTGGGTCTTCCTGACCTTCGTGCCTGGGTGTTCTGGGGAGCTCAGATGTTTGTGCAGCAGGCCTGAGGACTCTCAAGTTCAAGTCCTGGCAGACTGCTTGGAGAGGAGACCCAGAGTTCTGAGTTTCTGAGCTAACGGCAGGCAGGGCCTCACTGTATGAGAAAGTAAGATCATCGAGCCCGGAGCTTGCCCTGCGGCTGGCCTGAGCAGTGGCAGCTACATCCCCCATGCCCAGCACCTGGGTGGTGGGGAGGAGGACCCCAGGTGCTTTCCCAGGCTCAGTCTTGCCCCCAGTTCGATGAAATTTAGTATGCTAATTAGGAGCATGCCAAAACTGGAGCAACTCTCTTCCCTAGGGTATGCTTTGTTTTCAGTTGTTTAAAAATACACTGAGAGAGAAATTGCAGGATACCAAGTGACCTAGAAATCAGTTCAAAGGTTATTCTATTCCTTCATTCCTCAGAACTCAGGCATTCCCACATTGGTCTCAGCTGCAGTCTCACTTAATGTTTTTCACATGTCTGAGCGGATCTGGACTCCCCAAACATAGAGGAGTTTGCCCTGTTCCCTGAGGGAAGGAATTTAGCAAGCACAGATCTTTCTGAGAAAGCTGCACACTGGCTTTGATGCAATTTGCTTGAGATTATTAATAGTCACAATTTTATTTCCATCCCCTAGAGAATGGACCAGTGCTCCCATAAAATCTTGTTTACTCTGTTAATGTGGATTTGTGCTACAAGCTGGAGGTGTGCTCTCACTTACACAAACCAGGGATCAGAGGGTGAGGAGGGTGACGGCAGGGAAATATTGTTCCTTTTTGGCCTGGTACAGTTCAATAGGTCTTGTTGGACTTCAGCAAAGAACACTTGTCTCAATCGTGGTAATACCCCACTACCATCACTTACTGAAGATTCATTGTGTGCTCACTCTGTGTTTATCCAAGTGAATTCCCATAATCTATAAGGCAGGTACTATGATGATTCACATTTTTCAGGTAAAGAAATTGAGACCAGGAGAGTAAGTAATGCCTGTAGACTGTACAGTGAGGCCGTCTGGCTGCTGCTGACCTTAAGCTTCAAGCAGCATTTGATCTCAGTTGGTGTCATCAAATGTGCTGGTCTGTTAATTTAGGATTTGTAGTTAGTTGGACCTGCTCATTTCCACAAATACCCAGGACACTGCATCCTCTACTTAAAGCCAGGTCTATGGAGCAGCAGCATGGCAGCACCTGGAAGTTGTCAGAAAGGCAGAACGTCAGTCCCCTTCCTGCCACGCCCCACACACTGTACCTAGACCCCTAGACATTCTCAGGCACGTTCAAGTTTGAGAAGCACTGCTCTTTGCTACCAGATGGTATTTTTTACATTCCTCTCTCCTTCCCCCCTGTACCCCTGCACCCCTTTATCTAATCTTGTCTGGTAATTTTAAATTCTTTAAAAATAACAGTTACACACAAATCACAAGGTCTCAAAATACCTTACCAAGAAGTACTCAGCTGTAGAATCAGAAGCATGACAAGGATTTCTGAGCATCTCTGAATTGCTTTTGAGAAATTACAAATTCAAACATCTAAAAGACATGGGCTTCAAAATTCAGTTAGTTATTATAAATAAACAGAAAAAAATCACACACACACAGGCCCTGCTGAGATACGGAGGTCCAGCAGGCCTCGGAGACTGGGTTCTTGCCGCGCTTTGCCCTGGGCTGTGTACCCCTGGCGGATGCCACCCATCACGTAGCCACCCTGTGGTATAAGCCTTGCTGATGATGGAGAAGAAACGTGCGAAGCAGGCTGTCAGAGACCCGGGCTCCTGCCCAGCCCCATCTGCCTGCCTGCCTGCCGGGTTCTAAAAAATCCGTTTGGGAATTATGACTTTACCGAATACGACATTCCACTGTACCTATTAGCCTTGATAAGCTGACCCAGCTTGGTGAGAAGTCTGATATATTTTGTCTTACAAGATACAGGGTCCATTTCTAGACGAGGTAACATAGGCCGTTGAAAGGGTGGAAGGAGACTGCCGCCCCCGCCCAGCCTGCCGCCTGCCCACGTCCCGGGGTGCCCAGTCCGGCAGGCCGTCCCACGGCGCTGCGCCCCCTGCAGGATTAGGAGCGACGCCGTCCGTGGCGGGGTGGGGGCTTCAGAGCACAGCGACTCTCAAACGGGCTGTGGGCCTGGTGCTCTCGGGCTAGCATCGCTTTCTGGTCCCTCTTAGCGGCAATATCAAAATGTGATTTAAGAAAAACGGAAGGGCAGTTCATGCTGCCTGCCACTTCTGCCTACATTTTATTGCTTTGGACCCCGTGTTTCGGAAGTTAAATTATTCAGAGTGAGCCTCAGTTTGAGCAGAATGGCCTGAAGTGGCCCCTTGATAGCAGTACTGGGACTTTGTACACTGACAGCCCACAGTTTGAATCCTCGTGTCAGTATTAGGACAAGGTCTTTACTCCAAGTCCTTTAAAAAAAATTTCAGGTTTAATATATTTTTAATATTTCCTTTTGTCACTTAGAGCATATGCAACACGTGCAGTTTAAAGAACACCTGCAAGTCTCCTCCCCCAGCCAGCCCAGATGTGGGGGCCCGCTGTACCCCATCTGGAGGCCGTCGGGCTCTGTGAGTAGGGCCTGGCCCAGAGCTTACCTCCCACAGCTCAAGGTGACTTTTTTCCTAGGGCACGCTCTTCTGTTGGTCTTGTTAGTTTTAGCGTAGTACATGGCTAATGTATTTTCTATGGTAACTTCACAGACTTTGGAAATGTACTTAAACAACTTTTTTTGCTTAATGCCTTTGTTTCTGTATCCCTTCAGCCCCTTCCATGAATTGTTTTAAAGTCAGCTGAGTATCGAGCACAAACCCATTTTTCTACCTGCAACAATGGGCCTGCCTAACTGTACCCAGTTTGCTTCACCTTTGAGGGCCCTCCCTGGGTACAGAACAACAAACACTTAACCCTCCTGCGGCTTCTGAGGAGCCCAAGGAAGCAGCCTGACTCCTTCCTGACAGGAAAGGTCAGACCCCACAGGCAGTTCTGTCACCTGTGCCTGATGCTGTCAAACATTTCAGGACATTCAGTTAAAAATATTTTATTTATGTTTATACAAAATACAGTCATGTACAAAAATGTACATAACATTTTCATTCAGTTTACATTTTAGAAAAGGACAATTCCAAATACTTTCTACTTACATGCCATGTAAACATTGTTCTGGGCCCATATTTTTTACTAAAATTGTATCCACCCTTGGAGATTTTCATGACTGCTTTCTTTCAGATGGAGAATTTGGTTTGACAAACTGGTTTCCCAAGCCATGCACACAACCACAACTGGCTGGATTCTAGGCAGAATGAGAGACCTGGCTGCAGCTGTACAGCAATACGATGTTGTAGATGTACAGATTACATTTTGCATACACATCTGCATGACTCTGTAACCTATTTCGGCCTGTCCAAGCACATCTACCATGAAAGACTGTGGTGGAGAAACACAGATGCCCACAGGGGCACAATCTCTCCTCAGATGCCCACAGGGGCACAATCTCTCCTCGAGAGCGGCCAGTGCCGTACCTGACATACAGATCACTCTAGCTTGAAGCCTGTCACATTGGCCACTATGGAAAGCAGTGCCAATCTGCCCAATTAGAAATATATAAAAGTCTGAATTACAGTTAGCCAGTTATTTTTGATGAAATGTACTCTTTAGTACATTTTGAAGGGCAAGTGGGGGGAAAAAAAAGGAATAAAAGCAAAGTATATTCTGGGTTCTGCCAAACAGGGGCTTCAGAAGAGACAGCACTTAACATTTTAGTTTCGTTTTGTCCCTGCCCACTGATGTAACCTAGTGGAGACTGAAAAAGAACATCAAGGTGACGTATTTGGTGCAGAAACCAGCTCTCCCCATCTAGGGGAAGAAAACCTAGGAAGCAGTGGCAGGAAGATCCCTCTTAAAAGCAAAATAGAATTTAGACTATAACCAACTTTTCACAAAGCAGTTAATAGTTTGTGGCATTCAACTGTAAGTATACTGTCAGTAGTAGTAAGTAGTTAACATTATCAAAAACAGCATCTTCATTATCAGATTAAGAATCTCTTAAAAAGTTACTAAAGTTTAAAATTTGATTTTTCTCATAAATCTGTGATCAGTTCTGTATAGTGGGTCCAATTATGTTTATTGAGAACTGGGCAGCCCCCAAAAGAACCAACCAAATCGGCTCATGGTCGCCTCTTTAATAAACCTAAATACTCTCCTTGTAAGGCATTCCAAGCCCAACCACATTAACAACAGCTCCACCCTCAGGGGCTCCAAGCCTGCTGGCCTCAGGACTCCACGGTGCAATATTTAGGACACAAGCAGAGCCCTGAGACATTTGTCCAGGGCCAGGAATGCCGCACCTGGGGGCAGGCACACCCTGCGGCGGCTTCCCCTGCCGCCTGGCAAACACTGCCTTAGACCTAGCCAGTGCAGCGGTGACATGGCGCTCTGAGGGCAGGCACCCCGGACCCTTGGCAATGAACAATGGCCTTCTGACTTCAAACTGGCAACCAAAGAGAAAAGATCTAATTATTAGCTCATGATGCAGTAGAGCTGGCAATTAAAAAAGAATTAGTTCTTCAGTTTGAAATTTGATTTGGTCTTTCATGGAAATATTCCCTATATTTGGGAGATCGCGTTGATTGTGCAAACTTTCTTCTACCAGCACACGACTACCTTCAACAGTCTTCAAAGACTTCTAAGCAGGCCCTTACCCTAAACTTTGCATGTATGTCTAAAAAGTGAAATGCGAACTAAATGACTCGAAGATGAAATAGTTTTGCTACCATATCTAATATAAACATCTACTTCAAGGTTTACTCTAGACCAAACCCCAAAAAAGCAAATGCTCCTGAAAATTATGAGCCTCTGCTCTCCCTCATTCTTAAAATCATACCTCAAGTGAATTAATTTGTGTTTTACCTTGATCATTGTTATTCAGTAACCCCTGACATTTACTTTGTTGGCGTGTGCTAATAAATACACACGTTCCCAAAAGGGCGAAGGAAAAACCCCAGTCCAGAGTTCGCGGTGTGAAGCCTATTAAGACACTGCCTCTAGAGGCTTGAGACCCTGGGCTGCAGAAATGGTTGCCATGGAAACAAATTTGCCTCAGCATTTCTCGTGGAGCCAGAAGCTGCTGACTAACAGGTCCTCAGACAGGTTCTGGTGTAGACAGGGCTTTTCTCCCCTTAATCTGGATGGCATTCTAGGAAGTATATAGATTACTAGAGACTACCAAGGAAAACACGACATTCCATACACAATTTATGTTACTATAACTTGGTGTTTTCTTTTATTGGATCATACAAATTTGAATGGGGATTCCTTAATAATTATCTTTTATTAACTTACCTTTGGCAGAAACAACAGATTTCAAAACATTTAGTAGCTTCTCATTTATTTAGCTTTTTTTTTCTTTTTGAATTCTGTAGCATAGTATTTTCAAAACAATACTATTAAACATGTGATTTAGAAGTTAACTGGTAATGATTTGATTCATATTATAGGTTATTTAAGAGAATAACTACTTAAAAGGACAGACTAGATGTGTATTTCTTTAAAAAATACAATTTTTGGTCATGTGAATGATTCATGTTCAGATTTCAAAAATAGAAAACATCCTAAAGTGCATAATTTTATTTATAATATAGCTCCTTGAAATGATAACGATCTGCAGTGTAAACAGTAGAACAAAGAATACCAAACTATACTCTCATGTACATTTACATTTGTAGGATTATGTACCATCTTTAAGTGTGTGGATTATACCAGGGCACTTCCAACACATAGCTCATGCTTCTATTATTTTTAAAAGCAAACTTAAAAGTATTCTTTTTTTCCAAATTCCAACTTAAACCACTTTCAACTGACAAGAGAGCTGCTACCTCGCTTCAGGAATGGGAAATGCTGTTACAGATCCTACCCAACCAGAATCCAGTTTTGAAACTGACAACTAGTCAGTAGAGTTTTACATTCTTACACTTCTAATTAAAAAATAAACCCAAAATGGTACCTTTAAGAAGGCAACTCTCAGAACCTATAGGAGGGCATCTCGTCTGCTTATCCTGCAGCACTATCTTCAAAAGGTGGGGCCTGCTGAAACGCCTTCTCTTGGCAACCAAAGTGGCTGGTGTGCAGACACGTACCCTCGACCTCACAAAGCACAGAGGCGGCCTGGGGTGGACAGGCAGAACCAGATCTGCTTTCCTCAGTGGAGACAGATTAAAGAGTACCAATCAACCCAAAGTGACGCCAGCACAGTGATGAGATGACTGAGTGGCATCTTCCATGCCCTGGCCCCTCCCAGATGTCTACTACAGACAGCTCTGTGACACAGTCTTGGGATAAAACTGTAATCATAATTGGTCACAAATCATTATTTTTTTCTTTTTATACATGATCTTGAAAATAGTGTGACTTAGATTCTGCCTCGGGCTGAGCTTTGAGGGCTACATTTACCCCCTCAGTTAGGGGGGGTTTTAGTGCAGGTTAGTTTAAAAAAACTCTGCTAAGTACTCAGGAGGCTTAGAACACAGGCTCTTTTTCTCTCTTTCATGATCCTGTACACTTAAGCTGAGAATTAAGCAAGACACTTTTTGTTTGGCTAGAGCCAAAACGGAACCAAGCCCCACACAGGTGCTGTGGCGTATGGGCCTTGTTCAGTGTTTGATGCTAAAATTGGAAACGGTAGTGTAGTCAAGTGCTCAGGAAAGAATTTTCCAGGCTCTTCACCCTGTGGCTGATTTAAAAATCAGCATTAACAGAGCTACTGCTCTATTCCTTCTGTCTTCAACAGGGGATCCAGTCCTAGGCAGAGAGTAGATCTGTCAGCTGAGGGAGTCTTGAAGAAGCACACCGTCAGATAGATGATTGCTTTGTCATTTAGGCCAGATGCCACCTCCATCTACCTGAGAACATAGGGAACAATTCATACAAGTGGGGAATGGTGCGGCCCCGTGGGAAGGTCACAAGAGTGGTGGAGGCAGCAAATAGGGCTCCAGTGCAGGTTCCCCCTGACTAGGTCCGAAGAGAACAGGGGTCTGCGCGGCAAGTTTGTCCTACAGTGATGTCCTGAGCTTGTTTTTAATCACAGTTAGGCAGAGAATGGTCTCATGTTTCTCAGTTATCCAGGGCAGAACAGTGTATATTCTCTGTAGATGAGTGTGTCTCAATGTAGTGATTCATCTCTTCTAGTATTAGAAAGCTTCCACTATGGTGCCTGTGTGTGCCTGCAGGAATCGACTTTCCCTTCCAAAATGCCTGCATTAGGGCAATGTGCCTTCTTCTGTCTAGGCACTATCTAAGGCAGGCCGTGCAAACTGGAGCCCTCCCAATGGCCTGGAGGCAGAAGAGGCTATATGCTCTGTAGGTCCAGCTCCAAGGCTGCCTCCCAGTTTCTGAAGAGCTGTTATTCACTGGGGAGGCAGGTGGCAATTCCCTCTGCATCCCCAGCCCCCTGTGCTTGGGCTGAGGCTGTCTCCTTACATGGACTTGGAATCAGTGTCTCTCTTGCTGATGAGCACCTCCAAAAGTCTTAGTTTTGCTTTTATGTGCTTGTATTCATTGTATTCTTCGGCCATAGGAGTGCGGTCTTCCTTTTGGACATTCCTAATGGAAAAAAAGGGAAAGGGGCTAAGTGTCATTTGCTGTCTCCCCCAGATGATGCTGTTCATCAGGTGAATTATCCCTATGTAGAAACTTGGTAGTTTATCAATCCGTAGAATCGGCATTGCCAAGTGCCACTTGGCATCAAGGCTGGAGCTGGGTTAGACAAGCAGAGAAAGGCAGCTTCCCTCAGTACCTTGTGATGGAGTTTTTATAGCTAATCTGGCATCTTGTAGAATGATATGAAGGACTAAGAAATGTAGAAATTTTCTCTCTGCTGCTGGTATGTATGGATTCACATGACGAGTCTCCATCCACTGAAATCCTTTATTTTTACTTAATGCTTTCTTTCTCACTTTTATATATTCAGCTAAGGAACCATTAAATTCCTAATTAGCAATTGGTATACCTATAATTTACAGGTTTGAAAATATAGTTAACACTCCTTGTTATTATAAAATTAGTCATGGAATTTAGCAATCAGATCATATATTACTAATAAGCCTTTACAGTTTACTAATTTTACGTGCATACTTTTTATATGCACAAGTATTAAGATCTTATTACTGGTCAAGCATTGTTCTAAGTGCTGTTTCCACGATCTAATATAACCCTCAGAGGAACCTGAAGACACAGTGTTATGGTTCATATCGCAACCACTGTGCAGGGCAGTCCTGCTTCTCACGTCAGTGTGAAAGGCACGTATCAAATATTCAGTAGGCGTCCTTCTTATTAAAGAGCAAACATGGGAGAGGGGATAGCATGGGCTTATTTACTTAATTTTGTTCAATGAACTAAAAATAAACTGGTTCTATTCGTGCCCTGCCTGGTTAGGAAAGGATTCTAGATGGCTTCTCAGGCGAGGGCAGTGCAGGAACAGGGCATCTGACACCCAGCCTGCTCCCACCCCTCGAGGGGCTCTGCTCTTCTCAGATAGGAAATAATGGAACCAGATTTAATGATATCCAAAGTCCCTCAGAGTCCTACACTTATGTGATGAATATTAATTCCCATTAATTATACCTTCTTAAAACTTATGAAGGTATATAATTACATATATGCTCCTCATGCACAGGATATGTGGGCATAAAGTGATTATGATTATATGGAAAAGAAGATAAATAGACAAACTACAAATATGCTTAGAAAGAAAATTGGGATGAAACACATCAAAACTCTAATATTGGCTCATCTATATTTTCTAAATACCAACAATGCATGGAGAAAGAAAAGCAAATATTTAGGTATAAAAATTCTCAAATCTTGGGAAAGTCATTATAGGACAGATACAAATCAGAGAGCCTAAAAATAAATTGAAATAAACAGTAATTGAAATAAACTGGAATAACACATTTTAAATGCTGAAGCTAGATATTACGGTGTTTTTATTTCCCAATACTTTTGAGAAGTATGAAAGAGGACTTGAAGAGGACCTAGACTTATGCTGTTTAAATTATTTGTATTAAAATAAAGTCAATTTAGAGCAGTAAAAATTGACTGATATAAAAGATGAAAATCTATTCACTGTTCTCTCCTGGCCACATGTTGTGGCTTGAACAGGGCATTCTGGGCAGACACCTGCAGACAGGTGTCTGCCGAGCATCATGTGACCTGAAGCTGAAAATATTCTGAGTTGAAGCTCGCTGTGTTAAAGGACACCCACCCATTAGGTGGACTTACTGCTTCTTGTATATTTTTCAAAGTTGATGACTATCACCTTTGCTTTTAAAATGAGCTTAAACATCAGCAAGATTCTGAGTCCTCTTTTCCTACTTTCTCCTTCAAGCTTATTATACAGACAAAATAACAACAACAAAAACTAGTGCCGTCAACTGGAAACAGCTTCAAGGTGCTTCTTTTAGATGAGAACTGATGTTAGCGGAATGTGCAGAGCCTCGAATACTGCCCCAGGCGCCCTCCTTTCTGAAGGGCTACACAAGCCTCACCACCTCTCAGTAAACCCCTAAGGGGGTCCTGGGCGCAACACCTGGGAGTCGGCACAGGGAGGGGGCACAGAGCTTCCCCCTCTGGAGGCACTGCACAGAGTTGACAGCCAATGAAGAGGCACGTGTGCGCGGGGCAGGAGGGGTGGGGTGGGGCAGGGAAGGAAAACGCAGGCACTACCTTCCATTTTGTCTGAAAAAATTGTCTTCAAAATCACGCAGTTTCTTTCGAATCCTTTTTTTTTCTTCTCTCATTTCCTGAAGATGTTCCAATAGTTCTGGTCTAAAAAAGTCAGAAAATTTCAAGGAAATTGAGTTAAATAGGAATTGTTATAAACGTAGTGGATGTGCAATTCCACAGGGGCTGTGGAGAAAAAGGGAAGTGTGTCAGTGCAAAGCTGCTGAGGGAGCCGAGTGTCCGCAGGAATGGGTGTTTTCTATCCCCTGGAAGACAGGCTGACTACAGGCATGGCTCTGGGGCTCTTGCAAAGCTCCTGCTGCTTATGGGTTCTCAGGGCTTGTGAAATCCCATGGAGCTTCATCACATTCTATTTTGAAATACAGAGATGACATCTGTACTCAGAGCATGTTAAATGATGAGCTGTGGAGTACAGAAGCACACAATGCCATGACAGACACCTTCTGATTATTTAAGCAAGACTCCAAATGTTCACTTGAATAACACGGGATGAAGCATGTAATAGTGAGCCAAAAGTTAAAAAAAATTCAGTTTTATTCACATAGATGTACCCCAGGTTAGCCCAGTTAAGACACCTGTGTTTTGTCAACCAATTTATTTAAATACAAAAGGCTATAATAATATTTAAGAAAGTTTCATCTACCAAAACATTTCAGCCCCCACCAAAACCACTTACATTGAGGCAGCATGGAGATTTGAAAGCTCGGTGTCTTGGCTGCATTTCAATGGTATTTTATCATCCACTGGGGAAATAAACCCATCAGTATCATCTTCAAATTGGTCCAGAAAGCAACGTGCACTGAAATCAGTTTTCAAAGTGACTGTGAAGTCTGGCTTTGGGTTGCTATCTTCTTCGGAACCCTCCTCTTCTTCCTGGAAATACACAGTAAACCAATAAAAACCTGGTTACTGTCTCTGGCATTCTTTCATCACAAGTATCTGACAATCATTTAATTATCCAGACACTACATAGTTTTTTGTCTACAATCAGTAACACATATATACATTATGGATGTATTACTGATTAGCTGTAAGTATGCAGTAAATAACACAAACACTAAACACAGCCACTCAATGGGGAAAAAAACTATAAAACTATAAAACTATAAAAAATTTAGTGGATAGCACAATTCACAGTTGTCAAGGCTGAGGGTAGGAAGGGATACCATCATAATTTATACCCTAAATCAAATCAAGCAAAAGAATCTTAACAGTCTGAGCTCTGTGATAATACATAACAAAATCTATCACCAGTGATCAGTGCTCTAAGGACTGGTTCTACTACTGTGTACCGCACAAAATATTTTTTATTAAGCTATGATCATTTTCAGAAATTAAACCTTACAGAGTTGCAATTGTAAAATATTCTGTGGCTGCTTGATGCACAAAATTTAAGGAAATTTTAAGAAAAGCAAGACATTTATCTTCTCATGACTGGAATTATTAAACTCCTAAGTTTTTTCAAGGAACTTCTGAGGGCCATGGCTGTATTTTCCAGCCTTCCAGATTCTAAGAAAAGTATGATATTGTCTGTCTTGATGATGCAATCAGAAAAACAATGAAGAATGAAGTCAACTTGGAATTTCTTAGTGCCAATTTGTAGCTAGGTAAGTCTAACGAAGAATATCAGAATCTGAGAGATTTTTAAAGAAGTAATTTACTGCCAAAACATCTAATCAGATCAGAAGAGAATATCCTAATATCTTGAAAAATTTAAAAACTGGGAGTACAGCTACATGAACAGGAAGTACGGCATCAATTGTTCTGTTTAGAGCAAGTGGCTTCTGGGCCGATGCGGCAGCTGACTCTCAGAGGGCAGCAGAGTTACCACTGGTAGGCGGAGGGCGCAGGTACACACTGCCTGCAGCGGACTTTCTTTTCTTTTTTTTTGAAGTATAGTTAATACACAGTGTTGGATTTTCTTACCATCAAGTTTATGTTTATTATGGTGCCTCTGCAGAGAAATAATGTGAATAAACAAACGGGCAAAAAACACAAAAAAGGACTATTATGTAATTACAATAAAAGTACTATTACAAAGGCATGTAGGTAAAACTGGCAAAAATGAGATGGCTTGCCAGATTCCCTCTGCTCTGATTGCAGATCTTCAGTCTCTGCTTGAAAGTAAATTCTTTATCATTAACTTTTTGAAATTTTAATTATGAAAAACATTAAAAAATTCACAGAATATAAGTGACTTAAATGAATGTCACACTAAGAGTTTTAAGTAAAATTTAAATAAAATACATTTTTATTCATACTATGAAATAAAATTAATAATTATTTTAAGTTTAAATACTTTACAATTAGTTATCAGTTTCTCTTTTTTTGTAAGAGGAAGTAACAATACCACTTTTGTGTAGTTTTTATAAGAATTAATTGAGATAAAAATGTATGTCGAGTACCTGCCAGTGTAAGACCCGGCACACAGGCACTGCAGATCAACCTTCTGCTCCCTGCCCCCATCCCCGGAGGAGGAAGACCAGGTGCAGCCCCCCTAACCATCACTACCATGGAGGCAGGGATTTGGGCCTGTTCACTGCCATCCCCAGAGCTCAGCCAATGCCTGCACGTGGTAGGTGCTCAATAAATGTCTATTAAATAGTCTAGTAAATCAGTTTGAAAAGACAAATACAAATTACTAGGTAGAGAGTTATTAAAGCCCAAGACTGGTAGGAAGTGAAGCCAGGTGTCTAGGCCTTATTAATTATACCCCAAGGTCCTGAGAGAATTAAAAAATGTGAGAATGTGTCTTACACATAGTGAGAACTCAGTGTTTTTTAAGATGAAGCTAAACAAAATGATTCTCAGTAATCTGTGGAAAAAACAGAAAAAAGAGAAAGAGCAAAATAGATGTTCAGATTATAAGAACATCAGGTTGTTGTGGATTTTGGGTAGATTCTACAATGAATCAATACATAGATAGGGCATGAACAATTGAAAAAGAATCAGTGATCTGCCCTGACTAGCACTGGTTCCTTAAAACAGTTCATGAAAACTAACCATTTTTCCTTTTTTGTTGGGATTGGCATATTATCCTGGATCTCAATAAAGAGTGAGGTGAGCTGACCCAGGAAGGGAAAGATGATTGTGAAAACGTATACAGAGTGATGATACAAGGTGTCAGGGCTCTGCAGGGAAGCCCACAGCAGGCTCTTTGCATGACCCTGCCATACTCAGTATTTATTCATCACTTGGATAGAGACACAAAAGGCATATTTATGAAATGTGTAGATCATACAAAGTGGGTAGGAATATATGGTATGTTAGAATACAAAATCTAGATTTAATCTTTCATAAGGCTAGAAGTATGAAAAGTAATTGGAAAAATTCAAGTTTTGATAGTTAGAAAAAAAAGCTGGCCCCAGAGATGATAAGCAACCCATGGAAAAGGAAGCTGGGGATGGCACAAATCCACAGTGAGACAGGGCCATGAGCAGGGGTTCTTGGCTTGGGGCTGATTTTGCTGCTAAGGGACCTTTGGCAATGCCGGCAGACATTTCTGGCTATCACAGCTGGGGAGGAGGTGGTGGCAGTGCACACTAGCAATGAGAGAGGGAGGGCCAGCACCCGTGACAAAGTTATCAGCCCCAAATGATAACTGAGGTTGGGACACCCTAGCCCTAGAAACTCTGTAAGGAACTCATAAGCCATTGGCAGTCACCTGGCCACAGCCTTGCAAGACGGAAGGGTCTCTGTCACCAGATCAAGGTTGGGACTAGTGGTCAGTCTGCTATCTTACTGGTTAAATCTCATCTAGAATAGGGTTCAGTTCTGGATGTCAGTTTTTAAGAGGGATATACATAAGCTGGTGTGTGTGTGTATAGAGCAGAACCACTAGGCTGCTGGAAGGTCTGAAAGCTGTGTCACCTGAAGAATAGCAAGAACTTGGAGAAGAACATTTTTCCAGGGTGTGGGTGGGAGCAGACAGGGCAGGTAACTGTAAATATATGAAGTGCTCTCAAGGATGAAGCAGATGCTTACTCCATGTTGTTCCAGAGGGCAAAATGAAGCCTACTAAGTAGAAAGTACTATGTTAATGATAAGTATAATTTTAAACTATTTTCATTAATTTTGATAGTTCATAGTTATTAAACTTATGCATTTTAAAATTATATATTATACTACTATATTGTGTTTTATATTTTTAAAAATTATTATAAAACTAATAATACAACATAACACAAGTTTTTAGCTATTTTTGATGCTTGGCCCATGTAATGAGTGTCCTTATTCTCCCCATTGCAATAAACTTCTCAAGCTTGAGGATGGAATCACTTCTAAAGGGACAGTGTTGTTATTCTGTTAGAGAATTTTAAGAGAAAACTCATATGTTGGATAGGATGACTGACTAGATGATCTCTAGGATTTTGGGGTTGGAAGACCTAGCGATTCAGAACTTGAGCCTGGCTCTATTTCATAAGTCATAAAAACCAGGGATGGTTTTTTTTAAAAAGCACCGAGACATAATTTTCTTAACTTCACATACACCAAATTCTAAATTGTATCAGAATTGCTAAGAATTAGTATAATCCAAATATGTGCTGATACGCTTGGCCAATTGGAACAAAATGAGCTAAGAGACCAGAGTAATGTAATCATTGTAAAATTACCTGAAATTCTGACCATCATGTGGCCACTAGAAGAGCCATGGCCAATTATACTTGTGAAAAAAATAAACCCAACTAAGGATTAGATTTGGAAGAATGTCCTCTTTTAAAATGAACATCATTAGTACACCTTCCATCTGTTTAATGAGGCAATTGTTAAGTGTCACATTTTGGATGTGTTAAAGAACACATTTTTATCTAGTCACTGTTCTATCATATCACATGCTTCTATGAGAAATATGCTAATTTTCATATACACAATTGCCCAGATTTCATCGATTACAGTGATTTAATTCTTAGGTGAAATAACCAGCTAGATAAAATTTGTCTTCTTTCATCAAGTCTTACTGCAAGAAAATAGCTCTAATTTTTTAAGATACAATATAGCATATTTGCCTAAATTTTATGATTAGGACATTTTCATAAAACAAGTTCTATTTAAAATAACCTGAACAGTGAGCACAATTCACTGCCTACTACCTTAAAACTGGGTGTATGAAGCATGTGAGCACCCAAAGAAGTAATAAGAGGCACAGAGTAAATGAAAGAGGACACCTGGTAGCCTCTGCTACCTTCCCTCAGTTATAATGATGAGAAACAGGCAAGAAAATGGAGTTCTCAACTGGTGTTCCTCCATGGTGGGGAGGCCCCCATAATTTGAAATGACCGTCCCTAACAATAGTAAATAAATGACCAGCCCAGCCTTGGAACTGTCAAAGAAATAGGACAAGTGAAATTACTAAAACCCATTTCTGCTTTGCATGTTACTTTCCCTTCCAAGTTACGCAACTGCTGACAAACACTGATTTTTAAAAAAAATGACTGACTTTGCCTTTTCATTTCTGAGTAAGGCAGCCAGTTTGTTTGGTGCTCTAGGAACAAAAACATGGAAGAAGCTGATCCTCATCCAGGCCAATTAGGTCCCTACAGAGACACACAGATCTGCGGGCACAGATTATGCCTCCCATTCTAGCAAGAGGAGCCACTGAGGATGAGGATTATCTATATAAAATCCATACTACTCCTGGGGAAAAAATCAGAGTGCATGTCCTAGTGACTGCCGGTCATAGCACTACATTCACAGATCAAGACCTGAGTTTGAAATCAGAACTGAGGCCTCAGGGTGCAGGGGAAATGCATGAGGAAGGACAAGGGAGTGAACCGCACCAGCAAATGTGTAAGACAGCCAAGATACTGTCCACAAAATGGCACTTTTTTCATGTGCCGGATATACTGCTTTTCTTAATTTGGTTTTTCTATAAGCTCAGCAAATGAGATTTCCTTAAAAAGTTACCCAATGAGCTAATGTAGCAAAATTTTGGAGTACAGAAAATCCATGGCCCACAAAGGGAAAAAACACTAACAAAATCAAACCACTGTGAAAACAAAACAAAAATGCCTGGAAGCAAAATAAAAACAACAACAAAAAAATGGGGTGGGGGATGAAATGAAACTAAGGAAATCAGTCCATCCATAACATCAACAAAGCAGGGTTTCTCACAGTTGGTTATGCACAGCTACTGATTTTAGGGCATGCTCCAGGAAGCCATCACCAAGGCCCACAGGCAGCCCCTCCCCATCCCCAGCAGAAAGGGGGCAGCAGGGAAGGGAGGCGCACTTAGCACGTAGTTAGCGGCTGGGTCTTCACCTTTATCTCCTTGAAGAAGGAAGCAGTTTCACCCTCGATAATTGGCTGCAGCAAAGGGCTTCTCCGCTTGCTGGAGGGGGAACCCTGCGACAGGCGGGAACAGTGGTTACACGGTGAACCCCTTTCCCCTTCCTGCCTGCTCTCTGCCTCACCAGCATTTATTACCACATTCAACTATAAAGTCCAGGCCCGTTTTGCCACAAATTCCCAGGAAAACCAGAAACTGAACAAAGTTCTTTTGCAAGTTGCTGCTTCACTTCAGAGCCTACACACACAGTCCAAGGAGGCCACATGAGAGCAGTAACAGTGCACGAGAATGTTGACCACATGCAGGAAAAAGCCAGTGGAAACATCTGCCTCACCTCCCGCTTTCCTGCCAGCAAGAACTCTTTGCTGCAGAAAGCTTGAACTGTACTGATGGCAGCTCATCAAGTGACCCAGCCGCTGCCTGAGCTCCCGGTTGTACATTCACCCTATTTAAGGACACTGAGGGCTCCTCAAGGAGAATGCATATGACTCTGTAGATATAATCCTTTTATTGGTTATTTTACTATTATTCTGCAGGAAATTTCTAGAAAAGTAGCTTTTTCAAAACACAACTACCTGAGGTCTCTGGACCTTCCCTCATTTCTACGAACAAGAACACTTCAAAGAAATATGAAGACCATATTTAGGCCCCAAAATAAAGAAGGAGATTTAAAGTAGGAATAGAAGAGCAGCAGCTAGCATGAATTGCATTTCAACTGCAACACAAAAGCAAGGCTGTGACCGCTTATTAAAAAAGCCTAGAAGCCAGGAGAGGAGCCCCAGATCCCTGGAGGGGAGAGCCTGGAACAGAGGCAAGCATTTCCCCAGAGACACACAGGGCACGGACACTCCCCTGGTAAGCTGGGGGTGGGAAGGCCAAGTGAGCCGTAGGGGAGGAGAGCAAACTGGCTCCTGGCAGGTTGTGGGCATGTTACGGCTGCCTACTCCTGACAAATCCAAATTCAGGGGCCAAAAGTGGCTAAGTCCAAGGATGGTGGCCACTGAAAACAACTTCACAATCTTCAGCCTCCTTCCTTTTTCTTCCACCTTATGTTTCTCTCTTGAAGACCTCTCCTGAGATGGCTCCCATGGCAGTTATTCCTCTTGGATGGGGAGAGACTATTAACAGAAGGGCCCTTGGGACAAGGGCACCCTTTGGAGTGGAGGGGCCTGAGAGGGCAGAGCCCAGTCCCTCTGCTGCTCTGTCTCTGAGGAAATGGTGGGGAAGTCAGCCCAGCACTTGTCAGATGGATGCATATGGCCAAAGCATGTCTCCCAAAAGAAAAAAAACATTATCAGCTTCCGATTTTCTCATTTTTGGCAAACGTAGCCTTAGAAGTCATTGATAATTCTTTAATCCTCAAGTTTATGGGGCATCAATATTAATGGCATGTTCAGCTGTTAGGGAGTATTCTTTATGAGAAGACTGGTTAGGACCCTATTAGTATAGCCAGGGCCACTGACCCAGATAATCGATGACAGAAAGGCACTGTACTCACGAGGATGGGGATGGTGCTGGCTCGGGACAGGATCTGCTTGACTAGCCGGTACCGGTCATACAGTGGCTTCATAACCTGGCGTTCATTCTTGGTTACCTAAAAAACAAGAACAAGAGAGCTGAGACGATTGCTCCTGGTGTTCAGGCGACCAGCTGTCCATGCATGCTCTGGGCCTGGACAAAATACAGATGATTCAACTGAAGACTCACCATTTCTACAAAATTTATTTAAACAGATATTATTCAGTCAATAAAGGTTTAAAATACCTACTTCAGCTGCAGATCATTGGAAGTCACTCCATCACTCCAGTACCGCTTTTCCTAAATCAAAACTATGACCGTCATCACTTCTGCGTTAAAACTCAAGAGTTCCCAGATGATTTATTATTTTTTAGGTCCACGGGAAGAAGAAAACAGGTATTTTTATTATAATACCTACTATGCAGTTCTGTAATCAATCTCTTTACATGTCTCTTTCCCCTGTGAAACTGTCTGGTTTTTAAGGACAAGATTTTGGCAAACAGTAGGTATTTGAGGAACAACAGATACAATACAAGGGCTGATAGAATATAATACAGGGGCTGAGTCATCTCTGTTTCCTTAAAATCTGGCAGAGCCCTCAAAAATTTTGAAGGCCCGACTCTATAGTCAGTGCGAAAGAATGAAGCCCGGCTCCCTGGCACAGTGGTGAGGCCCTTTGCCATCTGCTGCTGCCCTTCCTCTCCATCATATCTCAAGCTCCAGAGACAAACCGGATCGTCTCATTCCTCCTGTTTAGTTCCCTCTGCTCCCTGGTTTGGCAAATTCCAGGTCAAAGGCCACCTCCTCTGTGTAGCCTTCTTCCAACAGCCCCCATTCCTGGTGACCTGCTCATTCTCTCCTTTGTGTCACTGTCTGCAGCCTGTGTGTACCTTGTAATCTCACATATGCCTTGTTATAGATTGAACATTTGTGTTCCCCAAACTTTGTATGTTGAGTTCCTTATGAAAGAGGCCCCAGAGAGCTCCCTTGCCCCTCTTCCCAGCCAGGACAGCTGTCTGTTAACCAGGAACTGGGTTCCTCACCAGACAGCAAAGCTGCTGGCACCTTCGTCTTGGACTTTGCGGCCTCCAGAGCTGTGAAAAATAAATTTCTGTTGTTTATAAAGCACCCAGTCTATGGTACTTGTTACAGCAGCCCAAACGGATGACACATGTTTACACTCTGTAATAGTCCCTTGAGAGCAGCAGTGTATGTTTTTACATCTCTGACATAATGGAAATATCCCATAAATATCTGCAAAATGAGTGAATAAATATTTCAAACATAAATAGATATGCCAAATTAATAGATATGCATATATCTTCCTTTTGTACTGAAATGACAGTGGGATGAAGTACTTTTGTTTCAAGTTTGCTGTTTATCTTCTGCATTTTATTTCTATTGCACACATAAGACAAGAGTTACAGAGGTAAGGTAGGGCAAATAACATTAGCTTCGACCATTTCTTATGGCCTTTTTGGGCCTTCAACTTTGAAGCCAACTCTGGATTATGCATGAATGGGTTATTCTTTGTAGCCTTTTGTTCTTGCCTTTTTCAAAGTGATCTGCGATACATGCACACTGGCTAAATGTCACAGGATACTGCCATTATGCAAAAACATCCTGTGGATTTATTTTCCATCAGCAGCAATGATTTTTTTCTTTCAATCTCTCCCTATTACCACAATATAAAAGTCAAATGACATTTTCCTATGTCTACTTTTTACTTTATCAAAAGAATTTTTAAAATAGGTATTTTATAAAAGATGACTGTCAAAACTGGAATGGAACACAGAAATTATACAAAAGAAAACCACGAGTGTTACTACTCCATACCTAACACAATGGCTAATGTGAAAAGACAGTGTTAGGTGTCAGCAGGAATGCGGAACAACTAGGACTCCTTTCTAGCTGGTGGAGGTAGAACACTTTGGAAAACCATTCTGCAGTGTCTACGAAAGCTCCCCGTATGACTCAGCAATTCCATTCCTAAGTATATACCAAACAAATGCAGCCTTAAGTTCACCAAAAGACATACTGTGTAAGATTGTTCACAGTGGCACTATGCATAATAACCCCAAACGGGAACCATCCGTATGCCCAACACCAGAATGGGTCAGGTGTGACCCCCACACTGAACTCTCCTACAGCAACAAGAATGACTGAGTCTCATGCAACATTGTGGGTTCATCTCATGAAAATTAAACCAAGTACAAGCCAGATACCAAAGTCATACGTACTGTATGTACGACTCCACTTACATAAAGTTCAAAAATAAGCAAGCCAGATTTACTGTGTTAGAAGCCAAGATAATGTTTCTCCATGCCTGCAGTGGGAGAGCAGGGTATTGACTGGAAGGGGACATGAGGGGTGCTTCCAGAGGGCTGGCAATATGTTGTTTCTTGATCTGGATGCTGGTTACCTGGGTTTATTTTGTGAAATTCATCAAGACATACATTTGTAATTTGGGCTCTTTCCTCTATTTATGTTATTCTTCAACAAAAGTTTAATTAACAGCCACAAATAAGTGTGAGGAATGGAAATGGAGTGACTTGTGCAATCTCACACATAAAATGACAAAATTTAAGACTGGAACACACATGGAGTAATTTTTTAAATACAAGACATATTCATTAAATGTGCTGCAGGTGAGATGAAGCACATCCTTATTATCTACACATGGCAGTTGGTGAAATATTATTGTGCAAGATAAATAATAGATGGTTTAGTGACCAAAAGATACACTAAAAATAAGAAGAGTAATAAGGAGTCATCATTTCCCTATTACTAATTGTTTGGCAGAAACATCTTCAGGTTGCAGAAGGAGGCTTTAGATTTTAGGAGACAGCTAGTAAAATCAGTCAGATCCAGCAAATTTGATGGAAATTGATTCCCTTTCTAATTCTTTGTTCAAAAACCAAATTTTCTAGCTGCAGCAGATGAAGATCACTGCTTAATTATTAGACTTATGACATTGATATTTATATTCTCTATGAATTGCTCATGTTTTAAATTAATGACCCTCATTAATTTAGGAACTAATCCCCTATGGGTTATCTGATAAGATGCAAGTTTTGACTCTGGAAAGTTTCCACACATCATGGTTCCACCAAATGTAACAGTGGCATTGATAGAAGTATCTCAACACTCAAATTATCAAAGATTTTTAAAGTCTGAGGTGTGGAAAGAATTAATACTACTTGATCATACTGGAATTATTTTCATGATATATATTTGAGGCCAAAGCCTTTGCCCATCATAAAGCCAGGTTACATGTCATTATCAGGATTTATGAGTATAGCCAAAACCTAATCAATAATTACATAAACAAAGTGGGGCCTGTCAAAAAAGGGCCAGCTGATACTAAATGAGAAAATTTTACCATGGGAAACCTGTTTGGAAGTTGCCATCTCATTCTGGAGTCATTGGCTGCTCAGGGACTCTGCTACTACAGGAACAGGCCTTTGAATGAGCCAGTCAAGTTCTTTGAGCACAGCTTCCTGATTGGTAAACTGCAGAATTTAGTCTTCATAGAAAATCTGCATGATGTGAAACGTCTTGCAAATGATTTTAGGTCAAGCATGTAGCAGACTGTCTTTCCGAAATATCTTTACTCCTCTTGCTTCACACCTTTATTAGTTTTTGCTTAAGTGGAAGCTCTTAATGGCTTTTCAGTGTGTGGAAATAGGGTTATTACTAAGATGCATTTTTGCACAAAATCAAGACAATATAAATATCTAGATAAAGATCTGATGGGCAAAGGCAGTATCTTCCACTCTGTCTTCGCTTTTGATTAAAAGAAATCTCTACATACTGACATCTTCCTGTCCAGTTTGGTTGCTCTATTAAGTCTCAGATAATATTTCAAGGTACAGAGGGAACTCCTGCCAATAATTATCCACATTTAAGTTAGAGGCAAGTGCTGGACAGAAATCCCAAAGGCCTGATTTAGACAACTTCATTTGCCTGCCTTTATCTTTTGTGATGGTTTTGTCTTAGCCTCAAATAAAACCTCTACAGAAACCTCGGTTTGGCCGCTGTGACCTGGATTGTTCAACAAAGGTGAAGGATAAAATGATTGACATTTTTAGTTTGAAGATAAAGATAAAATTAGAAACATGGAATATTAGAGCTATAAAAGCCTTATTTTTTAATATAAATTTAAGCACTGGAGAGGGTAACGATTTGCTCAAGGCAACGGATCTGGGTTATGAATCAGGTTTACTGATGTCTAGTCCAGTTTTCTTTCCACTCACGAATAAGCAACACAGGAAGGGAAGCAGGATTGTAACACAGTGACCGAAAAACATACTAAAAATGTCACCATGTGGCATCTCCCTGTAATAGGTCTGAAAAAGAACAGTTCAGCGAGCTGCCACTTATTGTACTTCTCTCTGTGACATGGTCTTCTGATGAAATCCTTTCATGTTGAAAAGCATACACTTTAATAATAACTATAGGGACTTATGTGCCAGTGTGTAATGAGTATGTTTTTATTTCTAATACATGTGCCTGTCTGTCTGTAGAGTTGTAAAGCAAACAGCCTTGGTAAAAAAATGTACTGAAGTGGCAGATAACTGTTTTGGCTTGCAATTTAATAGCTGGTGTTCTTTAAATCAAAATCTATAGACTCAGCAAAAACCCATAAGCTCTGAGTTCCTGCTTTTCTCAAAAACCAGGTTTGGAATGATAGTTCAGCTTTGGAAATACATGTCTTTTCTTTTAAGAAGAGTGTTGCCCAAATATTATTTACAGTCCAGGGTCCATGGCAACACCACAGATCTAGTAAGAATTAAAAGTTTACTTTCTGATTTTCAAACTGGCCAGATATCAAATGAACTCTGCTTTTTCTGAGGAGGTCAGAGCATCATGTTCCTGTGAGAGGCAGAGAGTCAGGGCTGGGACAAGGAATAAATGATATTGGAGCTTCCTAGAGCATTTGTTCCCTGCCCTAAGAGGTGCCAGAGCCTGGATCCAAAAAGGTACTCTTCCTTCATGAACGAACGATGGAAGAAAGGGGAACAGTAAGGCAAAAACTAATGTTTCATATTCCTAATGATAAGAATACTAGAAAACGTGCATTCTTTCTCCTGATCCAATCAGTTAATAAGAAGCAGGCCTCAGAGAGCAGAACATGTAACTGTAAAAGAAGGGAAAACTATCATTTACTGTGCAAACCACCCCCCTTTGTCCCCCGAAAAGCCATTCTGCCTCGCTTCCTCACTGCCAGGCAGCCTACAGGCACACATGTGCGTGTGCCTCTAATGGCACGTAGTCCCCATGACAATCTGACAGACATCTGCGGAGCAGACACCAGAAGCCTCTGAGAGCTCACCTAGGCTGCCCAGTCCCAGAGTCCCTTGCGGGGCGGGGACTGAGTGTCTGCTGATCTGAGCGCCGCCCGCGGCCGCAGTCCAGGCAGAGTGAGGGAACCTGTGCCTGGCTGAGAGCTACGAACATCCGGCTCACAACGCCGGGACCAGCCATGAGATGAAGGCTACAACACAGCCGGGAGACCTCAGGGGCCTCGAGCGAGGATGTCTTTCAAGGATTCTATCGATGTCTAACACGAATCCATAAAATGAAAAGAATAAACATTGAAGGGGAAAACCATACCGGTCCCACCTCCTTCACTGAGGCTTGCCTGGTGGCCATGAGAGACCCACGCTTGAACAGCTCTGCACCTGCAGTGGAGAAGGGGTTACTGTCTCTTAGCAGGAGTTAGTTCTCCTCTACAAGTTCTGAATACACCAGTGGAAAAGGACAAAGTTTCACAATATATTTGAGCTTCAGTTCATTTATGTTTGGTTCAATGCCTTTAAAAAATCCAAAACAAAACTTGGCTTGAAACATGACCATTATCCCAAAGCGCCAGTATTTTTCCACTCAGGGACAGGCCAGCAAAATCAATCATCATAAGTTCCAGCTTTTTAAAAATTTTATTAAAACCTGATAAATTCTGGGCCAAAATACCATGGAGGATGCATTCTACAGGTAGTTTACTGGGCACATGCCATATGTCAGGTCTTGTACTAGATGATGAGGATCAGGTTCTTCATTAGGTGAACAAAACCCAGAATTCCTGCCCTCACAGACTGCAGAGTTTAGTGCTTTATTCTGGAAGCTTCTTTGTTTAAAAGAGCATATTTTATATGAAAGGCTACCTTTGTTATATAGTTATGGCTAAGACTGGAAACCAGAACTATGCATTTTGGCTACATAAAAATCTTTCTGTGAACATAAGCTTCACGCTTCTTTGTACCTGCTCTTAAGAACTTTTTTCACTGTGTTCTTGGCAATCTGCTTAACAGAAGGTTACCAAGAGTAACTGACAAGGATATCTGATTACAAGTTCCTTAAGGAATAGAGCAGAAGTCTATGGTGTTAGAGTCTCCCCCAGGACTAACAATAAACATTCAATAAATGCTCTTGCTGAATCATAAGTCACCTCAAAGCCTTCCTGCTTTTATGGAAAGGCGAAGCCACAATCTGGATTCCTCATGCTTTTTGGTTTGGGATAGTGGCTAGAATTTCTCAACAGATAAACAGTAGATGCAACTACATGGCAGAGGGTTGAATTTGAGGGCAGATCATATTGGTTTAACACCTTCATTTTCTGGATGAAAGTGCCTAGAGCCAGTGATAGCTGGGGGCAGCCCCAGGGACAGGGAAGTCTCCCTACTCCGGGGCTCTGCTCCCTACACCCTTTCTACCACTTTCCCCTTGAAGCAGGATACCAGTGACTACATTCTAATTGCAAACTAGTTTTACTTTGGAATTCAAATTCCCCATATAGTAGATAGACTTCAGAAAGCTTAGTTCTGGTGAAAATAGAATCTAACATCAGGGAAACTCATTTGCAAAATACTGAACATAGATCCACTTCTAAAGCCAGATAATTTACCCCAGTCTGAAAACTCGGTACATTTACATACCGGCCGTCCATGAATGCTTTCATAATATAACAGAGCTTTCTGCAGAGCCACTTTCTCACTGGCAATCTGGTCTTTGGTCATGTCCTATATAAACACAAGGGGAGAGAAAGGAAGAAGAGGGAAACATTTGTGAACATTCCAACTTCTTTACACAAATTTCCTTAAGTAACACTAAAAAGAATCCTCATACAACAGCTTATCCTAGGATTAACCATTCCTGAGCTCTTTTCAGAAATACTGATAGCCCAGTGGAAATTATGAACTACTTGTACCTCCCATGCAGTAGTAAAGGCATGTTGAATCCTGAGGGAAGCAAGACTGTGGGGCACATGGGCTTAGCTTAAGGGGCCCAGTGACGACTACAGTTACAGGCTGCAACAGTCCCAAAGGTTTGTGGATAATCTTCCCACCTCAGACCTCCCACCAAACCAACTATTAGCCTGAGTGAGTTCATTCTGCAACCTGTACAACAGAGTTTTCTGCTTGCAGCTGGTAGTCAGAAGCCAAAGTACCTACAGTTTCAACCCTCTGAAGTCATTTCATCTGCTTCCCTAGACATCTAAGAGTGTCTTAAATGAGGGTGTGGGAGGTTTGCAAGGGGTCAACCCATCTCTCTTCCCACCGGGATCCATGCGGCATGCCCTGTGTTTCTACCACATTTCCTGGAATGGTTTAGGATGAGCAGTTGGCCTGGGGCCTTCACTGAATCACCACACCTTAATGTCCTCAGGCCGGCTGCTTTCTGCCCGCTTCTCCTGGAGCTTCCTCTGGATGGACTCTAGTGTGGCTTCAACGCTGGGCTTTAGCGCTTTATCTGCCAGCTCTTGCTTCTTCTCATCTTCTTTCTCAAGTTGGGAGCCAAAACTCTTGGGAAGTGTGTTGCTTCGCTGCCGCATTCTGGGGGCTAGGTCCTCTTCGGATATCTTTAGTTTTGACTCTAGTTGAAAAATTTGGGGGGTGCAGATATATGAGAATTGATGTCTGCTGAAACCGAATTGTTTTTCTGTGGTGTCAGTAATGGCTTAGCATTGTCTTTTTCAGAAGGTATTTAATTAAAATATTAGTTGGAATCCCTGGGTTATTATGTACAGCTGAGAAAATGATAACGCCTTCCTGGATTATCTGGAATGTTGCCTTAACCCCAATTCTTGAGAAAGCTTTGGCTATGTAATGTCCATGCTTCAGCCGCACCAACCCCTTTGCTTTCTCACAAAGCAGCAGATGTCTTCCTATCCTATTCCCATAGTATTTACAGGCATTTACTCATCTAGCAGCTGACTGCGGGCCAACTTTTCTGTATATTACACTCACCTCATTTTGGGATTATTTTCATTTTATCTTTTATTTAGTTGTTAAGAGACTCTATCTCCTATAAGAAAGCAAGCTCTTTGAGGGTCAGGGACCAAATTCTTTTATATTCATCTCTGTGTCTATATGTCTTCTCCTAAAGCCACAGCAAATGAAGACTTGGATTAAACAGCTACTTCCTACATGTTGATTGAAACCCTTATCCTTATGTTAGTGGTTTAAGGAAATAAAGAAATGCTGCAGAATTTGCATCATAGCTGATCTGGGTTGCCCTGTGATTGAGACCATGGGAAGACATGGAGAAGGTATCCCTTGAACGCTGATAGTACTGGGAAGACGCTTTGAGGAATTAGTCTTTTCTGGGGTATTTTAGCAGTGGCACTCATCCTGAGGTGTTATGGATTCTGTACCTGGTTTGTTTTATAGAAACCATGCCATAGGACTAGAACTTTCCCTACCTTTCAGTTGTTTCCGGAATTTGGCGAGGTCATTTGTCCATTTCAGAACCTCTGGATTGGCTGCTTTGTCACTGTGTGAAGGCTGAGAGAAGGAAATCTAGTGTAAATGTTTTGGAATTGGGGTAGGAAAAAGAAGAACTTGATGACTGGATTATTTTAAACAGGAAGGAACAGTTGAGTCCCACTGCAATGAGAAATTAGCTGCCATCAATCAGAGCAAACTTTACAGGTGTAATTCTATTATCCTTCTTTATGTCTAGTCATTTTTGATGCTTTCTAAGAATTCCTTGGAGGCAAAATGCTGAAATTTTACCATCATGGACTTCTGTTAGGTCCATGGCCCCTTCTCCATTATTTGTAGGGTTCAGTCTGTCAGGGTAACAGAATAGAAGGCAGAAGGCTATATGTTTTCCATGGGAACCACTACAAAAAATGCCTTTTTGCCACTCTTGTAGGAAATACTAAAAATAGAGCTGAGAGTAGAATGAGGTCAGTACTAACAAAATTTTAGAAGATTATCTTTAATTAAGTTTTAGCCAAACAAAAGACTTCATTTAATGATTTTTCTCATTCCTGCTTACCAATAAATTTACAAAATATAGACTAAAGCATTCCATTTATTTGTAAGCATACACTTGTGCAAGGAATATGCTGATACATGATGTTTGGGGTTGTCAGTTTTTACTGCCTCTTTGTTTTGAGATCCCCTAGGAATTTCCCTTAGCCTTTTATCACTTCTCTGAGTTGCTGAGACTCTGGCTTGTCAGGGGAGGGAGGGCACCCAGGGAGGAGGCACTTACTCTGTATTTCCTCTCTTCTTCAAACCTGTCTTCGAACTTTCGGATCTTCTTTTTAAGGCTCTGAATCCTCCGTGTGAGTTGGGCAGGAGTCAGATCCTCCTGCTCGCCATCATAGGACCCCAGAGAGGAGCTCCGCCGCCTGTGTGGGGCACAGCTCGGGTCAGCACCCCCAGGAGCGGCAGCTGCCTGCTGGGAGGGGCTCTGGGGACTGTGCGAGAGGGTCCTAACCAGCTGCTCTTCTCGAATAAAAGGCAGCTGACTGCTAATTCATTTCATGACCTTTAACTCTGTATGTCCCCCTATTACATAGGTCTTTCTCTAGCTCACGTGTACAATTAGGACTGAAATTTGTGCCGCTGACCTCCAAGTTAAATTTGAGCTGTGGGAAGGAGCTGATATGTGATGCTGTAGCTGGCCCACAGTTCACATGAGAAAGCACAGCAGAGCCTCTTACTAGGATAGAGATTCCCAATATGCTCCTCCACAGGCTTACAATGTAGGAAACCCTTCATAGCCATTAGCACATTCTTATCCTTTCTGATGTTACAGGGATGGTGCATCTGCTTATCAACAACACAAAGAAACATACCTCATGAAAGAATGGGAATCTGGGGGAGAAGGAGGCACTTCTGTGTCATCCAGGTATTGCCGACTCTGCCCATAAGCATAGAACCGAGGAGAGAGCATGGGGTCACTGCCCTCATCCAGGAGCTGGTGAATCAGGCGCCCTGCCTGCGGCGAGAGGTGCGCTTCATTAGAGTCCCCATTCTCCTGCTGCCACGAAGAGAAAGCAGGGATGGGCTCTGCAAGATAATGAGATAAGAGGTCAAAAACTGTTCTTTAAAGCACCCTTGTTCCCCAAGTGTTCTGAGTGCTTTAGGGGCACTAAATTTAGGAGGCACTGAATGGCTTCTCATCTGAGATTGAATCACCAATCGATCAGACAGCCTTCTATCTCCATCCTCACTTGTTTTCAAAAGAGAGTTTACTAGGCTGTCCAGAGAAACAGCTCTGAGGGAAGACAGTCACTAGTGTACACTCCCAGCTTCCCCTGCAGACCCCTGAGGAGATCCCTTCCACATGAGGGCATCATGGAGAGGAAGATCAAGTGCAGCAGGGAGGGAGATATTGGGCATCTTGGCTACCCATCCTTCATTGAAGCAACTGAGGAAGCAAGCTTAGGAATCCCATTAATCTTGTGAGGGCCCATTTCCTCGGGAGCTTGCATCTTCTGTTTAGGCCACCTAGCTGTTTTGAGTGCTTCTGCTAGTGTGTTGGCATTAGCATGGTTACGATTCAGGCTTTGCACTTGAAACCTCAGAAGCTGCTCAAGACTGCAGTTAAAGTAGGATGCTTACAAGAATTGGTCAAAAACAAAAAGAAAAAAGAATGCCTTACAAAGGATGAATCTGTACAAATTATTTGAGATAATCTTTAAGAATAAAATATACTTTCATCCTGACTTGTCATTTTGGGAAAGAATAGGATGACATTTATTTCAATTTTCTTCAAGACCCACCTCAATATATTCTTTTCCTTATTAAAGAAAATCCTATGCAATAGGTTTAAAAGATAGGTCTCTGATGATAGAGGGTATTTCATTTGTAATAGTTTCTGCATTAAAAGTTATGCTTTAAATACAGATTACTGTGATTTACACAAGGCCAAAATTTCGCCATGATCTTAAATTCTGGGATTCCTAGAGTTTGAATCATGTAACAACTGCTCCTTCAGCTATCAAAGTACTTATAAAACCTACAAGGTTATCTTAATCTAGTACTCAGTATTTTATTTAAAAAATGATATTAGAATCATAGAACACAGAGCTGGTTGAGACTCCATACATTTTCTCATCTAGTCATTTCTCCACCCTGGCTGCACATTAGTGCCATACAGGGAGATATTAAACAAATCCTAATGTACAGGCCCTCACACCACTCAATTAAACACAGTGTTTAGGTGAGGGCCCAGATATGCAGCGCATGCGCGCACGCACACACACACACACACGCGGGCTTTTAAAAGCTTCCCAAGTGATCCTAACTGCAGTCAGGTTTGAGAACCACTGATTCAACCCAACAGATGACAGATAAAGAAACTGAAACCCAAAGAAGTTAAGAGCAAATACCTAATCAGTGACCAGAGTTGGGACTAGACACGAAACCTCTTGACTTCAGCACAGGAGCTCCAGTAATAAGGATGACTGACAGTTTTGAAGGCCCCACAGTATAGGAGGAGAGATAAGCACATTTAAAGAAATTAACCTCTTGTGGAATGAGATCCATAGGTTTTCAAAATTGAAAGAGAACCAAGTTATCTGGGAACACAGATGATAATTATATATTTTCAAAAAAATGAAAGCAGTGTTAAAGATAGTTTCTTGTCCACTGAGAGTCTCAAAACGTGGGAGAGAACATAATGGTAGCTACACTTGGCTAAGGCTGAAGAACAAGAGTTGTTTTACCATTTGTATTAATGCTCTTGGCTGGCTCCTCCTACGTGGCAGGGCTCAGATAAGAGCAGCTCCACACTGCTGACATAAAAGTAAAATATGGATTGAGAGAGCGAGTGGAAAGTAATCCCTACAATAATAAGAAAACTGTAGTGTTAAGTTGCAAAAAATGGAACTATTAAACTAACCAGATTGCAGCTTCTGTTTCATGATATTTCATACGATGGGAGTAATTTTATGTAAAACTATTATCAATGGAGCCAGCACAGGGAAAGGGTTAAGATGGCTCAAAGAGTAAAGCAGCAGGTGAAAAGCTCACCACGGAGTGGCACTGGGCAAAACAAGCAGAGTGCCATCATGGGGTTTACTGGGGACAGAGGGCAAAGACAAAACAAGTCTGATGTTGATATTGGCATAGGTGCGCTGGCTACTTTGGCATTTTTACTCATCAAAACTTAGTTTGGAAGGGTGTTATCTTAGGTCTTAAAGCCCTTTACTTTGTCTGAACATAGCACAATTTTTACAACTAATCTTTAAGTTTTCAACTATGTGGTCTCTGTGTACAAAGCCATTTTGCAAAAAGACTGCGTGTCTGTGACCATTAACCAAATGTGACTAGAATGTATATTGTGCTCCTGAGTTAACTATAAAACACTGATCAAAGCAATCTAAGTGTCCATCAGTAGATGAATGGATAAAGAAGAGTGCTACATATACACAATGGAATACTATTCAGCCATAAGAAGAAAACAAATCCTACCATTTACAACAACATGGATGGAGCTAGAGGGTATTATGCTCAGTGAAATAAGCCAAGCGGAGAAAGACAAATACCAAATGATTTCACTCATCTGTGGAGTATAAGAACAAAGAAAAACTGAAGGAACAAAACAGCAGCAGAATCACAGAACCCAAGAATGGACTAACAGTTACCAAAGGGAAAGGGACTGGGGAGAATGGGAGGGTAGGGAGGGATAATGGCGGGGAAGAAAAAAGGGGGTATTACAATTAGCATGTATAATGTGTGTGGGGGTAATGGGGAGGGCTGTGCAACACAGAGAAGACAAGTAGTGATTCTACAACATCTTACTATGCTGATGGACAGTGACTGTAATGGGGTTTGTGAGGGGGACTTGTTGAAGGGGGGACCCTAGTAAACATAATGTTCTTCATATAATTGTAGATTAATGATAACAAAACAAAACAAAACAAAAAACACTGATCAGGGGTCTGAATTATGTTTGGTGGATGCTTTGTGGGTAATACAGGGCCATCTGACAGATCTTTCTGCAGTACAGAGGTATTTTGTAGCTCCCTTTTTTACCAATCACTACTGACAAGAAGACCCAATGTGTCATTTTCCTAGTGATGCCAGTGGTATATATGAAAACCCAGCTGAAGAAATTCTAGCTCATGGGTGATATTTTTGCTTAAATGATGCAGTTAGTGAGAATGACTTCACTTATTTAGAAAGGAAAACTGTAAAACCATGAATTTCAACTTTAACAAAATAAAAAGGTATGTTTTATCATTACTACACACATAGAACATAAGTGAAGTTTCTCACTTAAGCAACATGAAATTCTTGTATGAGTTCTCTCTTTTCCTCAAACAGCCTTACAACTTAAGGCTCCTATTCAAGAGTTATAAAATTACACATAATACTATTTGATATAACTACCTGTTGTTCTAGTTTGAAACAATCTAAAAATACAAAGCTATCTCATGTTTGACAGTTGACACTCCACTAGAAAAGCGAGTAAGAACAGGGTGGTACATGACAGCATGTGTGATTGCATTACATGTACAGAGAACCAGTCTTGAGGATGTATTTACTGACCTGTCCCAACTGCTAGTTTGGGAAATATATTTTAACAAGTAATTCTCGAGCAATGAGATAGACAAGGATATTGCAAGAAAATTATTCAAAGGGAAAAAGAAGAGATTTGAGGATTTAAATTGGATTTTTATCTTAAGGCACCAAACAAAATAAGTGCATTTTCCTATCTAGACCAGAATTCCTTGGATACACTGATTTTGATTTTAGCCATGTGTCTTGTCACAAAGAACTCTGGATGCAAGTATGGCATGTTTCTCTATTAAAAATTAATCTACCCAGGTCAGCTCACATCACAGCGAGTCAGAAATAATAGAGATAAACCTGCAGGTTTGCTACCTAAGTAATAAAAAAGAATGGGTCCTGGGAGAGTTCCAATTCAGACACTTCAGTACACATGGAAATAAAGGGAATTCACTGCTGAAAGAGCGAACATAGCTCTGAGTAATGCTAATGTGGTTGCTGTGACATAGTCCTCTGCTTAGCTGGCTGGATCCATTTACATATACAAAACAAAACTGGCTACTGAAGTGATTTAAGAAGTCTGCACAGAATTAAGGGAACTGATGCTTTGCACATCTCATTTCCAACCCTCTGCCATTTAGAATTGTTACTGCTTGGCATGGCCTTATCCTGTCTTTTAAGGAGGTTCCTCAGTGGTGCTCGGAGGTACTTGCACATCCCAGATACAGAAAGATGTGAGTCCTGCTGGGGAGGGGCTTTACTGGGAGAAATCCTCTTATCAAATTTTCCTTAGTGTTCCAAAATTTAATCTGAGAACAATAGTAGTCCTATTAAATTGTTCAAATAGTCTTGCAAACTGTCTGAGTTAGAAGGAACCTTAGTAGTCAGTCAGTCTTATCCTATATCTGCTTTGCCCCTATTTGTAAATTTTATAGGCAGGCCCTCAATAGCTCCAGTTAAGTCATTAATAAATGTGTGGAACTGATAGGGCTGAGGACTTTACTAAAGAGAACTCCCCCATTTGTTCCAACTTTGATTCACATATCTGCACTCTGCCACACAGTTACTTAATCAATTACTAATTGGCTATGCTACCTGACTGTCTTCTACCCTTCCACACCTCTGACAAGGCTGTCACAAGTCCCTGTTAAGGCCCAGCAGAGGCCATGTCAAATGAACGATTTCCCTAATGCAGAGTCATAGAAGAAAGGAGGCTGGTGTGCTATGGTCAGTCCTTGGTGATCAGTGGAGGACCTAGTAATTATTGCCTCTTCTGTAAGAGCCATCCATGGTCCATAGGGAGAAGGACTGGGCTCTGGTTTCAAAGACAGTAAACTTAGGCTGGTCTTTCCTGGAACTATATGTGGAAACATTCACTGAGGATGGTAGTAAGATCAGTTAACACTCATATAGTGCCTATTATGGGCCCACACTGGGCTGAGCACTTTGCATATATTAGCTCATTTAATCCTTGCAACAAACTTAATAAGTAGATACTACTAACACTACTATTCAATATTAACTACTGTTACACCTAGTTAAAGATGGGAAAGTTGACACTGAAACAGACTCATTTACTAACTTGTCCACAAAGCTGGTTAAGTAGTAAGTCAGGATTTGAACCCAGAGTGTGCCTGGCTCTTAACTATTATGATCCACTGCCTGCCAGGATATGTAACTGGTATTGCTTAGAAAGAGGCATCTGGGCGGAAGTTGGCAGACTTTGTTATCTTGAATCATCATTTTGCCTTTTTTGGCCTCAGCTTTCTTATCTGTATAATGGGGGTTCAACTGAAAGATCTTTAAGGTCCCTTGCTTCATTATATTCTTTTGGAGAATTTCTTTTCTGAAGTTATTTTTGATAAGCAGTAAGTGATACATGAAGTATTTTATGCCCTTCTAAAGATGTTCTTTTAAACTTAATTTTAGCAGGACTAATCTAATAGAGCAGCTGCATGTAGAAACTTGAGTACTTCCACAAATGATACCCCCAAACCAACATGAGTTGGTGGATTAGAAACACTCCTACTATGCAACTCTCAAGGGCTTTAAGTAACAAAGTAGAGCATCTTTGATTTGTGTATTCATTTAATTTTGAAGAGTGGAAACCCCTAATAATAATAATAATAATAATGATAATGTCATGTGAAATGATCAAGAAATGTGCCCTAATATAAAGCTACACAGAGAATAAAAAGATAAAGCATGTGATACTTTTCTGTCAACAAGTACGATCAGACACTGACCCTACAATGAGTCTGAGAGGTTTCTGTTCTATGTAGGCTATGGAATCTACTTACCAGTTCACTTCCTTTTTTGTTTCCCTGATACAATATGCCTCAGAGGCCAGAGAACATTATTCCCACGTGGGAGTCTACATTACAGAGGGCAGTACCAGCAAATTACTCACTTAGTATGTCTCATCTGCTCTTCTGTAAGTTGCACGAATGAGTGAATGTGAACTACGGTGGGGACGGGGAACAAACAAGCAGATTTCAAGTGGGGATTACACTATCCAGTAGCTTGGAGACTGGTGACAGAGCTGATAGATGGATATAGGCTCACACAGCTTTGGCAACTATTACTGTTGATGGGTCTCACATTCACAGTTCAAATTAGTGCAAAGTTTATTCCTTGCTGGGGAGCCACCATTTTGTTTGTGTCTTACTGAAGCTATTTTAAAAAGGTCGTATTTTAGTGAATGGCCTTATGGCTCTCAACTATTTTTTACATAAAAATTCATTTACTTTGTCTACTATACTTGTAGCTTCTTTACTGCTATAATGTAACTTGGAAAGTTTAAATAAATATATAATAAAAAATGGCCACTTAAAACAGCAGCCACGAGATCAAAGCAGCCTTGAAATGAACCCATGTAGATTTTTAAGATATGCAAGTTCAATGACAAATGCAGTAATTAGCAAAAAAAGTTAAAGCAAATCACTTAATAAATTATGTGGATTTGACAACGAGCCTCTCGAAACCTATTTTTTCCCCAATAAGCTTTATTTATAAATCTAGTTTCCCAATATAGAGTAAAATGTTGGCTCCTTCACATTATTATTTATTTGGAAGAACATTCTTTACATTCAGTAAAATGAAATAGTTATAAGGAAATTTTAAGTCAGCTTTCAGCCACTCTGAAGAGAATTTCATATTCACCTCTTCAGCATGCTGGAGGAGATTACAAACTTATGATGAACCAAGATAAAAATAATCAAACTGTCCATTTTGGGAGGAGGAGGAAGAATCTTACCTGCCTCTTTGCTAAATACATCATCAAGGTAGTGTGGCTAATCCGACTGCGGGCCCCGCATCCTAGTTTCATCTATGGGCTCATGTTAATGAACAGGGGTGCCCATGTTACTGAACCCCAAACCTAGCATTTGCCATGGCTACTGCTTTTTAAATGTGGGTAATGGTGGCTAATGTGGGATATTTTTTGGGGTAGGGGCATGTTGCTTTTAATGTATGAATTAAAAACACACCTGGTTATTTCAAAGTACACAAAACAGAAGACCAAAGACTACCCAGGAATATATTCACCTAAAATAGAAACAAAACAAAAAACCCTGCATTTTCCCCAGTGAATATATCAGGAGCAGGGAAAGTCTGACAAGACCTCAGAACCACGGCCTATTTATATGAAAAGAACTAGAACCTGTTTCTTAGATCGCAAAGAGTGAGAATCAGGATAAAAAGCAGTTTGTTTTTGCTTCGCTAAGCCCTGGGTGGGAGGAGCCTAATGGGGTCGCTATTTTTCACCTTGTGATCTTTTTAGATCAGCTTTTGGTCCTTCATCTGAGATCATTCCCATAATGAGTACTTTCTGGTTAAAAAAAAAGGGGGGGGCGTGGAGAAGCCAAGGCAATCCCGACACTTTGAGAAGGATTGATTTTTCACAGTGGTGGTTCTCCGCTAAATCACTGAGTTAAGTCATAGGCTGCTGCTCTGCAGTCAGAAGCAGCTTCTTCCTCTTTGCAGCCTTCTCGACGCACACCCCAAGCCACACAGGCAGACGGGTGCTTCTGGTGGGCACACACTGCTGGATGCAGGAGGCAGACACATGGCTAATGAAAAAATAGCAGCCTGATATTAATGATTGTGCCAATAAGCCTTCTGGAAATATGGTTTTGACATGATGATGCCTTCTTTCTTTTCACAAGTAAATTCCTCATGCTTTTGCCAAAAATCTCTAAAAACACTAATCCAGAACACTGTATTGCAGGCTTTTGATAAGAAGTGCTTGTGTTCAGTGTTCTCTGATGACAAATCCCTTACGTTTGCTAACCTGGACTTTAAAAAATTCTACCCATAAAAACAAACATAGAAGCAGAGCAAACCAAAACATCTTTCTTGAAAAATGGGAAGGAGATTTACTGAAGGAGGTAGATGGTTGGCATGTAGTAGTGGGAAAATCAGCTTTACTGAGACAAAATCCTAAATGCATACCTGCTCTACATTACTGTGCTGCTACTCCAAGGGAAAACACATGCCCCTGTCAGCACTCTGGGTGAGTGAAGAAGAAAAAGGACTGCAAGGTGACACCGTGATAAAGGGCAAGCATGTTTTCTTTCTTAGATTGCAATTTTATTTAATGGCAACATTTAATGTGACACATTCCTATGCCAGAGAAAGGATTTTTGGTCATTTAGAAATGCAGTGACTTCTGCATGCATCACTTTCACTCACCCACACATCCACGCGGTCGCATGGCTCCCATTAATGCTGATTTATATATGCTTTTACAATATTTAATCACCCAAACATCAGCCGATCCTACCTTCCCAGCTCTTCTCATCACACAACGCAGTCAGGTCCAGCTCAGGCACTTCAGAGGCAAAGCTCTCCTGCTGGTCCCCGGCATCTTGAGTCCTTTGCAGTTTGGTGTCAGGTATGCTGGGATGCTCCTGAATCTTCATCGTGGGGCTCTGGAATAACAGCACAATGTCTCCAAATAGCTACTGTTCACCAAAACCCAAAAATGCCTGCAGCAATTTCACTCCTTCTGGATGAAACCTCCCGAGCCACAGCTGCTCCTGCGCCCAGCACAGAAATCAAAATCATAGCCTGATGCCCCCTAGATACTAGCTGGCCACTTGCATGCAAAAAGCGACCGTCCATCTGCACTCCTTTAACTTTTCTTCTGTGAGAAGATGATTTCCACGGGCTGCTTTTCCTGAAAACTGCAGGCAGCTGCCAGTCTTGAGGATTACTGATTGGGGCAAGGAATGAGGGAAAGGAGTTTGTGCTTCCTTAAAGGAATATGGCTCTCCAGACTGTAAACAACAACAAAAGCCAGCTACTGTGGTTGCTAAGGCTGTCGAAGCAACATGGTGCCTTCTGCACACAGGCTTCTTCGCCCCTTAGGTAAACAGTCCAGCGAGGCCAGGAGCAGAGGCTGAGGACACAAGTGCTCTCCTGCTGGCCCTGCAGGCTTAGATCAGTTAAACGGGGGCAAGCTGCACGTTCCCAGATTTCCTGTGGTTGTTTTCTTCCCAAGGGTGGGGAGAGCAGACTATTTATGGAGGAGCTCTGGTCTTAAAGCATTGTTGCGCAAATTCAAACACCACCAGGGGTTGGCATCTCTTCTCAGCTAGCAGTAAGGAATACGGACTCTGGGAAGGAGCCAAAATCTTACAGGGAACAAGGCTTATTTTTTTTCTTTTTAAAGTAAAAAGCTGAGAACTGGCACGTCAGCAAGTCAGCAATACATAATTTATATCTTACAGGTAACTGTCACTTGTTTTCCTACTATTCATTTACTCTGAATATTAAATACTCAGCCACACTTGTTTCACTCATTGGCAGCACCTGCACCAGGCTGGGATCTCTGGTGGATGGGAAAATACTCCCCTCAAGGTTGCTATTTTAGCTAACTGATTGTATTTTTAAAATATTGCATTGAAATTAAATCTTTTCTTGCCTTGCTCTGGTGGCAACTGGTAAACCCAACTATTGTCACTTTCTCCTCACTCATAAAATTATAAATACAAGTGTTTACTCACAAATACATTTTTCAAGTAGCATAAATATGTACTAAAGATTCTGAGAATAACTGGAAATTTATTTTGGCAAACATACTATCAAATGAAAAAACCAAATGACATCTGGAAATCATAAATGATTCCACTAATGTATGAGAGCACCCTTATGCTTAAAATAAAACACTACTAAGACTTTCAGCTACTTTTAACAGCTATTCAACCCACTTTGATATCACCATGGGAGTAGACAGGGCTTTTACTATTAGAGTTCCATGAAATGATGCATGAGGACCTGTGTTTTCTTCACATCTGGGATAAAAGGAAGTATCATCAGTCAGGTTATGAGCTACTAAAGTCAGAGGGAAATGCCAAGTAAATCTGGGGCTTTTAGATACTTTCAAAATGCTCTTGTCTGTTGGTGAATAAAACCCCAGATTATGGATTAAAAAAATTATTTGTTCCTTTGAGCTAAATTCTCCATAGACTAGTAGGGTTCAGTGATCAAATCTCTGCTTGTGTGTGTGTGAATGTTCACAGCAAATGTTTTCTCAATAAAGATTTTTAACACCTGTTACACCTAGACACATAAAAATGGGAGGACAGGAGAGATGCGGTTCTGCATGCCAACACACACCTTCTCCCAAGGTATGTACTACCAGGCTATTGGTGCTGGGCTGCCATGGGGTGGCCATGCATTTGCCTACAGGCAGACCTGGGCTTGAAGTGTGACTGATATTTACTAGCTTAGTGCTCTGCTGAGCTGCTCCAAATTCTGAGCCTCCATTTCCTAATCTTTAAAATGGCATTAATAATACCAATTTTGCAAACTTCCTTTGAAGATCTTAAAAAAGTATAAGAGTCTTCCAGCCTGGTGCCTGGAGCATAAGAAATGCAGATATGGAAGCTGTCATTCTTTTTATTATTATTAGGCACTGTAGGGAGATGAGTAAAATGTTGCCATATCACAAAATGCTGGAGATGGAGATGAGGCATATACAACCGCCAAGTCAAGGTGAACTGTGCTGTGACAAAAGGTGGAGCAGTTTTAGACGCATTATGAACAAGTATGGAGGAAAGAGTCACTGGTGTTCTTGTCATGAATCAGCAACAGCAGTTTTGATTAGGGGCAGCCAGCCTGAGTCAGATGGGCTGAGAAAGACCCTTCACGTGAAGGAAGGAGAAGGAGGAGCCTGAGCAAAGGCAGCTTGAGAGCGGGGAAAGCTTGGTCCCAGCAAGATCAGAGGTTCAGGAGGCGGGTGCTTAGCATGGAAAGGGGGCCTGGCAGATGATGCGGGTGTCAGATAAGCAGATGCTGGACTAAATTCAGATTTTTCCTGTAGTACGTAATGGAAACCCATCAAACGATTTTCAAAACAGAGTAATAACGGTGAAATGTGTATTTTCCCAGCTGATGCCTTGTGGGTGGAATGAATGTCGGTGCGAAGACCTACAGCCTAACAGCTGGGTTCTTTCTGCAGGCAGCCTGTGTCCCTCCCAACACCAGTCACTTGCACTGCTCTCCACAGTGTCTGAGTCTCCTTAGGGCATTCAAGAGCCCTGCAGCACTTGGCAGGGTGCATGTCAAATCCCGAAATTTCACACATACAAACTAATATAAGAATCCATACTTTGTATGACTGTTACATTTGAATTAGCAACCAATTTCAAAGAAAATTAAAATAAAAAACATCCTTTGTTTTCTTTCTTCCAACTGTATGGATTTATTTATTCCCTCAACAACATGGGGCCATGTACCCACTCTGTGCTGGGCTCTGCAGGAGACACGCAAGACCCTCGCACTGAGAGCTGACATTTCACGGAACGGGCTCATGTGTGCTCAACGGAGTTAGGAACACAGTCAATCACATACTGTATACATATAATAGGGCTATTTATTAGATGCCAGGTGCTAGAGATTCAAAGATAAAATTTAATATTTATTCAAGAAATACTTTTTGAGTACCTACCCTGTACTAGTTTTTTAGACACTGGGGAACTTCAGTGGACAAAATCAAGTCTCTGTCCTAATGAATCTTACTGAGGGGAAAGTTAATGAAAAAATACATTAGGGAGTGATACAGAATATGGAGAAAAATAAAGGAGGGTATGACTGATGATGGAGGTAGGGGCCAAGGTCGGCTTGAATGGTCAGGGAAGGCCCTTCTGATAAGGTGACATATAAAGCAGAGACATGAAGGAAATGAAGGAGTGTGCCATCTGTGGGAAAGCATTCCAGAAAGAAATAAAGCAAGTGCAAAGGCCCTGAGGCACAGTCATTTTGTATATGTTTGAGGAATAGCTAAGCTGAGGACAGTCAGGGACACCATAAATGGGTGTTTAGAATGTGCACCATGCCACATATAATGGAGTATCACTTATCCTATGGTAACTCATTTAGACCTATGCTAACTTACAAGAGCTTCTGAACTTTCTGGCTGATTTCCTACATAGCAGTGGAGAGGTCCCTCCCACAAGACCCACACTAGCTCACACAGCCATGGACACATGTGGCACAACACTCACTTGTTAGCCCATCCAGTACCTGGCTTCTCCTGCTGTGCTGTTATCAGTTAGTGAGGTTGCTTTTCACTTGCCTGCTCTGCTTAGAGGACTGATTGTTTCCTAGTTTCTGTCCCTGCTGGTCTGTCTCTCAACCTGACATGGTCCCCTAGGCTGGGGTTGCAGAGTAGGCTGCTGGTGTGGGCTTCAGTTTATGTGCACATGGGAGCTAGAGATGCAGCTCAGTGGTGCTGCTCAGGCCCTGTGGCAATATACCAGCATAAGAACTACTCTTCTTTCAAATACTGGTTAGCCTCATCTGGATGAGGCACCTCTCCAGATTGTCCCACACTCTTTACTAATGCTTATACTATAGCATGGCACACATCTACTTGCCTACCTACTTCTCCTACTAGATCACTAATGTTAAAATGTCAAGGACATTCTCAAATACCAAAATATTTTTGGTTTCAACTTTTGTTGTTTACATGTCTTATATCTTCAGTTAAATCAGAGTTAATAATTTAATTTCAAAACTTTCAACTCAGAGATCCTTCCTCTGTGATGTCAGACACAAAATCCTTGTCAAAAAGGTTGCACCAGGGCTCTTTTGTGCTCTCCTGGCATGAGCCAGGAGCTCTATCCTCTCACTTTATCTCTAAATAAAAGCCTCTGCCTTGCTCTCCTAAAAAAAATAAAATAAAATATAACTGTCTTCAAGGTGTGACAACTTGAAATATATTATTAAAAAAAAAAGGTTGCACCAGATGGAAACACACTAAATGTTCATTTTCTGAAACAGACTGAGTATTTGGTTCTTAGGAGAGACAATATGGTATGGCAGATAGGGGATGGGTTTTAGAGTCAGACACCTGAGTTTAAACACCAGCTTACTAGCTGCAAGACCCTCAGTGACCTTTGACCTTTAGCTTCTTTTTTTGCTAACACAGGAACAAAACCTCATAAGTTGTGAAGATTAAGTGAAAAAACAGATATAAAAACAGCTAGCACATAGTGCATGAAATGCTATTGTCACTTATACACTACCTTCCTTTTCCCATTCATTCATCTGACAAGTATTTATGGAACACATACTATGTCCTAGGCACTGGAATGGTAGGAATTAACAAGATAAGGGATTTAGTGTGGAAGGAAGATATGGAACATGTAAGAGAGTGTCATGCATATTATGAAGGACAAAAGACAAGATGCTAAGGGAGCAAGTCTAAGAGCCTCTCAATGCCTGGGCCTCAGATGACATTCCACGTGCAGGTCACGGAGCCTGAACTACTAGCTTACTCATCAGAGCTTTGTCAGGATTTGTCGCCATCTGCCTGGGCCCTGCTTTTTCTGATCCCCAGACTGTATTGATCCTGCTCTTTCCCTGGCTTCAAATGGTTGGTGATTTCTGTTCCATCTGTTCTCCCTCCTGCACAGGCAATGGACAGGAGCCTACTAACAGACAGCCAGAGCCGGGAATGAGGATATCCAAGAGGGTTCTGCGCAATACACTTTGCACAGGAAGGAACCACACAGTGTTAAGAGAAGAACAACATAGAACCATGAACACTTATTGTTTAGCATGACAACAGAGGAAAATGGACACAACACATTTCCAAAATTCCTATGAAGTGCACTATCAGTAGCCTTTCAAGACTGGATGGAACTGGAACTGAATCAAATAAAATGGAGCTTTAAAGTGTTTCCGGTCCTCATATTAAAACCTATAGTGAAATCCTAAAGCCTCCATGAAATACAGTGAATTTGAAATAACAGTTATCCACTCCATAAATACTTGTTGATGGGAATATTCAGAATTTATCTCAAACCTATTCAGGACAATAAAAGTCTGCACTTAAGATCTTGAGATAATTACTGTTCTCAGTCTTGACTGGAAAGACTTGTCTTCTTTCTCTCTCTCTCTCTTGTGTTTTTCTTTTTTCCTTTGAAGCAGGATAAGAAAAAGGGAAATAGTCTTTTGTTTATTATGAATGTCTTGTTTGTTATTAAAGGTAAGCTTCTAAGCTCTCCTAAGCAGTAGGCTTAGAAAGTATAAGGAATGTAAAATTATCTTGAAAGAATTTAACACTTCATTAACTTTAAACTTCTGACATAAAATTACCTCTTTCCGATAACATAATACCCTTTTCCTGTAGTTACTAATTCTTACATGTTTTGCTTTCTTGACGAGATTAAGTATAATGTTATAGTTCTAATATTCTCAATTTTATATGGAAGCATAAAATATTTTCACAACAGAAAACAACTTATCAGAAGGAATCAAATTAAAGAATAAGGTATTAACTCCATTGGAAAGAGAATTCTGAAAATCTGTATTATCCGTGATCCCTTTTAGAATCTAGGAATTGCTGGTTTTTAGAATGACCTTTCTTCTGGATACTTCCAGCTGTTAATTGGGCTTAAAAAGAAACAAAAGAACAAAGACTCTGGACTCCATATGTTCAGGGAACAGTGTGCTAGGCTTCTCTTTGTGTTCTCTCATTTCTTACAGCCCAAACATGATATTTTGTTAAAATACTAGCCTTTCCAAAACTTACTCCAAAAAATCAGACTTTAATTTTCGGCACTTTAAAGGGACTCTAACTTATTTTTTCATTGCCAGTGTGTCACTAAACAAATTTTAATACAAACCACATAAGAAATTCAGATGAAATAGAAATGGATAGCTCTCAGTGACCATCTGAGATCTCAATGGACCCTTTTTAGACAAGATTAGCTGCATAATGAAAAGAAATTAAGACATGCAACAAAGGGATAAGCCCATGTTCACTCTTTCCATCACATGCATTCAAACAAAAACATATTTAAGGCTGCAAAATAATTATTTCAAAATTAAAGTCATGGCTGTGCCTGCATTTGCTTTTGAGCAGCAGACTCTAAGACAAATCTCTCGGCCTATCTGTCCCTCTAAGGAGCATCTCTCAGGTCGAAGGCTAATGTTCCTCATGCTAATGGAAATACTAGTCAAGAGAGAAAACCACCTTTCCCTAATAACAGTTATTTGCTGTGCTAATCTGCTATGAATCTGAGAGTTTATAAGGAAACATTTAATGGATGATATTAATAAGGACAATGTTTCTTAAGGGAATGAAATTAGAAATATTTTATTTTCATATCCATTCATGGTGGGCATGTGAGTTTTGGTATCTCAGTCTGATGCTATAGGAGACCTGAAGTAAAATACTTGTTAAACAGAATTCTAGGAGGGGTAACCAAAGCCTAGACTTATTTTTCATCTCTGAAATTTAGGAATTATTGTGGTATTACCAGAAAACCAGAGTAACTATTTGGATTGTATAATTTCTAGAAAGTGCTACATATATTAAAAAGAAATTATAACATACTATAAACAAGGGAAAGGGCTTTCAAAATAGAGAAGATCTTTTCATAGCCCTTCATTCATAATAATAAAATACATTTTCTCCAGTGAAAGGATCATATGCCTCCATGAGAAGGAACACTATCTCCAACTTGTATTTTTTTCTCCTTTGGTGCAACTGGGAAGGAAAGGTGACACTGAGAATGTAGTCTAGTTTTAACTCACCACCTAATTTTATCTCCTAGACGAAATGATGATGATGATGACAATGATTATTAATAATGAATGCTTAAGGAGCACCAGCAGTGGGCTGGGTGCTGACCGGTAACCCACAGGGGCGATACATGTAAGACCTGGCATGTGGAAGGATTTGAGGTTTTTTTCCATGACTCATCCCCTGCCATGGGAGCTGGCCACAGAAATACAAGGGCAAACTGAGTTCAGTATGGATTTAGTTTGGGTGATACTTGGCATTTATGAGTTAATGTTATGAAGTCCACCCACAAGGGCTGCTCTACACCTTTTATCTCGTAAAGGATAAAAGGCACGAAAGGAAAGAACTGAGAAGACCTCTTTTAGAAGCTGGCAAAGCAGTTTTCTTTAAAGTAATGTTCAATGGCATGATGAGTTGGTGCCTGCTGTGAGCAGAGGAAAAGAACAGAAAAGGGATGAAACCAGAAGAAAAATAAAACATTATCATGGGAAACTGTGCTCAGAAAAAAAGGACCTGGAGACAAGAAAAGAATATCAGCTTGCTGCCTGGGGTCCCAAGGAAGGAAGCTTGAACTAGCTGGAAACAAGAGATGAAAGAGGTGGCTCAGAAGCTACGCAGTCAGAAGGCGGGAGCCTTCCTTGCCCATCAGCTGGCTAGGGGAATGAAGTGTACATGATGACCGAGTAGAGGGAACATGGGGCGTCTACAGCACTTGAGGGGGTGGTGGTGGCCATTAATTTCCAACAATTATGCTACATTTCCACAAGTGTACAATTTTCTAAGGAGGCAGTCCACAGCTTTCAGATGGTTCATTTACTAGATTGTAAATCTCCCTGTGGGCAGGGATTGCAGCTATTATCAAATCCCAGCTTCTGGCACAGTACCTATAGAGAGTAAAACTCAATATATGCTATTGAGTAACTCCATCAGTGAATTAGGGCAGTGCCCAACAAAGATTAGGAATCACTAGGTTAGAGGGAGAATTCTATATATAATTAGCATCTCAAGAGTCAGAACTTAGGAAGAACAAATTGAAAAAAGCTTTGAATCTTGCAAAAAGAAAACCTGACAGAAAGATTGAAGATGGAAATGGGAACATTTTAAAGCAGATTACACACACGTACATGAATGAAAAATGAGGTTGAGCACACTGAATGGAAGCCAGAGTTGGGAGCAAGGGAAACCAAATATTGGGTCAGCCTGGGGATGTCCTCGAGGGAGAACAAGGAGGTTAGGAAGTAATTGAAACTTTAAGAGAAAGAAAACATACAGGAATTAGGTATTTTTTTCTCCATGGTTTACTTAATTAATATGTGACACAAAACCCAGAAAACAAACTGGATTTAAAAACCTGAACTGATTTATGTGAATTTAAAAATTAATGAGATAATTTGTGATAGATCTACTACACTCTTTATTTATTTCAATCACTTAAAAATGCTAAAAATCATGGAAAAATCAAGAGAGAAATCTCCATGCACAAAATGAAAGAATGTAAAAGGCAAAAGAATGGAGCTCTGTGAGTTCTCAAGGAATTCTGATGTCCCAGTATATGCCTTCCTAACGAATGACAGTCCTGTCCCTTACTGACAGGTTAATAATAATCCCATGCACTCTCAAGAATGTATCAATAGTTCCACCACAGCCAATCTTGTTAGGCACTCACCTCAAAACGCTGGACATGTCGGCCGTCTTTCTCATTCTCTTTGCTACAAACACTGGCAACAACAAATATCATAAAATTTCAGTCTGTTTTATAACAATGCTTTTCATCCACTGAAATTATGATTTCATTTATTTTAAAAGTAGGCTGAGTAGTTATAAATCAAACTCTTATAAAATTCAAAAACACTACAAAAAATCAGTCAAAATAAAACTAGAAACACACACATGAATATGGTTATTTGCCTCTGACAGCAACATCAATGTTCTATTCTAAGCACTTTCCTTGCTATAAAATACTGTTGGTAGACACACTGTCCATGAATTCTATTCTTCTTGGTGCTTATGATGCACAAAGCAGTAAGTGAAAAAAGATGTGTTCTCACTATTGTAAACAATTTGAGAAGGACATGTTCACATTACCTTTCATCGGGCAGCAGTTCATCATTATCAGGCCCAGTCCTTGCCTGGGATGCTGTGGAATGGAGAATTTCCATATTCTGCAACAAAACAAATCACTGGTTGCCTGGTAGGAATGCTAAGAAATATTCAACAGCAGACCCTCCTTTCTTCAAAACTGAAATATCAGATAATGTGCAGATACAAATTCTAGTCCTCATACTTCTATCTTTGTCAAAACAAGTAAAATTATGATGGCTTATTACACATTGCTTGCATAAAATTGTATGCTGAACTTTAATGTCCCTCTAACAAAGATACTGGACAGTCACCACAGAAATGTCATTGTGCCCTGTAATGTCCTTGGTTAGGTATTGTCTGCATTTTATAGATAAACACAGCAAAACCTAAATTGTCAGAAGGTCAGGGTGATGGTAGAAGCAGAATTGAGGAATCTGACCTTGAATCTAATCAGAAACTAATATAACATTTACTACTTGTTTAACATCTTTTCTATATATATTGCCAGTATGATCTGGGGTACTATGTAGCCTATACCTAAGCTGTGAAAATATCCATTAAAAATGGAGTTAACTTTATATTTAATCTTTATATTTGCTAAGATGGAAAAAAAATAAACAGGAAAATTATTTTGAATAGCATGTATTTCAGGCTCACCAAGAGGGCTTAACACTTATCAGGAGACATATTTGTATCATTTTTGACTGTGTCTGTGAATATGGCCTATGGTTTCTAAACATAATGCAGGTGACTGAGCACCTAATAAGCAAACCATCCTCAGAGAGGAAAATTACAAATAAGCAAATAATAACACACTTACACTTAGTAAAATCAAAAATAGCTGCCTTAAAGGTTTAGACCTGAATTTCATTGAACTCAAAGATTCTTATCTGCATTAAAAGGACATTTAGCACAATCCACCTATTTCATGTTGTCAAAACAAAGAAAGAACAAATAACTGACACAATGTGTATTCATCTACATATTGATAACCTCCCTTTCTGAAAAACTCTTCACAGGTATATCTGGTTAAGGTTCACAATAATCCCATCATAAACATATATAAATATCTCCAAAAATAAACAGAATAGAAAACCAATTCTTGGCTTGGTAAATGGATGCATTACTCTCCATTTATCTTGGTTTGGCCAACTTGTCCGGAATTCTTAAAGTTTAAAAACTTAGGTCCCATCAAAGGATAAAAACAAAGGGGGACACAAAACATAATAGTTACAATAGTTATAATGGCTCTGGAGTCAGAATGCTTGGGTTGGAATCAACTGTGTGACCCTGCTTGACCCTCCGTTTCCTCCTCTGGAAAAACTTAACATAGGGTGTTCATGAGGATGGAACGAGGTGATACACATAAAGTGCTAGAGTAATACCTGGCACATTTAATGAATATTGGTTGTTGCTGTGAATGTTGTTATTATTTCTAAAACTATGGAATCATCAAGAAAAATATTTTATGACTGTATGTCCACAGCTAAGACGATGTCCCAGGAACCAGAAAGACACTGTCTGCCATTATACGACATCAATTTCCATGCTTAGATATTTGACACAGATAATCTCAGAATGGATCTACTTATGACAATATTTAATAACTTTTACTTTCTTATACCTCTAAAAGTCTGAGTTAGAAGAGGCCTCTCTAAAATAGTTTTCATTAAACTACAGTATAATTGCTCTTACTACCTGAGTATGACCTCCCTGATAGAGGGATATATCTATGACAAAGAATCTTTGTTCTCATTGGCAATCTTCAATAGATTATCAAAATCTTTAGTGTAGGATCTAGTGCAATAGTATTGTTCCCTAAAGCTCTGAAACATGAATTTCTAGAGAAAGTATGATTTTCTACCTTGAAATGATTTTAAAAGTGTCAGTGGATTACATTTGTAAATATATGCAAATGACTATTTCAGAAGAAATAAAAATCTCCATATTAAGGTTAAGAAACATTCAGAAAGCAAGACCGAAACAAAACCATAAGCACATGATGTAAATGTAAGGTTACCTCAGTTAGATGTTAGAAGATTGATTTTTTTTCCTAAACAGAAAGAATCAAGAAATAATCCAGAGGTTTGAGAATTACCGAAAAAAATAGTTATGTTATACAATACAAAGCTTTGCAAACATGAGTGTGAAATATGAAAAAATTCAGCTGATCTCCAGGGTTAAAACAAGTAAATAGTAATGTCTTCAGCTCCCTTCCCTATCCCACTTAAAAAAATGTTTGATCTCTATGCTTAAGAATGCTTCAAGATCTGAGTTTTTATAGATGTAACTGACAAAGGGCAACTTTTATTATTTTTCAATATTCCTCTCAAAGAGCTTTATCATTATTCCACTTCTCATGCTGTCCCCCACACATCTGAGACTGCTGAGTGCTCATGTCTCTTTGACTAAAGCCACATGAAAGCACAGCGGTCCTTTGCTAAGGCAGCTGAATTGCCCCACACCTTCTGGAAATAGGAGCATGTGAAAATGTGTTACAACTGGCAACCTAAGGCAACTTTTTTCAGAATGAAAACTAACAAGGGTAATAAAGATGTATGAGGACAGTAACAAAAGAACTGATTTCCAATTCCAGCTCCATCTTTTGCCTAAGGTTTAGGAAGGGAAGATTAAGAAATACATCAGCCATTTCCTCACTTCACTGAAAGGGAAAATGGAGTGTACAGGTCAAAATAATGGCTAAAATGTAGACTGCTTCTACTGAATTGTTTTATGTTCCAAACACTTCTCTAGGTGTGGTAAAAGAGTAGCTCATTAAAGTTTTCATTTATTAACGGTTGAAGTAATAAAATTCTTATAAAAATGTCTCATTGCATTAACTTTTAGTCTTCTAAAGTTATTATCTTTTAAAGATAATAGGTAATTTTAAGAGATAGCAAAGAACAGATTATGACTTTAAGTATAATTTAATGAAATTGCTTGAGTTTTAATTGCTTTTTAAAGAATATCAGATAAAGCCCAGTTTATAATCCATAAAATTCTGCCTCATATAAGTCCTACTAGTAACTTTCAAAACACACAGATTTGCTGACATAATTAATTTAGACAATTTTTGGGTGTCAGAAGGAAGTGAATTTTAAGAAGCACCCTCCTTAATTACAAAAATAACCTCCTATCTAAAAAGAGCAAAAGCCTTTAAAAAAATTAGCTTTAGATTGTGGAATTTATCATCAATTCTCTCCTGGCCCCTTTCTATTTTGGCACTGAAACCTAGGCTCAAAACCTGTCTGATCACTGAAGCACTTGAAAACAATTGGATCAAAACCAAATTTGTCTTCTAAAACTGTAAAACACTGACAAAGTCTTTATAGAGGACATTTAAAAATGCCTTCTCTCAGTATATAAACAGCTCAGTGTGAAGGCTGCATGGAACACTGCTAGTCAAAACAGATTCATTATTCTAACCTTGAGCTCTAAGAAAAGGAGAATATTTGATATAGTCTCATTAGCAGGATTAATGGGGAATTTGAATTTTTTTTGTACCCTTTTGTACATTTATGTTTTACTGGTTAAAACTGTATAAATAAAGCCATATTCAAAAAGAATTACTCGTACCATAGGGACACCTATGGAAGACCTTGTAAGCTGTCCACTCAAATCCACTTTATTTTTCTTCCACAGTAACTAAGGAGCCACATGACCTGCAAAATGCCTTTCCCTGCCTCTCCTGCAGTGTGACAGGGCCGTGCCTGACTTCTCTCAGCAGGATTGGGAAGCACTGTGTGTGGCTCTCAGGCCTGGCCAATAAACTGCCCCACCAGGTATGTTTCTTGATGGAGGTGGAATCACCAGTATGCCCTGGCAGCTACTCACTGAACATGGCAGAAATGCAGTTGTCCTGGGTCCCTGAAAAGGTGCATGGAGTGAGCTCTCTACTCTTCTCCCCAGCCCGGAAGTCCTGCTTTAGAATGCCACAGGAGAAAGACCTTTTACTGTGTACAAGATACCATATTTTTGGTCTCTTTTATTATACAAGTTATCCTAACCAATATGGCAACAATTTATTCATTCGTTTTTCTTTTTACACATCTTACAAGGGTGCAGAACTGTACTGGGCCCTGGCACAGTGGTGACTGGTAGACCAGCAGACGCCTGTCCTTGCCATCACGGCTTCTGTGTTTCGGTCACTGCTCCACCTGCAGTTTGTTATGCTGTTTATATTACTTTGTTTCCATGCTAGGTTTTATTTCAATACTAATGTTAAATATTAATTGACAAAACATAAATTTCAAGGCCAACACATTTTCTCCTTATTGAATAGTAGGCAAAGGAAACGAATCCTAGATCTGTGTAAAAACCTGTTGAGTTTAAAGGGTTAGAAGAGTATCCACTTTTCTTAGATGAAAGACAGGCTGTGTGGTTAGAACAAGGCAAAGACCTTTGGCGTTATGTGAAGAAGGCAGTAGGCGAAAATCAGACAAGTTTCTGATGAACTGGACTTTAGGTTAAAGTTAATTACAACCAACCCCCACCCCGGACTTGCCCACTAGGTACCGCCCTCTCTCCTGCATCATCATTCCCCCCTCACTACTGGCTTAACTTACAACAAACACTCTGTAATGGTGCTGCGCTTTAAAAAGCCTCTTTTACTCTTGCACTGCTGCCAGCTACTGCCTTTTTCGTCACCCTTATAGAGCAAAACTTGTTCAAAGATTTTCCATACTTACAGTATTCTTTTATTCCTATTCTCTCCTGCACCCATCTAACTAAGCTTTGCCTTCCTCCCCCTAACAAAACTGTGCCCATAAAGGCAGATGTGGGTTAGCTAGATGTTATATGTAAAATTATCACTCTCGCACTTTTCCAACATCTCTCTTCTGGTTTTCTCTTGCCCTAAATGTAATAAGGCTCTTGATCCCATGTTGTACCAGAAATTGCTGGCTGCTCCTTAAACTCTTTTGCTTATATCTTCTCATCTGTCTGCCTTCTAAGTATAGTATGTCCCAGGGCACAGTCCTTGGACCCCTTCCTTTTGCTCATTTCCTAGGTGTCAGCTCAAGCGTGTCTTGAGGCTTTAACTACTAATGGTGTGCCAAAGACGTCCAAACTTATTTCATCTCCCCACTGAACTCCAGGTTCATATATGTCTATTTGACTCAAGCTCAACATATTTAAATGGAACTTTTGAGGTTTTTCTCTTCACTTACTTCTCCAACAGTTTTCCCCATCTTAGTAAATGGCAACTCCATCCAGCTACCTATTACAAAAGTCTTGAAGTCGTCCTGTACCCACCTCTTCCTTCACATTCATACCCAATCCATCAGAAAATCCTCTTGGTTCTACATCGAAACATATGCATCATCCGACCACTTCTTACCATCTCTACGGCTGTCATCCAGGCCAAAGTTGATATTATCTCTTGCTTACATCACACCAATTATTTTGTTTTAGTTTTTGCCCTTCACTCACTACCTTTGAACTATTATTTTTAACACTGTTGCCAGAGTGACCCTTTCAAAAGGTATATCAGAAAAAGATCTTTGTCCCTTTAATCCTCTAATGGCTCCTCACCTCCTCATCTCAAGCAAAAACTAACCATTTAAAAATAGCTACAAAGCCTTAAGAGATCAGGATGCTTGCTATGTCTCTAACCTCGTCTCCTACAATGCTCCTTCCACAATGCTGTTCTAACTACAGCAGCCTTTTACTTACCCTCAAAAGGCTAAGCTTGTTGGCCCCTCTATCTGCATAGTCTCTCTCCAGATATCCAGATGGCTCGTCCTTCATGGCCCTGCACAAGTGCTGTCCTCAGTGACACCTGACTGGAGGACCTTGGTCTGTTTGTCAATCCTTAACCCCCCTCCTTTCCTATTTTACTTATCCAGCCTCACTTCTCTGCACAGCACGTAATGCCACCTGACTACATATTTGCTTGTTTCTTATCTGTCTCTTTGAGAACTCTACCTTCAGGAAGGTGGAGTGTGTTTGTTTTATCACCACTGTGTCCCAGGACCTAAAATAGTATTTGTCATACAGTTTATGACTGTATGATTAAAGGAATGAATAATTTTAAGTCAGTGGTTCACAATCTTGGGCTTTTTCAGATAATAACTGATACTACTCAGAGAATCACTGTCATTTAGTTTTTGATAGGAGTTCTTGCTGAGCTTTATTGCACTGAAAACAAGAGTTGAAAATTTCTGCATTAGGCACATAATTGTTTAAAAAATTTTTTTTTTAAATTTTGTTATCATTAATCTACAATTACATGAAGAACATTATGTTTACTAGGCTCTCCCCTACCCCAAGTGCCCCCACAAACCCCATTACAGTCACTGTCCATCAGCATAGTAAGATGTTGTAGTATCACTATGTCTTTGTGTGGCAAAGCCCTCCCCTTTCCCCAACCCCCCCCATTATACATGCTAATCATAATACCCTCTTTCTTCTTCCCTGCCATTATCCCTCCCTTCCCTCCCATTCTCCCCAGTCCCTTTCCCTGTGGTAACTGTTAGTCCATTCTTGGGTTTTGTGATTCTGCTGCTGTTTTGTTTCTTCAGTTTTTCTTTGTTCTTATACCACGAGTGAAATCATTTGGTATTTGTCTTTCTCCGCTTGGCTTATTTCAATGAGCATAATACCCTCTAGCTCCCTCTATGTTGTTGCAAATGGTAGGATTTGTTTTCTTCTTATGGCTGAATAATATTCCACTGTGTATATGTACCACATCTTCTTTGTCCATTCATCTACTGATGGACACTTAGGTTGCTTCCATTTCTTGGCTATTGTAAATAGTGCTGGAATAAACATAGGGGTGCATCTGTCTTTTTCAAATTGGAGTGCTTCATCCTTAGGGTAAATTCCTAGAAGTAGAATTCCTGGGTCAAATGGTAAGTCTATTTTGAGTATTTTGAGGAACCTCCATATTGCCTTCCACAATGGTTGAACTAATTTACATTCCCACCAGCAGGGTAGGAGGGTTCCCCTTTCTCCACAACCTCGCCAACATTTGTTGTTGTTTGCCTTTTGGATGGTAGCCATCCTTACTGGTGTGAGGTGATATCTCATTGTGCTTTTAATTTGCATTTCTCTGATAACTAGTGATGTGGAGCATCTTTTCATGTGTCTGTTGGCCATCTGAATTTCTTCTTTGGAGAACTGTCTGTTCAGCTCCTCTGCCCATTTTTTTTTTTTTTTTTTGAGAGGGCATCTCTCATATTTATTGATCAAATGGTTGTTAACAACAATAAAATTCAGTATAGGGGGGTCAATGCTCAATGTACAATCATTAATCCATCTCAAGCCTAATTCTCGTCAGTCTCCAATCTTCTGAAGCATAACAAACAAGTTCTTACATGGTGAACGAATTCTTGCACAGTGAATAAATTCTTACATGGTGAACAGTACAAGGGCATTCATCACAGAAACTTTCGGTTTTGATCATGCATTATGACCTATAAACAATCAGGTCAAATATGAATATTCGTTTGATTTTTGTACTTGATTTATATGTTGATCCCACATTTCTCCTATTATTATTATTATTTTTATTTTTAATAAAATGCTGAAGTGGTAGGTAGATGCAAGATAAAGGTAGAAAACATAGTTTAGTGCTGTAAGAGGGCAAATGTAGATGATCAGATGATCAGGTGTGTGCCTATGGACTAAGTATTAATCCAGGCTAGACAAGGGCAGCAAGACATCCACGGATGCAGAAGATTTCTCTCAAAGCAGGGGGGGTGAGGTTCTGAGCCTCACCTCTGTTGATCCCCAAATTCTCACCTGATGGCCTCCCTGCAGCTGTGCCTGTCTTAGGTTGTTCCTCCCTTGAGGAATCTTACCCGTCTCTGGCTAACCAGTCATCTTCCAGGGCCATACAGGGAAATGTAAAGTTGGTAAGTGAGAGAGAAGCCATATTGTTTGCAAAGGTTAGCTTTTTACTTCTTTGCAGATTTATGCCCTGTGGCTTCTATGCCCAGCACTTGTCTCGAGGTATCTTTACCACCTGGAGGAATTATGATACTCGGTAAATTCGATATGAGGCACGAATTCTATTTAAGGGTTGTAATTAGGAAGGAAGAAGAAAAGCTATAGATGTAGCATATGAAGGAAACATGGGAGGATTGATTATTTCTTTGACATATCTTCTTGTAGAGTACCTTAAGTATGTATAGGTTTTAAACTACTAACTAATTTGCACACACATATTAACATAATAGGAATACAGTGACATAAACAAAGCAAATCTATAATTACCATCCATCTCCAGTGAAGCCGAGAAAACCATTTAGGCACCCTAGGCATTTGTGAAAATTTATCTATGATATGATGGATATTGTCCAACTGTACTTGAACCATCAGACAAATTAAAGCAGCCCCTTTCTGGGATCTGTTCACATCCCATATGTTCTTTTAACCATAGATAGTCTATAGTCATGAGATTTTGGAGTGCTACAACTTGCACCCCTCCCAACTCCTGGTTGAGTTCCAACAGTACAGATCCAGTCAAATTCGTTGTCTCACTGTATGCACATGCCAGCCTAGACATCTCCCTCCTCATTCCTATGGCAAGTCCAGGAGATGGTGGGCTGGATGCAGCCACAACCGCAGCATCGTCCGGATCCCTGTGGAGGCTTTTTGATGATCATCCCCCTGGCACAAGTCCCCCAGAGAGTGCTGATGCCGGAAGCTCCTCCTCATATCGTATCTTAGTTCATTTTCTGGGTATCCAAGCTAGGCCTTGATCTTCTGCATAGAAACAAGCAGACCCTTTGCTCACACTTTGACATGCCCTCTATACCACTGTGCAGAACTCATTGGAGGTCAGCACACAATAACTGCTTTTTTTTTTTTTTTTTTTAAATTAAGAGAAAGGAATATTATCAGAAAAAAGTACCTCCATAGCTGATCATCTGACACCCTTTAAGTGATCAACATTAAGGATATTTAAAGCATGCGTTGATCTTTGATTTACCAATAGTTTTATCCTGTTAAGGAGTAATCCCCCTTTTCTTTCTTTCTTTCTTTTTTTTTTTTTTTTAATTTTTAATCTACACTTACATGAAGAATACTATGTTTACTATGCTCTCCCCTATATCAGGTCCCCCCTAACAACCACATTACGGTTACTGTCCATCAGCTTAGGAAAATGTTGTAGAGTCACTACTTGTCCTCTCTGTGTTGTGCAGCCCACCCTCCCCTTTCTCCCTCCCCCCCATGCATGCTAATCTTAATACCCCTCTTCTTCTTCCCCCCTCTTATCCCTCCCTGCCCACCCATCCTCCCCAGTTCCTTTCCCTTTGGTACCTGTTAGTCCATTTTTGGGTTCTGTAATTCCACTGCTGTTTTGTTCCTTCAGTTTTTCCTTTGTTCCTATACTCCTCAGATGAGTGAAATCATTTGGTATTTCTCTTTCTCCGCTTGGCTTATTTCACTGAGCATAATACTCTCCAGCTCCATCCATGTTGCTGCAAATGGTTGGATTTTTCCACTTCTTATGGCTGAGTAGTATTCCATTGTGTATATGTACCACATCTTCTTTATCCATTCATCTACCGATGGACATTTAGGTTGCTTCCAATTCTTGGCTATTGTAAATAGTGCTGCGATAAACATAGGAGTGCATCTGTCTTTCTCAAACTTGATTGCTGCGTTCTTAGGGTAAATTCCTAGGAGTGGAATTCCTGGGCCAAATGGTAGGTCTGTTTTGAGCATTTTGACGCACCTCCATACTGCTTTCCACAATGGTTGAACTAATTTACATTCCCACCAGCAGGGTAGGAGGGTTCCCCTTTCTCCACAACCTCGCCAACATTTGTTGTTGTTTGCCTTTTGGATGGTAGTCATTCTTACTGGTGTGAGGTGATATCTCATTGTGCTTTTAATTTGCATTTCTCTGGTAACTAGTGATGTGGAGCATCTTTTCATGTGTCTGTTGGCCATCTGAATTTCTTCTTTGGAGAACTGTCTGTTCAGCTCCTCTGCCCATTTTTTAATTGGATTATTTGCTTTTTGTTTGTTGAGGTGCATGAGCTCTTTATATATTTTGGATGTCAACCCTTTATCGGATCTGTCATTTACAAATATATTCTCCCATACTGTAGGGTACCTTTTTGTTCTATCGATGGTGTCCTTTGCTGCACAGAAGCTTTTCAGCTTGATATAGTCCCACTTGCTCATTTTTGCTTTTGTTTTCCTTGCCTGGGGAGATATATTCATGAAGAAGTCACTCATGTTTATGTCCAAGAGATTTTTGCCTATGTTTTTTTCTAGGAGTTTTATGGTTTTATAACTTACATTCAGGTCTTTGATACATTTTGAATTTACTTTTGTGTATGGGGTTAGACAGTGATCCAGTTTCATTCTCTTACATGTAGCTGTCCAGTTCTGCCAGCACCATCTGTTGAAGAGACTGTCATTTCCCCATTGTATGTCCATGGCTCCTTTATCGAATATTAATTGACCATCTATGTTTGGATTAATGTCTGGAGTCTCTAATCTGTTCCACTGGTTTGTGGCTCTGTTCTTGTGCCAGTACCAAATTGTTTTGATTACTATGGCTTCGTAGTAGAGTTTGAAGTTGGGGAGTGAGATCCCCACCACTTTATTCTTCTTTTTCAGGATTGCTTTGGCTATTTGGGGTCTTTGGTGTTTCCATATGAATTTTTGAACTATTTGTTCCAGTTCATTGAAGAATATTGTTGGTAATTTGATAGGGATTGCATCAAATCTGTATATCGTTTGGGCAGGATGGCCATTTTGATGATATTAATTTTTCCTAGCCAAGAGCATGGGATGAGTTTCCATTTGTTAGTGTCCTCTTTAATTTCTCTTAAGAGTGTCGTGTAGTTTTCAGGGTATAGGTCTTTCACTTCTTTGGTTAGGTTTATTCCTAGGTATTTTATTCCTTTTGATGCAATTGTGAATGGAATTATTTTCCTGATTTGTCTTTCTATTAGCTCATTGTTAGTGTATAGGAAAGCCACAGATTTCTGTGTGTTAATTTTGTATCCTGCTACTTTACTGTATTCCAATATCAGTGCTAGTAATTTTGGAGTGGAGTCTTTAGGGTTTTTTTATGTACAATATCATGTCATCTGCAAATAGTGACAGTTTAACTTCTTCTTTACCAATCTGGATTCCTTGTATTTCTTTGTTTTGTCTAATTGCCATGGCTAGGACCTCCAGTACTATGTTAAATAACAGTGGGGAGAGTGGGCATCCCTGTTTTGTTCCCGATCTCAAAGGAAAAGCTTTCAGCTTCTCGCTGTTCAGTATGATGTTGGCTGTGGGTTTATCATATATGGCCTTTATTATGTTGAGGTACTTGCCCTCTATACCCATTTTGCTGAGAGTTTTTATCATGAATGGATGTTGCATTTTGTAGAATGCTTTTTCAGCATCTATGAAGATGATCATGTGGTTTTTGTCTTTCTTTTTGTTGATGTGGTGGATGATGTTGTTGGATTTTCGAATGTTGTACCATCCTTGCATCCCTGGGATGAATCCCACTTGGTCATGATGTATGATCCTTTTGATATATTTTTGAATTCGGTTTGCTAATATTTTATTGAGTATTTTTGCATCTATGTTCATCAGGGATATTGGTCTGTAATTTTCTTTTTTCGTGGGGTCTTTGCCTGGTTTTGGCATTAGAGTGATGTTGGCTTAATAGAATGAGTTTGGGAGTATTCCCTCCTCTTCTGTTTTTTGGAAAACTTTAAGGAGAATGGGTATTATATCTTCTCTGTATGTCTGATAAAATTCCGAGGTAAATCCATCTGGCCCGGGTGTTTTTTTCTTGGGTAGTTTTTTGATTTCTGCTTCAATTTCTTTGCTGGTAATTGGTTTGTTCAGATTTTGTGTTTCTTCCTTGGTCAGTTTTGGAAGGTTGTATTTTTCTAGGAAGTTGTCCATCTCTTCTAGGTTTTCCAGCTCCTTAGCATATAGGTTTTCATAGTAGTCTCTAATAATTCTTTGTATTTCTGTCAGGTCCGTTGTGATGTTTCCTTTTTCATTTCTGATTCTGTTGATGTGTGTTGATTCTCTTTTTCTCTTAATAAGTCTGGCTAGAGGCTTATCTATTTCATTTATTTTCTCAAAGAACGAGCTCTTGGTTTCATTGATTTTTTCTATTGTTTTATTCTTCTCAGTTTTATTTCTTCTCTGATATTATTATGTCCCTCCTTCTGCTGACTTTAGGCCTCATTTGTTCTTCTTTTTCCAATTTTGATAATTGTGACATTAGACTATTCATTTGGGTTTGTTCTTCCTTCTTTAAATATGCCTGGATTGCTATATACTTTCCTCTTAAGACTGCTTTCGCTGCGTCCCACAGAAGTTGGGGCTTTGTGTTGTTGTTGTCATTTATTACCATATATTGCTGGATCTCCATTTTAATTTGGTCATTGATCCACTGACTATTTAGAAGTGTGTTGTTAAGCCTCCATGTATTTGTGAGACCTTTTGCTTTTTTGGTCCAATTTATTTCTAGTTTTATAACTTTGTGGTCTGAAAAGTTGGTTGGTAGGATTTCAATCTTTTTGAATTTACTGTGGCTCTTTTTGTGGCCTAGAATGTGGTCTATTCTGGAGAATGTTCCATGTGCACTTGAGAAGAATGTGTATCCTGTTGCTTTTGGGTGTAGAGTTTTATAGATGTCTATTAGGTCCATCTGTTCTAGTGTGTTGTTCAGTGCCTCTGTGTCCTCACTTATTTTCTGTCTGGTGGATCTGTCCTTTGCAGTGAATGGTGTGTTAAAGTCTCCTAAAATGAATGCATTGCAGTCTATTTCCTCCGTTAGTTCTGTTATTATTTGTTTCACATATGCTGGTACTCCTGTGTTGGGTGCACATATATTTATAATGGTTATATCCTCTTGTTGGACTGAACCCTTTACCATTATGTAATGTCCTTCTTTATCTCTTGTTACTTTCTTTGTTTTGAAGTCTATTTTGTCTGATACTAGTACTGCAACACCTGCTTTTTTCTCCCTATTGTTTGCATGAAATATCTTTTTCAATCCCTTGAGTTTTAGTCTGTGCATGTCTTTGGGTTTGAGGTGAGTCTCTTGTAAGCAGCATATAGATGGGTCTTGTTTTTTTATCCATTCAGTGACTCTATGTCTTTTGATTGGTGCATTCGGTCCATTTACATTTAGGGTGATTGTCGATAGGTATGTACTTATTGCCATTTCAGGCTTTAGGTTCGTGGTTACCAAAGGTTCCATATTACTTTCCTTACTATCTGAGAGTCTAACTTAACTCACTTAATATTCTGGTACAAACAGAATCTAAAGGTTCTTTTCTGTTTCTCCTCCTTTTTCTTCCTCCTTCATTCTTTATATATTAGGTTATCAAATTCTGTACTTTTTGTCTATTCCTTGATTGACTTTGGGGATAGTCAATTTAATTTTGCATTTGCCTTGCAATCAGCTGCTCCTCCCTCCCTACTGTGATTTTACTACCTCTGGTGACAGCTATCCAACCCTAGGAACACTTTCATCTATAGCAGTCCCTCCAAAATAGACTGCAGAGATGGTTTGTGGGAGGTAAACTCTCTCAGCTTTTGCTTATCTGGAAATTGTTTAATCCCTCCTTCAAATTAAAATGATAATCTTGCTGGATAAATTAATCTTGGTTCCAGGCCCTTCTGCTTCATCGCATTTAATACATCATGTCACTCCCTTCTGGCCTATAAGGTTTCTGCTGAGAAGTTTGATGTTAGTTTGATGGGCTTTCCTTTGTATGTGATCTTGTTTCTGCCTCTGGCTGCTTTTAACAGTCTGTCCTTATCCTTGATCTTTCCCATTTTAATTACTATGTGTCTTGCTGTTGTCTTCCTTGGGTCCCTTGTGTTGGGGGATCTGTGGATCTCCACGGCCTGACAGACTATGTCCTTCCCCAGATTGGAGAAGTTTTCAGCAACTACCTCCTCAAAGACACTTTCTATCCCTTTCTCTCTTTCTTCTTCTTCTGGTATCCCTATAATGCGAATATTGTTCCGCTTGGATTGGTCACACAGTTCTCTCAATATTCTTTCATTTTTAGAGATCCTTTTTTCTCTCTGTTCCTCAACTTCTTTGTATTCCTCTTCTCTAGTTTCTATTTCATTTATTGTCTCCTCCACCGTATCCAACCTGCTTTTAATACCCTCCATAGTGTTCTTTAATGATTGTTTCTCTGACCTGAATTCACTCCTGAGTTCTTGGATGTCTTTCCGTACCTCCATTAGGATGTTGATGATTTTTATTTTGAACTCCCTTTCAGGAAGAGTCACAAGGTCCATATCATTTAAATCTTTCTCTGGAGTTGTATTAACAATTTTATTCTGAACAAGGTTCCTTTGGCGTTTCATGTTTGTATATGGTGCCCTCTAGTGTCCAGAAGCTCTATTCTGGAGTTGCTGAGCCCCTGAAGCAATGTCAGTGGTTGCAGGGGAGCGGTACTGGTGCCTGGGGGTACGAAAGAGCTGTTCCCTGCCTCCTGGCTGCTGTGCCTGTCTCCACTGCCTGAGCCAGTGGGCAGGTCAGACAGGTATAAGTTTTTGTTCCAGAGCAGCCAGATATGGATCCCTGCTTTCCACAAGCATCCAGAATCCCAGTCTCCCCAGGAACTCTGCCTGTATTAACTTTCCAACCCAGTAGTCATGCGAGTCTCATGAAAGCACCATGAAATGTAGGTTTGTGCTCCCAGCACAGATCTCCGGAGCTAGGTATTGAGCAGTCCCAAGCCTTCCACTCCCTCCCTGCTCCGTTTGTCTTCCTCCCGCAGGTGAGCTGGGGTGGGGGAGGGGCTCGGGTCCCACGGAGCCACAGCTCTGGTACATTACCCCCGTTCGCTGAGGTCTGCTCTTTTCTCCAGGTGTGTGCAGTCTGATGCCGTCCTCTTTCCTGTTGCTCTCTCAGGATTAGTTGTGCCAATTAAATTTTCTAATTGTATCCAGTTTTAGGAGGAAGCCTCTGTCTCTCCTCTCACGCCGCCATCTTTAATCCCCACATAATTGTTTTATAGTAGCAGATAAAATGGTTTGGAGAGGGGAGCAGGTGGAGGCATGGAGATATGTGGGGTGGCTGTTTTGATATTCCAGGCTGGTTAGAGTAAGAGCCTCAGCTATGTAATAGCAATACAAAGGAAAACGGGTGACACACATAACATATTTTTAAAGGAAAGTCAATTAAATTAGCTAAATGAATGAAAAGTTGGAAGAAGGATTGGGGTTAAGGAAATGGAAAAGACTTAGAAAGGATTAAAAAGATGATCTGATGAAATCAGATGTGTATCTCGAATGAAAAAGAGATCAAGGAGAAAAAGACCAGTATTTGATTTTAAAATACTGACTTTGAAGTACTGTCTTGGGTGAACTGCAGAAAGCATGAATCAAACATTGATTTAGAACACATTTGTAGATAGATGACATTGGACACCATCAAAGTAGATAAACTCTCAAAACAAATGTTGATATAAAAGAGATATGAGACAAAAATCTGGGTAACATACTTATCCAAGCATGCTTGGTGTAAGATTCAACAGTGAAGGATGTAGCAAAGAAAACAGACACTGTCATAAGGGATACGGTGAGGTCAGCATCACAGAAGCCAAGGGAGAAAGAGTTCTGAGGAAAAGGGACAAAGTATTGAGTTCCACAAAGGCTTAGGGAGGCCAAGGACCAAGCAGACGTCAGAGCGCCTGGTCACAGACATCTCAGGAGGCCAGTTCCAACCGTACGTCAAAGCAGTGAAATGAAGAAAGCAGTTTCTTCAGAGAAGTGGGGGTAGAATCTGGACTACAGGGATAGATAAGCCAGTGTGAAAAGAACTGGTACTAACAAATGCAGACTGCTCGACATAGTTGATGGTAAAAACGAAAGAAACAGACTGGACATCAGAGCAGAGGGAGCAGAAAGGAACTTAGATACTGTTTTCAGTTTTTCCTGTTCTTTAGCACATTTTGTTACATTTAAGTCTCATAAAAAAAAACCACAATAAGATTTAATATTCCCATTTTACAGATGAAGTAATTGAGGCTAAATAACATGAGCACTTGCTGTAGCTGTTAAGTGATTAAGCTGGAACTGAAATTCAGGTCTGATTGCAAAACTTAACACTTCTTCCTTAAACCCTGCCTTTAATTTCAGAGGGTGTACATACATCAAATGGAAATTGTTTATGAATAAGAGAGCTACTAAACTATATTTTTGTTTTGTCTATTAAGTGTAATGCTTGTTATTGCATTAGCATAATCACACGGAGAATATTTGGGAAACAGGACGGAGTGAAAATTCCTTCTAATAACTAACACCACCACAATACCCTTATACAGTCACATTTAGGTATACTTCCTCTCAGTCTTTTTTCCTGGGAATGAATATTTGTATATGTTTATATACATACATACATAGATATGTATGAATATATATATATATATATATATATATATATATATATATACACACACATACATAAGTGCATGCACTGTAGATATTGCATGACATACTGCTAATATTCAGGAAGACCATTCATAATGGAATTCCAGTTCTACCACTTACATGTGATCTTGGACAACTTGTTTATCTCCTATGCCTCATTTTGAAAATAATAACAACAACCTGTACCTTACAGATTATTGGGAAGATTAAAATTGATAACACATGCAAAGCACTTAAAATGCAACTTGTCAAATGTCTACCTACCTTACAAACATCTCACCTTCACAACCATAATTTTTAATCACTGCATATTTTATTGAATTGATGTACAAATGTTACTTATCTGGTCTCTTACTTTTGCGCATTTCCATAGCTCTAATTCTCTTCACTATCCTAATTTTTCTGAAAAATGTCTTTTGCTTCCATCTCTATCAAAACTGCTCTTATTAAATGATCTTTAGCTTGCTGAGTTCAATGGTCGAACTCTCAGTCTTCCACCTGACCAGTCATCTGACTCTCTCCCCTGCTGGAGGTGCTTGGTTCCCTTGGCATTCAGAGTACCAACCTTGCCTCATTTCTCTTCTATCTTGCTGGTCAGTCCTACTTAATCTCTTCTACTGGTACCTTCTCCTCTCTCCATCCTGTGAATGTCAGTGTGCCTCAAAGCTCACAGTCCCTGAGGTCACTTCTCTTTTCTGTCCACACTCACTCCCTGGGTTAACACTTCCAAGGTATTGGCTTTAAATATCTTCTGTCTGCTTGCTGATGACTCCCACATTGTATCTCATTGTATCTCTGCGAGGATAACCTCCCTAAACTCTTGCCACAGAAATCCAATTGCCTCCCTAATATCCTCTCTAAGATATTTCGTAGGTGGCTCAATCTTAACATATCTAAAACTGTACCTATGATACTATGCCCAAAACTTCAGTCTTCTCCATCTCAGTGAACTGACATCACAAATCTAGTTGCTCAGGCTAAAAACCTTGGAGTCATCTTTTATTATCTCTTTATTACTTTTATACCCCACAGGTAATGGCAGGAAATCCTGTCGATTATACCTTCCAAACATATCGTATCCATAATCTCATAACTACTGTGATGCACAACTCCAGGAAGAATCATTTGTGTTTTTGTCGATGTGAACACTGCCCCTGGAGTAGTGCAGTGTATCACCCACAAGGCCATATGTGCTGGCTCTGGTATTACCTTAGTTCAACTATCATCATTTCAAACTTAGATCGCTGTAAAATAGCTTCCTAACTGGTTTCCCTGCTTCTGCCCTTGCCTGCTTACTCTCTGTTCTCAACCTAGTAGTCAAACCAAATTTAAGTAAGTCAGATCACTGTTCTACTTAGAGCCCTCAAAGGGGTTGCCTCTCATCCAGAGGAAAAGGCAGAGTCCTTAGAATGATCTATGAGGTCCTTCTGAATCTGCCATCCCTCTCCCATTGTGTCTTTCACTTTGCTCCCTCTTCCAGACATAATATTGGGCTTCCTTAGACATTTCAGATAAATGACTGCCTCAGGGCCTTTGCACTTGCTATTCCATCTGTATGGATTTCTTCCATACTTCCTTTAGGTCTTTATACTCAAATGTCAAATCCTTGTAGAAGTTTTCTTAGACCACTCTATTTGAAATTCCATCTCCTACATCCTCACAATTCCCACCCTCATTTCCTGCTTTATTTTTCTTCCTAGTAGGTATTACTATGTAATATACTTTATGATTTACTGATCTGTCTTGATTACTAACTGTTCCCCCTACTAGAATGTAAACTCCATGAGGGCAGCAATTTTTGCCTGTTTTTCTCATAGCTGGATCCACACGATCTGAAATATCTCCTGGCTTAGAGAAGGCATATAATTATGTATAACTTTTTTTTTTCCCAGTGATATAAACAAAAGTTCAGTCAGTGCATAAAGAAGCTGAAATAAAGTGGGGAAAGTAAGAAGGGGGGTTGGGAAAAGTAAAATTAGAAGGTTAAAAGTAAGTAAGAAGTTAAGATGCAGAACCAAACTTTCAGAGTCCCTGGCTCTTTGCTTTGTGGTTATCTGTGAACAGTACATTTAAAAACTCATGGAGTGTGAGAGAGGAGACCCTAGAGAGCACCCTCACTTTACAGATGAGGAAGTTTCTTTTCTAAGTTGTGCTGGCAGGGTTTTCAATTATTCACGGCTACCAAGACACGGTCCACTTAGCTCACTTACGTCATGGAAAATGGTTGTGAAGAATGGCAACTCAGGTGGGGGCAAACCCTTTCACAGAAAAAGACCACAGTGGAATCAGGCTCTCCCATGCACATGTTTTTTTTTTACAAAAACTGTTTCCATAGTTTATCAATCAAGCACATATGGTAAGGAATGAATGTACTTTCCTACTTTTTTTAGCTCTAACCACTTAGCTAATTTAAGACGCTATTCCTGGTGGAAAAAAAAAACAAATTATTGATGGGTTAAGTTCATGTAAAAAGGGATTCAAAGAGAGAAGTACATTCTTTTCAAAGAAGTCAGACTTTAAGCCACGGTAACTTTCTTTCGCAGATAAATAAATTATGGGCCAGATAAAGAGCTAATAAAGTTAGCTTCATTTATTTTATTGAAAAATTCACTTTTCCTCAAAATTAGAATTAAGTTAACATTATTAAAAAAACAGTTAATATGCAATGGTTCCAAAGTTTACATTCTTTATTTTGAGAACTATGTCTGACATGGGTCTGAGGTAGATTGACTGCCTCTGTCTGTTCAGCCAATCAGTTTGCTTCTAGCATCAGAGCAGGAAGGCATTTTGGGGGGACAAAAAAAATCGAGAAAAAACACATTTTCCCTTAGATTTGCATTTATGTATATTTTATTGAGGGAAAATTTGGAAACTCCTCTAAACATATGCAGAAATTGACAATGAGAAAATAGATGACCTAGAAGTTTTGCTAAATGTATGGAAAACCTAGCATGGAGCTAAAAACTGGTCAGAGATAAAGTAGATCAGAGGATTTACACAATGAACAGTAAGAATGGATATAATCTATTTTATTAGGGACTCCAGTTATACTAAACTGAAGGGAATTAGAAGACAAACTTTGTTTCTTACTTTTCAGAGAAACTGAGATGTATGTGAAAACTTGTGATGTATATTAATAGTTAAACTGAATGAATATTATTGACTAAAACCACTTGTAACAACTTATACAAATGATCCAGGGCTCAGGTCTGGAGTAACTATGTAGGAGTTTATTTTTTTTGTTTCTGATTAAATTGGAAGAAAACACTTTATAGAGTATAAATTTAAAACTAAATTTCTGAACACAGATTTCTGAACAGAGAGATAGTTGAATCTCTTTCCCTATGTATTTTTCTTCTACCCTGCTTTAATTTCAATTGTTAATTTTTTTTTACATATTCATATAGACAAGGACAAACAGAATGGGGGAAAATAGAACAAATGCTTTATTGACAATTTAATTCCAAAAATAAAATTTTAAAATCTCAAAAGAATGAGATAAAAATCAGACTAATTTGAATAATGTGGAAATCAATGTGGGTGCTGTCTCTGGGTTCTTTTGACAGAATGTAATCCTAGTGTTGATTTTTGTATTTGTTAAAAAGAAAACAAGTGTGTATATAAGGTCTAAGGTCTTTTTCAGAGCTCATATAATTATGAAAGTCAAGATTGAAATTAGTTTTACTTTTTATAAAGCAAGGAAAATAGATGTGATATTTCTTAACTGGCTACAAGTAAAAACTATATGGAATTATTCACTTACCACATGACCATCTTGAATTTCATTCAGCTCAGAATGTTTGGAACTTGATTTCTGACGTTTAGGTTTGCCCCTTTCTTCAATATAATCAGAAGGATTTTCATATAATTTTTCTACTTCCTGAGCATTCAAAATACAGTCATCAAGGTTGCTGACCCCATAAGGAATATTTTCTTTGTTGATAAGTCCCCTTGAATTGAAAAAAAAAATTTGACTTACTTTTATTTTAAAAGGTAAAAGGAACATTTTAATGACATTGCCACAGTATCACATTGAAAGTCAGAAGAGTTTCCAAAAAATCCAGTTTGCACTTTTGATAAAAATGTGAGCAGAGTGCCACTCCTGAGACCACCTGGTTCCAAATAAATCACATTAAAAGAGACATTATCCCTAGAGGCAAATTAGCAAGGACTGTGTTTCTACCAATGAACAGCATCTGCAATTGTAGGAAGAATAGTTCAAGCTTACAAAGAAATTTCCCATTATCCACAGATTTTATACACACACATTAATCTTATAAATTAACACAATGTATGGAGAAAAATATGAAGAGGAACTATGTCTCTTTTCTAGAATGGGCACTGATTTTCCAAGTGATAAAGACAATTTAGCATAGTTGAAAAGTGTTAATACTTAAATCTGACTTTGTTGGATACTCTTAGAAATAGTATAATAAAAACTACAGAATCAAAAGCATTTTAACTGAAATACAAATTTGTTACTTCCCTGTACAAGGAGTTCCAGGATATAAGCTTATAACTGGAGATCATTCATTACATAGTTTTAGAAGTAGGTATGAATGTCATAATTATAGAATTTAATTCCTTTAATGTTCTTGAACAAGTCTTCTTTAAGTATTTTAAACATTCCCTGAAGGTTTTCACAAAATTAAATTACTTAGCAAACTGTTTATTTTTTACTATATCAGAGAATAAATTAAACCATCACCGCAGCCCCATGGCTTGAAAGGGTGCAAATGAATGAGCTCTTACTCTCCCTCATGGTATGACTGAGTTAGGGTACCTCTTTAAACACTAAAGCTGTATGTAGAAATAAATGAACTCTAAAGAGTAAAATAGATGACCATATTTTACTGTCAGTTCAACCAGTAAAATACAGTTGAATATTTTAAAATATCCAGAAATGAAAGGTAACATTAAATATTCATTCTGCAATCTAAATTCATATCCTGTCTTTGATGGGCTATCACAGAGGCCATCTAAGAATTAAATATTGAATTATGAATTAAATATTGTCATAATATTTTCAGTTGGTGATTTTTAACATTCCACAGTTAATTTAGTATTTTATAAAATTTTAATATGTAAAAATATTCAGTAAAATTGCATAAAAGATTTATGTAACATTTATTAGAAATATCCTGAGATAAAATAATCAAAGACATAAACAGAAGCTGACAGAGACTAACATTCCGTCACATTTACGCACTCAAACACTGTCAAATCTCTCCCCTCCCTGAACTGACAGCAATGCCTTCTGTCGATGGCTGGATGAGTTTGGTCTGAAATTCACAATTATTTGTTTTACTATTTAAATTCTGTCTTATCACTCTTCATATTTTCCCTGACTCCTGGGGTATACATCCAATTATAGTTTTTTTAATGGAGGGGTTTTTATGTTTGAAAGCTCTTATGACTGAATTGTGTTCCCCAAATTCATATGTTGGAGCCCTACCTCTCAGCATGACTATTGCTGGAGACAGGGCCTTCAAGGAGGTAATTAAGGCTAAAAAAGGCAATAAAGGTGGGGGTCATAATCCAGCAGAGCAGGTATCCTTAGAAGAAGAGCTCTAGGAGAGCATGCACGCTGAGGAGAGACCTTGTGAGGAAACAGTGAGAAGTCACCATCGGTGAGCCAGAGAGAGGTCTCATCAGAACTCAGCCCTGTGAGACGCTGCTCTCAGACTTCCAATCTTCCAGAGCTGTGAGAAAATTAATTTCTATTGTTTAAGCCACCCAGTCTGTGGTACTTTGTTATGGTGGCCCAAGCTCACTGACACAAAAACTAGAAATTATTTTTAGAAATTAAAAGACAATGTTAATTTTATAATCCTTTTGAATAGGGAATGAATGACTGGAATAAATCCTATCAAAATAAATATGTGAAAATCTGATTGTGCAGTTGTGCTCATGTGGAAACCCTGTTACCTCAAAGGAAAGCCTTTGTTTTTGTGTGAATTAATGCCTCTCAGCCATAGTACTTGAGTAGTGAGGAGCGCTGGCACATAATTCCTTCATGCAACATTCTGACAGGTTTCAAATATATCTGACATCACTTAGATTTGACCAGAACTTAGATCCCTGTGGCCTCTCACTTTAATTATATAGATCTTATTTCTAGTTTCCCCCCACCCCAAGTTTTCTCCTCATCCCTACAGATACACTTACTATTCTAGCAATACTGAACTATTTATTATTCCCCAATAGAGCATGCTTTTTAAAATACTGCATTTAATATTTACTTTGCACTTTATATAATATTTACATAACAAAACATTTGTATAATATTCCAGTTCATTGTGCTTTGGAAGACTGAAGCCATTTTCACTTAAATGATGCTTTGTTCTTTTAAAAAATAAATTTATTATGAAATTTTCACACATATAGAAAAGTAAGAGACTATTACAATGAACTTCTATCCCATCATACATCTATCACCAAGATTCAGCAACATTTCCATGCATCCGGCAGATGGTAAATTTTTTAACAAATGAATTAAACTGAACTCTTTCACATAATGAACATATTCTATGAACTTTTACATTTTTTATTGGCACTAATAATAAAAGCCTGATAATGTTTTCTTATATGAGTTTAGACAAATAAAAAATCATCTGCACTTAAAATAAAGTATTTATTGTGTTAGTCTATCTTCTTATTTCTTAGAATATCTAAGTATTTATTTTTATTTTTTTATTTTTGTATCATTAATATATACTTACATGAGCAACACTGTGGTTACTAGATTCCCCCCATTCTCAAGTCCCCACCACATACCCCATTACAGTCACTATCCATCAGTGTAGTAAGATGCTGTAGAATCACTACTTGTCTTCTCTGAGCTATACTGCCTTCCCCATCTAAGTATTTCTTATTTCAAAAATCTGCCATGAACTTCAGTAAGACTTTATTGACTTTTTAATCTCATCTTGAAATGAGGTCATCATTGGCTTCAAGGACTTTTTTTTTTAAATTGGTGGCAGCTCTAAGTTCTTACAGGCAAAATAATAGACAAGCCTACAATGAATTTCTATTTTCAAAACACATTTTTAACCACTCTGTAGAGTTAGTAGTTTTGAAGAGAATAAAGTCTAGTTTAACCTTTATTTTTTAAGAAAAGTCTAATGAAACCTTTGATAAATCAATTATTACATACAAGCACATACTAAGAAAAACATATTTGCTATAGGCTATAATAGTGATTCTTGACCTTCACATAATCAGTGATACCTTAGTGCATCTCCTGGGGTCACAGTGAGGAGGACTTTCATGGGGGCAAAAGTAGTAGGTCTGGAGCCTTAGAGATAAAGGCCTTGCTCAGCAAAGACCTGGAAGGCTCAGAGAAGCTGTTACAGTGTGTCAGGTTAACAGGAGACCTTATGGCTAGGAGGGTGAGGCCAACAAGGAGCACAAGAGGGCACTTCTGAATCCTAGACCAGGTACCAAGGACAAAGAGGCAAGACTGTTTGTAAGCCCCTCAGCTACGTACAGTTTGCACCCCAAGATTCTCTCATTCAGTGTGCAGTTCTCATCTGACCACAGTGAGTAAGCAGAATATTGTCAAGGAAATGCCAGAGATGAGAACTTAAGGGAAAGGCTAGAGTTTCATGGGTCTTTAGAAGATCAGTCAGTGTCTACCATTCTCCATCCCCTTTTGTTCCCCTGGCATTGAAAGTAAAATATAACCAAGTTAACTTACAGTAGAAGCATTCTTGGACTTGGGAAACTCTGTTTAAATTCTGCAGAAACATTTCCCTATGTTTCACATTTCTCTCCCTGGACAGCCCCAGTTCACTTTGACTTTATGCCCCTGAGCTGGTCCCTGCCTGCAGCCATGTGGCCACTGTCAATACCCCGGCCCAGCTTTGTCCCCTTTCATGCTTCATGGCTACTTCCAACCCAACCTCTGCTTGCTATCACTCTGTCCAAACAAAGAGGGTGAAAAGCACAGTGTCATGACACACTAGGACATTTAAAAAATGCCAAATGTTGCTACATACTACTTGGCAAAAAATAAGGCAGAGGATAAGAACAATGTTAAATGATTTGTTCTTGCTGTATAACACAGTGTAAGTGGTACAGAAACGAATTATACTCCTAAACACTTTCTCTGAAGCTTAGTCAGTAGCTCACTTTAAACGTAAATGTCTCCTGTAATTTTTCCATTTTCTAAAGGGAATATTATAGCATTCTCTTCTTCCCACCAGCTCCAAGATAAATGGTTTTTTAAAAGAGTGCTGCTTTTGTCACTTCAAAAAATCAGTGGAATTTTTTTTTTAAAAAACTTTGAAACTGTTTTGTTTCTAAAATTACATTTGTTAATATAACCCTGAAGCAGCTAGATGATGTGCAGCATGGAATTTATTTACACTATTTATCTTTAGTGTCTTCAAGCAAAAAGAAATTTCTTTTTTCTATAAAGACTTTGATTATGAATTCAGGCAAAAAGAATGAGGGGACTATGATCTGGTTTAGTCTTTGACATTTAATAAGGAGTTCAAAACAACTTTTATAGAGACTAAATGCTACAGAAGATAAAAATAAACTTAAAATTTTGGGAAAAATAATATGAATATAATTGATTATATATACATTTGTTTTTCTTGACAATTTAAATCATGATTACTCAATAATATGACTGGTAATTATTCATTGGTATTTTATCAAGTCTCTTAATGGAGAATAAAGCTCCCTATAATACTATTATTGAAATTCATGCTGTGGGGATGCCTTAATATTAGTCATTATAATAATGAAGGACACAAGCATTTCCTCTTTTAATCAGATTAAGCTCAACCTTTCTTATATTAAAACAAATAATCAATGGTCAGAATATTATAGTGATATTCTAGCATTTAATCAGGTCAAAATACAGTAGGGAAATCTGGTGGTTCATAAACTAGTCTAATAGCTAAATGCATGTTGTCTAGCAAGAAAAAAAAATCTCTGGACAGGCTTATGGCAATTTTTTTCTCCAGTGGTTCAGCATACCTCTAAATAAGATATTCATGCGGAAGCCACGAAATGTAGTAAATCAGAGATGATTTCCTACAACATGTCCAGATGAAATGAAACATTTAGACAAAACTGAAATTTATTCACTCACCTATGAATTTCCAAATGTTAGCTAAGTTTAGTTAGCTAATTTAAAAGAAACTTTCAAAGTTTTAACCTAAATACTCAAATGGGAGGGTCTGTGTGCCACAGTGACTCATTTAGGTGCACATTTTTAAAAGAAGAAGAGAAAATGCAAACAAGAAGTACTAATACCAACTCACACATCTCTGCCATGTCGAACTTCACCCTGCTCTTTGGATTGGTGTCGTCGGTGTCTGGCAGATGTAGAAGATGCTGATGATGCTCCAGATTCTGAGTCCTCTGAACTTGGGCCTCCAGAACAATTAACATCAAAGAGATGCTGTTCTACAGCTGAACGGATGGTTCTTTCCAATAGTCTAGTGAAAAAGATTGAGTGTCAATCAAGTAATCACATTTATCAATGACTGCTTTTAAATATATGTGCCCATAATTTTGGAAATAATGGTATTTCCAATGGAAGAACCACTACAGCTACATGAGCAAAGGTGGTACATGGCATTAATCTCAAAATACTTGCACTGCATGTTAAAAACAAAACTTAACCAATTCTGCCAATATGATAACGGTGTTTCTCATCTTTGTTAGTCCAGGATTACTGAAATGCTCACAGCAAGTCTAGCTCACAGCAATTACAGGAGGCATTCAGTAAAGAAGGGCCATTTAACATAAGGCAGAATGTGGAAAGATTTTTTCCTCATAATAATAATGGACCTATCCTTACAAAGGCGAGTTTCCTCCAGATCTCATACTAGTGCTGCAGAGGAAGACAGTATGATTTACAAAGCAAATGATTTTATGATGCTTATTGTCTATATAGAATCCCTTTAAGATAAAATTATATAGGGAATAATGCTATTAAAAAAGAACACCTCACCAGAACAATAAGTATTCACCAACAGAAGAGCAAAATCTTTCCAAGCCTTTATTCAATTAAATTGTGATATATATATAAACATAATTAAAGCTGTATTCATGCAAACACCTCAATATGTATTACTGAAGATGGAAGGATAAATTTCCTTTGCTCAACCTGAGGAAAATAGGTGAGCACAGGGGCTGAAAAGAGTGCATAAGATAACTAAGGTATCATTTCTTCATAAGGACCAAATCTTTCCATGTATCTAAACTTTTCATCATCACACTATTTAATTCTGAATAAGCTGGCACAGATATTTCTAATCTTACACTCCTCAGAGCATGTTTTCCTTCACTTGAAAAAAGAATCACATCCAAGCTCATCAATTTGTATACATTAAATGTGTAGTTTTTATATATCAATTATACCTCAATAAAGCTGTGAAAATTTAAAAAAAGAACACATGTGTATTGTTTAAATGTTCATATTGAGAAATGCATTTTCTTCAATAAAATGTGTTTTAAAAAATTGAAGAATTTTAGATTTCTAAATGTAGTTTTATAATAGACTCATAGTAATTTCAGTAAAACTACTTTAAAACAATGAGCAAGTCTAGTCTAACTAGGGCATTAGACCGTCCCTATTTAGAACACCATATCCCAATAATTATAACATTACCTAATAGGCGTACACAGAAATATGAGTAAATTAATAAGTACATACAGACCAACCCCACTTTTTCCAACTATACAAGACATACAAGAAGTAAAGGTTATCAGAAAACACACAGGCACAGACACATGAGTCTGGGTATAATTCTGGAATCTCTTTAAAATTCACAAAGCCAAGAGAAGTCAGTCCTGCCCTTTGATTGCTTCCTTGCCTAATGAAGAAAAAAAAAAACCCAATTCATCCTATTAGATCCAAATTCTATGCCAGTTAGTGGTTCTTCTAATACTTCTCACTTCCTATCACATCACATCTTCCCCTCCACTCCCACCTCAGCTCTGCTCATAGAAGATGCTGCAAAGAGGCCCACCTGAGTCCCAGCAAAGAAGAGAGGTGGGTGTAATGGAAAGTCTTTGGGCAAGGAACTATTCACAAATATATATTTAGTGCCTGATATATGCCATGTACCCTTCTAGGTATTATAGATACAGCCAAGAATGTGACAGACAAGGCCCCTGTGTTTACGGAACTTACATAATCATTATGAGGCCAGACACAAAATAAATCAAGAAATTTCAGAGAGTGATAAATTTGCTACCAAACAGACTATGAGGTTGGAGAATTACTGTGGATAGCTGGGGATGGCTTTTCCGATGAGACGGTGAACAAAGAGCAGAATGGTAAGAAAGTGAATGGCCAGGTGGAGGAACAGCCAGTGCAAGGGCTCTGTGGCAGATAGAAGCTTGGCCTGTTCCAGAAACAGAAGGTCATGTGCTTGTAGCATAATGAGCAGTGGGGTCAGAGAAGCAGGCAAAGGCAGGTAAACAAAGTTTAGATTGTGGTCTAAGCACAATTGGTAGCCTTAGGAGGAAAAAGACATGTGATGGACATAACAGAGCACTGCCACTGCCCTATGGCAGAAGGACTTACTGCCATCACTAATTCAATTTCTCTTCTGTGTCTCCGTTAGAATGTCAAGTCCCTTACGGCAGAGCCCAAACATTACTTGACATTACACACCTACCACTATGCTTGACATCTTGCAGGTTCTCAATAAATGTAGGCTGATTAAAATTAGCGAAGAAGTAAAGCTGCAGTGAATACTTCAACCCTTAATTGCATCTTCCACTGCAAGAAGACCCCCAAAGCACATAGACTGATTTACAAATACTGACTCTGAGATTATTTTCACTGAAATAAATAAAACTCTCATATGTTTAAATGACTGAACTGTCTCTAGTTGCATACCACACAGGGCTCTTATTTAGTCATCTCTGTGTAGTTTTAAAAATTATCCTTGATTGCCTATTGATATTGGTCTCCCAATACTACACACCATTAGAATACTTTTCTGTTTACTAAGTGAGAAAAGAGGGGAAGAGCCAACCCAAATAACTTACTCTCCAGTTGTTGAAACATTGTTGACTTGGGATACGTGGGCACTGTGGAAAAGAAGCAAAGAGAAAGTAAATCAGATAAGAGAGAGGACCAGATACTGAGCCAGACACCTGAAGGGGATCCCAGGCTTCAATTATTAGCCAGGTCCCCAAGTGACCCTCACGCGACGTTTAGCCATCCAGTCAGATGCTCACATTCCCTTGTTTTTAGAATTAGAGATGACCCTAGGTGTTTATTTCTGACCAGTCTTTTTTTTTTTCTCCATTTTAAAGATGTCCATGACAGTTTTTCAAAGAACCTTTGAAAACCATCTACCTCTCATTCTACTACCAGGGCCCTAATTCAGGGTCTTTTCATCTTCCTCATATGTTAATGCAACTGCTGCTGACTGCCTTCCTACTATCCACTCTACCCATGCTCTGCCCTTCCTAGCCCTAGGTCAGCTCCTCACCTGCCTCTTCCAGACCTGCTGACAAAAAAGCAGGGGCCACAGGGGATAGGGAACAGGGAACCAACATTGTTTTCTACACGACTATAGATCTAGCTACCTTTTATTTCCAAGTTCCTGAAGAGGGAAAATACCCCAGTATCTATAATGTTTCATCTTAACACCTAATTTACAGCCCTTTTGTTTAATATTATAAACTTCCTCTACTTAAAATATTTTCTTCAAAGCTTGAATTCCTTTGAAAATTTTCGAAAGTAGTCAACATAGAGAGGAATGGTGAAATCACAGAACACTCTCTGAGCACCCTTCTTGGCCTGTCTGGTCTGCCCTCTATGTTCACATTACCACAGTGAGGGGTCAAGGCTGGCAGCTATTTTAATTGAATCAGTATTAGCACTTCCTCGATTTCTGTCCTCTAGTGCTTAGTTGGCTTCTACATCAGGATTCAAAAGTATGTTTAAAAAGGGATAAAAACAAATCGTTAGTACATGTCAAGCTATAATTTTGCCTAATAGGTCTAATAGTTCTTTCTCCCCAACCTTCTTTGTAGAAGGCACCTGAAGTAAAGCTGTTAATGATCAATATGGGTGGTTGATTTTCAATCACTCCAACATCTTCATTTATCCTATGTAATTTTAACCCATGAACAAATTGTTTTGGAACCATCTGATGTTCATGTCTATCTCATCTCTTTCCATTCAGAATCTAAGTGACTCAGGGACTGTAGATATTCCTCATTTTCTTTCACTACACTTGCTCCTGCTCCTACTACTACCACAGCCAGCAGAGTGGGCATCATTCCAGAGGTGATGAACAGACCCTCACCCTTTAGCCCCCCAAAATTCCTTGTAGTTAAAGCCACAGTTGTTTGTCGTGGTGACAAACCACAGCCGAGTTCCAGAAAAACTCCGTAAGATAATGCTGTTGTTCACCAGGGAAACTGATAAGAATCTTAATGGACAAATGAACAAACAAATAAATATCCCCTAACCTAACACTTACTGAGTATGAACTGTGTTTCAGGAACTGTGCTAAATCTTTTTTATATAGATTTTCTCACTTACTGTTTTTAATAACCCCATGGGGTAGGTATTGTTGGTTTTTTTTGCTCTATTTTCTTAAGAAGAGGTTAGAGAGGTTAACTAACTTGCCCACAGTCATACAGCCAAGACGTATATGAGCTGGGTTTCAAACCAAGAAAGTTTTAGTTCAGAATCTAAGCTCTTCATCACTACATTCGTTGTTCCTCACTCACTACAAGAAAAATTTACTAGAGACATCTTTATACAAGGCCTGGACTCAGGTATTTTACTTTGCTTTTAATCACAACCATTTCTAGTTTGCCTCATAATGCCTGTTATTCATAGTGGTTCCCAGGTTACATAACTAAAAAATAAATCCTTTGCTTCTCTGTCCTTAACTGAAACAGGCAGTCCCTGGGTTTCATGATTTGTGGCTCACCCTCTGTAAATTCAACACTGTATAATTAACTCCTGTATGCCATGTCTCACTACAGTTACACAACCTTGGTTTTGGGAACAGGGACCAATGTGAATAATGACTGAGGGAACCTAGAAGAGTAAAGAGAATGTAGATCTGCTAGATACTAAAAATATTCCAAAGCTATGCAATTAATTAGCCAATATGCCCCTTGCCATCTCAGAATGAAGAGATATATTTCCTCTTCCTCCCTTCTACACACTTTGGTCTTGAACTTCTTTTTGCTTATTGAAGTACACACTGATATTTTTATGTTTCTTTCTTTTTTTTATTTTTGGCAGGGGATAGGGGTGGGAGGTGAAAAAAGGAAGGCAAGAAGAGACGAGGAAAATGACAACAGGACCAGATTCTGAGATTGCTAACTCTCTAAGTAAGTGCTTCTCAAATTCTAATATGCTTCAGGTTCATCCAGGATCTTGTACACACACAGATTTGGATTTAGCAGGTCTAGATCTAGGGAAGGGGAAGCTGAGATTCTGCATTTCTAACCAATTCCCCAGTGATTCTGATGCTGATGATTTGTGGAACATACTGATTAGGTCTAATTCCTTGCACCTAAAATTCTTTGACTTCAATTACCCAGATATCACAATGTCAGTAGCCTTAAGTGAATAAAAGATAACAAATTCCCCTCCCAGCTTAAAGAAAAATGACCTGAGCCATCTAAACTGGTCTTAAAGAGCCTTTCTCAGGAAGCATAATAATGAATAAACCAATAATAAAACCAAGGTATTTGAATCATTCATTTTTTTTGCTAACATACTGATATTAGGTAGAATTTATGATAAATTTATATTTTTATGTTCAATAGTCCTTTGGAATTTTTGGTATACTTAATATGCCTATACTTTCACATTTTAAAAGAGAATTTCTCAAAGAAACTATTCTGAGAAGAGAATACTTTCTATTGGGAATCAGAAAAGAGAAGTTCTTTCTTGTCCCGGCTCCGCGGGTCGTTGGTGGGACTCATAGGCCGCTGGTTTGCTTGGTGGCTTTGGTTGGCTCCTTCACACAGGAAATGAAAGGCATGCCTGGTGAGTGGGCTCTGTGGTTGTCTTTAAGCTCTAACAGCTTACTGCCCTAGGTTTCAATCACTACAGAAGGTTATAAGGGCATATTTAGTTCTACGACACAGTGAGAATGGTAGTTATGGTTTATTAGACACCAAAATGGCTTTGCTCAGTTACCCAACTACCTCCACAGTCATTGTGGAATGTGCTTAATAATTTACCACAAGAAGAGTTCTAAGAATATTTAATGTCAGAAATAGGGACTGCTTCAGTAGCTATAACTGGTTCTTGGAGGGTAAGACAGGAAAAAAAAGCAATAAGCAAATAAACTGAAGTGAAAGGTAGAGAGTTCCTTCATCTACTTGTAGCTTGTTTTTTATACTCTGCAGACAGCTAAGAATAATGAATCTTTTTTCAAAACCATTGATTGATTTGCTAAGAAAATTCCTTCTTATACAATATAAAGTCTTGAATATAGAAGAGTTCACTGTCTAATGTTAATAAAGCAAATATTCAAAACAGAAGGAAATAAACTCAGTGCAGACTCTAGCATTACAGTCAATTTCATTACCCAAGTGATGATGCAACCGACAGAGTAATTTACAATAGATTCTAGCCTACTCTGAAATACATTCTATGACATATTTAAATATATTCAGTCTTTATTAGCAAAACCCGAACTACATTTTTCTAAGCTGATTATGGTTGGCAATATTACTATACAAAATTTGCATGTGATAAGATGCACAGAATGCCTGTTGACAAGTGATTCTTTAATTAGATCTCTTGATCTGAAATCTACATATAAAAAGAAAGGAGTTTTTGAATCTATGAAAACCAGACATATTGAAAAAGCATGTGTCCTCTTTTTCTATATGTTGTCTTCAGAATGTTCTCTTTTCTACGGTGTATAAAATCTTACCTGTAAAATACAGTTTTAATATTATTGTTAGAACCATTAGGTCTAATAGAATTTTCTTTTTCTCTGGAAGATAATATTTACCTTTACTCAATTTTTCTAAAGAGTAAGAATTTAAGACAATTATGTCATGTTTAATCCTAAGGATGAAGATCATATACCTAATCATCAAAATAGCATGAAACTCTTAATTTGTCTACATAATAGAATATTTTAGTGTCATCATAAAATATAAAAAGCTGACATGAAGTCTCACCATTATAATAATTGTAACATATTCCTTGTAATTGCATAATGGATTTCTAAATTAAGATTTTCTTCACAATTTTAGTTCATTCTTCAGTGTCATATATTAAAACAAATATACTCAATCCTCAATATATATTCATTTTGCTTTAACTTTTAGCTATGACTATCATATGCAAAAATTTAACAGCATATTTATAGATATTTAGATACCTACATATTGACCTGAATATATAGGTATATGACAACTTTTTATCACCCATTTGTAGTGGTGTTAAAGACAGTTTCAGTAAAAAAGCCTCACATTTTGGTTTCAAATTATATACTATGCATATATTACTAGAACATAAACTGAAAGCATATTACATGGATATGGATGAATAGAAAGAAAATATTCACATGCTTCACTGAACCTCCCACTTCCATTTCCTTCAAATATTGTAATTGCTTTAAAGAAAAAGTTATTCACCATTCCTGTATCTTGATACTCTATTAAATATTTTATAACAAATTAAATAAAACCCATCAAAATGCCAAAAATACTCACCTTTTGTATAGCTTCTTTCAGGCCCTAATTTTTGGAGTCTTCAGTTTTATATATTTTTGCATGTTTTTGCACAGAGGGAATTCAGCGTTTCTTTTAGACCAAGGTCTTCATAAAACAAAATTATGAAATAAAATGGATAGTTCACTATATATGCCATACCCATTTATAGATGAGGAAACTGAGGTTCACAGATGTTTAGTATCTCATTTAAATTTACACAGCTCTGATTCTATCTCATGTACTATGGCTTCAGGATGCATTTTTAATGATGTAATTCTTATTCTCAAATAATATTGTTCACATACATCTTTGGGTATAAATATAGATATTTTCTTCCTAGAATAGATTACTATTGGTACTTTTTTGGATTCAAAAGGAATTTTCTTCTCAAAATTTATAGATTCTAGAAAACTTTCTATTTCTTCTAGATTTTCATGTTTATTAGAATAAAACTGTATACAGTATTCTCTAATCTTTTAAAAATTATTATACTCTTTGAGAGCAAACTTCAATTATGATTTTTAGTATTGTTCTGTTCCTCAAGCTTACCAGAGGTTTTTCTGTTTTATAATGTTCATTTCTACTTCCAAAGAACCAGTTCCTGGATTCAAACATCAGTTATACTCCTTTTCTATTTTCTTTTGTTATTGTGAAATCCTTTTAGGTTTCTAAGAGGTTGCTTTTCTTCCTTTTTATAATTTTTTATTCTGAATGTATGGCTTATTTATTTTGTCTTCTTAAATAGGTGAAGTTACCTATTAAAAGAAAGCTTATACCACAAATTTTGATACTTTCTTCTTTTTCCTTCCAAATAGTCTATAGGTGAAATTTTCATTTTCCTCTTTGATTTTTTTCCTCCCTTTAAGAGAGCTTTCACAGGTTGATTAGCAATTTTTTGTTATTAAGTATTCTGTGGTCAGACAATGTTGACTGTTAGAATTTCTGCTCTTCAAATATTTTTAGATAGCTGAATAATATTTTAGGAAGTAGCACAAACATTTGAGCTGTTTGTAGGGCACAAAGTTTAGGATATGTAATGTTTATTTTAAATGTTATTAATTATATCAAATTATCAGTGCTATTTTGTAAGTTTTATGTTACTGACATACAGTTATATGTATAAGGTTCTATACTTCAAATGTGTTTGCCCTGTTGATCCTTGTTAACTAGAGTTTAAATATATATGATTTGATGCTATTTCATTTTACACATATTTATGTATAACCTCTATGTCTTTAATATGGATTTTACCTAATAAAAGTCTAGGTTTTCCCTGTGTAACAAATTCTTTCTGTTCACACTTATCAGATATAAATCCTATATTATTAACCTTTCTGTGTCATTTTGTTTTAGGTTTTTTTTTTTTGGATAAAAATATAGCTGCAGCAGTAAAAAAATTTTTTTTTTATTAATTTTAGCTTTTATAGAAGAATTTAATCCATTTATACTTATTGTCATAGCTGATACACTTGTTTAAGATTTTTGCTTTATGTTTTCTAATTTGGGAGCTTCCTTTTCCTTTGATTTCTGTCTTTGCTCTTGTGGTGATCTGGAATATGGGAATCCTATGCATAATTTTACTAGGGGTTGCTTCTCACAACCATATATCTCTAACTAAAACAACTCCCCCAAAGCAAACAAAAGCCCCCAAACTCTTGACTCCTGAGTCTGTTTTCCTACCTTCCAAGCAAGACAAGAAATTCATAATTTTGTTACTTTCTTTGCCCCTCCACCAATGGTTATGAATCAGGTTTCTATTTCTTCATTAAACAAACTTGTTGATTCACCTCTCAATTAACTGGGCATACATTAACTTTTATTTTTACTTTTATTTCTATTAGTTTTTTCCCCCTAGAATCGTAATTTTTAGGTTGCTTTTCCAATCTCTGACTTTTGTATCTAGCAGTTCTTTCTTAGTCTTTTCTTTATCCTATTTTACTTATTTTCTTTCTCATGTACTTTAGTTTTAAATGATTTCTGCTCCTTAACTGCTTCCCTCTTATAGTTTTAAGAAACCTCTTATAATAAGTTTCTAAGATCCCTTTTCCTTCCTTATTTCAGCTATTCTCTCTGGCCTTTTAATTCTAAACCTATTTACTCCCCTTACAGGTTTCTACTATGTTTCAAAGAGGTTGGTTATGTACTTAAGCATTTTTTTGAGAAGAGAAGCAATATCACTTCTCAAGTTTTACCCTGAACCATATAAAAAAAATTCTCTGAAATCTGTTTCTACACTGAGCTCTCAGGGCAAGACATCCTTTTCCTTAGTTTGTAATTTCTCTTCATAGGTCCCAAATAGATATTTGTATTTAGTGGTTCTTAAGGGAGATCAAGAAATCCAAGGGCTATTACCAGGATTCTGGGTGGGTAGATTGTTCTTTATTTCAGTTTCCCTTGCCTCTGGCAAGATGTCCCAAGATGGATTTAGACTTGAAGAGCTGGCCTATGAGTCTGCCCTAGAACAATCCACAATGCACACTTAGGCGTACTTGCCGTTTAGTCCAATATTATGACTAAGGTAGAGAATCAGAAAAAAATTGTAGTTGGTTTTTCTGCAGTATACTCTTGAAAGCATGCATTTTAATCCAATAATATTCCTTCCTTATAACATTTAAAATAAACATTACATATCCTAAACTTTGTGCCCTACAAACAGCTCAAATGTTCGTGCTACTTCCTAAAATATTATTCAGCTATCTCTAAAAATTCTTGAAGAGTAGAAATTTTAACAGTCAACACTGTCTGACCACAGAATACTTAATAACAAAAAATTGTCAATCCTTTTCTCAAATGCTTTTGTTTGGTGACTGAGCATTCCAGAGGGATCCACTCTCCTCTCCATTGTTTTATGAATACTCTCATCTCTGAATGGATACTAAAATAAAGAACCTCATAAAGGCAGAAAGGTGAAAAAAAAATGCATCTCAGCTGTGGATGGTTGAGGAAATATATTTCTGTTCAGTTGGGGGAATTTTACATGCTTTTCTGGCCAGTACATTAGACAGTAGAACGAATCCATGTCATTTTTTCCCTTTCCCCCTCTGTTTGTGGCCATCTCTGTTGTTTGGATGTGGAACATGCAGTCTACAAGGCAAAAACATGTTTCTCAGTCCATCCCATTGATGATGTGACCTTTGACATCTAGTTTTCTGTATCATTGCTATAAATTTACAGCTGTCTTTAATTTTTATTGTTGATATTATCATTAAAATTTAAATGGGAAGCTGGGAGTAGTTATATCAGGTATAGCTAGTCTGCTATTTGTTTAAACTGGAGGTTTACTTATTTTTAAATCTGAAGTTCTTATAAATAAAAGTCTTTAGGGAGGCAGGGAGACTGATGAATGAAGAAGCAAGAGATTTAAACAGAATGGCTACAAAGGCATCATTTTCTACAATTAAATTTTTCCTTTGTTTTATCATGCTAAGGGGAGACATGAAGAGAAACATAAAAAAATATAAAAATTTATATAATTTACCTTTGCTTATTAGTACAGTTTAGACAAATGCTTAATATTTTAATTAACATTGATAGAATTAAGCCCAGAATCTATACTAACCTTTTACTAAAAAAAAAGATCTGATGCTCAAATGTTGTGAACTCCATAGTGAATCCCTAAAGAATTGTATGATGAACAGCAGTCAAGTTTATAAACCATTCTTCAGTACAAAATAATTCTACTGTTGGTCTGGTTTAGTGGTTTTCAGACAGGGAGAGGTGTGTATCAAAATCTCCTATGACACTTTTTTCCCTCAAATTTTTTATTGTGATAAAATATACAAAAATTTACCATCTTAATCATTTTTAAGAATATAGGTTAATGGCATTAAGTACATTTTCATATAGCTGCAAAACACTAACACCATCCACCTCCAGAACTCCTTTCATTTTGTAAAATTTAAACTCTGTCCCCATTAAGCAATAACTCCTGATTCTTTCCTACCCCACTGCCCTTAGAAATCACCATTCTACTTTATGTCTCTATGAATTTGACTACATTAGGTACCTCATGTAAGTGGAACCATACAGTATTTGTCTTCTTGTGACTGGCTTCTTTCACTTGGCATGAATGTAAATATGTCAGAATTTCCTCTCCTTTTTAAGGCTGAAAAATGCTCCATTGTGTATATACATGGCATTTTTTCTATCCATCCTTCCACTGATGGACATGGGTTGCTGCCACCTTTTGGCTCTTATGAATAATGCTATTATGAATATGGGTGTACAAATATCTCTTTGGGACCCTGCTTTTAATTTTTCATTTTACCAACACATGTTATTTTCTGTTTTTCTTTTTGGTAGCATCTTTTTGGTAGCATCTATTCTATTGATTATGAGGTGATATTTCAATGTAGTTTTGATTGGCATTTTCCTGATCAGTGATGTTGAGCATCTTTTCATGTGCTTATTGGCTATTTGTGTATCTTGTTTGGAAATATCTAAGTCCTTTGCCATTTTTAATAGGGTTATTTGTTTTTGTTGTTGAGTTGTATGAGTTCTTTATATATTCTAGATATTAATCCCATATCAGATTTTGATTTGCAAATATTTCCCCCAAGTCTGTGTGTTCCTTTTTTACTATTGATAGTTTCTTCTTCTGATGCCCAAAATTAAAATTTTTTTTCTTCATCTTTGAAGCCCAATTTGTCTACTTTATTTTTGTGCCTGTGATTTCATACCTAAAAAAATCATTGCCAAATTCAATGTCATGTAGCATTTGTCCAATATTTTCTTCTAAGATTTAGATAGTTTTAGCTCTCACATTTAGGTCTTTGACCCATTTTGACTTAATTTTTGAATACGGTGTTAGGTTAGGGCCAACTTGTGCTTTTGTATGTGGATATCCATTTTTCTAGCACTACTTGTTGAAAAGACTGTCCTCTGTCCCTTTTTGAAAATATAGACACCCAGCCCCACTTGAAATTCAGAATCTTGGCCAATGAGATGCAGGCATCTTGAAAGAACTCCACATAGTCCAAAATGTAAAGATGGTGTTAACAAAAAAACCAGAAATAACAAGTATTAACAAGGATTTGGAGAAATTGGACTGTTGTGCATTACTAGTGGAAATGTACTTAAAAACAATAAAGATGGTGAAATTTATATTTTTATGTGTATTTTTTTATCACAACTAAAAAAAAAAGCAAAGAAGATATGCCTCCTCAGTTTAGAAGCACTGGTCTAGTTAAGAAGGGCAAGGAAAACAAATATTTTTAATATACAGTTATTTGTGTCTAAAGGCACAATAGCTAATTTCATCACCTGGGAAAAATCAAACAGGTAATTAGACAGTCTACTTGTTTGTTCTAATTTTTAGTTAGCAGCCTGAAACAGACATATAAGGCCTGATATGCTACACTTCTCTGAACTATCCCATCTGATAATGAGAATTTTTTTAACCTCAAAATGATAATTTTGAAAACACACAGTATGCTTAAGGAGAAAAATAAGCGAATAAAAATTTTATAAAGTATGACAAAAAATCACCAACTCACAAATTCCAGCACAAGTTGTTTGGAAGGGTAACCCCTAAAAAGCTGTCTAAAAATGATCTGGAAAGAAGTTTTCTACATATCAAGATGGGAGTGGTATGATATAATTTCCAGGAAATATTTTAGTCTGAATTTATTCAAAGTCAAATTTTTCATCAGCATAAATTCCACAGGTAAGGACTTTCATGAGATTGATGGTTCCTGGGAGGGAGGAAGGGAATAAGGGAGGGAGGGAGGAAGGAAGGAAGGAAGGAAGGAAGGAAGGAAGGAATAAATCCTAAAGAATAGGTTTAAGTGCCAAATAGCTAATTTAGAAATAAAAGTATTTTATCTTCCTGATTTAGGAAAATTAAAAAACAATGGAATGCTGAAAACATATGAAATGCTGACCCTAAGCAATTCCAAATCTTCTAAAATACTAATTTAGCTTCAATATGCACTTTATTAAAACTTGGACTGAAACTGAAAATGTCAATTTCCGGGTTTCAATGGACCACAGATGGGGAGAACACAGAGGAAGGTCAGTGCAGTTGCTACAAGACAGGTGTTGGGTAAGCAAGGAACCACCATTCGGAGGCGAGGTGACCTCCTCAGAGCCCAGTGAATAAGACTGCTTACAGGATGGAGACCCTGAAGGATGTATTTAGGATTTTTATCAAGCACAGGCAAACAGGGGTCCTAGGTATAGATGCTATATCTATAATCTAGGGATTTGTAAAGAAGAAGGAATTCAAGGGCAGCAGTCTGATGGATGGGGTGAGGAAAGCATCAGGACCTGGCCATAAGGAATATGAAAGTAGTAGAGGTTAGGTGGGAGCAGGCAGGGATGAGGAGCAATAGAAAATGATGATTAAGAACCCCAGTTTCAGTGGAAATAACCACAGATATCAAAAGCTGGAAAGAGTCAGACAAGTACAAGTAGAACTAGCAGCAAACCCCAGCCCATCTGACTGGATGTCAGGCAAAAGCATTCAGGCAGTAACAGGCTGAATGTGGCATGGAAGAACGAGGATAGCAAGGAGTTTTAATGCTAATCTGAAAAACAGGTCGGGGCTCCTTTTCCAGGATTCCAGTCTAGACTATGGAAGTGACCAGGGTATAGACATCCTTGCCAAGAATGTTCTTCACCTTGGGTTTGCAGGGTCATGTTTATTTGCAGCAATCTCACTAAGGGTTTGGCATAACCTGTCCTTCCCTTTCATTTCCTTAATCATGTCCATAGGGCAGGTGATCTCTAATGAGCATCTGGGGAACAAAGACACCTACTGTAGCTGCAGTAAGCTTGCCACATGGGATGGCAACAGGTGTAGATTTGCAGCTACTCTTTCTCTTCTTTGTGAAAAAGGACAAATGGCTTTGTGGTGAGTTAGGTTAGGCTGGAGAAGTACTGAATTTAAAGAGGACAGAGTTCTTATCACAGAAGATATTTAACCTAGAATGAGAATATAAGACCACATGTCTATTTATAACAGCCCTACTGTACTACAGAAAGGACTGAAGGCAATTGAGATATACAGTGGACTAAAATGTGGTTCAGAGACGACTGTTAAAAGAGAATCACAGTCAGAGACAAGGAAATTCTACAGAGTGAAACATGGAGCACAGTAACAGTTGAAACAGCCTCTCTGATTCCCTGTTTCTGCACCCCACACTCCTTTTGCTAGCTGGAGGCAGGGCAGAACCTTCACTAGTGCATACGGCCTTGCTGTATGTGCTCCATCTCTCTCCTCTACCCCAGACAAACTGTATCTGGTTGTTATAAATAATGCATCTTGTCTCCACTCCAACACCTGGATGCCAGTCTGGTCTCCTGTATCTGAGTTCCTTTATGGATCACCCATTCTCTTTCCCCTGAAACTGGTGCCCTTCTTTGCTCTTATCTTCCATTCTGATCCAGTCTCCCTGAAGACTGCCCAATCCCAGACTTGCAACCACTAAGTTTTACTGTCCTAGCTCATGCCAGACCTTTCAGAATAAACCACCAAATGAATATCCCACCACTGACCAGCTGTTCCACCCCCATCCCCTCTGCCTGGCCGCTTGTGGCTGGATCTACCTCTGGTGCGTACCCATCACAGCTCATGTGCCTCGTCTCTTTACGGGGCCTCTCCCCCCAAACCACCCCTACCCCCAGAAAGAACAAACCCTGATCAAGCAACATCATGAAAGTATAATACAGCATTCATACTCAGGATTCCTAGTCAGGGAAGATATGATTTTGCAACTATAAATCACTTCTTACTTTTCAAAGGCACAGTAAATATTTTGGATTTAGAAAAGCCAATTTAGTTTTTCATCATGTTAACAAATCACTATGAAATTTGTGAGTCCTGCAGTAACTCCTCTTTTTGGGTATCGAGGGAAAGGAGGGAAAGGAATGGAAGACAAGGAAGCTACACAAATTTATTTAAATATATTTAAAACATGTAGGCATTCATTTGCTCTAACTAGTGATTATGCAAAAGTGCACTAATTTATAAATTAAATTATCAGTGGACATTTTATATTTCTCATCCAAAAATGTAGAAGAGTTTAATCATAATTAATGATGCTTTCTTTCTTCTACTTGAATTCTTCTACTAGAATAACCGAAGAAAAGTAAATCTCAAGCCAGCTATGTGCATAATTTGGGAAAAAATAAGTTCATGTTTTGCCAACAGATGCTCCCTGCTTCATGTCAAATAATAAAAAAAAGAAATTAATCTGTAACAATCCAATTCTTAAATAATTTCAAAGTCTATTATATGATGTTATTCATAAAAAGAAACTATATTGAAAATTTAACTTTAGGCCAAATTATTATTTTTGCATTTATGAAATAGCTCTAGTTAGTCTAAATTTTCCTCATATGAAAAGAATGACTGCTGGTAACTTTTCCTTTTTCTGCAACTTCACCTCTACTGTAAATGTGGGGTGGTATGCATATTCATTCTTTTTTTCTGGTTTTATCAAATTTTAGTTTTTATGACTCAATATTATAAGGTAAAATGGTTTGTATTGAAACTTCAGTAAATATATTAATTTTCTTTACATTCTTTTACTTTCATTTTTCAAGTACAGAATTTCTTTTTTAAGACTATATTATTAATCTTGATAATTACAAAAGTTATCACATTCTAAGACAATTATGTGTCTTCAAGGACTTAAGACTTATAAGCCCATTTTCCTTATCTGCTTTTTAAAGTAGTAGCTAAAAAAAATTCAATACTATGTAAAACATAGATTGCTGTGACCCACAGTAATAAAAATAAGACATTCAGAGAACTAACAGTTCTCATCAGTTGGCATGATCTGGTGCTATAGCCTTCTGTGCTATGTAAAACTTAATTTCTATTAATGTATGATAATCATTTGTTTGACATTACAGTGTGAATTCACAGGAGTACCAGGGCCATCATGCACTCAGCAGCAACAGCTGAGATGGCCTCCAACCTAGAACATGCTGATCTGGCGGGCGGGAAGCCTGGACGAATTAAACGGACCAACACGTTGTCTCAAACTGAAACTGAAACCTTTGATGTTCCCTCTCTTGCCACCGAGTGATCATGCAATACGCTTCAAGTCGCTACAGAGCAGAGCACCACTGAAAAGCAGTTCCTTGGCTACGGTGGAAGTTCTATGACACATTTCTGAACTATTGGTGGTTGAATTAAATTGGAAATCTAACTCTGAGACTCTTGCAATAAGCCACATTCAAAAATAAACAAATCCTGTATCACATATCTTTACATTCCTTTTTAAAAAGTATGTTTCAAAATTGAGGAAAGGTTAAAAAAACTTAAGCAATTTTAACTTTAAGTTATATGGTCACATTATTTTCAAATACATTTCCTAGGCCTTTGAAATAGGTAGGTAGTGAGGAGGGAAGTGCAGTAAGTATGGAAAGCTTTGTTCTAAGTTATACCGACGTTGGATGGTTCAATGAAAATCACATCAATATGACTTTTTAGTCTGGAGAGGCATGCTTTGTCTAACATCTACTTTGAATTCTGTAAACTTACCTCCTTTACTAGTTGTTATTTTGGCTTTATAAGCTTTGAAAAATAATCTTAAACTCTATGAACTTGCTGAAGATTTAGTTTTATACTTCATTACTATATAGAAAATGATCTAATATAACCTAAGTCTTCTTTAGCCAAGAGTCTTGTTTTCAAACCCCTCCCCCATCTGCATATATGTATAGAAGAGATTTTAAAATTTAGGTTGCAGACTAATCATAAGGCAGTTTTTGAAAAGTAAAATTACTATATAGACAATTCTGAATTTAAAACAAAATACCTTAATTTTTTCAACTATATTAAATGTTGTCTTAAGATTTCTTAAACTAAAATGAAGAAAAATACAGCATGAACAATATGGTTAGGTGGTTCCAATAAGGCTAGTTTGACCACAGTGTAGAATATTCTACTGAAAACAATTAAAATGGACAAATAAACTCAAAGAAACCTTAACTCTCCTCCACTGCCTGTAACAGACCAACAGAAATCAAATAAATACCTCAAATAGAAAGGTGACATAGGTCTTTCATCTTCTTGTGAACTAAAAGGGAAATACATTTTGAATTAACTTCTTTTAATATTACAACATGTCAGTTTCACTAAAATTGAACCCTGTTCTATCAAATTTTGTTTTGACAAATTAGAGCTAATCTCACCATGGAGTAAGGTTAGTAAAACACACTCTACCTTGGACTCAGCCACAGTCAGTTACTTCAAGGGAGACCACCAAGAGAAGTTTCTTTCAAGATAAGCCTAAGGCAAAAGTAATTCACATCACACATTCAAAAGGAAGCATTCTATTATTCTATCAGCCCAATGCAAGTATTCATATTTTACACATATAAACCCTTAAAATGATTACTCAATTATCTCTATAAAGTTAATTATAGTTTATTAACATGATGATGAAATGGAGAAACAGCTAACAAAATATTCCTGTTAAGTGTAAAACATTTCAGGAAAGATGCCCAAGCCACAAAAAAGCACATCAGTAAACCACACTCATGCTCTTTGTCTTCTGTAGTTACTGTGAGAGTGTGGATAACATGAAAGGACATTAAATAAACTTATAAAAATAGTGTAAGTTCCTCACACAACACAGAGACAGTATGAAGCTTAATATAAAAGCAATTACTTTTTAAAAATGTAAAATATATTTTACAATATTTTTTCTGTTCTTTAATGTGTTTCTTTCTTCTAATAACATCCTCATGACAAAGAATGAGTCTCTCTCCCTTAGTGTCTACTGGAATGGTCTTTGAAATTTTTTGAGTATGCACTAGTATAAAATTTACTTTTAAGCAGCCACTCCCCTCAATATACAATTAAGTATCTACCTTTATTAAGTATATCATTAAACAGATAAAAGTAGAAAGGTAAATAGGTAAAATTAAAAAGATCTAATAATTTCTTCTTGTATCCCTATGGTTATTCTTATACACCACTTGGGGTGTACACCACCTTTGAGGAAACAACTTTAGAATTCTCTCTGTTCTCTTTATTTTTGGCTTGTTAATTTTCTTAAGCATCATTGATGAGATAAGTTTGCCTCAATTGATAATATCACATTCATCAAAATGTTATGATAAAGTTATAACATAAAACACACACACACACACACACACAGATCCAGGAAGCTGAAAAGGTCTTAACATTTTGGTTGGAAGATGGCACATAAAATATGACATACTATCTTTCATTCTGTTTTTGGTTTCCAATTTTAATATTGATTAGCTGTTCTACTGTTTATACTCCAAAGATTTTAATGTTTCTGATTGTTCTGATTCTTCCCAAGTGAAATGTAGGTGATGGATCAGCTTTCTTGACTGATGTGGATGGGATAAGGGCAAGCTTGAAGAGGTGGGTTGCAGAGCTGAAGAGTTAGAGGTGACAATACCTGTGAAATGTCCAGGTGTCTTGGGAAGAAACCACCTAGAGCAGTACTATTACAGAAGGTCACTACTTTAAGCCAGACTGATACAGGAGCTGACACATATGACTTCAAAATATTCCTTGAAAACACACAACAAGTGATAAAAATTTTAGAATTGGGTTTCTTTCATAATCAAGAATTCAGTGTCAAAAAGTACTAATTCTGACCAACACTATACAAAGAGACTTCAATTAAAAACTATAATGATTTTGTGCTATGGGAAAATTGTTTCCATATGTTATAAAATGGGCTCTGTATTAAATACCTTTTTGCCCAGAATAGATCCTTACCTCCAACAAATCACGGTGAAAATTAACAAGGGAACTTTAGTGAATATTTAATTACTGGTTTTCTTAATTTAGCAGTGCTTTGGGAGGTAATTTAGATGGTGCAGGGTTCTGAACACAGATGTTGATGTGATTTGGATAATGCTTTTTTTGTGTGTGTGCTAAATTTCTTTGTAGAAAACAGAGACAATCAAAATGAACCAATCCTTCCTTCCTTTATGCTTTCTTTCATGGAATTTATTCATCAGCCAGGTGTTCTACATTAATTATCTCATAAATCTCCACAAAAACCTTCCCTGGTACTTGTACTTGCCCCTTACTTGAGGAACGCAGGCTCAGGATGGGCACATAACTTGTGCAGGTCACATAGTAATGTGTAAATTACATTACATATTAGTCCATTTTTGTTGCTTACTGTCTTACCTTCGATTTTAACCTATCAAAATATGGTATTATGAATAGGTCAGTGAAAAATTCATGAGATGGCCAGTCTGCATTCCGGTAGCCCTCAAGATCTTGTGGACTTTATAAGATCCATATCATGCTTTTGATTATAGCAATACTACATTGACCTTAGTCAAAGTCCATTCACAATGTATTATGTCTAATAGCATGTATAAAGTGATGATTTTATTAAAATGTACTAGCAGTATGTTAAGAGTACCTCTTGAAAGAAACATAAGTTTCTAATCATAGGCAAATACTTTTCAGGCTGCATTTGCACAAAGTAAATTTTTCAATGAAAAACAAAATCAGAAATTCTTTATTTGGATATGCCCCTGAATTTTGACCATTTTTAAGAGTTTCAAAAAAAGAAAATGTAGCACTACAATTTAAATAAAATGAAACAGGCTCTATTAGATTTACTCAATCAGAAGCAGTCAACAAAGCAGTAATCCATGTACAATTCCCAAGAAGAACAATACAATTAGAAAAGAAAATGAGCATAAATAAGTCAATTTTGCTAGCTGGTAAGCATATTTCTCTTTTCCTTTTCATGAAAGTACCCTTGCCTGGAGTTTAACAATGTAATCTTGACAATATAATCTTGATGCATTCTGAAACAACTAAAATATTGATAATTTCAAATTGACTAAATCAGTTAATTCTAAAAATCAATTTAATGCACTGATTTTAAAGGCAATTTTAAGGAAAAATGGCCAAAGATAATTCTTCCAAAGAGAATTGAGAAAGTAAACTTTTCCATAAAATTTACACATCAGAATACAGAACATATGAAAAGATCACTATTTCCTACATCTGTGCAAAATGGGTATTACGCTATTGCTACAGGTCCCCAAACATATACTTACGGATGTTTTTTATGCCTGTCCCAGGTGTCGTGTCAATCTCAGCCATGCCCAATAATATTAAATGAGTCATAATTTCTTGCCTAAATTTGAAATTGAGGTTTCCAATTCACTTTTACTTTTAAAAATAAGCACACATATTGTGAATGAAAAAGAGTGTGTGTCATGAAATTAAGCCAATGACAAACATTAACAACTTGGAATTTATTCAATTTCCTCCTTGGTTACTAGTATAAACCTCATGTTTTAATTATTTCCTGTTTGCTGACTCTAAATAATGGCCAAGTTTAAGCAGCTAATTAAGCAGCTAATTCACACACATATTGAGAGATTTGGGCAAAATCATCTATCTCATGAATGTCAGGCCATCAGGTGTGAATGTCCTCAGACAGGTGTTACATTCTCTCAAAATAACTGCCTGTGGGAAGAACATTTATCAAACAGACCCAAATTAACAGTCCAAACCTAACAGGCTATAATTGAGAAGGGTAGTAACACAAATCAGGGTTTTACCAGGGTCCTATCTAATTTATTTTACTTGTATAGCTTAACATTGGTAAATGCACACAAATGAATGACACCTAGATTTACAATCTTTTTATGAGCTGCACTAATTTCTAACCTGCAGCCACGGAACGCAATGCTTATCAATTTAATTATAAGCAAGCTAATTGAAATCACAGAAAGCATGGCATTTTCTAAGTCTAAGAAAAACCAAATACCCAGAATTCCCAGAGTGAGGTATTCAGAATGGACCCTCAATCACTGGATCAAACCACCTCTCCATTCAATTCCCTTGTGAACTATTCTGATAAATGTTGCAATTAGTCCAACTTTCTAATACGGTTAGCTACCAAAAAATAAACATAATCTGCATATTTAGCTATATACTTTAAATACATTTTCAAGTGATCTGAACTCTAAGAAATAGTTTGCAAGTGTTCCTGGAGAACTGACTGAAAAGTACAGAGAAATAGGCAAATGTTAAGGATTAGGTTCCATTCATTGAAGAAACTAGGAAAACCATCTATGGGAGCTTAAAGAAAAAACAAAGAGCAAAAGGGAGACAGGAAGTGAGGGACCAATGAAAAGTATAAAATTAAAAGTATTAAGTAAACAGTTTTTCTGCAGTTCAGGTTTTTCCTATGTGTTGCAACAGGCTGGTTCTCAGGAGAATTTCCTTAGATGAATTTCCTTAGAGAACGATGAGGTGACTGAAGTTAGCACATATTCTTTCCTTCCTTCCTCTATAAAATAAAGTGCCACACTCACTTAACTTGCACATTTTTTATTTATCCAGTCTCAGGCACTGACTATGCCCCACTCCAACTGGGGAGTGATGTGGCAGTGAAGTGTTCTACTGCTCAGGTTTTTGGTTTGGCCGCATTCAGGAACAGTGAATCCATTCTTTTTGGAAAACAATATAAAAGTTCTTAGATTGTTTTGTAGCTAAGTGTTTGCAGCTCTAATTTTGGGGGGCTACTTTTGTTGATGCATATACACTTCTTTATTATAAACCTAAGCAGCTTTGTTTACAGTTTTATTATTTGTACTTTGTAACGAAGAATGTAACACCTAGCCAGTAGAAATAGAAACAAATTACTGAAGGTCAACAGCAAATCGATTTTCCTGACCAAAGGATAAATGCAAAGCGCTGATGCTGTTAATATTCACAGGACACAAACTTTAAGTCAACACTAAGAGGTGTTATTATTTTGCAGGCAAAACAAACACAGACCAAACAAAAATAATTCTAAAAATTTAGAACTTTTTTCCCAATAAGAAAATATTTTACAACTTAATTGACTGCCTAGGGGAAATTTGAAATATATTGTTATGGGTAGAGTTGTGTGATATGTGGAAAGGGTATGTGGAAGCCTTAACTTCTCAGGACCTCAGAAGAATTTTTTGGATTAGCCACAAAACTATTTTCAAGTTATTTGTCTTTGAGATTCTTGTTCAGAAAGTGATGTTTATAATTATTAAAGAAAAAGACTGCCTCAGGGAGACAGTAATCTAGAATGTAAAATACAATAACTTTCTTTTGGGGGATTGATATTAGTTTTTGATAAAGTATTTTTAAAACATTAGTAAATATTTTCTAATCTTAGGTTTAGGTACTAAAACAAAATCAAAAAGAACATGGAGATACCTATAGAAGGGAAGAAGGAAAAAGTCCTTTTTACTAACTTCTTTCAATAATTACCTTTATTGTAACATTCTTAATGGGTTGTTAATATAATTTTTATTTAATAGATATATAATTTCCCAAACTATTAACTCTGAATGTGGATTTCTTGAGGGAGAAAAAAATATGCAGAAAACAATGCGAATTATCCTGTCATCCTTCCCCCAACAAGGCCTGCCTCTGCCAGAAGAGGACTCTGCAGCAAAAAATGAATCAAGGACTTGTTTCTACAATCTCAAAAGTTTGCATTGGTTTTTCGGATGACGAGTGACTGGTGAGTGTATGAAATCTTGATGTCTATTTATGTTTGGGCTTTGCAAGCTTCCATAGCCACATGCAGGTGCTCATTCAGCATTTTTTGAGTGTCTACTGTTTATCAGTCGTGGATAAGAGCTCAATATACACAGGCTAATAAAATATGGTCCCAACACTCAGAGATTTAATAGGTCAGAGAGAACAAAAACTTGAAATTTGATTATTATGAAAAAGGGATACACAGCTAACAGGTAGTGAGGGCTCACCATAATAAGCCAGGCTTTGGACTAAATGCTTCATATACATTTTCTCATTCATCCTAAAAGACACCCTTGGAGGGAGGTATCACTAGATCTTTCAGATATGAAAAACAAGTCTTAGAAAGGTTAACTAACTGGCTGAAGGCCACAGAGCCAGGCAGGGCTGAGATGAAATCCAGGTCTGCTGAGGACAGAGCTCTAAACCATTTAACTCAGAAGCACGATCCAGTATGGCAGGTTAGGTGAGGCTAGGTGACATGAGTAACACGTACGCATTATTAGGAGAAAGATCATAGACAGGAAAAGAACTCTTTGACAAAGAGACGAGAATGGGTGAAGGCAAAAGGAGATGTGTGAGGGGCTCGACACTGCAGACGAAGCAGGTACCCACCAGGCAGGGTGTGAGATGATCCAAGGGAGAGGCAGCTGCTTGGATTTTTGCTCAGTCAAGGAGCTGAGAATGAAGGAGAGTCACTGATAAAAATACACAACAGTGTATCAGTGGTCTAATTTGGCTGGCTTTTGGTTCCTAATTTTAGTTTCAGGGTCTATTTTAACCTAGACAGTGAATTTATATTTGCTGACAGCAAAATACTGATGCATCATCTTAAGCTTTTTCTAAACCCTTTACTTTTTCTAGTGTTTCAGTTCCATTCAGTATGATCTGAGTAAAGCAGCTCATCATTTTTATTTCTGTTAAGTTCAAATTTTCTGATTTTTCTTCTTATAATTTGATGAGAAGATATCATGTTTTACTGATCCCCAACCTTAAAGGTGTTATAAAATATATCCTGTGTCTCTCCACTTCTCCCTCCACTCAATATTTTTACTTACGTACTCAGGTACCTGAATTTTAAAAATGAATTTCTAGGGCTTATTACTATTTTGTTTTTACCATCCCTGTGCCCACTGTTTCCCATTAATGTCTTTTTAAACCCAAGAACCGAAATCAGTTTCCATATCTGGTTCATGATGGCCTGTGTAAGGGCTGTAATATAGTGTCCAGCAGAGGCAGATCTACAGAAAGTGGGCAAGTGGTTGCCTAGTCACTTTGGGTTGCTATAACAACACACCACAGATTGGGTGGCTTAAACAACAGAAACACTTATTTCTCTCAGTTCTAGAGAATGGACATCTGAAACCAGGATGCCAGCAGAGCTTTCACTGGCTTGCCGATTGCCATGACCTCCCTGGATCCCCACATGGGGTGGAGGCTAGAACATGTACTCACCTCCTTAAAAGGGCCCAGATCCTATCATGGGAGTTCCACCTCCATGACCTCATCCAACTCTAATTACTTCCCAAAGGTCCCTCCTCCAAATACCACAGCACTTGGGATTAGAGCTTCAACGTGAGTTTTGGGGGAACACAAACATTCAATCTAGCTATAGAGAGCATAGGATTTCTTTTTGGGTGATGAAAATATTCTAAAATGAATTGTGGTAATGTTTGTACAAACTTGTGGATATACTAAAAATCACTGAATTGTATACTTTAAGTAGGTGAATTACATGGTATATGAATTTACCACATGCATTGTAATTGTCTCATAATGTATCTGAATCCTTGCTAGCATGTGACCTTTGTGGAGAAGAGCTTGTGTCTTAATTACCTTAGTATCACTGGCAGTAGAGAGTTGTGCTCTGTCATGGAGAAAATACTAAGCAACACTAAGTATGCATTACTTTAACAGGTAACACTGACCATCTAGCAAATGAAGGTAGCGATTATGAGAAACATTTCACATAAGGTCATTATACAAAATACATATGCTATTTGGCGATGCTGAGTAGTATAGTTTTAGATTCTTATATATGCCTGCTGTCAATGGCATATATAAGAATTTTAATAGAGCTATCTCAATAGAGCTACTACAAAAAAAATTACTTCCATGGTGTTTTCAATGGCACTTCCCACAAACAGTTCCTTGGCTTGCTTTCCAATATACTTCCAAAGGAGTGGAATGCAGTGATAGAGCATCACCTTAATTGTGTTAGCACTCTTGCATTCAAGGAATTGAGAGGTATTGCAAGTATAGGAATAACAAAACCAAAAGAAAAGCAATGAGCTATTCTTTATGTCTGAGTAGTTTTGTCCTTTATAAGGAACTATCATATTCTTTAACTCTAAGAAATTCCCCTCCAAGTATGTCACAATTGCCATCTCATTTTATAGATGAGGAAAATGACCTGTTCCAACTCATATGGTTAGCTAGCTGTCACTGTCTTGATATGTTTTTCTGAAGCAAGTTAACTACCTTCCCACTGCTTTCCCCATTGTTTTGAGTTGAATACCTAGCACCTCTACTTTTTCAATGGTTTAGACAGGGCTATCTCTGTAAAATACAAAAATATCCTCACCTTAGCTCATACTGTTATTGGGAGTAATTAGAAAATATTTGGACTCCAGAGGTAAATGCAACCATCATATGTGAGCAGATCCCATAGATATCTTATTTGTTCTCAACGATGACTTCTTGTTACTACCAGATATAGACCCATATTGGTGATGAAGTCTAAGTTCAGCTGCACAATGCCAGAAGGGTTAACCCAGATTTGAAGTGAGGCAACTTTTAACTCCTTTTTAGACTGTGTCTGTGGAGGAGAATGGGCTGCGGGGAGGGCAAGGAGCACCATTAAAGTGCCAACAAACTAGGAATAACAAGGGTTTATAGATCCCTTAACAGGTGGTGTCACTGCCATAAGCAGTAGAGGGCTCTCTAACACCACACACACACAGCACCACTGGCAGGGCCATCATTGTCTTGGTGTTCTGTGGCACTCCCGTATCATTCCCCAATTACCACTGTTTATTTCTTCGCAAAGGGATATTCTAAAAACGAGTACTTGGAAAGATCAGATGAATTCTGCTGATGAGAAGTTTCTGGGAAACTCTCCCATGCTGATCACTGATACATGTTAATTAACCCTGTTGCTATAAGTCTTCTTAAAAAAGCCAGTGCAATTTGGAATTGTATGATACATTTCACCATCATAAAATAAATATTCAGTGGCATTACTGAATATCATAATTTGCTAGATAGAGTACTGAAAAAGAGAATTACACAGACATTATTAACCTCAGTTTCCCACTTTTGTAAATAAACCAAGGAAAGAGGAGGATGCTAACATGTAAGAGTAAATGCCTACGCATTAAAACCAAAGGAATCTAAGTTAATCACTAGTGCTCTTAACTTCACCCACCATCATTATTCTTTGTGGGTATAAACTGAGTTAGTGGCTACTGGAAAGTTAATCTAGCAAATCAAAATACTATTGTGAAAATTTTGTTTGAGATAGATATATGACTCAGAGTTAAGAGTTTGTTTCTTAGCCTACTGAAGTCTTTCTATACATAGAGATCCTTACCTATAGATTCACAGTATCTAAGGGAAAAATCCAGTAGAATATGAATCATGCAAAGAGCCTGAGGTATTAAAAGTCAAGTGTGGAATCTGATACTATCTCATTAGTGACAGAATGGCAAATTCAGTCACCCAAGAAAACTTTTATTTCAATTTTTAATATAGTTTCTCCCCTTATTTCTGATATTATTTTATTTCTTTTGGGGAACCTTTTTCATATGGAAAGAATATCCATGCAATGCTCTACAGTGTGTTGAGTTGTATCATTAAGTATAAGAAATACATGTAAATATTTTACTATTTTTAAAAATAATTGGGACAATTTAGGCCATCTCAAAAGACATATAACAAGGTCCCCTCTTTAAGTCACTTGAAATGAACTGTAAGAACCGAGTTCTTCTTCACTTTACAGAGGGTCACATTTTAAACATTCTGCCTCTGCAAGTTTTTTCTAAAGATCATGAGTTTCTAAATAGTTGACCTCATCCTGAGTCTGTAAATTACATTAATAAACAGCAAAACACATTAAAGAAAACCAAAATATTTTCTTTCTTTCTTAGCTTTCAATCTCATCTGTTATTTTCATCTCCATTATAAGATTAGCAGTAACAAATTTATCTTCCACATACTTTCACAACATGCTAAGATAGACTAAAAAGTCTCTCATGGACATTATAAGCTAAGGAGACAATCAGGTACAAACATGCCCACTAATAAGATCATATGCTTATATGAGGTTAAATAAAACATAGGGCAATATTATCCATGTAGGCACTTCTCTATTATTATGCTAACCACACTATCCATTATGGAATTTACCACATGCATTGTAATTGTCTCATAATGTATCTGAATCCTTGCTAGCATGTGACCTTTTTGGAGAAAAGCTTGTGTCTTAATTACCTTAGTATCACTGGCAGTAGAGAGTTGTGCTCTGTCATGGAGAAAATACTAAGCAACACTAAGTATGCATTACTTTAACAGGTAACACTGACCATCTAGCAAATGAAGGTAGCAATTATGAGAAACATTTCACATAAGGTCATTATACAAAATACATATGCTATTTGGGGATGCTGAGTAGTATAGTTTAGATTCTTATATATGCCTGCTGTCAATGCCAAATACAAGCTATAATCATTAACTAGAGTTTAGATCAGTGTTTCTCTTGAGTGTGTGGAACATTTGTATCAGATTTCCTTTTAGAGAGCTTGTTAAAATGTAGGTACTTTCCCTCACACCCAGATTCAGATTCAGTAAGGAGGGCTGCAGATGAAGCTGATTTTAAAACCTAGTTTTCCAGTTAATTCTCATGTACCAATTAAAATGTGAGAATCATTGGCCTCTCTGCTCAACACAAATAGTGAGCATTAATTTCCTTAACTGGCATTTAAAGCCATTCTTTAACTCACCCACTTTTAATTCAGTTTCTAGCTCATTAATGCTCTTAAAGAGAGTGGAGCAAAGCCCTCATCCCAGGTCAGCAGGACAGGGGTTTGTAACCTCACTGCTCCAGGCAGGATATAATGAGAGTGGTGGGGGTGTGTGTAGGCGAGGCTGGCAACAGTAATCATTATCAGAGACTCACAGACATCCTTAGCCAAAGCACTGAACTGGGATTGGGAGAAGCAACTATATACAGGAACAGAAAAGTTTTCTGCACAAGTCACAAGAGATCTTTAAAGCAGAGCCCCACGTAAACCTATTCCTTGCCTTCGGGAGGTTTATAATATAAAGGCAGGCACAGGTCAGAAGTGAAGACTTCAAGATAATTAGTAAATTAAGCTCTCAGAGCTAAGGAAACAGTGAATGTACTGATTAGCAATCTTGAATGCAAATGCAAATTACTCCTTTTATATAGGTATATTGATAGGGACTAACAATGGAAAATAATTTTGGAGGAAATTATGCCGATTCTTCTTTAGCTTTCATCAACCTAACTCCCTAAACAATGTTTTAGCAGTATAAATATCTGTTTTTTTCCTTAACAATTACTGTATCATTAAGCACCTTATTACAGAGCTTAGTACTAGCCAATATTCTTACCTAGTATATGACTTGCTTCAGACCCTTAAGAACTGACACAAGAAAAAAAGAGTCCTCAGCTTTAAAGTTGGAAACCAGTCAAGACTACAAAAAAATGTACATTAGTTCTAGTCTCTTGCAAGCTTTAATTATGTGGACCTTTCTACTCAGTTAATAGAGAAAAAGTTCAGCTCTAGCTGTGGGCCACTTTCTGCTCTTTGGGTTATTAATTTTTAGAAATGGAATTCCTGGGGCACCCCCACCAAGTTTCCATTATAGTAACTTGTCATTCCAGTGAAAGAACAACTGCACTGGTTTATCTCACAGTATACATCTGCGGGGACCATTCTGCAAAAAAACACCACATTTTTGCCAACTTTATTTTCACTGTTAAAGCATGAGCATTCAGTAAAATATTGGTAGCATTGTTTTTATAAAAATGAAATTAATTTTTGTCTAGATTTTTTTCAATCTTATTAACTATATTTAATACATGGTCTTTATAATCATTTTTACAAATAAAACTAGTTTTCTTTAAAGGAAATCATTTATATGGAATTGAATGGCACAGCATAGAAAGTAGTTGAAGCTGAAATACAGTAATATGACTGGCAAAAGTGATTTTTAAAAATCATAAAACATGACCTTAGGCAATTCTGAGACTCCCTCTATGCCTCAGTTTTTCTGCTGTAAAACTGGAGGACTGGACACTGTCGTCATGGAGGTGAGTTCCAGCATTAACATTCCAGGATACATTATTCACTTACTAGTTCACCAGCAATGTTCCTTTTAACAAGTCCCTTTGTTTAAATTTACCTTTCCCACCTTTGGTATAACTACTCCACCCAACTCTCTGCAATCCATATTACAGTCATTAACAAACAAAACAGAGACCTGTGCTCATTCTTACAAAGCAATTTCTAAACTAGGTGTCATTTGTGTAAAAAATCTATCTAGAATTATTCACGGGGAAATGTTATCCTAACATTTACGTTCATGGTAGCTATAATGTACTTGTGTATAGAAAATCTTTTCCTAGATCTGAACTCAGAAGGGAAGGATCCTAAGATACATTTTTAAAAGGTGTGTCGCCTCTCAACATCCTTTTACATGAGTGTAGAGCTTACATAGATAGAGTCACAACATGGCTAGGAAGCTCATTTAGTTTTATTATAAAGCTGCTTCTAGCAGCTTTCTGTTTTTCTTCAAAGTTCAAAGATCTTTTCTTACATTTATTTTCAGTCAAGGAAAGGAATAAAGGAATACCATAGGTAAAAAAGAGAAATTAGGTAGAAATGTCAGTAAAAGAAGCAGTATAGTTAAATTTTTCTGGTCAGGGAGAATTATTAAGTACAAGAGACTGTAGACAGTTTGCATTATATTATTATAAGATGCCAAATACTGGCAAACTTATATGGTTTTATACCAAGAAAATCCAGAATAAAATAAAACAATGAGGAAGGAACACTACCTTTGCAGAGGCATGATTTCACAAGCCATTCTTGTACAGAAATTTGCAAGGGACCCTCACAACTGTCTCCTCCGCGCTGCGCTGGGTCGTCGGTACAGTGAACGCCTTCTTACAGCGCCTCAGCTGCGCTTGGGGCGGGAGGCTGTGCCTTAACAGCTGGAGAAGCAAGTCGCTCTTCAGTTAGCCGGCGGACTGCTGCTCTCAGCCTCCAAACTTCTAGCAGGGCTGTGCTATCAGCCGCCTCTCTACATTTACACTGCAGTCCTCTTTGACCTTTTGTTCCAGGGAAGCAGCTGAATCACCCAGCCAATGAGAGGAGCAGCTTCTGCCTCGCTTACACGCCGCTCCTCGCGCTGCTCCTCCCCCTCCTGCCCCTCCCGCTCCTCAGTGGGATTGCCTGATTCTGCTAACTTGAAACTTTCCTCTCAGCAGATCCACAGGCAAGTTTGTCAGTTTGGGGAAAGCAACCAATAACTGTAGCAAGAGCGAAGTGCCCCTTTATCAATATTACAGAGACAGCCGACAAGGAAATCCATTTGTCAAGGGAAGACGGTGCCCCTGAAACTGGAGATTTCTGTGATAGAGGCAAGAGCTATGCTCCGTTCCTTTTATTTCAAAAAAACAAAACAAAACAAAAAAACCCCCAAACATACCACCAGCATTGGAAGACGTGATACTTTTCAAGAATAAAGACCTGCTTCTAGACCCTTCACCCACCCACATTTATTTCCTGCTGATGTTTGTTTACCCTGCGGTTGTTACCAGTCACTGGTGACACATCAGGCACGTAGCTCCCACTTCTGGGGAGAATACATGTCCTAAGGCTGCCCAAATTCTCAAAGGATCAAAACATCTACTCCCCTGGAAGTTATTTCAACTTATTATTTCTGCATTTTATCCTTGCAAAATTGAATGTGTTTATTTACATAAGTACTTTCCTTTAAGAACATCAACAGCATTCCTGGGTTGCTATCTATCTATCTATCTATCTATCTATCTATCTATCTATCTATCTATCTATCTATCTATCTATCTGTGTCTGTCTGTCTATCTATCTATCTATCTATCTATCTATCTATCTATCTATCTATCTATCTATCTATCTATCTATCTATCTATCTACCTATCTATCTATCTATCACAGGTAACATCAAATCAATTTTTCCATAAATTCTGCTAAATGCCTGTTAATTATCCACCTTTCTCTTACAGTTTCTTCTTCAGTATGGAATACTACAGTATTATTCTTAAGAACATAACTGCTAATCCATATATCTTACACACTTTAAGAACAATAGCAGAAATACATTTTAATAAGATTTCTTTCACACTATGAGAGTTACAAAGAGTTACAACAAAGCCCAGAGCATTGCTTTTAGTAGAAGAAAGGGCAGAGAGTGAGAGTCCATGAAATTAAGAAACAGTGGGGCCTTATAGGTCCAAAGAGGTATCATTCTCTCCTGTAGTTTTTCCTAGATCTTTTTTTTATAGGCCATCATAATTCTGCATTTAGAACACAAAGTCCTATTGTAATTATCTACTTTCCTTTATTATATACCTAATAAAAACATCAGTGTCTGACTAAATGTTCTCTCATATTTATGAAAATGGATTAGTCATCTTTAAACTTATATTCAGACACAGTATGATAGAATATAAGTAAAATCAGTCATTTAAAACAATAGAAGATGACTTAAGTCCAGAACTTTCTGTTGTCAATGTATTTTTGTTTTGATTCTGGATTTGGAAATTCTCATGATTGTCCAGTAACAATAACTTAGTTCTGTATATTAAGTGTTTTTATTTAAAAAAAAATGCCTTTACAGAGGGAGAAGGGGATTGAGGGGTATTATGTTTAGTACACATGGTGTGAGGGGTCACAGGAAAAACAGTGTGACACAGAGAAAGTAAATAGTGAATCTATGGCATCTTACTACACTCATGGACAGTGACTACAATGGGGTATGGGTGGGGACTTGATAATATGAGTAAATGTAGTAACCACATTGTTTTTTCATGTGAAACCTTCATAAGGGTATATATCAATACCTTAATAAAAAATCTAAAAAATGCCTTTACATCTTGCTTAATGCTTGAATTAACTGTTTGAATTATAAAATCACTATTATACATCATAATATCTACTTTATTGATGAGTAAACTTGGTACTAGGAAATTAAATCATTTGTTCTAATTCATATAGAAAGTAAGTGGCAGAACAGAAAGTAGGTTCAGAACTTCTAGGGTATGCTACAGAATTCTGTTATACATCATAGTGCTTATTCTATTCTACATGAATTTTTAAAATACTTCATAAGATACAAATATTTTTAGAAATAAAATTCAAATGAAAGAGAGTTTGTCTTTTCTTGTTTTTATGAACACATCAACACTATATGGCTAAAATAGACATACAAATTCAACAATGAATGACCCAACATTGCAAAAATCTGTAAAATAAAACTATAATTTACATTCAATACATATTGGAGATAAAATACTGATGAATATAGGAACATTTAAATTTTAACAACAGATTCCTCATGTTATTTCTTAATAGATTAAATCTTCCTATCAATATTTTTCTAATATGCCGTACTCCTATTGAGATGTCAAAGGTTGTATTTTAAAATCACCTAACACTGTATGTAACTCAGTAATGGCCTGTCTTTTCAAGTCTCTATTATTTATTCATAACAATTTCTTTTATTGTTTTTTGTGGTCTATTTTCTGGGTATTACTTGATGATCACTTAGGAATCTATACCTGGTCTGCAGCTCTTCCTCTCCACCACACCCACCACCAGACTCCTCGATCACTGAAATACTTTGTTATTTCTGTTTCTAAAATATTCAAGCCAGTTCCTCATGGTCAGGTAGCAGGAGCACCATTCCCCACCATTCCCTGAACTCCCCCAGTTCTAACTTTACAAGTACTGACTTCCTGATGACATTTGCTCAGTGCTGAGCAATGAATGTGCATCACCCTCCACTGCCCTGCTTCTGCCTCCCCACCCCTCCTCCTTTCTTAGCTCTTCATTCAGCTCCCACTGTTTTTCTGTGTGCAGAGGAAAACGTGCACCCAAACCAAGAGGCCTGCAGCTTTAAAACAGGCACATTCCTGGCTGTCTTCAGCATTTAGCTATTTCTAAAACGGGTTTATTAGCATCCTCCCCTTCTTCACCTTTCATAAATCCTGCCAGCTGAGTTCTCTACTGCCAGACTGCTAAACGCTGCAAAAGAGAGTCGTATAACCCTGGGAACTAGTTATACTACAAAGTCATGCTATTAATCTCGGCATGAAACTCAACACTGCATGGCAACATTTTAAGTTACCTTTAAGGGATTTTTCACTGCATTTCCACAGACATTATTGCAAATCTTCTTCAGTCTCTAAGTACCTCACCTCTTGAATATACTGAGAAAGTCAAGATCATCAAATATGAGTGAGTGCCTCTGGTCTTCTTTGCTAGGCTCATGGGTTTAAGTGCCCACCCCCCTGCAACATACACACATACACAATGCACACACATCTTCCCTCATTCTTTTTGACTTCCCAGTGTAGGAGAGAAGGTCCTCACACTTAAGACAGCCCTCTTATCTATGTATTGGATCCCATCATTTTCTCCTTCCTTTGGAAAAAGCCTGATCTCTCCTAGATCTTAAATCTGTCTCCCTAGGGACATCTGAGGCATCTGAGTCAGTGTCCACCAGCCTTACAGCAGTCCTGCCCTCTGGTCTGTGGTGCTATTTCCCTCTGCTTCCTACCAACAGCCTCCCCTAGACCCTCCTCCGCTGCTCCCACTTCCTCTGAAACCACTGACTCCTCCACCTCATCCCAGTGGACTTCAGACTTTACTACTTTTCTGAAACTTCTTTTAAGGCTACCAGTGCTCTTTTGGCTACTAAATCTAAATGTCTTTTCTTAGATCTCTTCCTTTTTTTTAACTTTTCAGAAACACCCACCTTCAGTTTTCTGAAAGTCTTGGCTCTCTGTGATCTTTCCTAGGAATTCCCCAAACATCCCTCATCAGTTCATTCTCATTTTATTTCACTTGTCTTCTTCCTCTCTTATCTGCTCCCTGCCTCACCTTCCAGCCCAACACCATTCAATGCAGGCATTCTGCTGGGGCTTAGTAAATTATGCTCTTGGGGACTTGATCCTGCTTTACCACAGACAGGCAGTGTAAACTTGGGCAAGCTGTATTAAAAGCTCTGAGACTGTTCTAAGGATTACATGAGATCACATATGCAAAGCACATAGAATAGTGCCTGGCAAATAACAAGTGCTAAGTAATTATTAGTATTATCATCCTAATCATCACTTTCAAAGCCTCATATTATTTGATTCCCAAATTACTTCTCCTCCTGGGCCCTCTTGTTAATGATGTTATTATTCTCTTTATGAATCACATCTAAAATGTGAGTCACCTTTCCTCCCTCCTCTCCTCTCCTTAACCATGGAATGTCTCTTTAATTCATCAGTCTTGGTCATTTCCAGTATTATGATAACCTTCAAAACGATATTTCTGCCTCCATTCACCCTGTTTCCAATGCATACATCCCACTATTAGAGTGAATTTCCTACTGTGACGGTGGTCTGGTCACCACTCCTCTGCTCAAAAGCTTCAATAGCTCCCAGGTACTTCTTCAATGAACCCCAATTCTTTCAACATGGTTATATTAAAAGAGTTTATCTTAATTTCTTCACGTATCTTATGATGTCTCTTTTTCTCCCACAGTTTATTACTGAATATATATATATTACCTCCCTATGGAAATGTAATTTCTCTAGAACAAGAACTATATCCTTCCTGTAACCACTACACCGAGTAAGTGTTGAATGAATTAATTGATGAATCAAACATTCTTCCAGAGACTGAAGCTTAGCTCCTTTGATTAGATTTTCATTTATCAAGCAATATTTCTATCCACTATTTAACATTTGTAGGTTTACCCTTAAGAAAAAGTAGATGCCTCATGTAGGTTCAAATGAAGGATAATGATAACCAGTAACTGATAACAGATATAAACTACTGGGGTTACACCTTGATGCGCAGTCTCAGAGATGTAAAAGGAAAGATTCTATCCAAACTCTTGAAATTTTTCAATTTTATATTATCTAATATCTCCTAGGTTGTCTGTTTCCTTTTCCATACTTCAGCTGACTTGAAGACTTCTAATATTCTTACATAACTTCTTCAACAGATTCCAAGTGTTTGGTAATATGTGTGTTTGCCCTTTGCTATCAAGAGCAACAGTTGGTCCAAAAACGATGCAGCTGAATTCATTTGCTTTAATTTCAACATCAATTTGAAACTATCAAAGACGAAGAACACTTCTTGGCCACATTAATTTGTTTTCATATATTGGTTTAAAATCAGACTGGTTTGTTTCTTCAGACAAAATGATATATTAAAATACTTTTTCTTACAAGTTGGGTAAGAAGGTGCTTCTGAGGCAAAGTTTCTTCCACATATTTTTATCAATCTTTGTAAATGCACTAAGGAGCTATGCCTTCTACAAGAGAGTCACATAGTATTCATAAATGGTAATGAATAAACCAGGAGTTTTTCAAAATAGGAGGGCTTTGTGATCATGAAGCCAAGATTGACAGGGGACACAGAATATTCTAGGCTTGCTGCATAGGATCCTGACTAAACTTCCTCTCCAGCCATCTGTTAGAACTATAGTGAATTCCAGGGCCCATTAGAGGACATCATCATCAACAATGAAAAAATGTCAAAAAAAAGCAGGGGGTTGGGGGAGGGAAGAATGAAAGGGATGGTATACATAAGGCCACTAGCATTTATTGAGAATCTATGCTGTGCTTATTTTAATAGATGTGGAAATGAAGTTCACTAACCTGAGCACTCAGCTAGGAAGTGGCTGACATGAAGCCAACAACTGAATGCCACAGAATTTTCACTAATCAACAGCTCTTAAAGATAGCGAAGTAGAATACTTACTCATTGGTAACACATATCATCAATTGGCTATAGGAAATAATCCTTTCTTTTGGCCTGAAGGCTATATTTAGGTAAGAGTGCATATACTGAATAAAGACTGTACATTCTGACAATGGTTGCGTGAACCAGACCTACATGGGATCAGGACAAACCTGTACTGCTACACTGTGTGTGTGTGTGTGTGCAGTGGGAGAAGACAGTTGTGGTTGCAGTGGGGGAAAGAAGTGGCTAGGGTGGGGTGTTGAGGGAAAGAGGAAGGTGGGAAAGAAAAAAAAGATGGAAAAATAGGCTTTAAATTATATGCTTAATCATATTCCTTTTATTAAGAAATTGATATATGGAAATGACAGATCGGCTGTCAGTTGTTTTTATGTGAAAACTATAATATTTCTTAACTCAAAGAATAATTATAAGACTGTATAAAAGAACACAAGATAGGGAAACTCAGAACAGGCTCATGCTCATAGAAATGAGTTTCTAGTTGGGTAAAGGATTTTCTTCAGTAACAGCAGAAATAAACATGCTTGCTTACTTAAGACCCAAATAAAAAATACTTACAAAACCAACATAATTGAAATGTTTCCTCATTTATTAGACTTATGTAGTCTATAGAGGAAGATGGCTGAAAAAAATCCTTTGGGGGTAAAAATTATATAATTAATTTTCCAAAGATACCTCTTTAATTCTAATGATGGATTCCACTTTTGAAACTGTGTATGGGCTTCCTTTGTCAAAATATCTCTGACTAGGCTTATTAGACTGTCAGATGGTTCCCAGGGTTCATCTGTTTAGATTCCAAAACTGTGCAGAGCTATGACGGAGAGCCGGAGGAGGGCATGACTGGAGACGCAGCAAGGTTCAAAGGCTGTGACGCTGGAGGCGCACTATTCAGGGTTCCCTTCTTTTCCCCACTGATGGTTCTGATTTCACCAACTGGCTCCAACTTTCTAATATAGAAAGGGAGACTCAAAACACTCACCAGAAAGACTGAGTAATGATGTCAAGTCAAAAAACAAGTAATTACAATTTATTGCACATGAACACACATTATCTAGAAATTCACTTCACCTAAAAGCTTCCTCTATTTTTCCTTAAAAAAAAAACAAATTTATCATAACAACTGAAAGACTGCGATTTCTTCATAAAAAGTGGTTAAAAATAAATTATTTGAGACAACTTATATAATTGTTCCCCAACTTTCTGGGACAGGGAAAAATCCACATTTTGCCAGATGGAATCTCAGTTAGTGATCTCTGCCAATAAGTAAGTGCTCAAGCACATTTTCCTGGAATGGGACTCCCTGGGCATGACTTTCTCCAAATCTCCCTTGGGAGTCCAGATAATAGTGTTTCTGTTCTCATAAAATAAGTTATGTCCCACACAACAGCTGCCGCCACACCTGAGATCAGCTGCCTTAAGATTGTCCCACTGACCTTTCACCCTGTTAAATGCTACTTCCTAGCAGAGAAGAAGCAGGCTTCAGCAGGGCTTCCTTAGCAAAATGTCAAAATTGTTTAGTGTGATATGGCAACTGATTAGCTGGATCTGTATCCATAAAACATAAACTCTTCATATTTCTGAAACAGGAAATACTGAGCTAGAGCACAAAATCTCACAGTGTCAATACACTGGGTGGTAATATTTATTTACTTCAAAATAAAGTGGCATGTTTTGCTTTGAAGTGAACCCAATAAGTGAATAAGCGAAAATATATTTAAAAGTAAAATAAGAGGAAGTAGCAATTAGTTGTTACTAAGAATAGTTCACATTAAAAAAGATGTTGTGCCTGAGTGTCAACATCCCCAGTGTTGGGCTGTAACATGATTTGATTTAAAAAAAAAATCCTTTAAAATGCAACATTGCAGAGAACTGGACTCACTGCATTACTAGTATATGTATCCTATTTTCTCTTTCTAGTGCTGTTTATGGTTTATGTGCAGCTTATATTAGAATTCACAATGAAACTGAAAAAGTTTGCAGAGTATTAAAATTCATAATGAAACTGAAAAAGTTTTTTCCTTGTTGACTAAAGTGAGAATAAGTTGGAAAAAAGAAATGTCAAGTAAATTAGGAAATAAACTGGACTTATGAATAAATTACTAAATAAATCTAATAAAACCAATGGTCCCCCCCTAAATAGGCAATGCAGTTGATTATTTAATTAAATAAATGCATTGAAATATTAATTATAATCCCACAGTAACTTTCCTTAATAAAACTTCAGGAGACAACTCTGAAACAAAAATCAATCCAACTTTCAAAGTCTTAAAACAGCCTAGTGAAATGCTTTTGAACAGATATTAGTACATCTGGAAATAGGTATCATCCTAGACTTCAAATCATTCTGTATGAAATGGATAAATAGCATAAAATCTGGTCAAATCAAATAATAACTGAATGGATACTTTGTTACTAAGAAAAGTTTAAGTGAAAAAATATTGTCTCTCCCTCTCCTGTCCATTGGTCCATTACCACAGCCTGTTCTTTCCCATACCCTCTCGCCCAACAGTTTACATTTTTATTACTTAATCTCTGGATTACAGATTTTTTGCCTAATCAGGTTTTACTGATTTTGGTCTTTTCCACCCTAAATACACATTGTAAAGAATTGATCTTCCCAAGATACTGATTTAATAATTTCAATGTAAAATCCAAATTCCATACACATGCAAAAAGGGCCCTGTGACGCGACCACCCTATATCCATACACACTGTCATTCCTTCACATGAACTGGGGGTCCAGGCAAGATGAAGTGTTCTTGCCCACTGTTGTGTTCTCCTTCCCCACTTGTTCCCATTTCAGACATTTCTCCTAGCCTAGGATCCCCTCCTGGACCTAGGCTCACTGCTTTTCACTTAATAATCAGTAATATATTTCTGTGAAATTTCTAGTCCTCAGAATTTTTTATGTTTGCCTTATATTTTTATCTATGATAATGAGAATTTTAATCATTTGGCTCAAAAGGTGAGTGCCAGGTTTCTCCACTGTAAAAAGAACTTTTCTCTTTGTAATGAAAAATCATCTATAAGATGGTAATTTGAGACTGAAAATTTAGATTCCAGATGTTTTTTGAACATATAGTTTTGAAGGTAGAGCCAATAGGACTTGCTGGTGAATTGGTGGAGGAAAGAAGAGTAATAAGATATTTTTGGATTGAGTTAACTGAGTAAATGGTAGTATAATATATTGAGATGGGGGGAAACTTGGTAGAAATGGAATTTTTTTTTTTAGAAAGTAGTATAAATTAGGAGTTCAGTTTTATATAGATTGAGTGTGAGATGCTCATTAAATATCCACTTCAGGCTTGCCAGATAGTCAGGAAGCATCTGAAATGTGCAGGTTCACAGAGCCCAGGCTCAGAAGACCCTGTGCTTAGTTTAATGCTCTACTGTTGCCATCTTGAAACTCTTAATCGTTTTTAACAAAAGGACCCCACATTTTCACTTTGCTGTGGAAGGCCCTCTAAAATTAATTAGTTGGTCCTACCATGGATATACCAATTTGGAGTATTGTGGAGAGGTCAGAGATGGAGATATAATTTTGGAGGCCATATGAGTAAAGACAGTATTTAAAACTGTAGACCTGGATGACAGTACTTAAAAATGGGCATAGCTTAACATGAGGTATGAAGAGGACTGAGCCCCAACCTTGAGGTCTGGAAAAGAAGACAAATTTGCAAGTAAGACTAAAAGGGGGTGGCAATAAGACCAGAGGGAAAATGGGAGAGTGTGGTTTTGCAGAAGCAGAGAGAAGAAAGTTGTTCAAAAGGGAGGGAGCAATTGGGTCAAATGCTGCTGGGAGATAGAGTAAGACGAGAATAGCAGACTGACCTTTGGATTCAGCAAGATGGAAATTGGTGGTGTCTTTAACAAGAACAATTTCAGTGGTGCGTGGGTTGAAAAAAAGAATGGGAGGAAAGGGTATGAAGACAGCAAGTACATATAATCCCTCATCAGAGATTTGCTCTAAAGGAAAAGAGGGATATTGTTGCTGGGGAAGGACTTTTCCAAAATGTTGAGTTTTCTATGCTGATGGGAAGAGTCTAGAGGACAGAAACTGATGTCACAGAGGAGGAAATGATTATTAGAACACAGTTATTGAGTGACTGAAAGAGAATGAGATTCAGAGTACAAGCACAAGTGTTGAACCCAAAGAGGATCAAGTTCTGTTTACCCACTGTAGCAGGAGAGAAGGCAGAGAGGAAGAATACAGATATGGACATGCTAGTAGGTTTGGGAGGTAGGAGAGTAAGAGGAGTCTCTTCTGATTTCTGTGTGAAATAAGAGAAAACCTTTGGATAGTGCTGTAATATTTTATAGATCTAAGGCATGCTCATTTCTCTATTAAACTGAAGTTTTCAGAAAACAAAGGTGGTGAGAGAAGAGAACAGCTAGCTAGGATGCTTAGTTCTGTTTCTGTTTTTCTAAAATCAGGTTCAGATTTTTGACAAGGGGAGCAAAAAGGCAATTCAATAGTCTTTTCAGCAAATGAGGCTGGGACATCTGGATAGCCACATGCAAAAGAATGAAGTTTCCTGTGCCTCATGTCATACATAGAAATTAACTCAAAATGGATCATATACCTAAGGAGAAGACTTCTTTGTTTTTATAACATCTCTATTATGTCACTTTGAAACGTCCTACATTATATACTTTTGTAAACTACATATAAATTTGGCTCATTTAATGGACTGGGAAATCACTAAAGATTAGAAGCTTTGTCTTAGTTCTTTCTGGCTTCTCAGGGCTCGGTGCAAAATGTGCAGAACACAGAATGTGCTCACCAAGAGTCCATGGAGTTTGAATTGCTAAAATAAATTGTGTTAAGAATACAGAAGTCCAGATAAACTTTGGTGATCTATAAGCTACTAGAAATGACCTGCAAATGTGATAATAAATTTCTTTACCATTACTTACTTTCTCTTTTATCAACCATTCATATTATAAAAAGAAAAAATGTTTTTAAATTGAAGTTTGGATCCCAGTGAAATACCAAGATTTGAATAGAGCAATTGTATTGAGCAGCAGACTTTGGCAAATGGGTAGGGAACTATTTGTTCTTTAATAATCAAAATATTTAGAGAAATACCAGAGACTTTCATTTTAAACTATAAGAATAAAAGGCGATTGAAGTTAAACACTGGAAAATATTTTTAGTGGGCATTCAGCTTAGTTTTTCTAAGAAGACCTCGGAATAATTATCACGGGAGCTAGTGGTGGTTAAGAATAGATTAGAAAGCTATCTATAGACTTAGACATTTTTTTTCTAATCCAGTCTGGGACCTTGGGACCTTTTTCAAACCTATTTTTCTTAAATCTTTGTTATGAAGGCCAAAGAATGGGAACACCTTCAGAAAATGTTGATTCTGTAGGGAAACTGTGCTGAGACTTGCTACTATGCTTTTTGCAAGCTTCTTTTAAATTCTCTTTCCTCATGTGGGAGCTACTGCAGTAAATGTACATTTATAATATTTGATATTATTATAAATGTAAATTTATATTATTATAAATATAAATATGTAAATTATAAATATAAAATTTATAAATATAAATATGTAAATTATAAATATAAATATAAATATTATAAATATAAAAATGTAAATTTATATTATTATAAATGTAAAAAAACATTTATAATATTTGATAATTTTTCAAATGATATTGCATATGATGAAGTCATAAGTCTTGTAGCTAAGAATACTACTTGCATTTCAGCTTCACCAGTCATTGTGCTATATGGAGCCAAATTCTGAAACTTGGCTCCATATAGCACAGAGTGAAACACTAGAGGGAACAACACATGCTCAGGAAGTAACTGGAGGCCCTTTATAAAGTACAAACACGGGGTCACTAGGCCTTCTTTCTGCTGTTGGCTGGATTTCAGAAATGAAGAAAGTCATAGTTAATTGCAGGAGTTAATAGATTAGATAGCTGGAAAGACAATGGGTAGAGTTAATATTGCTGAATACTGATTCATTATTAATATCACTGAAAGTCTAAATCTCAGAAAATGTACTATTGTTATATGTGACTAAAATATTAAGTGCTGTTTGGCAAACATCACAAGGCACACACTTCCTGCCACAAGGGCAGAGAGTGGCACAGAGGTGTTAGGAGCCTCGTAAAAGAATGGATTTCTCCTACATAAATAAGTAGCAGATTACTGATAGAAATGCCACATCAGGGTCAGAGGCTTGGGAGGATGGCACAGAGATTAAGTGGGGATGATGAGGGCACAGCTGCCAACTTCCGTGGCATCTCTATGGGTGGGCCGGACAAGCTGTCCTTGGGTGAGCACTTTCCAAGGCTGAAAGACAGAAAATTGGTACATTAAATTCTCTTCCTTAGAATCGCACCTCAACTGCTCAGAGGTCTAGGTCAGCTAGATGAAGACAATGGAACTTAAATTGAAACTGAACATATAAAACATCACAGGAGTAATGACTATGGCAGCAGTGGGTACGTACATGCCTCCTACACCCAGAAGACACAGGCCCTCTTCGTCAGGAAGTCACAATCAGGGTGAAGTATAAGCACAGACAGGGAAGCAACTCAAGACAGAAGAGAGGCAGGAAATAATCGCAAAATAATCAGAAGACAGTAATTTCAGCCTCTCAACTAAAAATGTAATCTTGGATAACTCCTTTAACTAAATAAGTACTATGAACTTTTTCAAAAGCAGGGTTTCTTCATCCTAGGTTCCTTTTGAGATTTGAAAATCTTTTTATAGAGCTACCTGATAAAACTGTGATACAGAGAAAAAAATATTACATGTAGGGTTATAATTTTTCCAGCATTATATATAGATATCATTGACAAATACAAGTTTTTAAGGTCTATATATTAAGGTGTATATTTAAGGTATAAAATGTGATGATTCAATATATGCACATTGTAAATTATTACCACAATCAGGCAAATCAGTCCAACCATCAGCTCACATAGCTTTGATTTTGTTTTTGTGCTAAGAACAATTAAGATCCACGCTCAGAAAATTTCAAGCATATAATACAGTACTGGTAACTATAGTCATCATGCTGTATACTAGATCCCCAGAACTTATTCATTTTTTTAATTAAAGTAACATTGACATACAATCTTACGAACGTTTCACATGAACAACATAGTGGTTTCAACATTCACCCATATTACCAAGTACCCCCCCTCCGCGAACCCACTGCAGTCACTGTCCATCAGCATAGTTAAGATGCTATAGAGTCATTATTTGTCTTCTCTGTGCTGTACTGCCTTCCTCATGACATACCTATATTGTGACTTGCTAATTAAAGTGTCCTTCAATCCACTTCTCCCTATCCAACTACCCTCTCCAACCCCTTCTCTTTGGTAACCACTAGTCCTCAGGGTCTATGAGTCTGCTGCTATTTTGTTTCTTCAGTTTTGTTTTGTTGTTATACTCAACCAATGAGTGAAGTCATTTGTTATTTGTCTTTCTCTGCCTGGCATATTTCACTGAACATAATACACTTTAGATCCATCCATATTGTTGCAAATGGTAGGATTTTAAAATTTTTACGGCTAAATAATATTCCATTGTGTACATGTACCACATCTTATCCATTTATCTACTGATGGACACTTAGGTTGCTTCCTTATCTTGGCTACTGTAAATAGTGCTGCGATAAACATAGGGGTGCATACGACTTTTTGAATCAGGGATCTTGTTTTCTTCAGGTAAATTCCTAGGAGTGGAATTACTGGGTCAAATGGTATTTCTATTTTTAGTTTTTTGAGGAGTGTCCATATTGCTTTCAACAGTGGTTGAAGTAATTTACATTCCCACCCAACAATGTAGGAGGGTTCCCATTTTCCACACCATCACCAGCATTTGTTTTTTTTTTTTGGATAGTGGCCGTTCTGACTGGTGTACATTTCCCTGATGATTAGCAATATGGAGCATCTTTTCATGTGCCTGTTGGCCATCTGCATTTTTTTGGATAAATGTCTATTCAGGTCCTCTGCCTATTTTTTAGTCAGGTGGTTTTTTTTGGTGTTGAGGCATATGACCTCTTTACATATTTTGGATTTTAACCAAATAAGTGATTTATCAGATAAATCATTTATGAATATATTCTCCCATACTGTAGATTGCTTTTTGTTCTCCTGATGGTATCTTTTACTATACAAAGCTTTTTAGTTTAATGTAGTCCCATTTGCTCATTTTTTGTTTCCCTTGCCTGAGATGTATACAAGAAACAGTTGTTAATGTTTATGTTCAGGAGATTTTTGCCTGTTTCTTTCTAAGAGTTTTATGGTTTCAGGTCTATATTCAGGTCTTTGATTCATTTCAAGTTTACTTTTGTGTAGGGAGTTTGACAGTGATCCAGTTTCATTTTCTTGCATGTAGCTGTCCACTTTTCCTTGTGGACCAGTTATTGAACAGGCTGTCTTTTCACCATTGTATATCCACCATATATTTACCATATATTAATTGAACATATATGTGTAGGTTTATATCTGGAATTTCTATTCTATTCCATTGATCTATGATTCTGTTCTTGTGCCAGTACCATATTGTTTTGATTGATGTAGCTTTGTAGTACAGCTTCAAGTCAGGGAGCATAATACCTCCAGCTCTGTTCTTTCTCAGGATTGCTTTGGCTATCCATGGTTTTTTGTGGTTCCATATGAATTTTAGAACTATTTGCTCTAGTTCATTGAAAAATGCCATTGTTATTTTGATAGGGATTGCATTGAATTTGTAAATTGTTTTGGGCAGGATGGCCATTCTGACAACATCACTTCTTCCTATCCATGAGCATGGGTAAGATTTCCACTTATTCGTGCCTTTACTTTCTTTTTTGTATGTCTTATAGTTTTCAGAATAGAGGTCTTTCACTTCTTTGGTTATGATTATTCCTAGGTATTTTATTCTTTTTGATGAAATTATAAATGGAATTGTTTTCCTGATTTCTCTTCCTGCTAGTTCTTTGTTAGTATTTAGGGATGCAACAGACTTCCGTGTATTAATTTTGTATCCTGCAACTTTGCTGAATCCTGTTATTAGTTCTAATAGTTTTTTGGTGTAATTTAGGGTTTTCTATATATAGTATGATGTGATCTGCAAATAGTGAAAGTTTAACATCTTCCTTACCAATTTGAATGCCTTTTATCACTTAATCTTGTCTGATTGCCTGCAGTACTATGTTGAATAAATGTGGTGAGACTGGGCAACCTTGTCTTGTTCCTGATCTTAGAGGAAAAGCTTTCAGCTTTTCTCAATTGAGTATGATGTTAGCTGTGTGTTCGTCATATATGGCCTTTATTATGTTGAGGTAGGTACCCTCTATGATGACTTTGTTGAGAGTTTTTATCATGAATGGATGTTGAATTTTGTCATATGCTTTCTCAGCATCTATTGAGATGATCATGTGGTTTTTATCCTTCTTTTTGCTAATGTTGTGTATGATACTGATTTACAAATATTATACCATCCTTGAATCCCTCTAATGAATTCCATGTGGTTGTAATGAATGATGCTTTTGATGTATTTTTGAATTCAGTTTGCTAATATTTTGTTGAGGATTTTTGCATATATGTTCATCATGGATATTGGTCTATAATTTTCTTTTTTGTAGTGTCTTTGCCTGGTTTTTGTATTAGAGTGATGCTGGCCTTATAGAATGAGTTTGGAAGTATTCCCTCCTCTTCTACTTTTTAGAATACTTTAAAGAGGATGGGTATTAGCTCTTCTTTAAATATTTGGTAGAACTAGCTGTGATATCATCTTGTTCTGGCTTTGTTTGTTGGGAGTTTTTTGATTACCAATTCAATTTCATTGCTGGTGATTGGTCTGTTCAGATTTTGATTCTTCCTGGGTCAGTTTGGAAAGTTGTGTTTTTCTAGGAATTTGTCCATTTCTTCTAGGTTGTCCAATTTACTGGCATACAATTTTTCATGGAATTCTCTAATAATTATTTTTATTTCTGTGTTATCTGTTATGACTATTCTTTCTTCATTTCTGATTTTGCTTATTTATGTACTCTTTTTTTCTTGGTAAGTCTGGATAGAGGGTTTTATTTTCTCAAAGAACCAGCTCTTAGTTTCATTAATTTTTTCTCTTTTTTAATTCTTCTCTATGTTACTTCTTTTTGATCTGATCTTTATTATGTCCCTCCTTCTGCTAACTTTGGGTTTCATTTGTTCTTTTTCTAGTTTCTTTAATTATGAATTTAGATGGTTTATTTGGTATTGCTCTTATTTCTTGAGGTAGGCCTGTATTGCTATGTACTTCCATCTTAGAGAACTGGAGTGAATCATACCACTGCTTTAGGATCCTCAGTTGGCCTAGGTTGGCAAGCCTGCCTATGGGGATGTGGATGGGTGGGACTCTTTTGGATCCCTGGATAGGAAGGACTATTTTCGGACTAAGGCTGAGAGGGACCAGAACCAGATCACATGCTGCTTCAGGGTCCACAGCTGTCACTGTTGATGGATCTGTTACCCAAGGGTGGGTGTGGCTCCTCCCTGGTCCCTTGGAGGATGGTGCTGGCAGCAGGACTAAGGCCAAATAGGGCTGTAGCTGTGTCCACAAGGGAAAAGGACTGTTTCAGGTCTATAACTATGATTACAGACCATGGTTTACAAATCTGTATCCTAGGTGCAGGCATGCCTTCTCAAAATGGCCTTTCTTGGTCTTGAGCTCTACTGGGGTTTTGCAATCTCTTATGCGGATCCCAAAGCTCTCACAGAGGCACTTTTGCCATGTTATTGTTGCTGTGGGAGAAGAGGAGGGAGACTTCCAACTCTGTCATCTTGGTCCATAAGTTTTAAAGCAAATATAAGACAAAATCTGTCACACAATCTAATATTTAAGAGAATATCTGAAAGCAAGATAGTTCTGGAATGTGTGTGTTATATGGTAGCTGTAGGAATGAGAAAAAGGTAGGAGTAGAGTGCAGGGAGAAGGGGCTGGAAAGACAGCAAAAGTCAGGTCAAGGAGTCTCTTATACCCTGGGCACAAGTAAGCCACAAGGGATTCTGAGCAGGAGTAGGATCTGTTCAAACTTATGTGTCTGTAGACTGGTAAAGAGCGGGTAGTGCTGAGGCAAAATAAAGACAGTGTCATTGTCAAAGAACATTCTAAAAAGAAGGGTGATAGGGCCAGGGGCAAAGGAAGAGTCTGAGGTATCTGAATTAGTAGGTGATATATGAGTATGTCTCAGTAGAGAATTCCAGTTAGGATCTGAAAACAGAGGCATAGGACCAACTTGTGTGAAGAAAATGGATCCAGGAGGTTAGTGGAATGCAGTAATGATCAGCCACAAGGTGATGGAGGCCTAAGTTAGAGATCATGGGGGAAAATGGGGAAAGCGATACTGGAGGTACTATAAAGGAAATACTGACAAGATTTGATGACTGATTATATAAAAGGCTTTGAGTCTAGTTGTTGTGAATATGAAACATATAGCCAAGTTGAATGAAAGATGAGAAAATGAGTTGTGTTTGGGCACAGTCAGTTTATGGTAAAGTCTTAAGTGTAGATGGTTGGTAGGTACCAGAAACCTAGACTTGAGTTCAGGTCTGAGATACTGATCTGAATATTGTCATCCTGTGACTAGATCAGCAGACAGACAGGGAGCAGGTATCCAAGGAAGAAGACTTGGAGATCACTGAATTTAGAGACAGAAAGGGTAGGGATGTCATAGTAGGGAGAAAAAATACAGAAGTGGGAATATTTGAAAGATCTGTGAAGCACCATAATACACTCAGTATGATGAAATTGTTTTTTCATCTCTAATATATAAATACATTGAAAGAAGTCTAGGAGAATATACAATCATCCTTATTAAATAGCAGGCACCCTGGGGGAGAAAAGAGGGTGGAGCAAGACATTCAGTGGGAACTTTAGGCTTTTCAGTGATGTTTTAAATTGTTATAAGAATATATATATTCCCTATATACTTCAAAAGTACTGAAAAACAGAATAAATATATAAGAAAGGACTTTTAGGAGAAAACAACCTCTCAGGCAGAACATGCTCTCCCAGGAAAACACTTGTTTTCAATACATACTGAAAACTGATTTATTGTAGTTTCCCTCATTTATCAATCAAATTAGAAACACCTCTGTAACATAAGCAAAGATAGTTTCTTTTACTCCATATTCATCATCATGTTATTTTAGGTAAATAATTGGCAAAGTGGTAGCTATTTATTTATTCCCATTATAGGAAATGAAAGTGTTTTAATCACTCTTAATTGCTTTACTTATTTACATAAGAGCCAAAACCAAAATTTTTATTAATCATCAATGTGTCTACAGGACACTCACCTACAGGAAAAGAGACTATGAACTTTGACACAGAAGCGTACCAGTAACCTTTCTGCTTTCCAACAGTAGACCTATGACTTTATTTTGTGAAAGCCCCAAGATGGGGATTTTCTTTTTGTTTCTGTGTTTTATTGAAATACTGATCTGTCAGTAACTTTTGATTATAGCACAGTGCACCACAACCTGAATCCTTCCAGGGATGAAAAAACAAGAGCTTTCCCTGCCCACTTCTCCTCCATCCCTATGAATCACCTTTAGGAGGACCTGATCTTTACACCTGCCACCTCACTCTTACAGTCAACAGAAAGTACAAAGGAACAATTTCTCTTAAAATTTAAAAAGCACCAAATACAATGGGGAAAAGGTAGCCTCTTCTTCAACAACTAGTGTTGAGAAAAATGGACAGCTACATGTAAGAGAGTGAAACTGGATTACTGTGTAACTCCATATACAAAAGTAAACTCAAAATGAATCAAAGACCTGAATATAAGTTATGAAACCATAAAACTCACAGAGGAAAACATACGCAAAAAAAACTCTTGAATATAAACATGAGAAGGTTTTTCCTGAACACATCTCCTCGATCAATGAAAACAAAATAAAAACTGAACAAGTGGGACTACATCAAACTGAAAGGCTTCTGTACTGCAAAGGACACTATCAACAGAACAAGAAAGCATCTCCTACAGTATGGGAGAATATATTTGCCAATGATTTATATCCAATAAAGAGTTAACATCCCAAATATATAAAAACCTCATATACCTCAGCATCCCAAAACAAATAACATGATTAAAAAATGGGTGGAGAACTTGAACAGATATTTCTCCAAAAAAGAAATAAAGATTGCCAACAGGTACCTGAAAAGGTGCTCCACATAGCTAATGATCAGGGAAATGCAAATCAAAACCACAATGAGATATCACCTCACACAATTAGAATGGCCACTATCCAAAAGACAAGAAATAACAAATGTTGGCGAGGATGCGGAGAAATGGGAACCATCTACACTGCTGGTGGGAATGTAAATCAGTGCAACCTCTGTGGAAAGCATTATAGACATTCCTCAAAAAACTAAAAATAGAAATACCATTCTATTCAGTAATTCCACATCTAGGAATTTACCTGAAGAAAACAAGATCTCTGATTAGAAAATATATATGCACCCCATGTTTATTGTAGCACTATTTGCAATAGTCAAGATATGGAAGCAACCTAAGTGCCCACCAATAGATGAATGGATAAAGAAGAGGTGGTACATATACACAATGGAATATTTTTCAACCATAAAAAGAAAAGAAATCCTATCATTTGCAACAACATGGATGGATCTAGAGGGTATTATTCTGAGTGAAAAGAGCCAGGCAGAAAAGACAAATGCCAAATTATTTCACTCCTTTGTGGAGTATCAAAATAAAGTGAAACAGAAAGAACAAAAAAAGCAGCAGACTCCATAGACAGTGAGAAAGTTACTAAGGGGGAAGGGTTGGAGAGGTTGGGTGGGGAGGGAAAGGGGATTAAGGGGCACTACAATTTGCAATCACAACATAGGTAGGTCACTGGGAAGGCAGTATGATGTGGAGAATACAATCAATGACTCTGTAACATCTTACTACATTGATAAACAGTGACCGCAATGGAGGGGCTGAGGTCTTGATAATATGGGTGAAGTCTGAACCACTGTTTTGTGTATGTGAAACCATCATAAAATTGTATATCAATGACACTTTAATTAAAAAAAAGTTTAACACACACAACTTTCTCTCAGGTACCATTTACTTATAAAAATAGTTGTATTTTAGCAATCTGCGATCAAGTGACTTTCTTAAAGCATATCTATTTCTCCTTACCGCAACACTTTTTTGTATTTGTATTTTTTTAAACAATGTTATTGCGGTATATTTTGTGAAAAAGAAAAATTCACCTTTTCAAGTGTACAGTTCAATGATTTTCAGTAACTTTACCAAGTAGTATAACTCTCACCCAAAGCAATTTCAGAATATTTTTATTCCCCAAATAAGGTCCTTCAGAGTATTTATAGTTAATCTCTGTCCATCTCTGGTCCTCCCAACCCCAGACAATTGGAACTCTACCTTCTGTTTCTATATTGCCATTCTGGACATTTCACATAAACGGAATCATACAATATATGGTTTCTTTAGACTTTCCTCTGACTTTGTAGAACTAGAAATTTTCCTGTGTCTTTTAAGGAAATCACACATTTAAGGAAATATATTACCTTGCAAATAAAACACTAGAAAAAATACTCTTTAACATCTAAAAGGCTAAAAGCATTAATCCTGTTCTCTAAGTTCTAAAATTAAAAGATTTTTAAAGTAATATTATAATAAAGTGCTAGACATGGTGTGGGGGCGGGGGTCATGGGGAAGACAGTGTAGCACAGAGAAGACAAATAGTGACTGTAGCGTCTTACTACACTGATGGACAGTGACTGCAGTGGGGTATGGGGGGGACTCGATAATATGGGTGAATGTAGCAACCACATTGTTTTTCTTGTGAAATCTTCATAAGAGTGTATATCAATTATATCTTAATAAAAAAATACAGTGCTAGAAACATGAAAAAATTATTTTTATCTATTTTATATGTTGGAACAGATACTAAGATAGCTAACTCTGAATAATGTCAAATCACTTTAACATCTCAGATTTTACATATAATACAGAGCTTTTCCCTTTACTTCTTTAGGAAGGATATGGAACTTCTTCCAGGAAAATTTTTAAATGGCCTGTTTCTTAACACATTAAACTGTAGTTAATACCTGGAATTTAATTTTTTATTTTCTTCCTCCATATTTTTAAAAGGAGTAAGATAAAAATATCATGTGTAGTGAGAGGGACTGGACCATTCCAGCCTTGCTTAAGGGATGCACTGGTTCAATAACCTCATTTCTCTGAGTGTCTCTTACCCTCCGAACTTGAACACTGTACTCATACTGTGGAGAAGGACAGGAATTTACTCTTTCCAAGTAGGCATGTCCGATTAGAAATTATGCTTTTCAGTCTACTGTGAATTTTACTAATGAGCACACCTTAATTACAAAAAGAAATTTTTAACAATGTTTTAGTCTTTGACAGCAAAAATTACTGCTGTCACTTTTAGATGAAAAGCTAATGCTTTCAGTGAGTGGAGTGGACACGTCTTGAAGAACTTTTGTCTTTGGCTTAGGATTTAGTGTTGATCACTCCCACTGAGCTTTAACAAAATCAATAGAATAGCAATCCTTAGCTCTTTTCATGAAGCCACTCTAACTGTGAGAGATTCTATGAAGATTAGAAAAATGATTGTTGTTCATATGATTGTATCCTCAATGCCAATTTTAGGTAGACAAATACAGAAAAAAAAGTTAATTACCTAAATAATGTTCCAAGATAGAAATCGGCCAGAGAGCAATAATGATATCCAGCTCCTCTTTGGACTCTCAGAACACATTTTAAAATGTGTTACCCTTCTACACTTTTATTTTTACTGCCACTACCTAAAGAGTAGAAAAATAACAACTACTTGTTGATGACAATTTATATTTCTATTACATATCTGGAAGAAATGGGACTATGCATAATGGTTGAAAGGAGGAAGAAAAAAAGATCAAAGTGAGGCAACTTGGCAAAAAGTGCTGAACAATGTCTGAACTCTAAATATTCAAAGTTATCAAAAACACAGTTAGCCAAAAATCATTTCTCAAAAGCCCTAGAAATCAACCTTTACACTGGAAAATTGCAGGACACTTCATTCTGGAAACTTTAGTACCATAGGTTTTTTTCTTAGTTTTATCTTTGTTGTTAACTGACACAGTAACTCTGTTGAAAACCAAATTATTATATAAAAACGTGTTGCACTGATTTTAATAAGTGCAAATCGAATGATTTTTGCTTTGTGAAGTAAATCAAACTTACCAGATCACAGGTCAAACAAGAATAGATTTTGCTGAATTTTTTCCTTTCTCAAAGAGCAACTAAAAAAAAAAAAATTAGTACTAGGAAAAGCCTAGCTAAATGCTTCTTGACAAATACTTGAAAAAAAAATTGGCAAGCGGAAGTAAAGATTGCATTAGGGACAAGGGGCATAGCATGTATTTAATAAACACTGCTAACCTTTGTGTTTAAGACAGTGCAACTAACAAACTGGTAAGGAGGAAAGTGTAAACTTCCCTAAAGAAAAGATACAGAGACAATTGTGTGTGCACAAAACACACACACTCTTCATCTTGAAAAGTTATGAAATTAACCAATAACTAAATGAAAACAGCTTCATAAGTGTTTGAGGTGATACGTTTTTGAAATGAAAGTAGGCATAAAATCTATTACATCACTTCAAATATATGTAAAAGATTTAAAATTTATTTTTGGTTAAATTTATTTTAATGATCTCCACTTGTGTTTTGATAATGTGTATGACAAAAATTTACTCTGACATGATGGATAGAGACAAGAAGGTGGATGGATGAGTTTCTGTGTGGTGTGAGTAGCAAGGTTTCTATCTAAACCTTTAAGGATGCCAGATGTAAAGGAGTCTGTTCTTCAAAGCTGTCCTTTAAAAAACTGGGAAGTACATATAAGAAATTCATAAATTCTAATACGCATTTGTTCTAACTGGAGATATGCTGACCAGAGGGACGAATAGTGGCTAGAGAACATTAGCTGCTGCTTCTCTCCAAAATCTCACCTCTTTGATTTGTATCTCAAAAGCACAATTTTATTTTCCAAACAGGAAGCTCTTTTCTTGTTACTTTTAGAAGCAGGAAACTTTATCCCTTTCATTTTATGACTGGATGAATAATGATATAAACAACAAACAAGTTAATTTTTCATTTCATTATCTCACTTAACAGCATTCTTGGCATAATTCTTTAGAAAGTAATTTGTGAAGGTAACAGCTACACTACTTCTTGTCACCCAGCCAGTTTACCTTGATTTTTAAACAGAAGAAGAAACACTTTTAAAAGGCCCAGTGTTTTGGATCTGTGCTCCTTATTCTTCTCTGAACATTTGCTCACTGACCAAGCCTGGTTCCTCTACCGATCACACCGTTTCCCTTCTAGGGGAAGCACGTGCCCTGCCACCAGGTGGGGAGCCCAGTGGTTAGCAGAGGCCACCACAGGAAGAGTGCTCATACAGTTGCGCACGGGCGGTGTGCCTGCCTCTCTCCGGCTGTCCTCTGGTCTCTGAATTCCCACCTGGAGGCCTTGCTCTTTTATCTCCTGGCTTCTAACATTAGCTTCCTTATCTCCATGGACTCTGCCTGCTATGCATACAAACCTGCCTACATTTCATTCATTAAAATATTGCAATAACCCACAAAAGCCAAATAAACAAAAATCCCCAGTGCTTTCTGGACCAAGTCCACTCCTCTAAGCAAGAGCCTGTTTTTCCCTTCCCTTTGAGGCACGAAGTCTTGTTCGCACCTCCTCTTCCCAAGACGCCATGCAGGCTCTCAGCTTGCACATCACCTCAGGGCCTCCTTGCTAGCCTCCCCGCGCTTCTTACTGTTCCTTTCATCTTTCCTTCTGCAGCTGCCATAAGATCTTTTATAAAATACAAGTCTGACTGTATCATTTTCCCGCTTACATTCCCGCACTCTCGCTTCCCACCATTTTTTCAAGGGAAATCAAACCCCTTGCTATGGGGACCAGTTTTTGATGATTTGCCCCATTTAGCTTAATTGTTTACCCCCCTTCAGCCTCCCCTCTGTTGCAAACTCCAGAGGTCCTGAATCCACCGCTGTACTTGAAGCTCCCTCCGAGCTGTCCAGCATGTGCTGTTTTCCCTTCCAGGAGCACCCTTGTCTCAATTTCCCTACCCACGAAACCTCTACTGATCCTCCTCGCTTTGGCTCCAAGTCGCCCTCTTGGAAACCTTCTGGACCCTCCGCCGCCATGCGGTCTGTGCCCTGCGTCTGGCTCCCTGCGGCGCCCTGTGCGCCGCAGATGCAGTCCAGGAGGAGCACCTAAAGCTTACTCACGACTTTATCACAGGGCCTGGTACATGACAGGCCTGTAGGATATGTGTGCTGAATGACTTTTATTGTATTTTTATTTTCCCCTGTCTCCCAAGTACGGGACTCTATGGCTCCCATTCTCTGAATCCCAACGCCCAGCCAGTGGACGCCACACACTATATGCCAATGAAGATCAGAAACTGTTGCAGGAACCAGCGCTGTGACCACCCTCAGACTCCCGTCTCCCAGCTGCCCCTGCGGGCTGACAGGAGATGGCACCTCCTCATGTGCCCGCTCACCGCGGTTCCGTCACCAAGCCCCACGTGTCTGCACTTTCACTAACTTCCTATTACCTGTAGGAGGAAACCAAGTTCCTGCCTCAGTTTCTGTGCGTAGAAATGTTTTTCTTGATCTTCACAGACTCTCTCCTTCTCCTCCATGTCTCAGCTCAGGCCTTTGTCACCTACTCAAACTAAAGCTGTGTTTGAGTCACCTTATTATATTAATTTGTTTTAGTTTGTTAATATCTTCACTTATTAGAACTTAAGTGATCTTCTTTCCCAGGCTTTTATTCTGTATTTTCTGTATGTTTCCCTATTACCTCCCTCACTGGACCATAAACACAGGGGCCTGGTTGGCTTTGTTCATTCTCGACACCCTGTCCTACGGCAGGTCCTGGAACCAGAGGGTTAAGTTCTGAACATTTGCTCAGCTAGGAAAGACTGGATGCAAAACTACTTCAGGTTGGCACGAAGGTCAAAGATCTGGCCTCATTCCACCTTCCCAGCCTTATTTCCAACTAACTCCTCACATGACATCTGCTTGCTGTTTTCTAAATACCTATATTACAAGCTTTCTAATTGGGCCTAACTATAAGAACTGTGTCTTCTTTTTTTTCCTATTTAAGCTATCTTCATCTTAAATCTAGCCAAAACTCCATTCTTTTTTATAAGGCAACCCAAAATGGGGAGCTCCTTAACTATATTATTAATCTATTTAATGTCATAAACATCCTTCATTTCTCTATAGCTATTTTATACTGATAATGGGATTTTAAAAAACGTTTACAAATAAATTTTAGGTTATAAGACAAAACAATTCTTAAAAGGCAAAATTCCCTATGGTAGGAGTAAATAAGAGTCAGCCTCCATCTTACCTATTTCAAGAAAATTGTATGCCTATTTCTTCAAGTATACCAAAGAAGTTTGATTTCAGGTATAATGGGTGGCATAAGAAACTGTGTTTGAAATTTGCTAATGAGAGTTGGTTCTAGTAACAACTCTGATGTCCACTTCAATTGCAGATAAAATTAACCACTGAACATATTATGAAAATCCATCCAACAAGTGACTCTTTCAACTTTTAACTGTGAGCCTCGCATAGTCCAGTTGATTAAATAATTTGTTATAATCTAGAAAACAAAATATAACCAGGGATGCTCCTGTGGTAGGAGCTATTAGCCAGAAAATTCTCAAAACTTAGAGTGAATCTTAAATACTTTTCCTGATCTACACCCCGCGGACTCCAGAGGCAAATACTAGCAAAAATACCTTCATATATGGCCTTAGATAACAGACGGAACAACACAACATATAACGGTAAATAAAGGAAAGACACCAACCTGGACACGAACTTTGCACCACTAGCATCTTCTGCTGAATTCATGTCCTCCCAGCAGGGTTTTCTATGACTCAGCCGCAGGCTGACCTGAGGAATGCTATCAGATAGTTCTGGTTGTGGTATCCTGAGGGCCTGAATAGATCCCTCACTCCTGGACTTTGGGATCTAGAAAATAAAAATTTTTTTAAGGGGGGGCAGAATTTAAAAAATCTTTCAAATTAAGCTATTGAAATAATTTATTCTAATTTAGTAATGATCTAATGTATTAATAACATACTACAAAAATTCAACCCAGGTATGTTATTTAAAATACATATAAAAATTCTTACTTATTTAGCAAAGGGCACAGGGAAGGGATTATGTCAATAGTTCTAAGGGGAATTTTCAAACCATACACAATCCATAGCCCTCTCTGGGATTCTGACACACATCTTCTCCAGCCCTACCCCTCCTTAGAATACTCATTCTATGTAATGAGAGATCATGAGAGTATACGTGACTGGCAATCTGGATTGAAGGAAAGAAGAAATAGAGTCAGAAAAAAAAACAACAAAAAACTGAGAACCTGAAATAAAAGATACCAATGTGAAACTGAGGTTGAGATAAAAATCCATTGCCACAGAGCTAACTAACCTCAGGTCTTAATGACCTTTCCCAACTCTGAATTCCTAAAACACACCACTGCACAATCTCCAGCTGATTCTGTTGTCTGATACCTTAATCTTGTTTGTCTCATGTTTCTAGGTTATAGAGTCTCAACCAGATCTGGAGGCAGATTACAGCTTCATTGTTTTCTTATTTCTCCGCTTCTACCCATTCCCTCTCTTCTGCTTCTTTATATTAATGTTTTTAGCATAACATCTAGCAGTTTTGAATCCATTAATAAATACTTATTGCCAGATAAGACACCTTTCAACTACAAGATATTCCCAAGTCACTGAATGACCAAGAGGCTAGGATAATAGACAATTAAAAGCAGTAATATGGGAACAACTATGAACAGAAACATTTAATAAATTCATACCTCTACAAGGACTACATAATACATGAAAACAATTTAGCAAAGAGTTACATGTAGCACAGTGAAGCAGATGCTCAATGAAAGCTTTTATGAATACTGTTATGTAAAACTTGCCTAAATATGATTATCAATTAGTTGTTCAGTTACATTTCTCTGTAATGCATTTGTAAGTTTATGAAATCAAGAAAAGAAAAAATTTTTACAAATTATGAACTAATTACAGTTCATAGAGATATTTGTGAAAATCACTTCTAAAAGATATATTCAGATAAACAGCAAGAGAACATGGAAGTAAAAAAATATGTTATTATGTATTTCACAAAAGGTCCCCTTTTACATGTTATTTTTCATAATAAGAGTAGACATGAAAAATAAAGACACTGGGAAATCAGTAAGATTTCAAAGTAGTTAGCTAAAAAATCTCACATCCAGACTTAATTCTCACTCAATATTAAAACAAATACAAGGGCAGTTGTTTGGCCACATTTTATGGTGTTAAAATAAGGACATGACAAGCTCAGTGATAATTTTGGGGTTCTAAATTTGATTCAACAATTTATGTAACGGAAAAATATCCTAAGGTGAAAAAGGTAATATGCAGATTATATTAAAATTGACTACAGTTTCATCAGTTTGCATTTAAATAGACTATGTATTGCAAATCGCTTAGAACTCAGATATCAGCAACCATATCTGCATTTATCTAAGTGTATTTCTGTGATGATTTAATTTCTATAGAATATACATGATTGTCATTAACCACAGACTTTAAAACATAAACTATTAATATATAACAAAGCAGTACAAAGAATTGAGCTTGTGCACAGAACATGAAAATACTACGTGAAGTTTATAAGCAAAGAAAATTGTTAGAAAAAAGGCAGCTTAGTAACTCTGAGACTACTAGGCCTGTGGAATATATACACGTATTTTAAAAGGAATGAATGTCTTTAAACATGATCAATGATTTCTTGATTATGAACCCTGAAGACTATACATCTTCACTACAGAAGTGATAATTACGGGAAAAATGAACAGAGCGATAAAATTGTAAAACCTGTTTTACTGATGTAATTAATTTTAGCACCAATGTAGTACCTTGAGAAAAAAGGAAGAGATCGCTTTCTTTACCTGAGCTTGAATTGAGCTTCTCAGAAACACATGCCTTGAGCCTTGGCCTTATAAAGTAGGTAAAGGGGATAGTTCTGTCTTTATGCTTCTGGGTGTCCCTTTCAGACTGCATGTAGTTTAATGAGGGACTCAGAGTCTCTCAAGGTCCCTTCATCACGGGACTCTCTGAGGAGGGGTGCGGCACCAGTCAGCCAAGGACAAGGGCACAGGGGATAGGTGATTATGGTATGACCTTAAAGCAGTGGTTCTCACAAGGAGCCAAGTTTTGTCTGGGGACATTTTTGGTTGTTATGATAGTGGTGGGGGTATGTACCAGAGGAATCTAAGGGGGTGGTCAGGGACGTGACTAAACAGCCTAGAGTGCACAGGATGGACTCCCACAGAGAATCATCTTGCCCAAAACGTCAGAGAGCTTTAGTTGAGAAACCCTGCCTTAGAGAGTAGGGTAGAAAGAGAATATGTATTGAGGCAATGCCTCTCTTTATAATCCACCCCTCTTTTTTTCCATTGGCCTGTTAAGATGTAATGCACCAAGATCAGCTAAGTTTAGCAGCACTGGGCCAAGAAGGTACTTAGGCCTGCCTTGTCTAGGCAAGAGTCACTAGTGACTCAATGAGGTGTGGGGCAGGAACTCCAAATAGGGCCAAAAGCCTTACTGTAAAAAAATGGGGTGCATGTGTGCTTGGAGAGACAGTCCTTCAGCCTCCCTTTCAATGTGTGGCTGAAGAAGAAAAATGGGCAAGGGTCTGGGATACTGACTATAGTGACGAGCCTATCTTTTTCACTGGAGATATCCACTACTTCATTCCACATTTTGCTTCTTTATTTAAGTGATGTGTTCATAAAAATTTTTGTACTTGAAGGTGAAAACTGTACAGGTCCCCAAGCCATCTATGAAAAGCATTTTGTTCAGAAGAATTCTACTATTGGCTTTTTGAGATAAAGATCTAGGCACATACTCTGATTTATGCGTACGACTAAAATACTAACAATTCCAGGAATCTGCAAAAGAGCACATTCCATTCATGTACTTGCAGGGATGGGATAGTCTAAGTGAGAGGTAATTTGGGCTACTTTAGTATTTGAGATGCCATGGGAATATGAACAAAAGGATAACCTTTGAGATGTTAAATTAGGAAATATTCTCTTAGATTCTATTACGGTTACTGTTGTAAACATTTAGTGAGCATTGCTCTGTGCTAGGCAGGGTTCCAAGAGATTTACATAAATTAACCCATTTAATTCTCACAACAACTCAAAGAGGCAAGGGTTATCTATTTCAAAGATGAGAAAACTGAGGCATAAAGAGTTTGAGTTATTTTTCCCAGTAAGTGGCAGAGCTACAGTTACAACCCAGTCAGGCCTCAGTACCTGTGGATCATCTCTACTCTCTACATCTGGTAACATGTTAGATATTAGAATTGCAAGAAGAAAAGGCATTACTGGATCAGAGTCATATTACATCCCATAATGCAGGCCATTTTCTTCTCTTTTTGGGTGTTAGTAGTTAAATTTTTCTTCAAATTCATCTCTCTGGTACCTACCCAACCATTGTAGCAATATAATATTAGAGAGAAAAAAATCAGATATGAGAACAAAATTATATGGAAAATGTGTTCATCATATTTTTATTTATAATAGACCAAAAATGTAATCAGTCTAAACAGCCAAATTACTATAATAGGTAATTATGGCACATCTGTATGATGAAGGATTATTCAGACATTAAAACATTTACAAAGTTTTTAATGACACCGTGAAATACTTTTGTTATGACATATAATATAGTGTGAGCTCAGTTAGCAAATAAAAATGCATAGGGATGGTTATATACCCCAGTAAAACTCAATCACTGTACTTCAAACACTGAATACATTTCAAAGACCAAAAGCCAATTTCTGTCACAGTCAACACTACTGTTTTAAGATGGTCTCATCTAAAATATTGAATAAGGAATCCAGCACCAGAAAATATGTCTGTAATACAGGGTTCTGATTTACCCTGATACACTGATGTGACTAAAAATAGGAGAGATATAAGAGAAATTATGTTCCTCAACTTAATATTTATCTATGTAAATCTGTCACTGTTAGGGCACAACAGGCTTCTGTTCCATGGGCAAGTGTGGGGTACGAGCTGTCTGCCTGTAGGACTGAAATAAGTGAATGGCAGGTCAAACAGAAGCAGGAGGGACTCAGTTTACTGGCTGGGAACCTGTCACTCCAAAATTTGTAGCTTCCTTCCCTTTGTGTAGGTGAAGTGGTTTCCCACTTAATATAAGCTTCTTCCCAGAAAAGTAATGTGAATGTGAATCAATCGCAGGAAAATTTATAATAATAATTTAGTATGTTATTATGAAACAGTATTATTATTATTATTATTTTCTTTTATTTTGGTATCATTAATCTACAATTACATGAAGAACATTATATTTACTAGACTCCCCCCTTCACCAAGTCCCCCCTTCCCCCTACAAACCCCATTACAGTCACTGTCCATCAGCATAGTAAGATGCTGTAGAAACACTACTGGTCTTCTCTATGTTGTACAGCCCTCCCCATGCCCCTGCACATTATACATGCTAATCGTAATGCCCCCTTTCTTTTTCCCCACCCTTATCCCTCTCTTCCCACCCATCCTCCCCTGTCCCTTTCCCTTTGGTAAGTGTTAGTCCATTCTTGGGTTCTGTGACTCTGCTGCTGTTTTGTTCCTTCAGTTTTTCTTTGTTCTTATACTCCACAGATGAGTGAAATCATCTCGTACTTGTCTTTCTCCACCTGGCTTATTTCACTGAGCATAATACCCTCTAGCTCCATCCATGTTGTTGCAAATGGTAGGATGTGTTTTCTTCTTATGGCTGAGTAATATTCCACAGTGTATATGTACCACATCTTTATCCATTCATCTACTGATGGACACTTAGGTTGCTTCCATTTCTTGGCTATTGTAAATAGTGCTGCGATAAACATAGGTGTGCAACTGTCTTTTCAAACTGGGTTGCTGTATTCTTAGGGTAAATTCCTAGAAGTGGAATTCCTGGGTCAAATGGTAAGTCTATTTTGAGTATTTTGAGGAACCTCCATATTGCCTTCCACAATGGTTGAACTAATTTACATTCCCACCAGCAGGGTAGGAGGGTTCCCCTTTCTCCACAACCTTGCCAACATTTGTTGTTGTTTGCCTTTTGGATGGTAGTCATCCTTACTGGTGTGAGGTGATATCTCATTGTGCTTTTAATTTGCATTTCTCTGATAACTAGTGATGTGGAGCATCTTTTCATGTGTCTGTTGGCCATCTGAATTTCTTCTTTGGAGAACTGTCTGTTCAGCTCCTCTGCCCATTTTTTAATTGGATTATTTGCTTTTTGTTTGTTGAGGTGCATGAGCTCTTTATATATTTTGGATGTCAACCCTTTATCGGATCTGTCATTTACAAATATATTCTCCCATACTGTAGGGTACCTTTTTGTTCTATCGATGGTGTCCTTTGCTGCACAGAAGCTTTTCAGCTTGATATAGTCCCACTTGCTCATTTTTGCTTTTGTTTTCCTTGCCTGGGGAGATATATTCATGAAGAAGTCACTCTTGTTTATGTAAATGAGATTTTTGCCTATGTTTTTTTCTAAGAGTTTTATGGTTTCATGACTTACATTCAGGTCTTTGATCCATTTCAAATTTACTTTTGTGTATGGGGTTAGACAATGATCCAGTTTTATTCTCTTATATGTAGCTGTCCAGTTTTGCCAGCACCAACTGTTGAAGAGGCTATCATTTCCCCATTATATGTCCAGGGCTCCCTTATTATATATTAATTGACCATCTATGTTTGGGTTAATGTCTGGAGTCCCTATTCTGTTCCATTGGTCTGTGGCTCTGTTCTTGTGTCAGTACCAAATTGTCTTGATTACTGTGGCTTTGTAGTAGAGCTTGAAGTTGGGGAGTGAGATTCCCCCATTTTATTCTTCCTTCTCAGGATTACTTTGGTTATTCAGGGTCTTTGGTGGTTCCATATGAATTTTTGAACTATTTGTTACAGTTCATTGAAGAATGCTGTTGGTAATTTGATAGGGATTGCATTGAATCTGTAGATTGCTTTGGGCAGAATGGCCATTTTGACTATATTAGTTCTTCGTAGCCAAGAGCATGGGATGAGTTTCCATTTGTTAGTGTCTTCTTTAATTTCTCTTAAGAGTGTCCTATAGTTTTCAGGGTATAGGTCTTTCACTTACTTGGTAAATTTATTCCTAGGTATTTTATTCTTTTTGATGCCATTGTGAATGGAGTTGTTTTCCTGATTTCTCTTTCTATTAGTTCATTGTAAGTCTATAGGAAAGCCACAGATTTCTGTGTGTTAATTTTGTACCCTGCAACTTTGCTGAATTCTGATACTAGGTCTAGTAGTTTTGGAGTGGAATCTTTAGGGTTTTTTATGTACAATATCATGTCATCTGCAAATAGTGACAGTTTAACTTCTTCTTTATCAATCTGGATTCCTGGTATTTCTTTGTTTTGTCTAATTGCCGTGGCTAGGACCTCCAGTACTATGTTGAATAACACTGGGGAGAGTGGGCATCCCTGTCTTGTTCCCAATCTCAGAGGAAAAGCTTTCAGCTTCTCGCTGTTCAGTATGATGTTGGCTGTGGGTTTATCATATATGGCCTTTATTATGTTGAGGTACTTGCCCTCTATACCCATTTGTTGAGAGTTTTTATCATGAATGGATGTTGCATTTTGTCGAATGCTTTTTCAGCATCTATGGAGATGATCATGTGGTTTTTGTCCTTCTTTTTGTTGATGTGGTGGATGATGTTGACGGATTTTCGAATGTTGTACCATCCTTGCATCCCTGGGATGAATCCGACTTGGTCATGGTGTATGGAAACAGTATTATTAATAAATAACTTTTTAAGTTCAAGCATAACGAGGTATAACAAACTAATGTTTTGGTCCTAAGAGTCACTCTAAGCACTGGTCACTTGCTGTGCTTGCATCTTAATATTATAAAAACTCTAAGTCTGTTCTTTTTATCATCAGATACTTTGAGAGATGACTAGAACAGGAAAGAATATTATGAAAGGCTCAAATGATAAAGGAAGATTGTGATAGAAGAAAAGAAAGTTAATTTTTAACACTTAGACTTTATAAATAAAATTCATTAGACCTCCTCATATCCTTGACCTTTTTTCGCCCCCACTTGGCATCTGTATGGAAGATGGCAACGTCTCTTGCTTTTCCTTCATGCTCACTAAACTCATAATCTTCATAAGAAATGGGGAGATAACAAAATATTGGAGAAGACAGGTTTAGCTCTGATATTTTAAACAAAGAGATAGGTATTTCCAGTTTCAAAAACTTAAAAAAGTACTCCAAATCAGAAAGAAAGGCCTTTGTTTTTGCTAAAAAAGTCTAATGTTGCTTTTCAAAATTGATGTTTGCTTCCTAAATGATTTCAATTCTCCTAATCAATAATTTGATCACTCTATATGTGCCAGTCACAGTGTTAGCTAATTGTTTCAGGGTTTTTTCTGAAAAAGTTATTAACATGCTTTAGGGAATTTGGGGGGTTAGTTTCTTACATATACTTTTCTTGCTTTTTTTTAAATGGATGAAATTAAAATTTCATCTTGATCCAAGTTTTAGAGTCATCTCTACTTTAGCATAAAACTAAGTTTTTTACAAGAATCACTCATATGTGAAAAGACAGAAATTTCACAATATAAGAAAAGTTCATTTTGAAATATAAGAGATCAGATCAATTAACACGTTCACAGTGTGGCCCAATTATGTAACAAACCCTCACTTGGTTTCCTGCAACTCTTCCTTTCTAGCTGTCTCTCTTCTTGGCAAAAGGTAAGTGCCTTTACAGCAGAAATGTGTCTTGTTAATTGCTGTAGCTCTACCTCTAGAACACTACCTACCAAATAGTCGGCTACCATTAAATATTTGCATAATGAATGAACAAATGAATGACTGAACAAACTAAATGGTATCACCCACCTTCCTCCCAGAAACATTAAAATGTTGATATACTATCAGTTGATGTCATAAAGCACATTAGTTTCATTGTGTAAGCATCAGTCTTATTTTAGAAGTTTTATTTACATTAAGTTTCAAAATTTGTAATGCAGCTTAAAAAATAGTTATGGTACAGAACTGGGAAGAATCTGAATTTACAGAGCATGGGAATTATTAACACAAGACCAGGGGCAGGAAACTACATTTACTCAGATTATGCAGCATGATGGTTAACTCATCTGTCCTGGGACTTGGGTTCACAGGTAAATTCATCCCACCACCCCATTTCCCTGTATGAGAGAATATATCCAAGACAGATCTTGGGCAGGGGAACTCGAAAAAAATACTTAGAATAATGTATGCTGCTGATTCAAAGTTTTAAAATTTGTCCAGTAGTAAATAATTTCTCTTTGAGGTTTTTAAGAATAAGTGCTAAGATGAAAACTGAACATTAAATAACTGAATTGCTTTTTTTTGGTTTCATGTTTATGCAAGGAAAATCAGTTGGAAAATTAAGAAATTCAATGATTATTTTAGAATCCCTCAGCTTTGGTGTTGAAGAGATCTACTCCAACTCCCTCATTACAGAGGTCCAGGGAACTGAAATGACTGGTCTAAGGTTTCACAGATAGTGGGAAAATTGGCTATTAAAACCCCTTTCTCCTGACCAAAGTGAAGGTGAGAAGTGAAGTAATGAACTGCAAAATCCAGGGCAGACTAAACAATCAGTAGCAGTCCAGGGAGGTGATATGCCTTCTGTGGCCCACAAGGAAAACACATCGCAAAACCTGTGGCCAGAGGAGCACAACGCTTGTGTGGAGTTGGAAGCCAAAGGACTCTGGGTCTCTAGGAACATCATAGAGGGCTGTTACCAGCCCTGGCCTGACACACAGGTTTCGTTTATTTGATAGAAATACATTTCCATCTTATTTAAGCCCGTGTTGTTTGAGGCTTATTTATATGCAAGAAAACCTAGTTTGAACTGCTGCAAGATTTTGTTCAAATACTACTTTATCAGTGAAGCCTCTTCTGACACAATAAGCAACAAAATTCTCCCTTATGTACCACTTCCCATTGGTTTGACCCTGCTTTATTTATCTTCACTGCACCTAATACCACCTGATCACTGTATATTTACTTATGTTTATTTGTTATCTTTCCCCCAAACCAGATATAAGTTCCATGAGGGCAGGAATTTCGGTATGTATTGCAAATCTGGTGGGATAGAGGAAGGGCATGCCCCTCCCATAAAGGGAAATCCAACCACTTACTTTAATTGGTCAAAGTTTACCCACATGATAACACACAATTTCCAATTAAGTTAGGGAAAGTGGTCTTACAGCTGTGCATCAGTGTACTGAGCCAAGAAAGAGAGGAAGGCTAGATCTTGGGAGGCCACTAGTAGTCTTGACCACAGTTCTGTACAGCAAATAAAAACAACAAAATGAAAAGGCAACCTACTGAATTGGAGAAAATACTTGAGAATCATGCATCTGGTAAGGGGCTCATATGCAAAGTATATAAATAATCATACTACTCAACAGCACAAAAGAAATCTGCTCAAAAAATGGTCAGAGTATATGAACAGACATTTTCCTAAAGACATACAGAGAGCCAACAGGTACAAGAAAATGTGCTCATCATCACTAATCAACAGGGAACTACAGTTAAGACCACAACTGAGATGCCACCACACACTTGTTAGAATGGCTATTATCAAAGAAACAAACAAATAACTAGTATTACAAGGATGTGGAGAAAAGTAACCCTTGTGCACTGTTAGTGGGAATGTAAATTGGTACAGACACTATAGAAAACAGTATGGAGGGGCTTTTTTGAAAAATTAAAAATAGAACTACTATATATTAAATGATTTTATTTCTGGGTATTTATTCAAAGGAAACAAAATCACTCTCTCAAAGAAGATACCTGTACCAGCATGTTCACCACAGCCATTATTTACGAAAACCAAGACACAGAAACAGCCTGTGTCCATCAGGACATGAACGCATAAAAGACATGTGGGACACACACACACACACACACACACACACACACACACACACACACACACACACACACACAGGAATATTATTCAGCCATAAAAAAGGAAATCCTGCCATTTGTACCAACATGGGTGGACCTCGAGGGCATTCCACTAAGTGAAATATGTCAAAGACAAAGACAAATACTATGTGACCTCATTTACATGTGAAATCTAAAGAGAAATGAAATCATAGGTACAAAGAACAGATTGGTGGTTGCCAGAAGTGAGGTGGGTGGGGGAGTAGGAGAAATGGGTGAAGGTAGTCAAAAGATACAAACTTCCAGATATATAATAAGTAAGTCCTGTGGATATAATGTACAGCATGGTAATAACTACAGTTACAATACTGTGTTGTGTATTTGGCAGGTGCTAACAGAGTAGTTCTTACAAGTTGTCACAAGAAATAAAAAAACTGTAACTATGTGTAGTGATGGATGTCAACTAAACTTATTGTGGTGATCACTTATATACACATATAACTATATAACACTAATGCAGTGTTATAAGTCAATTACGTCTCAAAAAAAAAGGTGAGACATCAGCTTGGTTTTGTAGGTTCTCTAACTCCATTTATCTGCCTAGGTGGGCAAGGAGTAAGCAGAGTGTTGGTTTTAGAGGGGGTTGGGATTTAAGGTAACAGGTATTAGCTTCTTTATTCTTGTGTTGTAATTGCTTGTTTACATGCTGGTAGCCCTATTAGACTGAGTGATTGCCCAGGTATTTGTCTTTCTCATTGTTGTCTCCCCTGCTTGTAAGGTTTTGACACGTGAGGTGTTTAATGCATGTTCAATGTGATATTTTCCTTATGAAAACAAATACATAAATTACTTTTCTGTTTTTTCTCCTCCCAAAACATAGCTTATGAACCAGACTTACTTATGAATTATACATTATGAAACTATACTGAGTTTTCCCCTACAAGTTCTTTATATTTAAATATAGCAAAAATATTTTCAAAAAAGTAATTACATTCCCTTTTCTGAGCACTAATGTATTCATCAAAGCACTAATCCAACATAAAAATCTCTTTTCATAATGTCATTAATGAGTTATTAAAATGTTATCTTTTTCTTCTAATCATAAATATGAGGAGGGTTCTCTAAAAAATGAGAGTCAGTTTCCCAGGGAAAGAGAAGTATGTGCAGGATTCCCTGCTCTAAGACTCAATACTGTTCAGCAATGGTTGCGCTGCTTCTGAAAAACTTTCAGAGATCATTCTATGACTGTGAGTAGTAACTACCACTACTATGTAGTTCTTCTGTGATCTGTAGTTCTGGTGATCCGTTTGCATTTCTATGATAAATCCATAAGTAAAGGTACATTTTTTGTGTGGGGGCAAAGTAAAAGCATCTCCCACATCAGTAACAGTGAAGGAAACTAGCACTTAAAGGTCTTTCTGAAGGTGCTTTTTGGTGAGCAGGACAGCACATTTGTACCTCCATGTATTTGTCGATGTACATTGTGAGAATGACTGCCAAAGAATGATGAAAGGGATAAAAGAAATGCTATTTATGACCCAAGCTTTCTTTTAATGTAATCCTAACTATAAACTAGGAAAGCTGATGGAATGGTTTGCACTCCCTTTGACAAAATCTGAAACTAATGAACCCTTGTCAACAAAGCTGCCTGGAAATCACAAGGCTTGGAGTCAGTGAAGTGTCTTCTATTTTGGAGGAAGTCTCCCTTTGTTAAAGTGCTGCTTAATGTAACGAGCTTTGAGACATTACTAGTTAGTTGGTTTTAGTAAAATGCATTCTCAATGCATCAAAAGCCATTTTCACTGCCATAAATAAAAGTGAATACTTCATTTTACAACATATTCATTTATAGGGAAGAGATGCTTTGAACTCTGTTCCTCCCTGTTGCCAGCTGCATGATTCTGGGCAACTCCCATAACTTCTCTGAGGCTCAATTGCCTCATCTCTGTAATTAAAAACCTACACTTCATGGGATGTTATGCAAATTAAGTGAGATAATTCATTTTCCATTAGTGCCTGGAACAGAGCAAGCACATAATAAATGATAGAGGTGAGAGCTATTAACTTTAATAATTATACAAAATTAATTGTAATATAAACAATTACCAAAATAATAAAGGACTTCAGAACTTAGGAAGATGTGTCACTATTATTAAACTAACCTAGTGGTTCAATCCTAAGTAGCATTCTTCAAACTTGACAACAATGGGATTCAATAAGCATTGAACAGTTATGACATATGGGGCCCAGGGTAGGCCCTGGCATCATTAATAATGCTGGCTCTTTCTCTAAGAAGTGGGTGTTATAGCAGGGAACTGGACACACATGCTCCTACTTCTACTTCTAGTAATAAACACAAATGCAGTAATAGTTGACTGTTGGGTGCTTACTATATGGTAGGCATCATATTTCAGCACTGCATCTACGTTTTCTCGTTTTCAGTCAAAAACAACCCTATGAAATAGTTACTATCATTTCTATTTTATAGATGGGAGAACAAAAATATAGAGAACTTAAGAAACTTGCCCAAGGTCATCCAGCCAGTAAGTGATGGTCCAGGATTTGAATTTCTGGCAATCTGGTGCAGGAGCCAGAAACCTTAACTACTATGTCACCCTACCTCTTATATTTTAAAAACATTCAATGGTAATAATGTTTATTGAGATCTTACCACCAGTGAGGCCCTAAAGATACAGGGAGAATAAATCAGACCTGATTGTTGTACTCTGGATTTTGAAATCTAGTAGAGAAGACAACTATTAATCATATAACTGCAAAAATATATACACAAGAGGTATGATAAATGTTAGGAAAAAACTGTAAGTGTTAAGTAAGGAATTTATAATGTGCACAATATTACTGGAGAACATACACAAGGCAAACATATGTGAGAACAAATGCTTTTAACTCTTTCCTACAAACTTTGGTCATGTTTCAATCTAACTGGGTTACACATGAAGGACATTATTGACTAATTTTAGGGTGTGTGCCAAACAGGAAGGGGTCTGCTGGAACATTCTCTGGGAGCAGAAGTGCTAGCAGCACTAACTTTTTTTCCCCTTCTACCGAGCTGGCTTGGGCTGGTGGGTGTCATTCCTGATACTCTCTGTCTACTGTGCATATCATAGTTAAACTGATAAAAACTAATGATATAATGAAATAATGAAAGCAGCCAGAGACAAGTGACATATCATATATATGGAAAAAAAGATATGATGATTCAGAACTTACAGAAAAAACAGAAGAGACCAGAAAACAATGATATGACAGTTTTAAAGGAATAAAAAAAAAAAAGAAAAATGAACAACAAATTACTGTAAACACAGAATTCTTTACTCATTAAACATATCCCTCAAGACTGAAAGCTATATAAGTGAAATAAGCCAGGTGGAGAAAGACAGATACCATATGATTTCAGTTACTTGTGTAATCTAAAAACAAAGCAAAACAAAATGAACAAAATAGTAGCTCATGGACACTGAGAAGTGACTGGTGGTTACCATGGGGAAGGAGTTGGGATGGGATGCCTTAAAACAGCATATCAAAATAAAGGAAGTAAAAATTAACAGAATTAACAGAAGAAATAATCCTCTAGTCAGAGATTTTAACATCCCTCTCTAAGCATTTGATGAAACAAGACAAAAATATTTGTAAAGATATACATGATTACTAAAACAATCTTTAAAATAATCAATCACCTTGACTTCATTGATATTTGTAGAACCTTATTGTAAAAAAAACCCATAAGACATACATTTTTTTCAAGTGTAAGATATGTATTTTTTACATTCTTGTAAGATATATTTTTAAGTGCATGTAACCTTCACCAAGATGCTCATATTTTCTAGAACAGAAAAGTACCATTATGACTTGAAGGTAGGCAAAGGTTTCTTACAACAGAGAAAGCAATAGCCATAAAAGAAGATAATCAATAAATTAGACCTTCAAAAATGAAAATCTTTTGATTTTAAGAAGACACCATGAAGAAAATGAATAGTCAAGCTTCAGGGCAGAGAAAATATTCACAAAGCATGTATCTGACAAATGTTTGACATGCAGACTATAAAGCATTCCTACAATTCCAAAAAAAAAAAGATAACTCAATAGACAATTTGGACAAATGATCTGAAAAGACACATCAAATATATATATATAAAATGAGTACATATTTTTCAAGGCAACAAGCCTTGAAGAGTGCCCCAAATCATTAGTCATCAGAGAAATGCAGATTAAAATAAAATGAGGTATCATTGTATAAAAAAGACAAATATTCTGGAAAATCCAAATAAAGTAAAAAAAACAAAAACAAAAGCAACTTACATTGAAATACATAAAAAATAAGATGAAACATTGATAAAGGATTGATAGGTAGCTCTCCATATGATAAAGTACATAGAGTAAAATGTTAATTATATAATCTGAGTGGTATGTGTGTTCATTGTAAAATTCTACTATCTTAAAATTTTCATAATAAAATGTCGGTAGAAATATATAAGTAGGAAATCAATGTAGTTTTATTTGCATTGAAAACTTATCTAATATACCAGATCTTGTTTTCTAAAAATAAGGAACCAGTACTCCTTGGACAAATGGCTGATCCCAGATCCATGACAGGAAATGTACAAGGTAAGTTCAAGATTAATGAGTACTTATTAAAAGTACACAGAAGCCAGTTTGAAAAGTGTCCCACAGGCCAACTGTGGGACATTTTAAGCAAATAATAAACAAACAAAGGACTTAAAATTCTTTGAATTATAAAGGAACCCATAAGTCCATGATAATAGTGAAAAGAAGATGGATGGATGGGTAGGATGCAATTCCTTTACAAAAAGATACCAGTTAATAAATATAGAAGAAATGTTAGAATTAGAAAATTACTTTTTTCCATCCTCAGCAAAATAATTTATTGAGAAAACGATCATCAACATATATTTACAACATTACTAGGTGAGAGGTGCTGGGGAACAAACTACTTAGTCACTTGTTGCAAAAGATTAATCAATTACACATGGAGAAAGGTAGTTTTACAATGGAAAATCTGGCAGACACCACTTCAACCAAGTAATGAAACTCAGCATCATCAAATAATGAAATAACTCAACATTAAAAGCTTTCTGTTGTGACGCAATGGGAAGCACACAACAAAAAGATTAAACTCAATTTATTAATGAAGGCACAATCAGGGAAATCTAGACTGTGGGACATTCCATAATAAAGGCTGGCAAACTTCTCCCGTACAGGCCTGAATAGTAAATATTTTAGACTTTGCAGGCTGGGAAGTCTCTGTGCAACTGCTCAACTTTGTGTTGTGGTCCGAATGGGTATAGCTATGTTCCAGTTTAACTTTATTTACAAAAATAGTTGGTGGGCCTTGACTGACGGGCTGAAGTTTGCCCATCTGTGTTCTGTCCAGTGATGACTGTCCAGAAGTCTTCAAAAAATGTCGTATATCATGAAACAAAATGAAAAAAAGGCAAGATGACTGTTCTAGATTAAAGATATGGGTTTTAGTAGGGACAATGGAGAAATGTGAATAAGGACTAAAAATTACATTGTATTTATTTTATCAATTCCTTCAGTGTGATAATGAGATTAAGATAGTGTCCTTGGTTTCATGAGATCTATACTGAAAATATGATGTCTGCAAATTATTTTCAAAAAAGGAGAGATAAAGCAGATGAGGCAAAAAGATAAAAATAAAATAAGCCACCTACAAATCCGTGTTCATCAATAAGATGGGTATCTCGGACAAAAATTCAACAGTTCACTGAAAAGAAAACTGATGGCTCAAGGGGCAATACATAATGGAAATTTTCTTGAAAAATTGTAATTTTTGAAACTTCAAGGAATATAATTACATTTTATTGTGCCAAAAACCATTTCTAAAGTTTCCAAACAGGAAGTAAGATGGATTTTGTCAAGGATGTTAAAATGCAACACTAAAGTGGTTGTTTCATCTCCATTTTTGATCATGAAGAAAAGAATAATCTCATAGGCAGCCTTTCATTTTGCTAAGGTCTAATCAATAAACATGAAGCTATACTTCTATCTGCACTGTCAAAGCCTATAATCAATGTTCAGCAAAAATATTTTTATGATTAGCACTTTATGAGAAAAGATCCCTAAACTTTCTCAAAATATCATAAACTCCACATGTCGCAAACTAAACTTATTCTCTTCCCACCCCTTCAAATAAGCTCCTTTTCCTTTTCTCACCTTGATGAAAGCCAGAAACATCTACCCACTTTGACCTGGAAGTCAGTCCTCTGTTCCCTTGCCATTTACCAAGTCCAGAGGCTTTTATTTATCTACTTTACCTCCCCACCTCTTTGCTTTAGTCTTCGCCCACTTCTGATTTGAACTATAGCCTCCTAATGAGTCTCTCCTTTTCAATCCACTCTTTCTGTTGACAGAGGTGATCTGATCTTATTCCCTGATTAAAAGTGTTCAATGGCTTTCCGCTTCATATACTTTATAATCCAGACTCTTTGGTTTTGCATAAATTGCCCCAGACTATTTCTGCAGGCTCATTTCTTGCCACTTCCCTAGATACACTATACCTTGTAAGACCAAGATTTTTGCTAGTTTATAAACATGCATGTTCTCTCCTGTACTCCTTCCCTCTGTACATGCTGTTCCCTCTGCAACACACCCTCTTAAAACACTTAAATTCTGTCTTGGCTACTTAGTTCATAAGTAATCTCTCTATTACTTCAGGCATAGTAGTAATTACCTGCCTTCTTCCTTTGCATACTATAATTTGGAGAAGATTATAACCCCTCATTTATGCACCAAATTCTACCTATTTGCTAATGATTCTCAAATTTGTATCTTTGTCCAGACCTCTCTTCTAAGCTCCAAATCTACATCCAACCATGATCTTCAGTCAGCATCGTCATTTGGAATACAAAAGCAGAGAGCTTGTGAGCTCACAGCAGGGACAGGGATCAAACCGTTAGATATATGGCCTCCAACCAGCTTGTTCCCCAGACTAGGAACTGAAGTTATCTTGGACACAATCCTTTCATCTCTCTCTTACAACAAATCCATCACCAAGTTCTAATACTGTCAGTAATAACGATCTCAAGTAGGTCTATTTTCTTCATCTCTACCCATTCCAGGCTTCCATAAATTACTGCTTGAACAGCTGCTATTGCTTCCTAATTGGTTTTCTCACTTCCACTTTTAACTGTCCTCACAAAGTAGCCAGATTTATATTTTCTAAACATAAATTGGTTACAGGTTTCCTTATTGAAAGTGTATCAATGGTTCGCATTTCATTTTGGCAAAACCCCAAATTCCTAATAGCCTACAAGGCCCTTCTTCAGCCTCTGCTTCTCTCACTGGGCTTCAGCCTCCTCCCAGCAGCCTCCATTCAGTTATTGTAGCCCAAAGTCCTCTCGTGCTGCTACAGTGTTCGAGATTCTGTTACTCCATTTCTCACCTCCTTTCATTCATCTTTGGTCTCACAGGAAATGTAACTTCCTTCAAGAGCCTTCCTGATGCATCAGCTTAAACCTATATAACCCTGTTAACTATATAACCAGTTAAATATATAACCCTGGTTATACATGGTCATTGGGCTCTATTTTCCTTCTCAACAATTAACACAATTTATGAGTGAATATTTTAGTGTTAATCTATGTTCCTCACTGGATTGAAAACCCCATGTACTAAATTTAATATCTAAATGCTTAGCTTCTAATTGTCTGTCATATGATAGACAATTAAATATTTTGAAAATATAAATTAATAATGTAGGCTAAAATAACACAGGCTAAATGCCTGGTAGGACAAGAGAAGAAATAATCAAAACAGACATGACTCAGCAGGGGATGACAGAAAGAACTAATATCAGAAGGTAAACACATGCAAAATATGTAAGCAAAATCATTATGATACAGTTGAAACAGAGTCAACTGCAATATCATTCATAATTTATATGTTTACATTCTACTTAAACCAATTTTCAAAGCCCAATATTAACTCTAAACTGAGACTTTGGCAAGCTATGTTTCTATCCTGAGTCTATAATGAAATAATATAAAAAATTATTCCTTTGTGCTTCCTTTTTCTTTAAGGACATAATATTTTTGTTGTGAAAATGAATAATAAAGATTAAAATTTAAACTTAAGGGGGAAATAATTTGAAAAGTACAGTATTATCATTCTGTAGTATGAATGAAATGGGCAAATGAAAAAACTGCCCAATGTCAGACCAACAGCATTAAAACAAAAATACAGAATTGTTCTTATTGGTTATTCTGTTCTAAAATCTATTAATTAGATCATAGACTGATTAATTTCTTAATGTACACCTGTTCTTTGGTCATGTTCATTCTTTATTCACAAATCTTCACTGCCAATATTTTTAACGTATAATTAATTCAAACAGAAAAATACTTAAGAAAAACACTAAGATTGTAATTGAGAGCTAATTGGAAAAGTGCATTGAATTGAAAGATACCTCTCCAAAGAGGAAATGTAAATAATAGTAAGCCTATATACAGAAATACATAGAAATGCATTAGCAATAAATGAACTATGCAATTCAGAACTGGCTCATAGACAATGATTAGATTTATAACACCTAATGCTGGTATGGATGTCTGCAATTTGCACTCATATTTTCCAGTGGCTGTGTAAATTGTTACAAGTCTGGTAAAAATTTAACTTAGCAATAGGTTTTAAGGACCATAAAAATAGTATTAATAGTAATAGAGGTAGAGAGGGGGGAGTTAGCTCTTTGATTCTTTCCTACACTCTTTTTATTTTTCAATGTTATTTGATTTTATAATCAAGAAAAGTTAACAAAAAAATCTTCAATGGCTCCCCAGTCTATTTAATAATTAAATTTATGAGTATCAATCTACTCAAAGTCCTCCTCAGTTTATTTCCATTTTCCCATTGAATTGTCTCTTATCTAATTTTTTTCCCTTGAGTTTATCTCACCTCTTACACTGCACTCCACCCGTAACAAGGCCCATCATAGCAGGACCAATGGTGGTGCTCATTTCAAGTTTACTTAGTTGAATGAACAAATCTTTTCTCTTCCTGAACATTTTTTGGCTGGCTCCCTCTGGGGAATGATATATTTTAGTTAAAGAAATTTGCAAGAGAGATTATATTCCCATAAAAAGACTATTTTTAAGAGTAGGAATCAATTTAATTTGGAAAGAGGAATTAAATAAAGTCAATGGGGACACTATATCAGTAATCTTTTTTCTTTTGTAGACATAAATTAACTTGTTTTCTGCTTTACCAAATGTCTCTTAAAATATAAAGTACAATTGCTCTGATATATCAGTTTAAAGGAATCAGGTTATATTCCATAGCTAGAATTTTGTTTTCTTATTTAAAATTCATTCCATTAATATTTAAGATGCAAAGTAAACTTGAAAATTCTCAATATTGGTTTTCAATAAAATTACTAGGTAAAGCTAATGATTTTGATTATGAGAATTAAGGCAGCATTTAGTGATGGCTTTAAGAATCTTCTCTACAATTTATAGGGTTATTTAATGTCTATACATTCTGCACACAGGAGTCCCCAACAAAAGACTTTACATCTGCATCTGACAGTGTGGGGCAATGAAGAAACATTTGTTATCACAATGAGCAGAAAGTCCAAATTTATGTGTCATGATGACAGAAACATACCATGTCATTTTCCATAGCAATAGCCACATTGTAGGTAGCTGTTAGATTCCTGGGATAGTCCATGAACACCTATTTAAATTATTGCATTGAGAATTTGATAGGCTAGCCTGATAGAGTACTGTATTTCAAAAGCTTAGGTGACATAATATAAAATGATTTTCTGAATGGCAGATAAGAGTAGGAAGTTGTGTGCAATAGCATGTCTTTACAGACACACATGCCTAATGTTGGTAACTAAGCAGAAAAACTTAGTTACTATAAAAACAGTTCAGAGCTTTAGCACTTAAAAAAGACCTTAAGTTGTGGGTTAAGAAGAAAAATAAGAAGACAAGAAGATAATTTTTACTAGGCCCTACATGCTTATTCCATGCCCCATGCAATATATGATATTTAATTCTCACAACTGCTCTGCAGAGGAGGTAGTATAACACAATATAGCACACATAGGACCACAGAAAAGGGAGGCAACTGAGGGTAGACAGTTTGAGCTTTAGATCAAGTGTATGTGGCACTCATCTATGCAACCTTGGGAAAGTTAACTTGCCTCTCAAAGTGTCCATTTTCTCATCTATATAGGAAGAAGGAAAATGCAGTAGGATGTTATTGCTGTTTACCAAATACTGATAAAGTTCCTTTTAGGTGCATCAAAGGGTTGCATTTCCTGTTCCCACTGTGGCCGGGTAGGGCAATGTGATTTGTTCTGGCCAATGAGTTATGAGCAAACATGATGGAATTACTTCTGGGCCACAGCATTTAACCCTCAATGAAAGATCCTACTGAACTTTTTCTTTTACCTCTGGCACAGTAACGGCAACATTCAAGATGGGTTGCTCTGTCAGTTTAGGTCCCTGAGTGACCAGCATAAACAGAGGGCCCCTGTCAATCTAAGTTGAATAGGCAGCATGAATAAGAAATAAATTAACAAAGATTCTGGGATTGCTTATTACTGAAGTATAGCCAAGGCTACATGGACTGATAAGGTCCTTTTTATCTTACAGTGTTGTGAATATTTAATGAAATAATATTGGAAGTATTTTTCACAGCCTAACATACAGTAAACACTCAGTAAGTGCCACATATATTATTATTACATGTTATTGTCTCTTCTTTTATAAATTAGAATACTGGGATCACAAAATATTCTGTAATGTGCCTAAGGATACATTACATGACAGAGTTGCTTCTGTAAGACTGTAAAGCCAGAGATCTTTTCATCAAAGTCATCCTTCTCAAGTCATCTGATCTAGTAAAAAATAAAACCCCTCTAGTAATTATCTTTTTGGTCATATATGTGCCTTTTCAGTTGTTACCAAACACCTTCTTTCTTTGTATAAAAATTAATTTCCTTTTATTCTTTAAATTTGCTTTTTTGGTTTATTTTTGCTGTTTATTTTGTTAATATTTTGTTACACAGAATAGCAATGCAACATTTAACAATCAAATCTCTCTACAGTTTGGCTGCAACACACCTTTCAGAATTTATCTTCTATTACTTCCTACATAAGCCTACTACTCAAGCTAGCCTGGTCCATAAACACTGATCAAAATGTTAGATGCTCATTTTCTCCTTCTAGTCTTTGCTTATGCCATTCTAACTGAAACCGTTCCTCTGTCCACTTTTCTAATTCTTTTTAGAAATTTGACTTAAATTCTGTTTCTTCCACAAAACCAGCTCTAACCAATTTACTAGCACATAAGTTCTATTCTGTTATATGAAACATAATTTCATGTGATTTTATAAGATAGTTATATACTGCAGGGCCATAAAACCTGGACATTGCATTTCTCAGAATCCCTTGCCAGTTCTGGTTAATTTCTTCCAATGAGGAACTCCCATGAGATCTGGAAGGCAGAGCAGAAAATGACCACCTGTGGGTATTATAACTGACTAATGGAACTGACCAAAATCAACTGATCAGAAGCCAATTATGTGTTCATGTTTTTGAGGGAATTTACTATCAACCCCTCTCAAACTACCACAAACGAACTATCAACCTATCACCACTACCACAAAACACATCAGACTAAGAAAAAGTCTTTTCAGTTCAAGAATTAAAAAACAACCAGAGTCATCAAATTTCCATGAATAGGTGGCAAGCTGTAGTTTAAGGAAGGCATGCTTGCTGTACCCACTTGAAAGGGAATAATGAGAAGGACAGAGATTTGAAAAAGTGAAGGCAACAGCCAGAGAGAAAATGGACAACAGCCTTCCTTGTGGAAAGCAGAATCTAGGCCCAATCAAAGCACCTCCACTACTTCCTGGGCACTTGTTATGTGTGTGAATGGGATTGTTTATTGTTCCATAGAAAGAGAGACAATCTGTCCTTTTATTTCACAGAATCTCTGACCAAGAGGAACTGTGTCTGGACCTAATGGAGAACTGATGTATCTCCCAGAAATTCTGAAGCTTGAGCTTGTTCTAATGACTGACTGGCTCTTGGGAGTGTAACCCTTGCAGAGAGACTGAGTGTGTTTTCTGCATGCTAAGAGAAAAGGAAAAATATATTTGCAAATAGAGGACAGGCTGTGGCAACAACATTGTTATGTATTCACCAACTCCTATGTCATTTTCCTCTTTCTGGGCACAATGCAAAATATTTTCCAGATTCTCATGAATGTTACTGAGTTCTGGATGTGAATAGGAGTTTGGGGCAGTTAGGTGTCTGTGAACTTTGCATGTGCTTTTTCTTTCTCACTGCCTAGATTAAGTCCTCTTTTTAGATGATATAACTGAAAGAAGAAAGGCTGTGCCTTGAATCGCTGCAGAGAAGCTTGCTGCTTAGGAAGCCTCCCCTCCTGCATCAGACTATGACAGGAGAAGAAGTAAACTTTTTTGAACAAAGTCAGGTATGTTATGGGGATGTTTTGTTACAGCAGTCAGCATTAATAACCTTGATTAGACTTTGGTTATAATTGTAGAAAAGGGAAAACCAAGGGATACTGGAATAAGAAGAAGAGGCTAGTGAGATTTTTAGGGTTAATAAAAACTCACGGCAACCAGGCTAAGATCTGGTTGTTTGCAAAATAGGACAGTGAACCCCAAGGTAGATTGAGATGAGAAAAATCAGTCTAGCACATGTGATGTCTTACTTTAGTTGTTTGTATCACATCCATTCTCCTATTCTCCTAGTTCCTTGAGGTAAAAGACAGTGGCTTTTTAACTTTGCATCCCTAGCACCTGGCACAGGACAAACGTGATGAAATGTCCAAACTGAGCCTAAGTTTCAGGTTGTCTGTCAAAGAGGCAGATATGCAAGGTGAGATGAATCAGGCCGGGGAAGTTCAGGGATCAGGTATCAAACCCAGTGTTGGGAAGGTGGGTACTCAGGAGCAGTGAGTCCAGGCTGGCTCCACACTGGGCCTTCCAACAGTGCTCATCTAGATGCTCTCCAGAGGTCCTTGCCTAGGGTTACAACTGCTTACAGCATCTGGGAAGAGGCCAAGTATAGAGGTAGGACTAAATGAGCCAAATTAGTAGATTAAGAGATTAGGCAGGTACACCCAGATACATAGTCATATATATATATATTTTAATTAAAGTATCACTGATATACAATCCTATGAAGGTTTCACATGAGCAACATTGTGGTTTCATCATTCACCCACATTATCAAGTCCTCACCCTCTCCTATTGCAGTCACTGTCTATGTGTAATAAGATGCTATAGAGTCATTACATGTCTTCTCTGTGGTACACAGTCATATTTTGTATTATTATTTAAAATAACTAATCCTGTATTATTTTTTACTTTATAGTATATGTGTATGTTATAAAATACCACAGAACACAGGAAAATACAATCCAAATAAGAGAATCTGCCTGTCATTAATTCTAAAGATATTCCAGGAATTCTTCAAATAGATTAGTGGTGATTTAGGAAACCAAATAAAGAATATGCTTATAATAAATAGAAGATTTAGTCATGGATATAACTCTAATGATAAATGAACAAAGTTACTCATTTTTAAAAATCTTATGCTACTAAGCACTAAAGAGACAGCTTTGCAAAGTGATTGCCAAGATAATGGAAGAGGCAAAGAGAAACAGTTGTGTCATCCAGCACCTTCAGTGGAGTTGGCAAGCTATCAGACATTTTCTAGCTAGTGAAATAAGTATGTATTCATGTACACAAACATAGGAGGAAAATGCAGATGGGAAACTATTGTAAGAAAAGCTCAAAAAGAGACAAATCAAGAAAAGATACACATAAATGCCTAAATCTTAAATTCCAAATATAATTATGTGTGTAAGACCGGACGTACCAGAGGAAGGGACGGGTCTCACTGGAAGAACCGAAGTCGAGCTAAATAAGGAAGAGAACAGTGAATGTCACTCAAATGATTCAACGGAAGGTCCCTAGCCGCAGGTCCCACCTAGAACACACATCGCAGTACTCTCTCCCCAGCAACCCAGCATGACCAATCATCAGTGATCATGACACCACACCAGCCAATTAGTTCTGTCCACGGTACCCTCAGAGCTCTCCCAGCATCCTTGATAAGCCTGTCTTTCCTCCTGCTGGGAGCGACTTTCCTGGCCCATGGATACGTGGACCGGTGAGCCTCGCCTGGGATTGTGCTAATAAATTTTTTTGGCTCCTTTGTTGCCGCTTGCCTGGTCTGGTTTCATTTACCTTACGTTTGGTGTTGAAACCCGGGAGGATGGTGCGGGGTCCTGGCAGGCTTTCCCCTCCTCTCCCGACCCAGGACCTCTCTCCAAAACAGGACGTGATCCCAGGGCCTCAGACAACTTGATGAGTACCTCATCCCTGCTCCCTCCTCCTACCCTCTGCGGGGCACCCGGTCCAAAATCACAGCTGCAGTGATCACCCTTCTTGCCTGTGCCTATTTGGCTCCAGTATAGTGGAGATGCCCCTATCTCTGGATCACCAAACCTGTTTTTCCCATCCCTAGCTGGAGTGGATCCAGGATACTGGACCTACTCATTTAGGGACCTGGTGATGGAGGAAATAGTCATGGGAAGACAGCACTCAAAACCTGAGGCACAGACCCCACTGAGGTGTCTTATTTCCCATCTCACTACTCGGGGCTTATCTGAGGATATCTGTAAACGGAAGCTGATCTGATCTTCCTTTGCTCCTGGTCCTGCCCCCAATATCCTCTGGATAACCAGTCTCGCTGGCCCCCCGAGGGAACTTTTGATTTCGGCCTCCTCACTGATCTCAGCAACTACTGTCACTGGACTGGGAAATGGTCTGAGGTTCCCTATGTCCAGACCTTTTGGGCATTGCGCTTCCAACCAAACCTCTGTGTCAAGTGTTCCTCAGCCTAGGTCCTCCTGGCCAATCCCCCAATAGGGGCTACCAATCTCTCACTGTGCTGGAATCTTCCTTTACAGATCCCCCAGAAGACCTTGGCCTCCCTCCTCCAGCCCCTACCCCTCCTTCTCCTTCTCTCCCATCTCCTTCTCCTCAACTGTCTGCCCCTTCCCAACCCCCTCCTTATTCACCCTCTGGTGCCCAGGCCTCTTCCGTTCAGGCCTCTTCTGAGCCTACCCTGTATCATCTCCCATCTCACCCCTCCCCTATCCATCCCCCCACCAAACTGCCATCTTTAATTCCTCCTTTGTCTTTGACTTCAGCCCACCCCCCAAGTTCAGTCAATTCCCTTCCCCCACCTGCTTCTGTTCCCACCACAGGGACACAACCACCAGCCTCCGGTCCTACTGACGTCACATCTAACTCCTCTATTTCCGGCCTTACTCCCGCCCCCCACAAGTTATACCCCCCTCTTCCATCATTGCCGCCATCTTTTCCTTCTACTACATTGCTTCCTACCCCCACCCCACTGCCATCTTATATCCCCATGCTGCCTCCTAACTGGGCCAGCCCTCCGGTCACTAGATCCTGGGCCCGATTATTGGCCCTCTTCGGGAGGTGGCTGGCACTGAGGGATTGGTTCGAGTACATGTCCCCTTCTCCTTGGGAGAAACGTGCTGCTTCTATATATGCAAACCAGTCAGGGGGTAATTAGAGACACCATGGCAATGGTGAGACAAAATCTCCAAGAAAGAGAATGACAAAGAACTGAGACCTCGGTTTTCCCAATACCAGGATGGTGGAATTCCCATCTAATGACCTGGCTCCTAAATATCTTAACTCCCCTAGCCATCCTTCTTATTCTTCTATTACTCACCCCTTGTCTCCTCGGATTTTTTCAACAGCAACTGGTGGAAATCTCCTGAGTAACAGTTAACCAGATGCTGTTACACCAGTACTCGCCCCTTCCCTCCGAACCACCCCTGGCCACATACCAGCTGTAACTTCCCCACACTGCCCCTCCTCAGCAGGAAGTAGCTAGAATGAGCCAGTGCCCCCTATGACAAAAAGGCTGGAATGTAAGACTGGAGTTACCGGAAGAAGGGACGGGTCTCACTGGAGGAACCCGACTGGAGTCAAATAAGGAAGAGAATGGCGAATGTCACTCAAATGATTCAACAGAAGGTCCCTAGCCACAGGTCCCACCTAGAACATGCGTCACAGTACTCTCTCCCCAACAACTCAGCATGACCAATCATCGGTGATCACAACACCCACACTGGCCAATTAATTCTGTCCATGATACCCTCAGAGCTCTCCCAGCACCCTTGATAAGCCTGTCGCTCCTCCTGGTGGGGGTGACTTCCCTGGCCCGTGGATATGTAGACCAGTGAACCTCGCCCGGGATTGTGCTAATAAATTTTTTTGCTCCTTTGTTGCCACTTGCCTGGTCTGGTTTCATTTACCTTACAATGTGTTTAATGTTTATTGAACTCTTTTCAAAGGAAAAATGTAATAAATTTGACTAGATTCTTAAAAGAGCAAACTCCCATTACTATAGACATAGAGACACACACTCTCTCTCACTGTTTGCTTATGGGATAAGAGAAAAAATTGACTCCCTTGTTCATTCTCAAGTATTTATTGAAGGTTCACTATGTATCCAGTATTGTGAAAATATTCACCCCCCCACCAAAAAAATGGGGGGGGGGGAAATAGAAGATTACATGACTCTAAAAGACAGTTTTCTAATGTAATAAAGGGCACTCAACATCAAAAGAGGATTTTAGTAAATAGAGCAAATATACTAAAAAAAAATCAAGTTTCAGTATCACATCACATGGAAAATGTATTTAAAAGTATATGTCTATGGAGAAAAAGAGACTAGGGACCGTAGATTGAATCATTTGAGTGATCTGCTTAAGAATAACAGATCTAGAGAAGAAAGGAAATAATAACAATCAGGGATCAATGAAATGGGTAACAAAGATATAACAGAGAGTTAACAATATTAAAAGCTATTTCTTTGCACAGACCAGTAAAACAGGGAAATTCTCCGGCACGCCTAAGCAAAAGCAAATAAGAAATGGTCCCAACACATAGTATTAGAAATGAAGAATTGGTTTATAACTACAGATAAAATAAAGACATAGAAAGAAGAGGAAACACTGAAATATTTTATGCTGATAAATTTAATTGGTTAAAATAGGGAATTTCTTAGGAAATGTGAGTTCTCAAAATTCAGAAGAAATAGAAAACATGAGTAACACTATAAACATTAAAGAGACTGCATTAGATAGAAATCAACTTGCCAAAAATATTTAAAAACAAAGTTAAAAACAAATAAACCAATAAATCCCATAGGACCCAATTTTATAGGTACATTCTGCCAACTATTGAAGGAACTGAGAATCCTCATATTAAACTGTTTTAGAGATTAGAAAAGATTCTCCTCAACCATTTTATTTGGCAAGCATAACTCTTATACCAAAATTAGATAAAACATACTTATTAACATAGATGCAAAAATACTAAACAAAGTATCAGTTATCCAAAACTTGCAAGGTATTTAAAAAATATGTATCAAGGCCAGGTTCAGAACTGGTTTATTCCAGTAATGCAGTATTGATTTAAGGTAAGAAAAAAAATCTATCAATATAACTTCCCACAATAAAAGAGTACAGGAGAAAAACCATGCAGATCCTAAAGAAAACATTTGCTAAACTGTAACATTCACACAAGATAAAAATTCTTAGCAAACTACAAATATAAGGAAATCTCCTAAGCTTAAAAGGCATATTCACCAAACACCTACAGTAAACATCATAAACCTAATTCAGTGTAAATGTAAAGAAAAACATATATGAAAACACAGTGACACTAACTACTTTCATATGAAAACAAAAGAAGAAATTAAATAATTTATTTGTTAATTTGCCAGTCTTTATTGAAGGTCTGCTTTGTATCTGGTATTGTGAAAGAATTACAAAAAAAAAAAAGCTGAAAAAAAAAGAAATATTCTATGATAAAACTTAGAAGTCAAATGTAGAAACTTTCCCTTATCATCAGGAAGCAACTCATTAAGCATGCTATCACCATTTCTATTTAACCTTATGCTGGAGGTCCTAGAATACAGCACACACACACACACAGACACAAGTGGTGGAAGGCTTGAAAAAGAATGAACAATGCTCATTATTTGCAGATGAATTGATTAACAAAATATTAGAATTAATGAGGATTTGTCAAGCTTTCTAGGTATAAAATCAACCATAAAAATCAGATTCAACGCTACATATCAGCAACAAAGTTGAAGATATAATAAGCATTCCATTTATAATATCTATAAAATGTGAGCTACCTAGGACATTTAAGAAGAAAGTCATAATTTTTTTAAATCAAAAGACATTAAAGGGGATCTGAGCAAATGGAAAGTTATATAATGGTCATAGACAGAATACCAATTCTCATGGAATTTATCTATCAATTCAATTTAACTTCTAAGTAAGACTTCCCATGAAACTTGAAAATACTCAATTGCAAAAGCAATGGACCAAGAATGGCCAAGATAATTTTCAAGAAGGAAAACAAAGTTGAAGGAACTTGTCTTACCAGATATTGTTAATAAGACATTGTGATAATGACACAAGATAAACAAATAGAGAAAGCAACAAATACAGCCCAGAAACAGATATAAAAATTTTTATGTTTAATAGAAATGATAGTCTGAAAAGTGTAAAGAAAAAAAATGAAGTATTGAAAAATATGCTAAATTGATTTTCATATATAAAATTAGACTCCTTCTTTATGTTTTACACAATTCATTTTCAAGTGGATTAAAACCTATGTATATGTAAAAGCAAAACAAACTTTTGAAAAACAATAAAAAGACTTCCTTAATGACTTCAAGGTAGATGAGGATTTCTTTAAGAAGATGGAAAAAGTACAAAAACTAAAGACTGATAAATTTGACTACATTAAACTAAACACCTTCATACATCAAAAAGCCCTATATACAATATGAAGAGAAAACCAAGAAATTGGGAGAAAGTATTTATATATACTGACACATATAACAGCTAACAAACTCTTAAAAATCATTAAGAAAAAAGGCAAACACAATAGTAAAATTGGCAACGACAGAAGCAGTACACAGTGATCACAGATATAACTTACGTCTAATGAACATATGAAAACATGAACACAGTAGACACTATGCACATACATTGATCAGATAGACTACGTGACAGGAAAGGTACAAATTCACCCAGAAATCTCAGCGACATAACAAGGCAGAGGTTTGTTTCCTGGTCACAAATCAGACCCAGTATGAGCTGACAGGGGCTTAGCTCCACAGTCATTAAAGGGCCCATGGGCAGGAGAGCTGTGCACAAATTTTTTTAATTCTCTGCCCTTGAAGTGACACTTGGCACTTCTGCTTATAGCCTATGGGCCAGAAGTACTTGGCTGGCCTCACTTAATTGCAATGGGGCTGGGAAACATTGGACAAACACAGATATTCAGTGAACAATAAATGTCTCTGCCAGCACTTGAAATTAGAGAAATACAAATTAAGGCAATAGCAAGATGCATCTCACACTCATTGGGCTGGGGGAAACAAAAGCAACTCCGGTAGGAGTGAGGATATGAAAAATGGAAACAATCATACACACCTGTGGAACATGTAAATTGGCACAACATCCTAGTTTGCAGTGTTGGGACAAGTTAGAGATGTACATTCTTATAACCATACTTCCACATGTGCATAAAAGGTGTCATGTGAAAATTATTCACATTGGAGACAATCTAAATATTAAGACCTAGAATAGTATCTAAATAAACTATGGTATATTCTTATTGAAAGTAGATATTGATAGAGCATTGAACAGAAAAAAAGGAAGTTGCAGAAAGTGATGCACTGTTATACTTTTTTATATAAAATTTTGAAACCTGCAAAACTATAATATATATTGTATATTAGATATATAGGTATGCAGTTCACCTATAATTTCAAAATAATGTTATCTTAAGGGAGAAGAGATGGAGGTTAAGGTACGTTAGTCATAAAACTGTTCATACCCATTAATTCTACTATAGGTAATAAAACCTAAGAAAATGATACTCTTTAACCTTCAAAACTTATTCTTTATTAACACTTATATAGTAGTGTTTTATATCAATAATACATTAGAAACAGTCCCAAATATTCAAAACAACATATGAAATATGATGAGATACTACACATGAATTAGTACAGTGTCTGGACCTTGATCAGTGTTAGCTATCATCATCACCACTATTATCTCTACACTGTAACTATTACTTTTATTAAAAAAATAAGCATGTAAACTAGGTTGGTGCATGGAAATACAGCGAAAAATTTTAATTGGATAAAGTAGGATACTAATTAGAGAGTACAATTAACTAAACAAAAAACATATGTGTGTCCATTAATTATTTTAAAATAACTTGGAAACTTGATAAAATTTAATGTTTATTAGATTACTCTAATAATTTGCATATTGAAAATTAAGTTACATCACCACTAAATTTCTCAAAACCCTGCATTACTTAAAGTTTCTAGTTTACTTTCCTAAAAGGCATAGGTATTTAAAAAATATTTAAGGAAATATAAGTGACAACTAATCTCATTAATGAAGAAAATCATCACAAATGATTCATGGTCCCTGAAACCATTAATCTTTGAAAAGAAAAATAATTTAATAGTGCCTTTACAACCTACCTGTTTACTTGATACCCACATTATCTTTATCAGATGTTTTATAGTTAACATGACTTTGTTTTACTAAAGGAGACACCTATAAAAGCCTTAGGAGAATCCAACGTCTAAGACTATTATGTTTTTGTAATTCTAATTTTTTTTCAGTACAGTTTTATCCACTGATAAAGGTCAGGAAGGAAATAGAGTGTCTTTCATTTTATGCCTTCATTCCAGCACTGAATGAATCTGATATATATCTTCATACAATGACCTCACCTTGGATTTTTTTGCTGAGGTCAAGAACATAGCAACTACAGTGGGAAGTCTAGAGCATACCCCAAGGGAAGAGAGAAGGAAGATAGTTTTCTTCCCTCAGTTCACTGGATCCCTTTCAGGGTTTAAAATACTGTGACCAATAAATATTGGTTGTGAAACTTATTTAGAGCCATAGCACCTATGGCCTGTGTTTGGGAGAAAACGACTGTCTCCTCTCCTCATGATCATCCTAGGTTACAAGGAGCTGTGCCTTTCTATGTTCTTTTACATCTCCCTAAAAGTCTGTTTGACTTTCTCCTTGATATTATCTACTCCAGTTATTTGTTTGCATGTGTAGTTGACACAACAGTGGGTATTAAATGGTTATGAAAGTTATGTCCTTGAGCTTGCAGGCCTGGAGATCATTGCTCATCCAGGAAGTGTCATGGCACTGTGTAATGGAGGTGTCATTTTTTGTTCAGCTTGGACTCAAATCAAGATGTGGCTTTCCTACCTAAGGAAGAGAAATATAATCCTTCCCATTGCCAAAGAGCAGAGACAGCAGCTGGCAGAGGGAACACAGATGGGGTCATATGGCTTAGACTAGAGAAACATCTCCAGAGACAATGGACATATGTCATTTCTGGATTACCATTTTGCCTGGCTATGTAGGGATAAGAAATATTTAGCTGTCCAAGGTAAATACAGCTGTAACTAGAGATGTCTGAGAAAGACAGCCATGGAGGCCAAATGGAATAACACATCAACTGTATTTTGTAGGTGTTCTCAGCTTTAGTTTTCAAAGATCAACTGGAAGAAACAAGATCTTAAGATAAAACCTCTGTGAAGAGTTAGTGCCTTATCTCTTGTAGCTCACATGTTTTGTCTCATTTCTGGGATTTGAATTTGCAAAGATTTTAATCACACATGAACTAAGCAGGGATTAGTTTGCCTATGTAAACTAAGGCCACAAAGAAGCTGAAAGCTTAACCAAGGCTTAATCAATGAACTAATTTCTCTATTGAATTAGTCTGTTCATGAACCATAAAGTAAGACTGATAAAGGAAAATAAATGTACATTATTGATTCTGTATGCCTGAAATAAGCCAAATGGGATGAATTTCATAATAATCAAATCCTTTTGAATAATTTTATTTTCCTGATTCTCTTTTATTTAAAAAGTGATTCATCTAGGGTCTCTTCATGTAGAAGTAGTTATACCAACAGAATTAATAAGCAAATTTAACTTAAAAATTTTTCTCAAATACTATATTTTTTAAAGGCATTTGTTTGGTAAGTGTATTTTTGAAATAGAATTTTTATTAATTCACAGTAAACAAAATATCTACTATATATTAGATTTATTATGTCCTTGTATGAACAAACATATCAGTGAAAAAGTTACAAAAATAGTTTGAATTTGGAAAGGAAAGCATGATAGCTAAAACAATTTTCCAAAAAAAATCAAGGTGGAATATGTTTTATAAAAAAAGTTTAATTTCTTTTAAAAATAAACCATAGATTCTTACCATAATGAAGACAGACAATAAATAAATGACTCAATATTTCACTGATTTGTCTTTTAAAGGTAAGGCCAAGATTAATTTTATAGTCAATTGCAATTAAAATTAGGAAGTAGAATTCTTATAAATTCTGCCTATAATGGACTGAAGTTTAGATAACATTTTTTTCTTAGAACTGGGGAAAAAAATAGGTCACGGTGCCCAGGTAGAAATATTATATGTACCTAGCAAATAGGAAAAGTTCTACTCAAAAGAAAAGCTTAAAATTAAGAAAGGGTTTCTAAAATTAATATAATCACTTTTCTGGTTGGACAAAAGGCAAATTCTCATGACATATTTTAGGTTAAAGGAGTTTTTCTTTGTACTGGCAAAACAATTATGTGCTTTTAGGATTTTTCTTAATAAGGAAAACAAAATTTTACACATTAAACTCTTTGTTCTGTCATATGTATGACAGTTCTTATTTTCCTTATTAAATTTACTTAAATATTTTCCATTGATCATGTGTTATTTTTATAATTATGAAAGATCAAAGTGATTTCTATTTTGAAAAAAGAGAAATTACAGCTGGGCATTTTATTTTACCCCTTGAATTATCCAAGGAAAAATCTACTACATTTGACTATTTTCCTATGTTGTAGGCTGGAAACCATACTGAGCAGAAATAAAACCATCTATGAAAAATTATTATTGTCTATTAAATTAAAGGAGAGTCCTAAAATTTTTTGGATGAATATAAACTTGGACTAAATGTATTAAGTAAAAAGTGCTTTTTATACCACCAGACCTCCCTGTGCCGCCTCCACCAAAAAAACAGGGGGCAAGGGAAATGCAAGAAATAGAGAATGGAAGCACAAGAACATAATGAACCCTCGTAAACTTCTCACATGGTAGCCCAAACAGCAGATATAATTTACCTTGGTTTTTGGAGATGGGTTTTGCATGTCTCTTTCTAAGTCTTTTGTTAGAAAGATGGGGAAGGAGTTCTTACAATGGGCTTCCTATAAAAAAAATAGAAAAGAAACATTAGAGACTAAAGAACATCACCCCAACTGGAGATTACAATGTAGTGAAAGAAAATTTTAAAGATCGGGCATTTCTGGCTTGAGTTGTTCACATCAGAAGCTAGGGAGATTATAATGAGGAGTCAAAAATGTTTCCTTTCTTATTTGTCACCTTCAACAGTAAACTAAGATGAGATGGTGATAGAGTAGGTATGGGACATTCAGGATACATATATTAGAAATAGCCATTAAAAATCTCATCTACACTATTCTGTCACTTGCACATTCATAGATAACTCATCTCTTCTTTGGAGAATTGAAAAGTTTATTCTCCAAGATATCATCCTCCAAATTTAGAGTTGCCAACTTCCTCACAGTATTTTACAGATGGCTTCTGATTTTATAAATACTTTATCTTAGACAAATTCCTTTAGATAATATAACAAGCCACTACTGAATAATGTATTCCATACCAATATTTTAACTGAGGAAAAACACCTGAATATCTGTTTCCCAAATTATCATGCTTCTAAATCCTTGGTTCATAACACAATAGTACTTGCAAAAATAGAAGCAGAAATTACAAGGAGGCGGCTTACATGGATTTGGAGAGACTTACTATTTATTTTACATGATAAAACATTAATCTTGTTTTGTAAAAAAGTACTGTACAGTGTTACTTCTGAACCATTAACTTTGATAAACTATTCAAAGATGATTGTCTCTCTAAATAAGGAAAGAAAAAATACACAAGAGGAAGACTACAGACAACAATAATACAAAGGAGAAAATAAGTCAGATCTCTTTCACTTGCACCACAACCTTCATCCCTTCATCCCTTTTCTTCCCCCATCATCTCTATCATTCAATTATCTAAATCATAGTATTTTTTTTCCAGTTTACTTTAGGGTTAATTGATTACAATCTTTTAAACAATATCTTAGTCTACATACGTTATAATATTACTAACATTTGCTGGAATTACATTCACATTTCTAAAGGGGATGGTATATTGGCAGGATAAATGTCCCTAGAACAGTACTACTTACTACTAATAAATATTTACTGAATCTTAGGATGTATCAGGCACTGTGCTAAAGACTTTGTATTCACTATTGCCTTTTTTACCACCAACAGCCCCATGAGTTAGGTACTGTTATCATTCTCCTCTGAAGGGTAAGCACAATAAAATCTTATGGAAGTTAAGGAAACTTTCCCAGTATCACCCAGTACTAAAAGATGGTTTGGTATAACTTTAAGGCCTGAACTCTTACCACTTTTATATACTACTTCTTGGGCAATATACTTGACATCTTAAATCACTAAATTGTAGAGCCATAGTATTTTCAAGCCATAAGAGATTTTAAAGATCAACTGGTCTACCCCTTTTCCCAACCCTCCCCCTGTAATGATGTGCCCAAGATCATACAGAGTGTGGCAGAGCTGAGACACATGCCTGGGCCACAGGGATGTACATGGCACCTGTTCTCAGCATTGTGCTGGGGAACAATATTCCCAGACTCAGAGGAGAGCAAGAGCCTCTTGTAAGCTGGGGATAGTGAGCTGCTGCCAACATACTCAGCTGCCTGTGGCCCCATGTAGAATCCTATGTAAGTACCCAAGGGTACATTTCTGAGATCTCCAAGTAAGTGTGCTACAGTCCTACCCTTTCCCACAAGTCACAGCACCTGCTGGTGGTAAGCTGCTTCCTGGAAATAGCGAATGAACCCATTCCCGCTTCTGACTCACTGTAAGAGGGATAAATTATATCCAGCATGATATTTAGAAGATCCAAGCGATTAACTGCATAATCCATTGCATAATTTGACTACCCATGCATCATACAATTATGTTTAATCTTTATGCCCCCTTTAAAAACTACTGGTATGTAAATATTAGAATGTTATGAGAAAGAAAAAAAAACTGACTCTTAAGGGCTGTTAATAAGAATAACTGACCTTTGTTTATGACTGTTTACAAATGCCTATGATTCTTTCTTCCTTATGCACAAGCTAAAAGTGATAGTATTTCTTTATTACTTTTGTTTTTCCTTCCTGTCCCTGTGAATTAATGAGTACAAGGCTGATAGCTTTTCCCTCTAAAACTCTGAAAACATTTTCTGTAAACTTTTATTTGAAAATGCCACTTAGATGAATCATGTTTATTTTTTCTTTGATGACTTCAAATTTAAACAGAAACAAATTGAAATTTTGTAGTGAGAGCATTGAACTAGAGTCAAGTGATCTGGCCTCTTACCCTGGTTCTCTAACAGCTACAGGGACTCAGGCAAGCATTTAAACCTATTGGACATCCCTCAGTTCAAAGATTTATAAAATGAGACACTGGATTAGATGAGCTCCAAGAATCCTTTATAATGCTTAAATTTAAGACTTTATGATTTTATGCTTCTTCATGGAAGAAGTAATATTTTTGACAATGAGGTAAGCCACCACCTGCTCAGAGTTGCATTCCCACTACCTCACTAGAATGCTGCTGAAATACAGCACCCACCCATGTAGCAGGCAGGGGGTCAGGGACTCCAGAGCCACTGGACATAGAAAACATTTCCTTCAGGGCTAATGTTACTTGGATTTTTGGAGAACAGTTAGAGTCAACTAATAGCTTAAAAAAGCAATTGGAAATAATCTGTTCATTTAAGACAGCTATATTACAGACTCCAGAAATATTTTTAAGATAAGACTTTTTAAAAGTTGTGCCTTTACAAAACCATTTATACTTATGAAGTAGATGTCTAAGAGAATTAAAAACATATGTCCACATAAAAACTAGTAAATAAATGCTCATGGCAGCATTATTCATAAGAGGCAAAAAGTGGTAACAACCCAAATGCCTATCAACTGGTAAATGGATAAACAAAATATAGCATATCCATACAATGGAATATTATTCAGCTATATAAAAAGGAATGAAGTACTGATGCTTGCTGAACATAGATTAACCTTGAAAACATTATGCTAAGTAAAAGCAGCACAAAACACAAAAGGGCACCTATTGTGTGATTCCACTTACACTAAACGTATAGGAGAGCAAATAGTGACAGAAAGTAGATTAGTGGTTGCCAGGGGCTGGAAGGAGGGCTGAATGGGGAGTAGCTCCTCCTAATGGGTCCAGTCTGTATGGGATTCCTTGTTGGGATGGTAAAAATGTCCTGGATTTAGGTAATGGTAATGGTTGCCCAACTTTGTGAACTCACAAAAAACCAACAAATTGTGTACTTTAAACAGGTGAATGTTATGGTATGGGAATAATACCTAAATTGAAAGAAAAAAATTTAAAGCAAGTCCCCACATGCCCAGGGAAAAGAAAAGAAACTATGGGTTTGTGTTCAAGCTCTTACCTTGGAAGAACTTTGAAAGGGTTTGAAGGGGGAATGTTTTGTGTTTATAAGTATTGAACTCTATGTGGGCATAAAAATTCACTCAACAAGTATTAACTGAGCCCTGTTATGTATGGTATTCCAATGCCGGTGATTGGAGAATGGAATGGTAAATAAATTAGACATGATTATATAGGGTATATTTGTGTTCATTTTAAACATTTGGTCTATTTAAATGAGACTTTTGACTGAATGGATTTGAATGTATTGTGCAACAAACAATTGCTTCAACCAGTTGTGCCATTTCAGTATTATGAAAACACTATTTAAGAACACCTTGTTTATCATTGGCTTTGTTGGCCTTACTACTTAACCGCTAATGACATTAAAAAATAGGAAAGCACTTGCTGTTTCCTCAGCCTAGCATGTGACTCCCACAGTTATTCACCAGCTTGTTTCCTCATTTCATCCAGGTCTTTGTTCAATTTTACTAGAGAGGATTCCCTTCCTGGAACACCTTATCTAAATGACCACTGTTCTCTCCTCCCACTCCATGCTCTCTATCTTGCTACTCTTTTTATATTTCTCTATAGCCCTCAGCAATATCTGATTTTAATACTTACTAGTTTTAATTTTTTATTGTCTGTCTCCCCCTATTCTGTAAGAGGACTTGGTCAGTCTTGCTCACAAATATATCCAACAGAGCCAAGAACAGTCCTAGGGCCTAGTACTAGATGTGTTTTGCAGAGTAGGAGCTCAACTGCTGAAGTGAATGAGTAAACCAAATGAATGAATAATATCCCTTCTCTAATCTTTCACAATCGCGTATGCATTCTTCCTGATTTGAGTTCTCTCTTTAATCAGCTTACATTTCATGATCCCTCTTTCCTTTGCTAATGCCCTTAATTTCCTTCCTCCAGTCTTGAGTCATTGTATTCATCTCGCTAAAGTACAATCCTGGATGAATCCAGCTATGTGCCTTCTCTGCACTGGGAAAGGAGCAACAAAAAGGGGTTGGAAAAAATTATAGAATTGGTTAACTGTTTCATGTTAAATTTATTACCATAAATCTTGAACAAACCCTAATTCACAGCAATCCTACTATACTTTTATCGTAACTTGACTTGCCACTCTCCAAGATGATGCTTCACGTCTTCTCCACCCTTTTCAAACCTCTTTCCTTCTATTCTTGTTTCATACTTCATGGGAAAAACAGAAGCACTGAAAAAGAAACTACTCACTGTCCCACCATCAGATTTACAAACCTGCTGCAAGCATTCTATCCTCTCTGCCTTTTCTCCAGTTACAGAGAAAGATGACTCTGATCCTATCAAACAGCCTTACTTCTCATCAGCTCTCAACTTCTCAAAGACTTCACTCCTTCCCTTAGCCCCTCACTCCCTCTCCACTAGATCATTTCCATTAATTGCAAGTATGCTATGGAATTGTATCTTTTTGGTTTATTTTTAAAACAACCCTTTCTTAATCTCTTTTTTCCTGCTAACTATGGTCCTACATTTTTGCTTTCCTTTGAAGTAAACACCTTCAAAACAGCTGTCTTCATTCAGTGTCTCTACTTCCTCATCTTCAATGACTCTGATTCTGTTTTTTTTTATTACCACATAGAAAATGCTGAAACTGTCACAGCTTGGTCTCCATCTCACTTTGGTTCTTAGCAACATCAGACCCAGATGACTCCTTCTTCTTGAACTGCTCTATTAGCTGTCACAACATCACTGGTAGGAATACAATAATTCCTACTTTGCTAACCAACTCCACCTCATTGGAAAACATTGGCTGCTGCTTCCACTCTATGCATTAGTTACATATCTATTGGTTATTGGTTTATTTTATGTATCCTCTATTACACAGAAGTTCTATAAAAGAAAATAATTGGTCTTTTATACTCACTACTGTAACTACAATGCCATAGAAAAATGCCCAGTATCATAGTAGCTCAATAAATAGTGTATGGAACAAATGAATGAATGAAGCTGGAATGATGAAGGGAAGTCTTCTGTTCCCAAATGACACAATGATCTCAACCACTTTCACAGCTTTTAAACACAACCAATATACTAGTGACTTCCAAATTTGTACTGTCTTTGATGTATCTCCTGGGCTTATGTTATTTATCTCTATTTGCCTACTTGGCAACTCCACTTGGCTGTTTAATAAGTTCCTAAACTTAGTATGTCTAAACCTGGGTTTATGACTTAGCAGCAAAAAATACTCTAATTAGTCCTTGAATCTTCCCCAGATGAGCAAATAGGTCCCAGTTGCTCAAATCAATGTCTTAGCTATCTACTTTGATTTCTCCCTTTCCCATATCAAACCCACCATCAAGTCGTCAGTGCTACCTCCAAAATAAACTGGGATTTATTGACTTGTATGTACATGTCTAATCGTAGTCAGAACTATCACTGTTGACCTAAATTTTCAACCATCTTGCCTCCTACAAGCTTTGCTTATGTAAATCAGATGATGTCACTCCTCTTCAATGTCTTATCATAAGTCTTGGAATAAAATCCAGACTCTTTGCCATAACTTACACAGCCCTGCATGGTCTAGCTCTTCCCTGTTTGACTAACCTCTTCTCATACCACTCACGCTCTCCCTCACTATGCCTCAGCTATAACAGCCTTCTTCTCTGTTCTTCAAATACTCTGAGTCCCTTCTTCCCTTCAAGACTTTGCACTTCCCATTCTCTCCCTGGAACGCCTTGCCACCATTGCTTTAGCATGGCTGCTGCATTCTCATCCTTCAGCTCCTATGTCACCTCTTCTGAGAGATCTTCTATGACAACCCCATCTACACTGGCTTCCCTGACTATGCTTTTCCCTTATTAATGAGCTTTATTTCAATCACACTACTTGTAATTAAAGTTTTAATTTATTTTATATTTTTTTATTGTCTGTTATGCCAGGTACTTTGAGATTTGCCAAAACAAGAATTTCATCAATATATTCCCAACATCCAGTAGGTATTTAATAAGGATTTGCTAAATAAATAAATAAATAACATCACCTCCTACATTTTCCTCTCCATTAATATTAATTCTCAACCATTAAAGAAATGTCATCTCCAAGATGTTGAGAACTTCAGATGAGAATTCATTTTCTTGTAACCTGGGAAATATAATGACAGGTGAGAGTTGATGGAAAAAAGCTGCTGTTATGACAGCAAGAAGCTGTCAGAGAGTTGCATTTGGTGCTTTGGGGTCAAACCCACAACAGGCGTGTGGTTAGATTTAGCGACCTGGAGAGCAGATTATAGAGAGCAATACAAATGCGATTATAAGTTGAGGTAGTAAGGTTGATATGATCATAAGGTAACAGCCCATGCCTGAGTCCTCCTACAGGAAAGAACACATAGAGCAATTTGTGCTCACACTTTACACACAGCCAGGATCCATTTAATGTGACTGGCAGATTACAAATCACTCTTTCCCCACCATAAAACTCTCCTCTTTAATTCATTTCTATCTGCAAAATGAGTATTAATTTGACTGTAAAAAAAAAGAAGAAAAATGTATGGTTTTGTAAAGCTCAAAAGCAATATGATGTTATCTTTATATAAATGAATGGAAAAATTGAATAATAAAATAGCACTTTCTAGATCTTCACTGTATTTATTTTGGGAAAAAATCTGTAATTCTTTAGCTTGAGCCCAGGAAATAGAATTGGAGGAGGTGAATAGTCATTAAATTCTGTATATATATTGAATTCATGACATTACTTTATAAACTACAAGTATAATATTCATAGGTATAATCTCAATTGTCTTTAAGTGCATTAAAAATTTCATTACAGAGAATGTCAACAGTCATTTCCACTTCAAGAAAAGAGGAATGAAAATGAAAAGTAAGAAGGGATGGTTAAATTAGATCACAATGATTTTATGCATCGGTCAGCATTAGAGTTTGGATTCTTAACCTTAACATTACAATGCAAAAAGTTTTCTCTTCCTTCAGCAACTCTGTCACCTCTTTGCAGAGGCTTTCTGTAATACTCTCATAGAAAACAACTTTCCCAGTTACTCTCAGTCTGCTTCATTTCTGTCACAGTAATTATTGGCTTGAGATTGGTTTAGGTGTCCATGTTACCATGGTGATTTCAGGTCTATTCTTAATATGTGCTTTTCTTCAGTAATCTAGCTCCCCATGCTTTCTTGGTTTACAGTCTTAATTTGGAGAAGCACTTCTTTTTATTGATGTGCGCAGGGCTTTGAATAGTGTTCTACTGTCATAAGCAAGCGAGCCAGTGCTGAACTCAGGGTTTTTCACTTGCAGTTCCCTCTGCCTGGAATGCTTTCTTCCCCCAGAAGTCTGTATGGCCTGCTCCACTACATCATTTTGGTCTCCACTCAAATTCTAGCTCAAAGGGCCTTCCCTACTTCTCTATATAAAATAGTTCCTTCAATTTTCCTTTCTCCTCTCATATGCCATTAACTTCAGGTCTTTATCATGATGGTTTGATTGTCCTCACATAATCCATCATCAAAGGGCATATTAATTTTTTAAATCTTACTGTCAGTGTTCCCAACTAACAGACAAACTCCAGGAGGTAAGGGGTTATTTTTTCATTCACTTCTGTTTCTCCAGCTTATAGTATATTGCTTGGCTACGTATTCAATAAATGTTTGTTGAATGATGATACAAAAACAACCTCCTGACTCTTCTCTCTTCCTTTGGTTTATCCTACACATGGATGTCAAACTAATTTTTCTGATTTATTATTTGAATTCAATTTATTGCTTTCCTGAAAAGTTTTAATTAGTTCTGCCTACCAGATCAAATTTAAACACTTAATCCTGCCATCCAAAGCCTTCAACTCACTCTTCTTGTCTTATATGCTCAGCATGTACTTTACAACCTGGATCACTTTTGCTTGTGGTAGCTACTTATGTGTTTGTCCCATTGCCCATCCTTGACCTTAAAACATAAAGGGCATTTCAATCTTTTCCACTTCCTTATAGCACCAAAGTAGACAACAATGTTTTTACATATCCAGCATAATGTACCACCTATGTGGAGAGTAAATACAAAGCCTTTAATCTTTATCAAGTCTTTCCAATGCATTCAATGTAGCTTTTGTAGCAGACATCATTCTTTGTATACACCATACCATCTCCTCATCTCCTCTTTCTAGGCACCAGGAAGACTACATTTCCATTTTACCTTATAGTTAGGTTGGGAGCCAAATGACTGAATCTTCCCAACAGAATGTGAACAAGTGTTAAGCATTTCCAGGTGTAGTCAGAAAACTATTCCACATTATTCTCAATCCTTTCTTTTCCTGCTGAGACAACCTTGGAGGATGGTAGGACAAAATTCTGGTCAACCCATTGGACAGTGGAGTGACAAATAACTGTTATGTTAAACCACTAAGAGTTCAGAGTCTGTTTTAGAAGCTGGTATTAATTACTCTGGCACCATTTTCCTAGAAATAGCTATAATGTCATATTCACAATACATTTGTTTATTAAATGATGGAGTACCATAAAAAATCAGCATTCATCAGTGTTTTGGAAAAAACACACAACTGACTTGTATTTTTTTATATAATATATAATAAAACTGGTAATGAATAAGTATATATGAGAATAACCTGTTAGCTAGGAGCCTTCAGAGTTGCCATGACATCAGACCATATGCTTTAAAAGCAAATTCAGAGAATTGATTAATCAAGAAAATTTGTTAGGGGAAGTCTTGTTAAGCAAATTTTTACTATATACTCTAGAAATTGAACCAGTATTAATACCCAGAATAGTTACATGACTTCCCTGAAATAACTTTGAATTAACTGTTGTTTTGGCATACATGGTACAATTCAATGGACATTTTTTTGTAAATAAAAGGAAGTAGAATACGTGTTTTGGAAGACACAAGAATTTGTGTTATTCTACAACTTTTAGAGAAAAACCAGTGTAGAGAGAGGGGGGAAGAAAGAGCAGAGTAGGAAGGCAAGGCAGAAACCTCCTCCTACAAATACCAAGGAAGCAACTATAGCAAATACAACTAAACCTGAAAACAACCTGAACATTGCAGAATAGACGACCTATGCTTGGGGAAGAAGACCACACAGAGAAGGGAAAAGTTGCAGAGCCATGACTGAGTGGGTCCCAAGCCCTTCCCCCATCCCAGCCCACAGGTGGGAGGAAGAAGGGAGTGGGAAGGAAGAGGTGCCCAGGAACACTGCACACCTGGCCCTAGAGATCTGCTCCAGGAACACAAGTCCACATTGCACTAGGTTCTGGTGATTAGTGGGGCTGGACACCAGGGAGAGTTGGAACACTTTGAGAGGTTGAAAGTACTGCCACTTGTGCAGGACAGACATGCTCAACTGGTCCTGCTATGGCCCAAGGCAGAGGAGGCAATCCGAAAGACTTGCACACAGTGGGAGGGAAGCCAGAGAAGTGAGGGATAAGTAGAGTTCTCTCCTCAGAAGAAAGGGCAGGTAGACAATACCTTCACCACCCTCCCTTGGCCCAACAGGTCGGAAACTCTCAGGAGCCCCAGAAACTCCATCCCCTCACTGGCAACTTAGACCTGAGGCACTTTCCTGTGCACTGCCAGTGAGCCAACCCACTTGGCCCAGCAGCAGCATCAGACATTACTGCCTGGCAGACAAGGGAGGCTCTCTCAGCTTTCTTGGGCCTGTTTCAGTCCAAATGGGGAGGTGCCTGCAGGAACCAGCTGAGAGCTCCTTCCTCCCCCTGGATGTTCAAGCCTGGTGCTGCACATCCCACCCAACCCCAGTGCTACACAATGGCTATACCCACCCAGGTAACCCTGCAGGCCCACCATTGCTGCACGGCAGGCAGAGGGGGGCTCTACTCATAGCTATCTCAGCAGAAACTCCTGCTCTGATCTCAAAAGGCCAACTGAGGCAAACTGAGATAAACCTCAGCACAGTGAGATACACCATTGCCTGTGAAAGACAGAAAGGAAACCCCACCACCCATTGACCACCACCGGCAAATGGGGCTCCACAGCAAAGGAGAACAAGGCATTGGAGAGGAAAGAGCCCTAAGCTTCTGAGCACCACAGGATACCCTCTTCAAAAAACCACTACTCTCTAGACCAGGAAGCACAGCAGATCCATCTTATACAAAGGAAGAAACACAGAAACCCTGACAAAATGAGGAGATGGTGGGATATGTTCCAAACAAATCTACAGGATAAGATACCAGAAAGAGGGCTGAATGAAACGGAGCTCACCAACCTTTTTGATAAAGATTTCAAAGTAAAAGTTAAAAATATGCTCACTCATCTGCAGAAATGTATTAAAGATCTCAGAGAGGACATCAACAAAGACATACAAAAGCTGAAGAATACAGTAACTGAAATGAAACATACAATGGAGGGAATGAAAATGGATTTGTTGTGAATAGAGGAAACAATCAATAAGATGGAAATTAGAGAGCAGGAACATAATGAAACTAAGGAACAGATAAAAAAGGATCCCTATAAATAAGAGAATGATAAGAAAGCTGTGTGACCAATCCAAATGAAACAATATTTGCATAATAGGGGTACCAGAAGGAGAAGAGAGAGACAAAGGGATGGGAAGTCTCTTTGGGGAAATAATTGTTGAAAACATCCCCAATCTGGGTAAGGAAATAGATAGATCATGGAAGCATAGAGAGTCCCTAACAAAAGGAACCTCCAGGAAGACACCACCAAGACATATAATTAAAATGACAAAGATTAAGGATAAGGGGAGAGTATCGAAAGCAGCCAGAGAGAGAAAAAAGATTACTTATAAGGGAATCCCCATCAGGCTACCAGCAAATTTCTCAGCATAAACTTTACAGGCCAGAAGTGAGTGGCATTAAATATTTAATGTACTGAAAAGAAGGACTTCAACCAAGAATCATCTACTAAGCAAGATTATCATTTAAATATGAAGTGGGGATCAAACAATTTCCAGATAAATGAAGGCTCAAAGAATTTATGACAGCTAAACCAGCATTATAGGATGTTAAAGGGACTGCAGTGGATGGAAATGTTCCTAAAGATAAATAGTTTTCACCAGTGAAAATAAATCTACAGTAAAGGTAGAGCAATTAATTACCAAGCAAGTACAAAATTAAAACAAAAGTAGTAAAACCAATTATACACAAAATCAATCAAGGGATACACAAAAACAGCAGATTATGCCAACTAATAAAAAAAATGTAGAGGAAGAAGAAGCAAGAAAAGTACTTTAGATTGTGTTTGAGCTAGAGCAATGAACAATTTAATATATACTGTTATATACTCAGGAAGGTATCCTTGAACCTTTGGTAATCACAAATCTAAAGCCTATAATTGATACACAAAAAATTAAAAAAGAGAAATATAACCACAACAGTAAAGAAAACCACAAAATAACAAGAGAAGAGAATAAGAGAGGAAGAAAGCAACAGAGAGGAACTAAAAAAAACAACGAGAAAACAATAAAATGGCAATAAATAGATACCTATCAATAATTATCTTAAATGTAAATGGATTGAATAAAAGTGATGAGAGTGGACATCCATGTCTTATTCCTGATCTAAGAGGAAAAGCTTTCACCTTTTCACTATTAAGTATAGATGCTGAAAAAGCTTTTGACAAAATTCAACATCCATGATAAAAACTCTCAACAAAATGGGCACAGAGATACATACCTCAACATAATAAAGGCCATATATGACAAAACCATAGCCAACATTATACTTAAGAGCAAAAAGGTGAGAGCTTTTCCTCTAATATCAGAAATGGACTGAATGCACCAATCAAAAGACATACAGTGGCATAAAGAAACAAGACCCATCTATATGCTGTCTACAAGAGACTCATTTCAGATACAAAGACATACACAGACTAAAAGTGAAGATATTTCATGCAAATAATAATTAGAAAAGAGCAGGAATAGCAGTACTTAAATCAGACAAAATATATTTCAAAACAAAGAAAGCAACAAGAGACAAAGAAGGACGTTACATAATGATAAAGGGGTCAGTCCAACAACAAGAGATATAACCATTACAAATATCTACACATCCAACATAGGAAACCCTAAACATGTAAAACAAATACTACCAGAATTAAAGGGGGAAATAGATTACCACACATTCATTGGAGGAGACTTTAACACACTACTCACATCAATAGACAAATACCAGACAGAAAATAAATAAGGAAACAGAAGCACTGAACAACACATTAGATCAGATGGACTTGACAGATATCTACACAACATTCTACCTAAAAGCAGCAGGATACACATTTTTCTCAAGTGTACCTGGAATGATTTCCAGAATAGATCACATACTAGTTTACAAAGAGAGCTTCAATAAATTAAAACATATTGAAATTGTATCAGGCAGCTTCTCAGACACAATGGTGTGAAACTAGAAATAAATTACACAAACAAAAAGCCTACAAACAAATGGAGGCCAAATTACATGCTTCTAAATAACCAGTGGATCAATGACCAATTAAAACATAAATCAAGCAATACATGGAGACAAATGAAAACAAAAAAAAGCTGTCCAATATTTGTGGATGGCAGCAAAGGTAGTTCTAAGAGGAAAGCATATAGCAATACAGGCTACCTCAAGAAACAAGAACGATTCAAAATTAACAGTCTAAACACACACCAAAGAAGCTAATAAAGAAGAAAAAATGAAGCCCAAAGTTAGCAGAAGGAGAGACATAACAAAAATCAGAGCAGAAATAAATTAAAAATATAAAGAAGAATAAAACAATAGAAAAAAATCAATGAAAGCAGGAGCTGGTTCTTTGAGAAAATAAACAAAATAGATAAACCCAAAGCCAGACTTATCAAGACAAAAAGAGAGAATATACAAATAAACAAAATCAGAAACTAAGAAGGAATAGTCATAATGGATACAACAGAAACACAAAGAATTATTAGAGAATACTATGAAAAATTAAGTGCCAAAATTATTATGTAAAACTTAGAAGAAGTAGACAAGTTCCTAGAGAAATACAATCTTCCAAGATTGACCCAGGAATAAACATAGAATATGAACAGACAAGACACCAGTAATGAAATTAAACTGTTAATCAGAAAAGTACCAACAAACAAAATTCCAGGACCAGATGGCTTCATAGCTGAATTCTACCAAACACTTAAAGAAGAGCTAATACCCATCCTTCTTCAAGTATTACAAAGAGAAGAAGGAGAGGGAATATTTCCAAACTCATTCTATGAGGCCAGCATCACTCTGAAACCAAAACCAGATAAAGACAATACAAAAAAAGAAAATTAGAGACCAATACCTCTAATAAATGTAGAAGCAAAAATCCTCAACAAAATATTTTCAAATCAAATTAAAAAATACACCAAATATCATCGATCACAACCATGTGGGATTTATTCTAGAGATGTAAGGATGGTATAATATTCATAAATCAATCAATATCATACACATTACCAAAAATAAGGATAAAAACCACATGACCATCTTAACAGATGCTAAAAAAGCATTTGACAAAATTCAACATCCATTCATGGTAAAAACTCTCAACATAATGGGCATAGCGGGTACATACATCAACATAATAAAGGCCACATATGACAAACCCACAGCCAACATTATACTTAATAGTGAAAAGGTGAGAGCTTTTTCTCTATCAGGAACAAGACAAGGATGTCCATGCCCACCACTTTTATTCAGCATAGTACTGGAGGTTCTAGCCATGGCACTCAGACAACACAAAGAGATAAAAGGCATTCAAATTGGTAAGGAAGAAGTTAAACTCTCACTATTTGCAGATAACATACATATAAAACACTAAATTAGACTCCACCCAAAAAACTATTCTAATAACTGAATTCAGCAAAGTTTAAGGATACAAAATTAATACACAGAAATCTGCTGCATTCCTACATACTAACAATGAACTAGCAGAAAGAGAAATCAGAAAAACAATTCCTTTTACAATTGCATCAAAAAGAATAAAGTACCTGGGAATAAACCTGACCAAAGAGGTGAAACACCTATACTCTGCAAACTATAAGACATCAAGAGAGAAATTAAAGAAGGCAAATAAATCTATTCTTCACTCATGGTTACGAAGAATTACTACTGTCAAAATGGCCACCCTGCCCAAATCAATCTACAGATTTAATGCAATCACTAATCAAACTACTAACAGCATTTTTCAATGAACTAGAACAAACAGTTCTAAAATTCATATGGAACCACAAAAGACCCCAAATAGCCAAAGCAATCCTGAGAAAGAAGAACAAAGCTGGGGGGATTATGCTCCCTGACTTCAAGGTATACTACAAAACTACAGTAATTAAAACAATTTGGTACTAGCACAAGAACTGGCCCATAGATCATTGGTACAGAATAAAGAGCCCAGATATAAACCCATGCATATATGGTCAATTATTATATGATAAAGGAGCTGTGAATATACAATGGGGAAATGACAGCCTCTTCAACAACTGGTGTTGGGAAAACTGGACAGCTACATGCAAGAGAATGAAACTGGATTACTCCCTAACTCCATACACAAAAGTAACTTGAAATGGATCAAAGACCTGAATGTAAGTCATGAAACCATAAAACTCTTAGAGGAAAACACAGGAAAAAATATCTTAAACAGAAGCATGAGCAATTTTTTCCTGGACACATCTCCTTGGGCAAGGGAAACAAAATAAAAAATGAACAAAGAGGACTACATCAAACTAAAAGGCTTCTGCACAGCAAAGGACACCATCAGCAGAACAAGAAGGCAAACTATAGTATAGGAGAATATATTTGTAAATGATTCACCCAATAAAGGGTTAACATCTAAAATATACAAAGAATTCATAGGCATCAACACTGCAAAACAAATAACTTAATTAAAAAATGTGTGTAGGACCTGAACAGACATTTCTCCAAGAAGTACAGATGGTCAACAGGTACATGGAAAGATGCTCCACATCACTAATCATCAGGGAAATGCAAATCAAATGCATATCATCCCACACTGGTCAGAATGGCCACTATCCAAAAGACAAGTAATAACAAGTGTTGGCAAGGACGTGGAGAAATGTGAGCCCTCCTACACTGTTGGTGGGAATGGAAACTGACACTTTCCTATTGTGGAAATTAGTATTGAGGTTCCTCAAAAAGTAAAATTAGAAATACCACTGACCCAGGAATTCCACTTCTAGGAATTCACCCAAAGAAAACAAAATCCCTGATCTGAAAAGATATATGCACCCCTATGTTTATCACTGCAGTATTTACAATAACCAAGATAAAGAAGAAACTTATGTGTCCATGAGTGGGTAAAGAAGACATAGTATATATACACAATGGAATATTATTCAGCCATAAAAAGAAAAGAAATCCTGCCATTTGCAACATCATGGCTGTAGCTACGGGGTATTATGCTCAGTGAAAAAGCCAGGTGGAGAAAGAAAACTATCATATGATTTCGCTTATTTGTAGAATATAAACACATAATAAAACAGACTGTACAAAACAGCAGTAGACTCAGACACTGAGAAGTGACTGGTGTTTACCAAAGGGGAAGTGTTTGGGATGAATGGGTAGGGAGGGTGAAGGTGATAAAGAGGCACAAAAATTCTCAATCATACTTTATAGGATAATAGTACAACATGGAGAATATAATCAGTGATTCTGTATCATCTTCCTATGTTGGCTGATAGTAGCTGTACTAGTTGGGGGGAGAATTTAATTACATGGGTAACTGCTGAATCAATGTGTTGCACATCTGAAACTAATATAAGACTGTATCAACTATACTTCAATTACAAAAAAAAGGAAGAAAAACTCCCAATGTATAGGTAAATGTGAGATGTTGTTCTTATCCTTGAAGAACTTACAATGCAATACAAGAGAAAAACGCAACTCACCCAAGGCAGAATGTGAGGCTTGTTTTAACATGCGAAAGAAAGTGCCTTAAGATAACAGAGATGGGGATTAACTGTACCTCAGGGATGAAAGAGGGATTCACTGAGGGAGAATCTGGGATGTCTTAGCTGGACCCCTACCCACTCAACCAGAAGTAGACCTTGCAACATGGATTGAGGGCAAGGAGTCAGTTGGGTAGTTCAGCAGGGAAATGGGTAATAAAAAATAGAAGAAGGTAGCCTGAAAGGGATGTCAATATTAAGTATTAGAATTACTATAGCAGCTCTGAAGCTTAAATTTGGGGGAAAGCTCTGGGAAACACCCTAAAATACACACACCAGAATTATTCCAACCAAGGAATATGGGAGCTAGGAATTTATACCCACATGCTCCTCCTTCATTGGTTAAGGGCTGCCCCTGGACGGATATTCCTTTCTAGGCACTTCTTGGCCAAAAAAAGTATAATTTCTAACTCTAAAAGACCAACTGAAAAAAACAGCAGAAATTCAGTTCTAAAGCAAATATAAGTAATTTTTGAAAATCTTCAAATATTCACTTACCATTTACTTAGTGCCCCTATTTGCCAAATACACAATAAAATGATTTACAGTAGGCAACTTCCAAGTTGTCAGTTACAAAGTATTGCCATCTATCTCACTGTAAGCAGTTTAAAGGTTGCATAGCATAATGATGTTTTCATAAACAAAGCTATTTAGTCTGTCTTCTGTTAATTATTCCTCAGAATAGGAAAGAAGGAATTTAATACTTGGTAGATATATCTAATCTATTTAAATGAGTCCTGAGCAGACAGGACTTTTCTGGGGTTTATCTGTAAAACCTCTACAAAACAAAATGTCTGGGGAAAATAAATTAATAGCAATCTGAATGTTAACTATGTGACTATGATCTAAAAACTGGAGCCATAAAAGTACCCCACACTAAGCAGTAACTTTTAATACTACTTTTATTACTTAATGCTTTACACTTATTGATAACCTAATTAGTTTTCACTACTATAAAGTGCATATTTGAATCATGCAAGCAAACAGCATTTCATCATTCTATTTTATCTTTGTTTCTTGAACATCACTTATTATGTTTTAACCTTCAAACTCAGAACCAACCTAAAAGTATTGCTCACTATTCAAAGAAATATTTGATCTGAATGAGCAAAAGAATTTTCATTTAGTACTACTTCAGCATTCCTAATTGCTCAAAATGATAACACACAGACTTTGGTGGGTACAAGTCAGACATTCTCACTGAGAGTGCACACACACAAAGAGACAAGCCAAATCACAAAGTGTCACACAACAACACAAAAACCAATGCATTATTTATTTTCTATTCTGACTCCACTGCTAACCAGTTTAGAGTATTCTTGAGGGGCTATAGAAGAGGCTAGGAGTGAAAGCATATAGGACTAGAATAGGGAAAACAGAAGTTAAGTACCTCCCTGACACTAAATTGCTACAATGCATATTGAATGAATAAATACAAATAATTACGATATTGATGCTCCAATTTAAAACTAGGATTTTTGTTATTGCTATACTTGGCCTTTAATCAGTATGTTGAGTCCAAAACCTAGCTCTGTCATTTGCTGCTGTTGACCCTAAATAATTCACTCCTTAGATTCCTTCATTTTCAAAGTAGAATTAAGACCACTACTTCACAAGTTTACTGTGAGAAATGAGATAATAGGTACAGAAGAACTCAGCGCAGTATCGGACATAGAGCCTCCTTCCTTTTGCCTCTCTGCTCCTTTACTGACTTTGGTTGTTTCATATTATAGTTCCCTTGGGGACAGGGACATGTCTTGTTTATTTTCTGAAGAGGTCCAGCACTTAGTCCAGGGTTTTGCACAGAGTAGGTGTTAAACAAGAAAAAGTCAACAAACATTTGTTGAAGTTAATTTGTTTAGGCTGTAGCCCTTAATGAAAAATGGAGACATAGGCAATGTTTTTGAGCATGAAAAAGCGATGGGAAATGTTTTAGGAAGTTTATGTGATATATCAGTTTTTGTGGTAAATGACTTTTACTCTACAGGAATAAGACTGAACTTTGTAATCAAACTTGGCACATGTGCTGATAAGTGCACATTTCTCTTAAATCATTATGGACAGCTATTTTAATATTTCACTTTTGCTCAGAACATTTTAAACAACTGTGAGTCACACAGGAAAATCAGAAAAATTATTTTATAGCCAGATTTCAACTTTAAACCCAGAAGTTAACATTTAATCATTAATCCCCAACTTAGTGGTCTGCCATGTATCAAAATTACTATTATTTTTCATAATCAAATAAAGCAGTAAAGTACAAAGATCCTAGTGCAATAACACATAGAAAAATATGACAAAGTGTCCCCCTTGCTCCCATGAATGGCATATTTTTCAATTTTAAAAGAAATTCCCAAATATATAATGAGCAACAGCAGCACTGTCTAACAAAGATGTCTAATAAAGTCTCACAAGATATTGATTTGGAATAGGGGTGATATTCATCTAGATACTTCTAGATAGATATTTAGCAACATAACACATTATTCTGAGTACTACATATATATGTGAGGCTCTACATTAAACCTATTAAATATATATACATATCAAACAATATGTAAATACTAGGCCAAACAGGCTCACGGCCTTCCTGTCTACCTCAGCATCTACCACCCTCCTGAGTAAATTCAGGGTCAATACAGACAAACCATCAATATCTCTTGTCATCCCTCAACTCTTTTTTTTTCAATGATTTTCTCTTCACTTCAGTCAGTCATTCTCATAAACACAACCAAAATCATATTACTGCTCCAGTTGCTCCATTTCCAAAAGCACGAATGCAACCATCCCACCCTCTGTTCATCCTCTTCTCTTGTAGCTTGCTTGCTCATCTACTCCCACCTTAAACATTCTACAGCCTAACTGGGGTCTCCAGTACCTCCCACTGTGTGGCTTTCTCATGTCCTAACTTACCTGTCAGCTCTTCTCACCACCTTCTCTGTCACCCTGGTCCAAGCCATCATCGTTTCTCCACTGGACTATTGTGGTAAACTCCCATCAGGTCTCTCTGCTTCTGCCTATCCCTCTCAACAGTCTATTCTCTACCTGGCAGTCAGAGCAATCCTTTAAATTATGTAAGTCAGATCATGGCATTCTTCTGTTCAACACCGTCCAATAAAATATTGTCAGAATAACCCCTATTGGGGTGAGCATTCAATAATGTAGACACTTGTCAAATCATTATGTTGTACAGCTGAGACCAATATAATATTTCATATCAACTATACTTCAATGAGAGAAAAAGAAAAAAAAGTACTGTCAGAATAAAACTCAGTCTTTACAATGACCTTTAAGAGTATGTATACATGATCTGGTCCCTTGATCTCGCTGTCTCTGTGACCTCTTTTAATTTTCCCCCTTGCTCACCCGTAATCCAACCATACTGGCCTTCTCAACTCTGTCCATCAAATAGACTAGGTGCACCCCCACCTCACAGCCTTTGTATGGTCTTCTTTCTGTTTGGAAGGCTCTTCTCTCAAGTGTCTCTGCTCCAAAGTTCCCTTCTCAGTGAAGGGTTTTGAGCATCCTAAGTAAATGAACAAATGCCACTCTCCTATCTTAGCGGTATTACTTCTCCCTTTCCCTGCTTTTTCTCCTCATATCACCGTCTGACATAGTGCATATTTTCTTAATTACTTGTTACCTGTTCATTGTATCCCCATTGGGATATCAGCTTCATATGGGCAGGCATTTTTGTCTATTGCTCACTGATGTATTCTCTGTGCCTAGAACAATGCTCTACACATATAAGGTACCCAGTAATTATTTGGATTTAATGAATTCAGCTTAGATTCCATGGTCCATTATTTCAACCATATTTAAGCTACTGAGTTTTGTATATGTAAACATCTGGGTGATTCACTCACTTCTTGTATAAGGGAAAAGTTCTCCAAAGTCTGGATATAGAGTCTTTTATAAAGAAAGACTCAAGAATTATTCTGAAGCTGGAGAAATTAAACTATGGCTGTTAAATGTCTACTTAAAAGATGTGCTTCTCCTAATCTAGTTATTCAGAAATACAGTTTTGGCTTTACTACTTGCAAAATTAAGTGCAAAAATGTATAGCTTCTACTTTGCTCTCCTTGCAACTTACATAAAACAAAAATTATGAAAAAGAAAAGAAAGCTACACCTAAATGGCTGTAACTATAGAGAACGAACTACAAGACAACTTGTCAAATTTTGCAAAATGTGGAACCAAAATGCCAAGAGCCAACATACACATTCTCAGACCTCTAACAAACTACAGATTTGCCCAAATGTTACACCATAAGAGGTCTATTCAGAATTCCTTTGACTGAAGTATCTCTATCTAGTGGACGTGATGCAACCATCGCACAACCTGGAGAAACCTTGTAGGGACCCAAGGTTCTTCCCTAGAAAATGGGAGGGAAAATGGAGTGGAAGGAGGAGTGAAGCAGATAAATGTTTTCTGTTATCTACATCTTGGCCTCCTCGTGGAGGAAGCTTGTCTGGAAGTGAGCCTGATGAATGCATTGTAGCGCCATGATCAATTTTGCAGCACTGACCAGAGTCAGAAGAGCAGAAACAGACATTAGGCTGTTCCCCTGACAGCCTGTTACAAAGAGGCTTCACTGAAGAGTCACACCAACCTTCTCCTTATGCCAAAGGGGAAAGGTAAAAATCAAAAGTACAACTTATTAAATCCATTCTGTTCTTAAAACTTTTCATCATTCTCCCATTCCTCTAAGTGTTTACGCTATAGTTAAATTCCAAACTAAGTTACTCTAGGATTTAGCTCTCTTGTGCTACTTTCTATGGTCCAGCCAGAAATGTCTGGTCACCACCACACAAAGACTACACACCTGAAGACATACTCTTCTGCCTGGAAGTTTTTCAGTTCCCTACATTACATCCTCTCTCAGCAACTTGTTGCAATCCCAGACTCTGAAATCTAGAGCCACTTAAATACCCCATTTTTCCATAATGTTTCCACTTAAAGGAATTTTGGTTTTTTTCTTAAATTATTGATTTTCAAAAAGCAGATCTGGATATTAACACTAAAATCATATTCTTCTGTCCATTGAAGGCACAATCAGATTCTTGCCTTTCCAAAAACGAAAGGACATTTAATATGATCATACCGAGGAAACTGAAATATTGAATTAATGAAATGTCTAGAAACATTAACTATTCTGTCCAGAGTAAAACATCTGATTGTCAACTGTATTTTTCTGCTTTTGATCTTTTCCTTGTATTACCATGCCTGACTTCCTTTAAGTTAAAGAGAAGGAAAGTAATATCATAAAGGTAATGTGATCCTAATGATTTCTTTATGTTAAAGGTAAAATTTATTGAAAACTTGCTATTACTACCTCATTTAATCCTAACAAAAAGTGGTTAAATTAATTACTGATATTTTCCTTATTTCATAGATGAGGAAACCAAGTTTGAAAGGGACAGTAATTTTCCTACAGTCACACAAACTGAAGTTCTAATCCATTCTGTCTGATTACAGACTAGAGTTCTTAACTCTGTGCCCTAAGTTTATTCATATATCTACTGGAGTATTTCTGACTAGATCATTTCAAAGCAAGGCAGTGTTTTTTTCAGTTATTCTTCACCCGATATTGTCACCCAAGCCAAAAAAGATTTAGTACTTTACATTCCTATAAATACTTAACTAGCTTTGAAAATACTTTCACAAGTATTAATGGTTTGAATCCCACAAAATGTACAGTTTTCAATTTAGGTAATAGGAAAGACACACAGAGGTAATACAAAATTACCCAGTTACATTGCTAAGCAGCCAGGTTATACCTGCAGGCCTTCCTATCCTAATATCAGTGCTCTTCCCAGAACCATTAGACTTTAGAAATATCTACTACCTTTTCTTAAACATGGCAGACATGAAGTATTCCGGGAACTATCACGTTTGCAATTTTGCAATTTAATTATTTTGAAAACATTAATATTGTTTTTATACTATGTACAAAGTATGATCACAGACATTAATTTCAGTAAAATGAATAGAGGCCCATCACTGAATTCAAGGAATTTTCAATGGTCAGGTACCATGCTCACTATGTTGACAAATGTAAGGCCTGAAATGACATGGTTTCTGCATTTACATCAAAGACTGCTGGTGCATCAAATGTATGGGAGGGAGTGGTGGCAAAGAAGTATGGACAGGGAGGGTGGGGTCATTCCTGAAAAGCCTGGTTTGTCATGTGGAAGTCTAGATTTCATAATATAAAGGTAGGTGAAGAGGACCCACTGAAGAATTCTGATATGGGAAGTGGCATGCCGATACTTGTGTGATAAAAAGTCAGGCAGCAGCAGAAGGAAGATGGAGTCAAGGGGCAGATTACAGCCAGGGAAATAAGGCTATTGTACTAAGCTCCCAAGGACCAATCTGATTATTAAAATTGCCAAAAAGTCTTTTAAAATTTCAGGGCCCTATGATGAGTTGCTGACTCAGTCTGCATCAGCAAGTGATTGTGATAAAAGGCACAGAATCCTCTTGCTTGGATGGGAAGTGATGAGGAAGCAGTTAGCAAGTATGGGAGAGATTTATCTAGGCGGTAGATTAACAGGCTTTCATGGTTGATGGATATCAACCTGGAGCAACTGCGTGGATGGATGGGCCATTCATTAAGTCCCAGAAGAGAAGTGGAGGATTAGACCCTCAAAGGCAAGAGAAGATGATGAGACAATCCGAGGGACATGCAGGCACACGCGACTGTTAGGCAGGTGGATAGATATGTATGGTTTGCCAGGTAGAGCTCTGAACTGAAGACCAAGAATGAGCCAGGAAAGAACTAAGTTTAATTTTGACTAAGAAGGAAGAGTTCTCAAAGGAGACTGAAGACAGCAAGAGAAATGGGAAGATAACAAGAACCATTCAACAGTCACTCAAATATTTAACGGAGAAACTTTGGTTTGGGGACACAGTGTAAAGCACCTGAATTCCAAATAAAGGCAACTGACTTGTATATTATCAGCAAAAGGGTGGAGGGCAAAACAACAACAGCAAAAGGTTTGTTTACTTAAGGTAGGAGTATGCCATAATCAGGTTTGCTTTTTTAAGAAAATAATTCTATCACTGCTAGAAGGAGATGGGAAGGGGGTGAGCCTAGAAGTGAAAAACAGTTTGAAATTGTGTGGCTATGATAAAGTCCTAATGTAAAAGCAGTGGTAGTGGGTAGATAAGAGACACCCATTTCACGAGATATGCCTAAGACAGAATATGAGCCCCAGTAGGAATAGCAAAGGGGGAAGAATTAAGGATAAACTAAGGATTCTGGCTTGGCAGGCTGGGAGCTGGCAAACTAGCATTGGAGAGGACAGAACCAAGACAAAGTTTTTGGAGATGATGTTTTGGGTGTGAGAAATTTAAGGCACCAGCATGGCTTTTCATAGTTAGTGGAAATTTGTCTCACTGCTCTTCTGACAGGCTGAGGCTAGAGTTCTGGTTTGGAAGTCGTCAGCGGTATGGTAACTGAAGTAAGAAAACAGTCACTCAGGCAAATGTATATTTAGTGAGAATAAATGAGGAGCAGTTGTGATTGTCAGGAGAGTCAGAATGTGGTAGTCAGAATCAGATATAACACTAGATACTGCCAAGTGCAGTGAGACATACATTATTGTGGATACTATTGATGTACTCAGTGAATGAGTCTGTGGGGTTTTTTTTGTTTGTTTTTTTTGCAATCACACCACACTGATGTATGATACTGTGCTAGAAATTAAAATCCATGAACGATTTTCAATTTAGCTATTATTAATTTTGGCCTCCTCTTGGTTACTTGTGAAAATCATTACACAAATCTAAGTATAGGACTTTCCAATTATGTTGATTGTACAAGATAGGATGCTTTTGGTGCAAGAAACAGAATACTCCACTCAGAGTAGTTTATACTATGAGGACATTTATTTTCCTCATGTAACTAAAATCCAGAGGTATATGTGTTCAGTGTTGGTTCAGCACATCAGCGACGAGCAGCCTAGCCTCTTTCCTCCTTTAGCTGCCAATCTCAGGGTGTCAACATTACGTTTATCAAGAGGAAAACTGGTGGCAGCAGCTCTAAACTCTATACTTTGACATGAAAATGTTTGAAAGCAAAACGGGAGAGATGGGCATCTTGACCCAAAGTCCTGCTATCTTTCTCTCTCTTTTCAATTAAAAAATTTTTTTAAATTCACATTCAATAAAATGGACAAATCTTAGGGATTCAGTTGAATGAGCATTGACAAATTCACACACCTGAATAACCCACAACCCTATTGAGATACAGAACATTTTATCACCCCAGAGGATATCCAGGTGGGGCCCAAGCCAATCCCCACCACCACCATCCCCACCACCAATCCAGCTCCACCCAGCAACCACAACTACCCCCCCACATTTAAATAATTCCAATCAAGGATGAAACCTTTCCCAGAGTCCCTCTGCCCCATAACACTTTTCCCTTCCGTCTCCTTGGCCACATGTGTGTCGTTAAACTGTAATGTCATCACTGGCTAAAGATGGTAGTATTATAGATTTTTTATGACTCATCCACCCCTTGGGGCTGAGGGAGGGGCCCATCTGACCACACAGCATTGCTGCAGGCCCAAATAAAATTGGCTTTTGTTCTTATTTTTTTAAGCAAGGAAGAAGAGGAAAATGGCTGTATACACACACACATACACACATACTATTTTGTTGGTCTACATATTAAGCCATCCAATATCTGGCTTATCCTCCCAGCTTTATTTCACACACAAACGTGCTAAGTGCGTGATCATTCATGTCAATGATTAAAGTACTGAAATGACACAAATAAATGCAGAAACCGCCCCTGAGTTAATCCACATCCAAACAAAATGGTCAAAGTTCTTCTTCCAGGTCTAAATACAACCAAACTCATATTTGGGCCCTGAATCTCCATTTAGTCAACAAGGGTATCATAAGAAACATCATTTGACATCTTATGACCCTATTCCTCACACTTGGGGGTACACGGAGGTGTGTCAGTGGATATGTTTAATGATTTTAAAAAGTAATAAAAGCCCTTTTCTATCTTAGTAGTTTTCATGAGCTTAACCTTATTCTCAATTCATTTTATGTCTGTCACTCTTGTGTATTTATTTCCTGTTTTGTGCCTACTTCCTCTTTTTAGATACATCCTTCCAAAAACTGAGCTCAAGATAATGATCACAGTGATTGATTTTCAGTTCCCTCCCATTTTTCCCATTTTTTCAGTTTGTTAATAATTTCATTGTCAGCTTCCCAGTTCCTTTTTTAAACCATATTCCTTTAGGTTTCTATCTAATCTTTCCATGATTTTTGGAATTTAAAAAAACCCCTGCTTTTTAAAAAACATCCTGGTTTACATATCTAACTGCGGCTAGCTAACATGTTCTTCATTATTATGGATGCTAAAATGGCATTGGCATGTTCCATTAAAATAATTTCTGTAACTTCCACTTCATCTTTATTGATTATAATTAAGTCTAGAAAACCACATTACCATGTTGTATAATCTACCATCTCAGAGATGAAACTATCATCAATTTAAAAATGTACCAAAAATTCTGCTTCCAGATTAGACATATAGTTTCCAACCATGACAGTGATCTGCCTCTAGACCAGATCTGTGACTTGCATTAGTCATATTCTCTATCTTCTTCATCTACCTAAGAGTGTTCTTTATCCACCTAAGATATCTATATTTGGCTTCTACAGTATCATCAGTTTATGTGTCTTATACCATGTACTTTCATACTAGGTTGTCCACCATGCTTTAACCTAGTAACTCAATGATTTCCAAGCAAGGCACTCTTCTGCATATTTTAATATGTGTTATTTTACTTGCATAACATATAACCCCCTATTGGCATATTTCTGTGATTGTATCTCAGAAGGTGTGTCTTGCCTAGGAGATCCTATTTATCTATTTTCATTATATTTTAGGTTTACCTCATTATCTTACCAGCCCTAGTAAAATGTATGAGTGTAAAAAGGTGTATCAGAGATACAGCTGAAAGAAACCAATCACTTTTTAATATTTTAAAAAGAGATATTTTTTGCAAAGTGCTACAGGAACCAGAGGAACAAATTTAAGGTAGATTTTTTTTCCTTTTTAAAAAATTAATTTTTTTGTAGCAAAACTGATATAAATTTTTTCCCCACTATTTTCTCTTGTAAATCATTGACACATCTTCTCAGCTGCTATGTTACTTCCATGTTAGGTTACACTTGATATTCTCCCAAATATTTCATTTTATCATTTATATGAGCATTGTTATTCCCTTCCCTCCAATTTCAGTTTGAAGTTCACTTTATCAGGTTGGCAAGATTGCAGATAAATGCATTCTTCTCAGATGTACTCTATCCCTTATAGGGAGTCTGTATTAACAGGATAAGCCTTGGGTGAGAAAACTTAGCTTTGGTCTTATTTTGTTTTGGTAGGGTGCCACTTGATAGCCATTACCTTTTATTTCTTCTTGAAAGTCATGGCCTCAACTGAAAGAAGAGATTAAAATACCCCTACAATAACCAAAGCAAAAGCCTCTGGTTTTATCATTCATTGTCATATGAATCAACAAAGTATAATGCAGTCTGTAAATTTGGTAAGTCTCAGGAAAACTAAGGGAACCTCCCATATCAGTTCCATCATGGTTTATCTCAATATAAATGAGAAGAAAATAAGATGCCTTCTCTTCCCTCTTTTCCTACATCAGAGGATTTGATTTGAATGTTTATCTTGTGTTTTAAGAGACCTACATGCATTTACCTGATGTGTAAAGGATATGCTCTAAGTTATCAGCCAATGTACAAAAAAATTTTGATAGTATTGTAAAGGACTCTTTTATAGGTTTTAAAAATACTCTCATTTACTGATGATAGTTAAGAAGGATTACATACATGGGACTTAAAATCTGAGGTTGAACCTGAAAGTGTGCCAGACACAATAGAGACAAAAGATGTAGTCATACTGTCTTCAGGAATTTGCAATCTACTCAGCAAGCTAGGACTCATGAGCACAGCCATAGGCACGTATCCCTGCTGTAATACCAGGGCTTCCATAAAAAGGTGGTGACAATGGCATTGGACTCATTTTGAGGTGATTTTATAGTGGTAATGAAACATCTGCTCTCAATTATTCTCCAACTTAGAAGAATATGTATCAGTTTAACAAGCATTTGATATAGAAAATATATTTCATAAAAAGAATTCAACAAACATAGGCTATTATTTCTGTTTAGATGATTATATCTGAAGCTTTGCATATGGAATTTTTATGACAAAAATGATTTAAATATATTCCATTCAAAATACAGTGATAATAAAAATTAAATACCAACATTACTTACTTTTACTATGATAATCCTCACCAGGCTTTCACACCCTTGATTATCATTTTCTTTATAATCTACTTCAAATAGGGTATTATAATTTTCTAGTATTTTAGCCATTATCTTGTTGCAGAGGTCTTGTTCTTTCATGCCTTCAAGTCCAGGTGGCACACTAGAAATAAGGAAAAAAAAATTGAGAGGAATTACTTTGCAAAAACAGAAATGGCAGCACAGCTGATTCAGGCCTGTATTTTGACATCTCTTGAATGATTCAGGACACATGGTATTTTCAACAAGCTCTACGGTGACATGTATCATGTTACTGGGACAACTGGCAAGTTCCCAAGATCTCAATCAATAGCTTGTGATGAATAAGAAAAGTACATGTTGTTCAGGAAGAAGGTATAGATAAACATGGATGGGATAATGCTTTGTATATATTAGAAATTGCTACACATAAGAGAGCATTTATATAAAAGTAAAGGTGATAAAGAACAGTGTTATGACAAAAAGGATGAGTGTTCTATCATGACAGAAATACTCAGCCATAAAATAAGAGCAACACAATCTAAGGATTTCGTAGATAATGCACAAAAAGTACAAAACTTAACAGAAAAGATGAATACTGGGAAAAAGATATTGGTAATTGTTGAAGCTGAGTGAGGGATACAGGGAAGATTTTTTTTATACTATCCTCTCTTCTTTGGGGTATGTTTTAAATTTTCCAGAAAGATGAAAAAAAATCTTCTGAATGCAAAAAATACCATAAAAAGGTACAAAGGCCAGCTATAGACTGGAACAGATTAATATCTCTTCAGTAATTTGGTTAACTAATAGAGGATTAGCAGACTACGTAAAGAATTCCTACTAATCAATAAGTAAATGTTAAAAAGAGAGACAAAAGATATGAGTTTAAAAATTCATAGAAGAAAACTCCTGGACAGTCAATAATCTTAGGAAAGACACTCAACCTCATTGAGTAACCAGTGAAATCCATAAAGAAAGTAACATTGAGGTATCAGTAACTATCAGTATTAGTTTCCTTTGGCTGCTATAACAATTATCACAAGCTGAGTGGTTTAAAACAACAGAAACTTATCCTCTAACAGTTCTGGAGACCAGAAGAGTGAAATCAGTATCAGAAATTAAGATGTAAACTGGGCCGGAATCCCTACAGAGACTCTAGGGGAGAATATGTTCTCAGTTTCTGCTGGCTGGCAGCATGCCTTGGCTGTGGCCACATCACCTCATTCTTTGATCAAGGATAGCATCTTCAAATTTCTCACTTCTTCATCTTCACATGGCCTTCTCCTCTCTGTCTGTGTCTAAGCTCCCTCTGCCTCCTTCTTATAAGGATACATGTGATTGTATTTAGTGCCCACTGAGATAATCCGGGAAAATCCCCTTATCTCAATATATCTATCTTAATATGATTGCAAAGTCTCCCCTTCTTCCCCCAGATAAGGTAACATTTATTGTTTCCAAGGATTATAACCTGATATTTCCAGGGGACATTATTCAGCCTACTACACCACCTTTGGGATACATACCCTACAGTGACTCCCAGTGAGTCACACTCTTGTACTCCTTGGATGCAAACAGAACCTGTGACTTGCTTCTGATCAATAAAATATGGTAAAGGTGACAGGATATCACTCCCTTGATTATGTTACATTATATAAGACTCAGTCTTACACTGGAGTGAGGACTCTGCTGCTGGCTTTGAAGAAGTAAGCTGCTATGTTCAGAAAGGGCCTGTCAGAGAAATACATGGCAGGGGATGAATGTGCACCTGAGGTGTTGAACTCACAGCCATTAAGAAACTGGGGTCCTTAATCATGCAGCTGCAAGGAAATGAATTCTGCCAACAACCTGAATGATCTTGAAAAGAGAGTCTTCCCTTAAGTCCCACATGAAAATGCAGCCCAGCTGCTACCTTGATTTCAGCATTGTGAGACCAAGAGCAGAGGACCACTTAAGTTTTGCATGGACATCCAACCCATGGAAACTGTGAGAAAGCAAATGTTTGTTGTTTTATGGCACTAGATTAGTGGTGATTTCTTACACAATTTAAAACTAGTAGAATTTGGTACCTAGAAGTAGGGTGCTACTGTAAACAAATAATTAAGATGTGGGAGTGGCTTTGGAAATGGATAGTGGGAGGAGACTGGAAGAATTTATGTAACATGACAGAGAAAGCCTAAAATGCCATGTAGAGATTGTTGGTAGAAATACAGTCTTTAAGGATACAGCTGTTTTGAGGGTTTAGAAGGAAATGAAAAACATATTACTGGAAACTGGAAGAAGGGAGATCCTTGTTCTACTGGCAAAAAGTTTGGCAAAACCATATCCTGCAGTTATGGGAAGCAGCACTTATAAGCAACCAGCCTGGATATACAGTTTGTTTCCAAGCAATGTTTCAAAGCACCACATGGTTTCATCTTGCTGCTTAGAGTAAAATCAGAGAGAGAAAGAGAATGAAAGGGAGACACAGAAAGAGAGAGAGAGAGAGAAGGATGGAGAGGGAAAAAGGGAGGATGAGCGATTGTAAGAACATTTGAGTAACTGTAATTGAGGTAAGAACTGTTAGATAAAAAGGCAACAGGAGTTGATTTTTTAAATTCTGACTCTATGGATGTCAAAAGACACTAAAATGAAGAGATTTATTATTAGGAAAGTAGGTTCAAAAGAAAAGGTTGAGTGTGAATATATAACCTTTTGCTAAAATGTCAGAAAGATCAAAAGATCAGATTATTCAGCCACACAAAGGTCCCTCTCAGATTACTAAGGGTATGTCTCAAAGATCTTTTCAATTAAACCAGAAGGCTTCTAGGAATTAAAAAGCATTGACCCCAACTATCTTAGTATGAGCCTGAGATAGAGAAGGGTTTTTTGGGGCTCTTTTTGGAAAAGATCTATGGATGTGTCTTTTTCTTAACGGAGTGAATCCCAGTGAAATCCACAGATCTGTAAATTTGTTTCAACAGAAACACTGCCAACTTAGAATGAAAGGGAAAGAAAGGGTGCAAAATAAGAGGAGAATATTGAATGGATTAAAGATCGAAACATAAGACAAGAAACCATAAAACTCTTAGAAGAACACATAGGCAAAACTCTCTTGAACATAAGCATGGGCAGTTTTTTCCTAGACAAATCTCCTTGGGCAAGGGAAACAAAAGCAAAAGTGAACAAGTGGGACTAAGATCAAATTAAAAAGTTTCTGCAGAGCAAAGGACACCATCAGCAGAACAAAAAGGCATCCTACAGTATGAGAGAATATACTCATAAATGACTCATCTGATAACCCAAAATATATAAAGAACTCATATGCCTCAACACCAATAAAACAAATAACCTGATGAAAAAATGAGTGAAGGACCTGAACAGACATTTTTTCAAAGAACAAATATAGATGGCCAACAGGCACATGAAAAGATATTCCACATCATTAATCATCACGGAAACGCAAATCAAAACCACAATGAGACATCACCTCACACCAGTTAAATGGCCACTATCCAAAAGACAAGAAATAACAAATGTTGGTGAGGATGTGGAGAAATGGAGACCCTCTTACACTGTTGGTGGAAATGCAAATTGGTGCAGCCACTGTGGAAAGCAGTATGGAGGTTCCTCAAAAAACTAAATATAGAAATACCATTAGACTCAGTAATTCCACTCCTGGGAATTTACCCAAAGAAAACAAAATTCCAGATCTGAAAAGACACATCCCCCTATGCTGCATTACTTACAATAGCCAAGATATGGAAGCAACCAAAGTATCCATCAACAGATGAGTGGATAAAAAAGATGTGATGATACATATATACAATGGAATATTATTCAACCATAAAAAGAAAACCCTGCCATTTGCAACAATATGGATGGACCTAGAGGGTATTATGCTCAGTGAAAAAAAGCCTGGTGGAGAAAGACAAATACCATATGATTTCACTTCTTTGTGGAATATAAATACAAAGCAAAGCAGAATGAACAAAACAGCAGCAGACTCATAGACACTGAGAAGTGACTGGTGGTTACCATGGAGGATGGGTTGGGGATAGGTGGGTAGGGAGGGTAAGGGAAATAAAGGGGCACAAAAATCTCAAAAATATAAGTTTGTAATGGGGATGGTAGTATAGCATGGAGAATATAGCCAGTGATTCTGTAACATCTTCCTATGCTGACAGATACTAACTGCACTAGAGAGGGTAAGGATTTAAAAATACAGGTAACTAGTTGCTGAACCATGTGTTATACATTGGAAACCAATATAAGATTGCATATCAATGATACTTCAATTAAAAAAAATTAATAAATAAAGGAAAATATTGGATCCCCAAAATTCTATTGGGAACACACTGATAAAACTAATCAGCTGCAAACACATGCTGCCTTTCATTAAAAATGAATGACTCAGAGGGTAGTACCAAGAACCAAGAGGGTTTAAAGTCATGGAGAAGTAGTCCCAGGCCCTGAAACCAACTCAAGAGAATCCCAACATTTGGTAGGCTGGATATCAAAACCACCTTTGATTAATGGTTTCTTTCCACCTTGGATTTTCTTCCTGTTTGAACCAGTATATTTATTGCTGTTATCCTCTGTTCCATCATTATATGTTAGTTGTGTTTGAGTAATAACTTATCTCTTCAGTTTCATCCTCTCAGGACTAGCACTTCTCAACCAGTCATAGTCAGTTTTGAGATATGTCTGCTGCAATTTATCCTTTTTAACAAAATAGAAACTTTTGGACAATTTTATTTATTTATAAATTAAATTAGATTAGATTCAAAGTGTACTATATAATAAATCTACTCTCATCATTTGCACTACAATGTTTCTTTGGCCAGATGAAAAAGTTTCAGTTAAATAAGACCTATGCTTTCCTTTAGACCTTTTTTTTCAATGCTGCAGCAGACTGTTAGAAATAGCTGTGGCAATTATTTCCATTCATAGAAGCCTATAAATTTTAAATTGACTTATTTTTAAATAACCAACAAGGTAAAAGTAAGTGGAAAAAAGGTAAGGAGAGAATTCTGGAAAGATGGTGTAGTAAGCACAAGGAATCTGTTTCCTCAACAAGACAACAATTGCACTAGCAGAATATGGCTGATAAAACTGTTGTGGAACTCTGGAGTCTATTAAAGGCTGGTAACTTCCAGGGGAAGGCTTGAACACTCAACTGTGGTTCATTTTGGTCAATTTCAGCTCTTAGCACAGTAGCAAACACATAGCAACCATACTGCAAAGCAGATGTGTCTTGTTACTGGATAGTTTACATACAGCTTGCAGGAGCCAGAATAAGTAAAGAGGTGCTACCCTTCAATATAAGGGATTTGTGCTCTGAATGCTGATTGCTGCTTAAGAGGTATGAAGAAGTAGGAAGCCACTGTTGTTGCACATCCTCTCTTGTTGAAAGCTCCTTCCTCTTGGGTAAAGTGACCTCTAGAAGATTTTAAGGTCTGGCACCCATGCCCCTCCCATGTTTGATTTTTTGCTTTTTGCCCTTTCAGGAGTCAGGCATTAAAAACAACTTCAGACATGGTGATAATTAGAAAGTAACTGTGTATACCCAAGGAAAGGCTCAAAAAAAAAACTAAGAAGACCTTAAGTTTACCCTTCAGGCTGATCTTGGCACAAAGTGTCCACAACAGTCAAAAAAGAAAAACAACCAAAACAAAAACAAAAATAAAAACCCTGGAGGAGGTGGAGAATCTGATTTCCAAAGTTATCATATTAGATTCAAATATCCACTAACATCTAAATATCACAAGGCATACAAAGACACAGGAAAGCTTGGTTCACTCAAGAAAAAAAAAATCAATCAATAGAAACTGTCTCTGAAAAAGACATGATGGTAGATATACTAGATAAAGATTATGAAAAACTACCTTACAGATACTCAAAAACACTAAAGGGAGATGTAGAAAAGGTAAAGGAAATAATGTGTAAACAAAATGGAAATATCAGTAAAGAGAAACAAAACCCAAGAAGAAGCCAAAATAAATTCTAGAGATGAAAAACACAATAACTGCAATGAAAACTTCACTAGAAAGACAGACAGAGAAAAGACGCAGTAAACATAAAGATAGGACAATGGAAATTATCAGGTCTGAAGAACAGGAAGAAAAAAGACTGAAGAAAAGCAAACAGAGCCTAATGCATCTGTGGGACACCAGCTAGTAGACTAACATACACACCACGGGAGTCTCAGAGGAAGGGACAAAGGGGCAGAGAGAATATTTGAAGAAATAATGGCTGAAAACTTCATGATGGAAGACATGAAAATAAATACCAAGAAGTTCAAAGGATTCTAAAGAGTCATATAGAGACACATTATAATCAAAATTTCAAAAGCCAAAGGCAAAGAGAGAATCTTCAAAAGCAGCAAGAGAGAAGTGAATTACCACATAGAAGCAGCCCTCAATTAAATTTTATCAGCTTATTTCTTATCAAAAACTTTGAAGGCCTGAAGACTGATGATATACTCCAAATGCTAAAAGAAAAAAAAGCCTGTCAACCAAGAGTCCTATATATAGCAAAAATGTCACTCAAAAGTGGGAGAAATTAAAATATTCTTAGATAAACATAAGCTGAGGGAGTTAGTGACCACACTAGACTTGCTTAGAAAAAATGCTCAACGGAGCCCTGCACAGTGAAATGAAAGAATACTAGACACTTGAAGCTGTATGGAGAAATAAAGATCTCAATAAAGGTAAATACAGGCATAATTATAAAACTAATATTGTAACAGTGGTTTGTAACTGCACTTTTTGTTTTCTATGTCATTTAAGAAACTAATGTATTTAAGATATAGAAAAAAATTAGTGTAAAAACTTGTAATCCTGTAATTTGGTTTGTAACTCTGAATCTTGTTTTCTAGATAGTGTAAGAGACTAATGCATTTAAAGGAATGATTAGTTGCCTTGATATTACAAGAAAATAAATTATAGGCCAACATTCCAGATGAGCATTCTTCAAAAATCCTCATTAACAAAATGAAAGCTAAAAATCATACCATCATCTCAAAGATGCACAAAAAGCATCTGACAAAATTCAACATCCATTTATGATAAAAACACTCAACAAAGTGGGTATTGAGGGGATGCACCTCAACATAACCAAGGCCATATATGACAAACCACCAGCTAATAAAATAATAAATGGTGATGAAAATGTTTCTTCTAAGATCAGTAACAAGACAAGGATGCCTACTCTTGCTACTTTTATTCAACATAGTATTAGAAGTCCTATTAGAAGCAATTTGGCAAAAAAGAAAAAAGAAGACAGAAAAGACATCCAAATTGGAAAGGAAAATATACAACTGTCACTTTGCAGATGGCATGATATCAGATATAGAAAACACTGAAGATTCTCCCAAAAAAACCATTAGAACTAATCAATGAATTCAGTAATGTTGCCAGATACAAAATCAATATACAAAAATCAGTTGCATTTCTATATACTAAAAACAAACTATGTGAAAGAAAAATTAAAAAATTCCATTTGCAATTGCATATAAAGTAAGTAGTAATACCAAGGAGGTAAAAGAACTGTCCACTGAATACTATAAGACACTGATGAAAGAAACTGAAGAAGGCACAAATAAATGGATAGTTTGTGTTAATGGATTGAAAGAATAGTATTGTTACAATGTCCATATTACCCAAAGCAATCTACAGATTCAGTGCAATCCCTACCATAATTTCAATGACATATTTCACAGAAATAAACAAAACAATCATAAAATTTGGATTTTATGAGTCACAAAAGACTGCAAATAGCAGTACTGAGAAAGAAAAACGAAGCAGGCATTATCAGGCTTCCTGATTTCAAACTATATTGCAAAGCTATGGCAAACAAAACAATATGGTATTGGCAAAAACAAAATCAAACAAAAACACATAGATCAATGGAACAGAAGATAGAGCCCAGAAATTAATTCATGAATATATGGTCAATTAATTTACAATAAATGAGGCAAGATTATAGAGTGGGGAAAGGACAGTATCTTCAATAAATGGTGCTGGGAAATCTAGGTAGTCACATGCAAAAGAATGAAACTGGACTACTATCTCACACCATGCATAAAAATGAACTCAAAATGGAGTAAAGACTTGAATATATATAAGGTCCCGAACCATAAAACTCATAGAAGAAAACATAGGAGGTAAGGTCCTCAACCTTGGTCTTGGCAATGGATTTTTGGATTGGACACCAAAAGCAAAAGCAAAAGCAAAAGAAGCAAAAATAATTGGGACATGTCAAACTAAAACATTTCTGTATAGCAAAAGAAACAATCAACAACATGAAGAGGTAACCTCCTAAATGGAAGAAAATACTTACAAATCATATATCTGATAAAGGGTAAATATCTAAAATAAATAAAGAACTCTTACAACTCAATAGCAAAAACAAAACCAGAACAAATAAATATGATGTAAAAAAGGGGAGAGGATCAGCATATACATTTTCCAAAGACAATATAAATGACCAACAGATATGTGAAAAGGTGCTCAACATCAGAAATCATCAGGGCAATGCAAATCAAATCCACAATGAGATATCATCTCATAACTGTTAGAATAGCTATTATCAAAAGACAAAGAAATCACTAGCATCAGCAAGGATGTGGAGAAAAGGAGACCCTTGTGCACTGTTGATAGGAATGTAAACTGGTGCAGACATTATGGAAAACTGTGTGAGGTTTCTCATAAACATAAAAATAGAACTATCATATGATCCAGCAATCCCACTTCTGAGTATTTATCCTAAATAAATATAACGACTAACTCAAAAAGATATATGTACCTCCATGTTCACTGCAGCATTATTTACAGTAGCCAAGACAGGAAAACAACCTAAGTGTCCATCAATGGATAAAGAAGATGGCATATTTCACATAAATGACTATTACTCAGCCAAAAAAAGAGAAAGATATCCTGCCATCCATAACAACATGGAGGGACTTTGAGGGCATTATGCTAAGTGAAATCAATCAGAAAGAGAAAGACAAATACCATACAATCTCACTTATGTGTGCAATTGGAAAAAAAAAAACAGAACTCACAGATATAGAGAATAAATTGGTGGTTACCAGAGTTGGTGTGTGGTGATAAGGAATTGGGGGAGAGGGGGGTAGGTGAATTGGGTGAAGGTGGTCTAAAGGTATAAAATCCCAGTTGTAAAATAAGTGTCCTAGGAATGTAATGTACAGCATGGTGACTATTTGGTTATTCCTGTAATGTACATTTGAAAGTTGATAAAAGTATAGATCTTAAAAGTTCTCATCAAAAGAAAATCATTTTAACTATGTGTGCTGATGGATGTTAACTAGACCCACTGTGGTCATCATTTCCCAATATATACATATGTTAAATCATTATGTTGCACATATGAAAGTAATATAATGTTACAGCTCAACAAAGAGAAAGATGTTGAAAATCTAAAACAAAAATAATTATTTATGTTTAGGGCACATATGTATAAAGATATAGTTTTGTGACATTGACAACTGAAAAGGGTGGGATGGAGCTGTAAAGGAACAGAGATTTTGTATGATATTGAAATAAAGCTTGTATTTATTCAAATTAGAGTGTTATACATCAGGATGCTAAATGTAATCCCCATGGTAAACCACAAAGAAAATAGCTATAGAATGTACACAAAAGGAAATGAGAAAGGAATTTAAACATTTCACTACAAAAATCTCAACTAAACTCAAAAGAAAATAGTGATGCAGAAAATCAGGGACAAAAAAGCTGTAAGCCATATAGAAAACAAATAGCACAATGATAGAAGTCCCTCCTTAAGAGTAATTACTTTAAGTGTAAATAATTGAACTCTCCAACCAAAAGGTAGAGGTTAGCAAAATGAATAAAAATATATCATTCTACTATATGTTGCCTACAAGAGACTCACTTGAGATCCAAAGACACAAACAGGTTAAAAGCAAAAGGTTAGAAAAAGACATTCCATGCATATCGTAAGCAAAAGAGGTTTCAAGTACAAAGAAGGACATTTTATATTAATAAAAATTCCAATATGGCAAGAAGATAAACAATTATGAAAAATTTCACATCTAATGGCAGACCATCAAAATATATGAAGGAAGAATGGCCAGAATTAAAGGGAGAAATACAATAGTTCTGCAATAGTAATTGGAGACTTCAGTACCCCACTCATAACAATGGACAAAACAACCAGACAGAAGATAAGGAAATAGAGGACTTCAAAAACAGCAAACCAACTAGGTCTATCAGACATAACAGAATATTTACCTGACAACAGAATCTCCAATCTTCTCAAGTGTATAAGGGACATTTTTCAGTATAGACCATATGTTAGATCTCAAATTAAGTCTCAATACATTTAAAAATATAGATAATCACATAAAAGTATCTTCTCTGACCACAATGGAATGAACTGAGAAATAAAAAACATAAAGGAAATTGCAAAATTCACAAAACTGTGGAATTAAACAATACGTGTTTCAACAATCAATGGATCAAAGGAAAAAAATCACAAGGGAAATTATAAAATACTTAAAATATGAGTGAAAAAAAATCAAACATACCAAAATTTATGGGATGAGACAAAATGGAGCTAAGGAGGAAGTTTATAGCTGTAATCGTTTATATTAAAAAACAGGAAAAATCTCAAATCAAAAACCTAATTTAACAATATAGGGAACTAGAAAAAGAAGAAAAAAAACACAAAGCTAGCAGAAGGAAGGAAATAATAAAGATTAGAGATCAAAGAAATAGAGGATCAAAAAAATAGAAATTCAATGAAAACAAAATTTGGTTCTTTGAAAAGATCAAGAAAAATGACAACCTTTAATTAAATGGATTAAGAAAAGAGAAGATTCAAATTGTTAAAATTAGAAATGGATGTGGAGGCATTACTATCAATTCTACAGAAATAAAAAGAATTGTAGGAGTACACTATGGTATTTGTGTACCAATAAATTGGATAAGCTAGATGAAATGGACAAATTCCTAGAATCACAAAACTACCAACATTAAATTACAAAGAAATAGAAAATCTGAATAGACTTTTAATCAGTAAGATTATTAAATTAGTAACCAAAAATCTCCCAACAAAGACAATCTCTGGACCTGACGGCTTTACTGGTGAACTCTACAAAACATTTAAAGAACTAATACTAATTTTTCTCAAACTTTCTAAAAAACAGATGAGAGAATGTTTCCAAATTCATTCTATGAGGCCAGCATTACCCTAATAGCAAAGCATTATCCTGATACAAAGATACACGGAAACTACACTCCAAAACCCTTTATGAACACTGATACAAGAACTCTCAACAAAATATGAGAATACAGAATTCAGTAGCATGTTAAAAAGGTTATACTACAACCAAGTAAAATTTATTCCTGGAATGCAAGGATAGTTCAAAATACAAAAATTGATCAATGTAATACATCACATCAACAGAATGAAGGGAAAAAAGCACAAGATCTGAGTTAATGCAAAAAAAGCATCTGACAGAATTCAACACCCTTTAATGATAAAAGTACTCAACAAACTACGCATAGAAGAAAAGTATCTGAACATAATAAAAGCCATACATGAAAAACCCACAGCAAACATCATACTCAATGGTGAAAGACCAAAAGCTTTTCCTCTAAGATTAGAAGCAAGGCAACTGTGCCCACTGTCACCACTTTTATTCAACACTGTACTAGAAAGTCTACCCAGAGCTATTAGGCAAGGAGAAGAAATAAAAGGCATCCAGACTGGAAAGGAAGAGGTAAAGTGATCTCTGTTTACAGATAACATAATCTTATATGTAAGAAAGCCCTAATGATTATACAAAAACTGTAAATGAAATTCAGCAAAGTTGCAGGATACAAAATCAACACACAAAACTCAATTGAACTTCTATGCATAAACAATGAACAATCTGAAAAGGAAATTACAGAGACAATTCCATTTACAATATCATCAAAAAGAATAAATCCTTAGGAATATATTTAACCAAGGAGGTTAAAGATTTATACAATGAAAACTAGAGAACAGCGGTGAAAGAAATTAGAGAAGATATAAATAAATATCCTATATGCATATCCTATGTGCATGAATTGGAAGACTTAATATCATTAAAATGTGAACACCCAAAGCAATCTACAGTCTTGTGCAATTCCTAAGAAAATTCCAATGGTATTTTTATAGAAATAGAAAACACAATCCTAAAATTCATATGGAATATCTCAAAGGACCCCAGTAGCCAAAACAAACTCAAAAAAGAAGAAAAACAGAAGACTCACACTTCCTGATTTCAAAATTTACTACAAAACTACAGAAATCAAAACTGTTGGTACTGGCATAAAGGCAGACATACAGAGCAATGGAATAAAATGCAAAGGCCAGATATGAAACCTTACATACATGGACAAATTATTTTTGACAACGGTGTCAATACTATTCAATAGGAAATAGTCTTTGCAGCAAATGGAAACAGTCTTTTCATCAAACTGGGAAAACTGGATACCCACATGCAAAAGAATGAAATTGGTTCCTTATTTAGCACCATATACAAAAATTAACTCAAAATGGATCAAGAATCTAAAACTGTAAAAGTCTTGAAAGAAAACACAGGACAAAACTTCCCAACATTGGATTTGGCAGGGATTTCTTGGATATGATGCCAAATTCATAGGCAACAAGAGAAAAATAGACAAATTGGACTTCATGAAAAATTTAAAAATTTTGTTCACCAAAACATACTATAGACAGAATAAAAAGGCAACCCACAGAATGGGAGAAAATATAAGTCACGTATCTTATGAGGGATTAATATCCAGAATACACAGAGAATTCCTAAATCTCAACAACCAAAATATCAACAACCTGATTTAAAAATGGAAAAGGACTTGAGCAGAAATTTCTCCAAAGATATATGAATGATGAACAGGCACATGAAAAGATGTTCAACATCACTAATCATTAGGGAAATGCAAATCAAAACTATAGTGAGATACTACTCACACTCATTAGGATAGCTACTATCAGAAAATCAAAAACAACAACAGAAAACAAGAAGTGCTGGTGAAGATGTTGAGAAATAGGAGCCCTTTTGCACTGTTGGTGGGAATGTAAAATATTGTAGCTGCTATGGTAAACAGTATGGTGGTTCCACAATAAAATTTAAAGAGTTCCCATACGACCCACCAATTCCACATCTCGGTATACATCCAAAAGAATTGAAAGTAGAATTTAAAAGAGGTATTTGTCATCCATGTTTATAGCAGCGTTTTTCACAGTAGCTAAAATGTGGAAGCAACCCAAATATGCATTGAAGGATAAATGGATATGCAAAAAGTGATATATACATACAATGGAATATTATTTGGCCTTAAGAAATTCTGCAATATTCTTTAACAGGGATGAACTTTGAGGACATTATATTAAGTAAAAAAAAGCCAGTAATAAAATGACAAATACTGTATGATTCCACCTACATGAGGTACTCAGAATAGGTAAAATCATAAAGACAGAAAGTATAATGGTGGCAGCCATGGGCTGGGGAAGTGGGGAGAAAAAGGTATAGTGTTTCAGTTTTATAAGATGAAAAGAGTCACAGGGATGAATGTTGGCGATGGATACATAGGAATTTGTATTTAATACACTTAAAAATGGTTACGATGGTAAATTTCATGTTATGTGTAGTTCACCTCTATAAAAATAAATTTTAAAAAGGTTAGAAATGCATCTTCCTCTACATTGCATATAGGGCAATTGAAGATACATCTGTTTTTCAGGACCCTTCAATTGGGACTGTTTGATAAAAGGCAGATAAAGCAATGAAGCAAGATACATTTACAAGAATCATATTCACATTAACAACATGTAAAAGCTATACATTGTATGCATTGTATTATTTAATAGAAATAAAATTTATTAATGATTATTCTTCAATAGAACTACTTTTTCGCCTTACTATATGATGAACTCTGGATCCAGGTTAAAAGAGAACTTTAGAAAAATTATTTTTAAAAATTAGTTCAGCCGTATTTTAACTTCTGTTAAATAATTTTGAAGCTTATTTGAAATGGCTGATTTTACTTACCTACATGATTTTAAGACAATTTCATGAGCATCATGTCAAAAGTCTGCTGTGCTATTTACTGTAAAATTTTTAGTGTTGTGAAAATTTGGACATAACATCAGGAATGTGTCTCATACACAAGGGTTGTGTCATGCACACCAGGTGGGACAATGGTTGAAGACTACTGCTCTAGTCTAAGCATTCTCAAAGGGGGCAAAATGTTCTTGAGATGGATGAAAGAAATGTTTTATATATAAAATATAGATACATAGAGTACACACACAGATGTATAGTATACTTATGGTGTTAAAATTAATTGGGGGGGGTGTGATTTGGAAAAAAAATAGTAAAAAGACTCTTTTGGGGGATGATGATGAAAAACAGGATTGAGAAACCCTGCTCTAGTCCCTCCTTTAGTATATTACTGTGAAAGGTAAATACTGGCCCCTAACAGGATTCCCCTTAGAGATAATGGAACATTGCAGAGAATGGTGGGGCTTTTGGAGCAAGGGGGCTAGTTAGAAGGGTCAAGGGAAGTGTTTAGCATTCAGGGTCAGAAAATGAGGGTTTAAGTCCTGGCTCCAATACTTGTATGGTGGAACTTTTGGCAAGTTGCTTAATTGAACTCTAATTTCCTCATGTATAAAATAGGCTTAGTAATATTGTGTTGTAGGGATCTTATGAGAATTACATTTTTAAAAGTTATATGAAAAATGTTTTGCAAAACTATGGTATCAGAAAATACTCAGTGGTTACGAGGGACTGGGGTAAGGGGAGGGGTTGGTTAAAAGGGCCAGGAGAAAACTGGAATGATGGAAATGGTCTGCATCTTAATTGTGGTGGTGGTGATATAACTGTATGCCTTTGTTGGTACTCAGAACACTACACTAAGATGGATGTTTTGCATTATGTAAATTGCATAGAAAAGCAACTTTTGTTTTCAAAAAGTGCCTTGCAAATTATAAACCATTCATACTAATACTTTTTATTATGTATTGTAGGATTCTAACTTCCACAGTAATGCTGTTGATCTACGCTGAACTTGCAATTGCCTAAATTCTCTAGTCTTTTTTACAAGAAATGCTATTAAACTAGGTCTTTCTAGTTCTGATCTCTCTTGAGAATCAAAATCCAAGACTAAACATTTTTCACTGTTAACATCAATCTGCTAAGTCTCCTCCATTTTTCCACCTGTAACAGAAAAAGAAACTAAAATTTTTGTAGTTTTCTTCAATCCCTTATTTCAAACCTTGTAATTCAACATGCTAACTATCCTTCTGTTTATATCAATGACTACTTTTATATCACTAGTCTTCCATCTTAATCTAAGTCATTAATTAAAAGCTTTAGTAGGTGAAGAGTGATAAGAAACGTCCTTTGCAACCTCTTCTTGCACTGTCATCATTTGATTCATCAATACCCTTGGAAAATGATTGTTTCACCCAGGACTGAATGTACCTAACTGCATTATCACTAGATCATGTTGCCCAATCTTGTCCATGTACATTCCATGCAAATATTATGCCCTTTGCAATTAAAAACTGCTGACATGCTAGGACATTTCCCTGTATGTAGTTGTTTGCAAGATGAAAAAAAATCTATCACTGAAAGGAATCACTGGAGGACAGGTTTAATAACTATTTTAAAAGGTGTAAAAGTTTCCAAATGTATACTGTCCCATCTTTGAATCTATTGTGATTGATCTATATTCATTTATATGTTATAAATGAAAATTTAGTATAAATTAAAAGCTGGAAGATATTTTTAAATGATAACATTCAATAATAAAGCTCCTAATGTTTCTTGGAATTGAGGTGAGACAGTGGAAACAAAAATTTCCAGAATTGTTTTTGCACCTGGCCCTGCCCTTGGCAATGTTTCCCTTTTATGAACCGATGTTGGTGTTTCCAGGTATTCAGTTTATATTATCTATTAGCTTCTATTTTTTCCCTTACATTGCAGATTTCATAAACAGTGCCACTTATTAATCCAATTAATGAATCTTTTCTACTCGAGAGTACTAATAGAACATAAAACTTCCCAAATGAAAGTTCTAAACTACTAAATTAACAATCACATCTAGAAAATATTTTGGATAAATTGGAAAATTTTACATTAATTATTTATATATTTTCAAATATCCACATGTTTGACATGAAGTTATAAGTCATTTGGGTGGATAGGTAATTTCTAAAATTTTTACACTGGATAACTAGATATGTTTCAATGTATTTTAGATACATTATTTCAACCAAAATAGTGGAAAATAACTATTATTAAACATGCGATGATAAAAATCAGATAGAAATTGATACACTTAAGTACATAAACATTGGGATATTCTTATCATCATTTTCAAGAATTCTCAAAAAATTTGCTGTCATGTTCCAACAAAATATCTCCTTAAGTGACACTTTAGAAAAGGTGTCAACAGTAAAGAAGCAATGAGACTCCTGAGGTAAAGGTAAGGGTTTTTCTAAACCACTACCAGAATTTTCTAAAGCAGAATTTAAAGAGAATAACAGTATCTCAAAGATACATACTTTTTATCTGAAAGGGTCACATTTAGAAAGAAAGAATCTAACAGATTCTGGGTGATAAGAAGTGCCCCAATTTCAAATCTGAGTGAGATTTTCCATGACCCCCATTTTTATACAGGGATATGGATGACTGTAAAAGCATCAGATTAACAGTGATGCATTAATAACGCTAGTCAGCTCTCATTAAATTGTAAGACCCCAAAGCAGCCAGGGTGTCTCTGGGGTTCCAGTTAACCTGCATTAGGCAGAACAGCTAACCATGATGAGAAGAGACCTGCAGAGGAAAGTGGGGCTCCTGTACAGAGGTACCTCTGCTATGTGGCGAACGGGAAGCGCAAAGGGCTCAGAGCCAGAGCAACTGTGCCCCAGGCTGCTCCTGCTGCTCATTACATTTGCCACCTGGCCAGTTAGCCTCTCTGGAAACTTTCTCATTTTCACAGAGTTTTTTCCTGAATTTTGGCTCTCTTCCACTTCTGTAGTTCTACTTTCCTGAAGAAGAACACTGATGAGGTGGGGTGTGTAGAGACTGCTGATGGGCACCGGTGCCTGAACACAGAGCAGCTGACTGTTGTGCACAGTCCTACCAACTTTAACAAAGCAGAAGGACTGTGTAGACACTCGACTTAAGATAACTTCTCTTTTTAAGCAAGAGGGGAAAAATCTCACTTTCCATTTAAAGGACTGATTTCAGGACCTTACCTGTAGAAACTTTTCAAAGTAATTTTTAACAGGGAATATCAGTCTTAGTCCTGGGCTTGGCTATAAATTTCAGTCCCAAAACAAGTGATTAATACCAGACTTGTCAGCAGTTTGAATGCCTCAAGTAACTTTAGTCTTATTAATTTAGGGAAGAATGTTTTTCTCCCCTGTGCCTTAGGGGCTGGTGACATAACAATATATTTTCAACCTCAGATCTTCTACTCATTTTTTTTTTCCTGGAAAGTTCTTCCTCTCCTTCACTGAGTAAAGTCTATTTATCTTCCAAGATTCAACTGAGTTGTTCCCCCTACCCAATCAATTTAACTTTTTCTTCCTTATTCTCACAGAATTCATTCAATCTTCTATCACAGCATTTATTAGAGTCTGTTTTCTATCACAGTTTGCTGTGAAGGTATTTCTCTCCAGTACACTGAGAGTATCTTAAGGGCAGGGAGTCTAACTTGTCTTAAAACTAAAAAATAACCTAGCACTATTCATGACTTAGAACAAAATAGAAAACCAAATAGAACAGCACACTCTTAGAAGCAGGACTTTTCTTCTTCTTGTACAGCTCTTTCACAATTTAATTAAAAAGTTACTTCCCACTTTCAGTTACAAGATGAATAAATTATAGGGATTTAATGTAAAGCGTGGTGATTATAGTTTAAAATACTTCATTATATACTTCAAGCTGGTAAGAGAGGAGAGCTTAAAGTTCCCACCACAAAAAAAGAAATGATAATTATGTAATGTGACATGGGTGTTAGCTAATGCAATGGGGGAATCATTTTGCAATACAAGTGTATCAAATCCACACATTGTACCCCTTAAATTTACCAATGTTACATGCCAATTATATCTCCCTAAAGCTGAGAAAAAATTAACTGTTAATATCACCAATAAAAGTTAATTTCCTCTCTGCACATAAATGGACCAAATGCTTATAATATACAGTATAAAGTATAGTGTAAAGAATATATTCAATGATTTTACTGTTCGTACCAGAGCAAATAGCCCATATGACACATTTCATCTCCAATGGAAAGAAATGCTCCCCATATTGGCAAGTTATAGGCAAAACCAGCTATTTGATCTAAGTAACAGTTGAAATTGAATAATTGGAAGGCTTCCAAATAGGCTAAGCAAACACTGGCAAGGCCACTGGGGAAGCAAATACTAGCAGATACATGGTCTTCACTGGGAGCATTACAGGATGACCTGTAATTTCAGTAATGCTACTGAAAATAAAGGAAAACTTGGACCCCTGGTTACTATAGTATCAATCTATTTTCAATTCTCAGTAGGGATGTATAATGGCAGTTACCAAACCAGTAAGAAAACAGCTCAGAGTCTCAACATCATCTTTATAATAGTTTAAAAGAAATAGTTTGATACCATGCCCAGCTTCATGATATCTGACAGCCATCTAGCTATAAACTGGCAAGAGTCTCATAAATCTTAAAACATGGTAGAAATGTAAAGGGAAAGATGACATTACTCTTGTTTTGTTCTGTGTATATATAGATACATGTGCTTTATCAGAAACCTTCCTTTACCAAATATTACAGGAAAGTGTCTTCAAGTAGCAAACCTGACTAACACTAATTTCAGCTTCTTGTCTCTTTTTTTATTGTGGCAAAAACACATAACACAAAAAATGTACCATCTTAACCATTTTTAAGTATGGAGATCAGTAGTGTTAAGTGCATTCCTATTGTTGTGAAAGAAAGCTCCAAAAATTTTTCATCTTGCAAACTGATCATTTAACAACAACTCCCCTTTCCCTGCTCCCCAAGCCCTTGGGAACCAACATCCTACCTTTTGTTTCTATGAATTTAACTACTTTATACACCTCATATAAGTTATTATATTACACAGTATTTGTCTTTTTGTGGGTTTATTTCACCCAGCATAATGTCCTCCAAGTTCATCCATGTCACAGATGACAGGACTTCCTTTCTTTTTAAGGTGGAATAATATTCCCTTCTGTGTATACACCACATTTTGTTTATCCATTCATCCATGGATGCACATGTGGGTTGCTTCCACCTCTTGGCTATTGTGTCTTGCCTCTTTTCATACAGAAGTGTTAAACAACAACCAAGTGATTAATTAGTAGGACAAGAAAGAATGGAATAACAAAGTACTAATTCTAAAGCTAGCCTTTGCCAAATGAAAATGAGACAAAATGCTTGAAAATGACAAACAGTTAGGGAGGCTCTTTACCCCTGAAAAAAACAACAAAATATTAGACTTGTTGAATTTAGCTGGTTTGCCCACAGCTAAGCCAAAATGGGTCTTGAGGGAATACAAAATAAGACATCTTAATTTGGACAACACATAATACCTTATGAAGTATTTCTCATGAAGAAATACCATGTATTTCTGTATTCTTCAGCCAAAGGGCATTTTGTCAGTTTTCAGAAAAGCTAAATTCTTTAACACAGCAAAAATGAAAGTGGATTCATGACTATGAATTTACTCCCTTTATCTGTTTCTTTAGGGCAATGCAGAGGAACACAGGAGAATGCTATTGTCCAAGAAGAGTTAAAATATTTTTCTGAGCACTAAGCTGTTAGCTATCCATCCATAAATCCAATCACCAATCAATCAAAGTATGAAAGGCTAGGCAAGGCACTGGCATTCCTAAGTTGAATAAATCAGATTCTTGCCTTAAAGAAGTTTACAAGCAGGATCAGGGGGAGTAGTCAGAAAAAAAGACAAATGTTAACAGGCTTAAACAACTATGCAAGATGACAAGAATGCAAAGCAGAAGTATGTTCAAAATGCTGTGACAACCCCAAGAACAGTAGTTCTTACTTGTTTTTCCCACCACCACCATTTTCCCCCTTCTCTACTTATTTTCTTGATTCTAATCCCATGAAGACATCACTCTGTCAGGTGAAGTTAGTGCAAATTCCGCAGTGCATCTTTAATACCCCCCCTCACAGATTTGTGACCTTCACAAGGCTTTTCTTAAGATTGCACGCCACTTATTCTATATTTCCTCTCAGTTTTGGCTGCAACAGAGCACCAGGGAAAAGACCTTAATTTCAAAGTAAGATCTAAACACTAATAGAATCTATTTACATACAGGTAGTCCCCAAGCAGTAAAGAGTTGTGCTCCAAAAATGTGTGTTGTAAGTTACTCTCATAGAATACACAACATCCTCACAGGAAAAAGAAAGTAAGCACGGTATCTAGGTTTTATCCCACTGCAGCCCACCCAAAATATAATATACAAATTAGTAGATTTATATTACTCAACATAAATAAGATGAGAAAGCAGCAGTGGCATATTATATTTCATGCTAAAATAAATTTTCTTGAATTTGTTCGGAAATCTGAAACAAGAAACAAAAAGGATAATAAGTAGTAGTAGAAATAGAAAAAGAACATTTACTGAGCACTTACTACATGCTGGACACTATGCTGAACACTTTTGTGTTTTGTATTTATGATCTGATTTAATCCACACAACAATCCTATTGATTCCATTTATATAGAATGTCAAGAAAGAAAAATCTAGAGGCAGAAAGTAGATGAGTGGTTGGGTGCCTGGAGATTGGGCTAACTGTAAAGTGGGTATGAGAGGTCTTGCTAGAGGAGCAAAAGTGTTCTAAAACTGATTTGGTGAGGGTTATACCACTCAGCAGTTACTACAAGCCATTAAAAAGGGGAGTCTTGAAAGGGGAGAATTTTATGCTACATAAAAATATACCTTGATAAAGCGTTATGCAAAAAAAAAAAGAAAGAAAGATGGATAGATGGCTCAAAGTTTAAGATATTTACCCAAAGTCACTATACTAGTTTCCTATGGCTGCCAAAACAAATTACTATAGTAGTTTAAAAACAATGCAAATTTGCTATGTTAGAGTTCTGGAGGCCAGAAACCAAAATGGGTCTTATGGGGCTGGTGGGTTACATACAGTCCTTGCTGGGGGAGAATATGTTTCTTTGCTTTTCCAGCTTCTAGGCACCTGCGTTCCTGGGCTTGTGGCCCCTTCTTGTATTACTCTGACCACTGCTTCTACCATCACATCTCCTTCTCTGACCCTCCTGCCTTCCTCTCATAAGGGCCCTGGTGACAACAGTGGGCCCACCTGGATAATCCAGACAAATTTACCCATCTCAAGATTTTTCCTTAATCATACCTGCAGTCCTTTTCAATATCTAAAGGAACTTATTCACAGATTCCAGGAATTAGGATATGGACATATCTCAGGGCCTGTAATCCTGCCCACTGCAGTCACTTCTCTAGGCAGGGTTAAAACCAAATCCAAACCAAAGCCGACCGAGTGCCTGCTTGCATAAGTGTAACGTGACTACCCAGCACTGAACACAGTGGGCGCTCCCTAGCGCACAGCAAGGTGGCACCGCGACAGCACTGAAAATGTCCTCTCAAAATACTCTGGACCCTCAGGAAGAAAGATTCTGACATCTTAAAAACACATTTCACTCTCTAGAGTTCTAGGGGCAGCCCTCTCAAATTCAATGTGGTTGGCAATTCACATGTATGGAAACAGCTATACTGAGATGAGAGAAGCCTGCCACTTCTCTGTGAGACATAAATGAAAATGCTTTAGGAAAATAAACTCAATCCTTTAGGAAAATAAACTGTCAGTTATTGTGTCTCAGCCTCTCTCTTGCTTTTTTTTTTAATAAACACAGTTTTCAACATCCCAATGCCTATTTGATTTTTCATAAAAGTGGTTTATTAATTTTTATCCTAATTCTGAGTGGAAGTATAACTGAAGATGTAAGAAAAACTGATGATTAAGTTCAGCTGTAAAACAATAGAGAAAAAAGAGGGATAAAAGCCTGCCTAGATAGTCAGAAACAATCTTAGTTCTGTTCCCTTGATATCATCTAGTTCAGAGAAAGAGAAAATATACAAAAGAGTAAAACAAACTGATTTTCTTTTATCTATAACAAAACCTCAGCTGAAGTATTAAGATGACTAAATGGGCACTTACAGAGAGAAGAGAAAAAAAATGAAGCAAACTGCAGGCTGGAAGAAACGGAGTATCCCCAATTCTCGTTTTTTAATTTAAAAAGTTTTTCTTTAACAATTTCTTTATCATGATCATTAGAACATTAAATTTTAACATAAGCAGAATATTACTCTTGCTATATCGTCAAATTCTTTAGTCAGCTGCCAAGTTAGGCCTTCTCTAATACTGTCACTCTTTATTTTCTGTATTTTTTTTCAACATGGCTTTCTGACATCATTTTAAAACTACAACCCAATTGTAGGGTTGGGCTCTTGCAAAGCTGCTTCTTTGAAAAACATTTATAGGATTATTGTTGAACACATACGTGATTATTTACATTGTAAAGCAGAACTTCTGTGCAAGTTGTAACAGAAGGAACAGTTACTAATTAAAAAGAACAAATGCTAGTGAAAGTTCATGAAGAAACTTTAACAAAATTATACTTCTGGAAATCGATAGGCTGCCTCCATAAGAAGCACGAAAAGTACATGTGTACTGATTCTTAATATTTCTTTACAGAGACCCCCCCTCTTACAGTTAATATTCCAACATTCATTTAAGTCAGTTTCAAAACTCAGAATATGCTTTTTGATAAACAGTGATTAAATGGTGATTTAATTCCAAGTTACTCTAGAGCAATCATCATCCATAAAGTTTTGAAATACCTCATACTTGAAATGGAAAAAAAAACAACAGAAAATATAGTTGCAATAGAAGCTTTAAAACAAAACATCCACTTAAAAAATAATAGAGTAATAAATTATGTTTTAACTAAAATTTACTCATTTATTTAACAAATAGCACCTACATTTGCCAAGAATGGGGATACATCAAAACAAATTCCCATCTTTGTGGAACTTACCTTTTTAGTGGTGAGGGGAGGAGAGAGTGGGGAACACATGAATAAAAATATATATCAAATAGTCAATATATAACAAATATGGGTATCTGAAGGACTAATTCAATGGAAAGAAACTTTCTGGATTTGATCTTCTCGAAAGGCTACAAAAATAGCTTATTTTAATGCTGTTTAATTCCACTTCAGAATTTATGGAATATTTTTCTCTTACACATAGTAAATGTTTCATCAAGCATGGCAAGTGGAGGAAGGAAAGGACAGGTTAGGGAAAGAAGGTAACTGGGTAAGAGTGACAGAGGAAAGGATGGAAGAGATTAAGGGAGATTCTGAACAAGCAGCTGCTGATTGAAAAGGATTCTCTACATGAGAACAAACCAATTCACCGCCTGTGAAAACTGCAGGGTAAAAGGAAGAATTGGCATTTGCACTTTTCCGGAGAGGAGAGAAAGGAGGTGGGAAAATGCTGGCAACCAGAGAGTTTCCAAGATCTGGGAGTCTAACTGCAATATGGGTAAGGAGTGAGTGACAGGAGCAATGGACAACTGGGTGTTCACCAGGGAGTTGCTGTGTGTGTGTGTGTGTGTACACGTATAAAGGACTATATATGTGTTAATCATGAAGAGGTCATCCAATAAACTATGTAGACTTTTATGACAAAACCAGAAGTCAGTTAAATAGTTACAAGGATATGCACCACTCACTGAGAGTAACAATGAACCTTAGTGGACCTTCCTGGCCACTGAAATGTAAGTGAATAATATCCTAAAATTGAAAATAACCTAAATGCTCATCGAGAGAGAAATAGTTGTAAAACATAGAGGAGTACTCTAATAGCTATTATGACAGTAGTGCTAGTTGTTTGCTGACCTAGAAAGATGAACATATTATTTAAATGATAAACTTAGCAACAGAATATCAAGGATGAATATATTTTTATGAAAATGTATTTAAATATTTGTGTAGAGATTTCTAAAATGATATTCAGAAAAATATGAATGGCAGTAGGTCATTGGCTAATTTTTACTTTTTTCTTTTTGCCCATTTCAACATTATTTTAGTTACTTACAAGGAGCAAGCACCATTTTAATGAAACTAATAATGTTAACAAAATATTTAAAGTGATGAAAATATATGCTTCTGTGAAGCTTAATCTGGTAACAGTATCATTACCTCACAGAGACCAAACAACTTTTAATAAGATGTTCCCTGTACTAACAGCAACAGGCTGGCCACCCAGAGAGAGATTACTAATACTATAAGTTTCATTTGGAACCTTTTTAGTAAGGATGAGAAAATAATTTCACTGCAGTGTTGCCTCTAGCAAAACAGTTTTCATTTATAAAAGGCAATATTGAACATCAAACTATATATCTTATATAAATAATATTTATGAAAAAGTAAACAGAAACATACTTTGTGAAAGACAAAAAAAGCCTCTTCTGTCTGTGAGTAGTAAGTGGCATTCCTACATGTGACTCTTTTGGAAGATATCTGACACATAAACTCTTATATCAACTAAATTAAGATTAGTTCTCTGATAATACAGAAATTTTTATGCTAAAATGTCATCACATAGTATGTTTAACTTTAAAAGAGTATAAAATGAGTATATCTGTAGAATAAGTAATGCTGATGGGTGAGTGTATTCTTTCTACCTCTACAGATTGGTTGCAAATTTCCCTAGAATACGACAAGAGTCTTAAATTAAAAAAAAGAATGACTATATTTCATAGGTCCTTGATAATGCATCTGAGAGACTGGACACTATTTCATTTGGTGCTAAAACTTTTAAATACTGTGGTAAGGTACACATTTGACACATCCTGTACTGACAGTAAGGGTATTTCAAGCTTACAGACTCCACATTTACTTAACATGGACAGGCGGTAAATGAGTCATCTGTTGGGTGAGCCAATGAATAAATGAATGCTTAGTGTAAACTGTGGTGTACTGTACACTCCTTAGGCAGGGCCCACTGAACAATAGCACCAGTGAAAAAGAAAGGCTGTAAACAACGTCCCAAGCACCAGAAATCTCCATAGGCTTGACTTCCATTCAACACAAACAAAAACTTCCTCAACAGTCAACAAGAAACTAAAGTAGCTGCAATCTGCCTACCCAGGTTGGGTAACAGGACACAGTGACAAAGTGGATTTGCATAGCTTTCACATGCCTGCAAACAACCAAACCAAAACAGCTAATTTAATGAACATGTAAACAGTTGGCTCAGTTCGATCCACCAGGTATTTACTAAGCACTTACTGTTTTCTTTGCTGGTGGGAAGTGCTTCAGAGAGTATCAAGACTCAATGGCAAGATAGTCTCTGACCGAAAGGAGCTTACATAATATAGTAAAGGATGAGACAATGATATAAATATCATAATTCACAGACTATTTCTATAGGAAACGTATGAACTAGTGTATGGTCATAAGAATTAAGAATGGTATGTTCTGGGGGGCGGTTTGTTTGTCCGGGGGTTAAAAAGTATTATTATTATCAGGCAAGGTCTCCTGGGGAGGTGGTAGTTGACACAGGACTGAAAGACTAGGTAACATACATTCTTCTGCTATCTCTTTTACAGAGAGCACTGACTAAGAGCATAGTGATTCATCGAATTAACATGCATGGTGCTCTTTGAACAAAATATTTAACAGAACATGTGCAAAGATATATTTGCATGCTGCTATTAGTTTTCTTACTGCCTCTTCTGACCTAATTGGGAAATATACTAATGACACAACTCCACATGTTTTATGTCTTTCTTTCCCTCTATAATTGAACAGGTGATACTAAAGGTACTCTCCACTGCCTTATATAATAAATGCTACAATTAGAGCAGCTGTAGCATTCCTGTTCTGAGGATAAGCATTAGGTCAGTCCTCACCTTCAGTGGGAAAAACAGTGCCTTTCATTGAGGGAGAAATGTAAAGGACAGACATCTGTGCGTTATTCATGAACTACTCCTGTGCTCCTTGTGTGCAGTGCTTCTAACCCCAGAAGGTTTCCTCTATCAAAAAAAAAAATGCAGTGAATTTCTTTCTCAGTTAAACAAAATGTCCCTCTCTACATTATAACGGTTAGATATTGAGGCATAATGGAAAGTAAATAGCAGCCCATTAGAACATTATGAAGGAAAGAAAAATATTTAAATTTGTGGCTACCTGAAACGCTGAAAAGGAAGCTGATAAAGATAAAACTATCTTACCGAAAGACTTTTGTAAATTGTGGTAGGAAAACATGTAACATAAAACGGACCACCTTAACCATTTTTAAGTGTAGTGTTCAGCAGTGCTAAGTATGCTCACACTGCTGTGAAGCAGTTCTCCAAAACACTTTCATCTTGCAAAATGTGAGTTCTATGGCCATTAAACAACTTTTCCCCTCACTTCCCAGCACCTGGCAACCACCATTCTGTCTTTTGTTTCTATGAATTAGAAATATACTTCATATAAATGGAATCATGAAGCATTTGTCTTTTTGTCACTTGCTTCTTTCACTCACCATAGTGTCCTCCAGGTTCATCCATGTTGGAGCTTGTGACAGGATTCCTTCCTTTTTTAAGGCTGAATAATATTCCCTTATAGGTATATACCATATTATGTTTATGCTTTCATCCATGGATGGACATGTGAGTTGTTTCCAGCTCTTGACTATTGTGAACAATGCTATGCATGTGAGTGTGCAAGTAGCTCTGTCTGACCCTGCTATCTTTTGCACAAATATCCAGAAGTGGGTCTGCTGGATTGTGGATAAAGTGAAGTTTCCTATGGTCAGGATTCTCACCTGGCCCTGGTCAGGTAGCTCACTACACATGTGTGGGAAATATGTTGTTATTGACTGTATATAAAGAGCTCCACCCAGTGCTCTGGGCAATATGGTGGCATGGCTGCAAGGCTGCAGGAGAGCAGAGATGAGACTGGAGTGGTGGCAGTGCCAAGGACAAAGACTGAGATGGCTGCGGGTATAGAAAGGCCCAGAGGCAGAGACCAGCTTGCTGCATGCAGACTTGCTCTGAGTGGACGGGATTCTAGTGATTGACCTGCCACTGTGGGAATAAAGTTGGATATAAACCTTTTCACCCCAAGAACGTTCCACTGTTATTTCTTTGGTTACATTGAATTCATAGTGAACTTGCCAAAGGCTGAAACCCACTGGCACTACATGGATCTAATGGTAGTTTTATTTTTAATTTTTTGAATAACAGTGTGAAGACCTTTTGTGTACTTTTTTGACAGCTAGCATGGTTTCCAAACTGGACTCCAACTGAATTCTAATAGATTATTAATACAGTATAAATCTAGGTAATTGCTTTTTCCAAAATAATGAAACCTCTTGTAGGCTGCATCTATCCCTCCTTTTTCTAGAGTACTAGAAACAAAATTTATCCTTCATATTCATTCATTCAACAAATACACATTGAGAGCCTACTATGTGTTGGATATTGTGTCCTAGCATTGCCACCAGAAAACAAAAGTGAAATTTTAACCCAGGCCCTCTCACCAGCAGACCTTTCCCTGCTATAGTCAAAGAATTACAGCATTAAAGAGACCATGGTAATCCTTCTGCCAAGAGCTGGGATCTACCTAAATATGCCTGACAGAAAGCTATTTTTTCATCTCTTTTATTATCTACTTTATTATTAAATCTAGGATACAGTTTCAACTAAAGTCAAATCCCTGAAATTCCATTACAATATTATTTTAGTCTAATATTATTCTGTTAAGGAATCACAGGAGTGCTTCTTCCAATGAACTACAATGAAAAAAAATTCTTATAATCAGAACTGTTATATGAATTAAGTGCCACTGGCCTAGCTCAAACATGTAAAATAAAATATTCCATTAAACACTTAGCCTTGCTAAGAAGACTCTGGGATTTTGGAAGACTTTGAAGACAGTAAATCAGCTGATACATGGTTGATACTAGGAGTATTTTCTGGCATCTTGTCCCTTATCAGTACCATTTCCCTTTAGTATTCCCTAACTCATCACCTTGGTTTTTTTACTCCATTGCCCCAGTTATGTTTTGTAATTGCAGTATAGAAGTCAAGAATTCAGACTCCGAGCCTTCTACCCAGGTTCAAATCTTGGCTCTCTGTATTACTAGCTGCATGACATTCTGTAAGTTACTTAACGTACACATATCTGTTTCTTCATTTGTAAATTTGGGTGGTTGTTAGGATTAAATGAGGTAATATATGTAATTTGTTTAGAATGGTGCCTAACAACTAATAAGCACTGTTACCTGTGATTATTATGATTATTGTTATTTATTGTTTAGTGGTTTTTTGTCTATCTCCACAAAAAAATGTAGCTCATCAAGGGTAGGCAACATCTCTCTCTGGTTTATCCACTGTACATCTGGGACATGGAATGGTACTTCAGATGTAGGGTGTGGTCATTTAAAAAGTTAGTACATGAATAAACTCATCCCTTCCAAAATCTTATTCCTAAGTGACTTTTTATGGGTGTTTTCCCCAATATCACATTATTTCATAGGTGATCATCTCCAGTTCAAACAGAGTATGACCAATTCCTAACTTATAGCTTGTAAAAATAACAGTTTAACCAGTCTAGAAGGTCAGCTACCAATACTGTGAGGGTTTTTATTTATCTTAGTTTATAGTGTAAGCCCTGTAGGGCATGAGGCCTAAGTGGTGTGCCTTATTGTTGCTCATCATAGAGAGGAGAGACATTTCCATCTGACTTACAACATGGCAAAGAACAATGGCAAGAAAATCAGTAAGACAAGCATTGTACCATCATAATTTTAGAAACAAAACAAAACAACACCTCTGAGCAAGTCAATTATTCTCACTGTGGACAGGAGGTGGGTAATGGGGGATGGAAGGGGAGACTGGGATTTTGGAAGACTTTGGAGATGGTAAATCAGCTGACACACGACTGTTACTGGGACTCTTTTCTGGTATCTTGTCCCTTATCAGTGCCCAGCGCTGCCATATGGAGGGGACTGGCTGGCTGATGGAGGTCACGATGGTGTGTGTGTTTATTCTCCACAATGAGAGTCCACTGCACACTCTGCCTGCTTATTCCCCTCCACAGAGCAGCTGCTATGATGCCTGTGCTTACTGACTAAAGGTTTGTTGACTCAAGGTGGGAAGCCGTCTGGGTCCAATGGCCAAGGAGGGCAGATAATAGGAACTAACTTTGTGCATTATCTCTGATACAATGCACACACAGAACACACCTTTCTCAAGTATCAACTTTGCACTTTTTATATTTTAATGTTCTGAACAATTGGGAGAGCGGGTGGGGTGGGTGGCAGGTGACAGACAAGCTCAAACTAGCAAGTATAAAAATACTAAGATCAGTAGCGAGGTGATTTGATTCTTAGAAAAAGCTTTCAAATTTTCTCTTGACCCTGACCTAGAATCAAACTTTGAAGAAATGAGGATAAAGTGATTATTTATTTCACAATGGAATAGTTTGTTTTCAGTTTAGAATACTTGGCAGTTTTTCTCAATTTTTTTTTTCTGCCCTACATGCATGGGAGACTACTGTTCTTTCTTAACAGCAAGGGAATCACTGATTTAATTTCCAAAAGTATTTTGGAGGTGTTTATTCGGTCACCCTTTTTTTCTCCACTTGTTTTTCCTTCATATTTCTTGCTTCATGTGCCTGCCCTTTTTACCTTAGCCAGCATAATGGGTACTTAAACTTCAGGATGTAAGAGCTAAACAATTGACTTAATTTTTTTTCAAAGAATCAAGTGACATTTACATTATCTTTGCATCCTCAAACTATTCTTTATTAATTCAACAGAAATCCCTACAAGACAGTTGGAGATTTTTGGCTCACATAAAGTAGTACAACCAGCCTCTTCCATCAAAGGAGCATACGTTTTAACTAAGGGAATATTAAATACTTGTGAGGAAATTAAATAATGTCATCAATAAAAAAGATGTTCCAAGAAGGTCATATAACTGAACATCGTAAGTTATTAGTGACAGTAGTAACTAACATTTAAAGACACATCATTGCCACCTTAGCTCATTAGATTTTAACTTTTGCAACAAGTCTCTGCAGTAGTTTTCATAATTTCTGTGTTAAATATAGGAAACCATGGGTCAGAAAAGTTAAATGACTTATCCAGGGGGCATAGTTTTTAAGTGCCAAAATTCCAGGCCCTTTATTGCTTTCTGAAGCAGGATGGAGAGCTTGTGGGTAGGAGTGGCCAGGCAAGACTTCCTGGAGGATGTTGGGAAACAACTAGGAAGGTTCATATAGAAGGTAGGGATTGGACAGTACGGGCATCCCTGATTAGAAACAAGATGTGAACACTGCATGTAAGTGAGAACATGAGACAATTTACACTGAGCTGAAAAATAACTGAGGGACATACAGTAGGGTGGAAGCAAAGCCTGCCTGGGAAAGCCTTGCTTGTCAGAGTTGAATTCATTTCTAGGCAAGGTCAGGATTTGAGCAGAGAAGTGACAGAACAAACACACTGCACTTTCAGTGGATTAATACTGGTGTTGGAGAAGACAGAAATGGTTGCAATGTAACAGATGTACTGGATATGAATCAGACGGCCACATCTCTGTTCAACCTCTTACTAGTTGTAGAATTTGGGCAGGTCATTTCCTTTCAGCACCAGTTTCCTCATTAGAAGAGGGGAAATAAAATATTTTATGAGAATCATAATAGCAGGTATGAAAGCACTTTTAAAATTAGAATGTGATACACAGTATTATTTCACATACTATCATGAGTCACAGAGGGAAGAGTCTGAAGGGTAAATAAAAACTTCAATTGATAAGTTATTATAATAATTCAGACAAGAGGATGAGAGTCTGGAGTAGGGTGATAATAGGAACAACTTGAAGATTAAGGATTTCTAAGACATCACAGAAGAATAGTCAACAGAAGCAGACACTGATTTTTATTGTGAGGATTGCAGGGAGGGGAGGGTACCAATTCTGCCTAAACTGAGTGGGAGAAATAGGAGAGTCAATGGGACATACAGAAGGAAGCGGTGCAGTTAGATTTTGTGGACAAGTAAAATAGCTAGTAGGCACACAGTGGAACAAGAGTTCCAGGGACAGGGCTAGGAATACAGATTTGCAGCCTGGACTTATCTTTGACATCCCATTTCACTCTCTCCCTCAAGGATGCCTTCCACATGATATCAAGAGCTCAGAACACTTCCAAATCTGCTTGGTACATCACCCTCCCCATTGCCCAAGGCCACACCACCATGCCCTCACTAGGATCACCTCAACAGCCAGTCTACTGCCCTCCACACATCAACCACTACAGCCAACTGTGATCTTTTTAAATTGTGACTCAATGTCACTCTCCCACATGAAACCTTCCAAATACTTTCCACTGTGCTGAGAACTAAGTCTAAGCTCTTCACTCTAGTGACAAGGCTCTGTCCAGTCTGGCCTGGCCTCCCTTTACATCATCCTTTCCTACCATTTTCCAGAAGTGCAGACTTATTCTGTTTTGGAACATACCAAGCTCATACTCATCTCTGAGCCTTTGTACTAGGTACCTCTTCTACCTGGGGAAAAAAAGAAAAGGTAACACTTACTAAGTGCTTACTATGTACAAGCACTTTAAATGTCTTAATAATTAAGCCTCTCATCTCTATAAGGTAAATACTAATATTAAGCCCATTTTACAGGCAAGGAAACAGGCTAGAAAGGTTAAGGAAACCCTTCTAGGGCAGACAGTCAACACCAGAGCTTGGAACTGGTGCAGTTGGTCTGGTGCAGGAGTGTATGCTCTGAAGTATTTTCTTACCTCATGCTTCTGTGTTTTGACGGGCTGACTTCTTATACTTTAGATCTCAATGTAAATGTCACCTCTACAGATAGGCCATCTTTGGTTTTCTAATTAAGAGTGGTCATCAGAGCCCTTGCTATTGTGTCACCATATCTGCAGCCATAAAACAATGCCCATGACAGAGCAATCAAATATTTGCAGAATGAAGATTAAGAAGAACATGTTACAACTACTAGAATTTTAGAGCTGTACTGTACCTTTGAAATAATATTCCAATGTCCTCTTTACAATGAGGAGAGCTGATGAGGAGACACAGTGAGCTGCCTCATTAGCCGTGCAGTGGTAGAGCAAGAACTTGAGACAACACTCTTAGCAGCCAGTTCTTTCCATTTGTTCATCTTACTATTTTGCTTCCAACTTTGAGGAACTTTTCATAGTGTTTTTTAAAGTAAGTTTTGATGATAGACACCATATTTTATGCCTATTTAAGCAAAAGACTTATGAAATTAAAAGCCCATGTATATAGAAAAACAGCTCATTTTATGTGTAAGTTTATGTTTTGCTTTGTTTTCAATATCCCTACAAAAACCACCAATACTTGGTATTACCCATTTTTCTAATTTTGGCCAGTCTTAATGGATACAAGGGAAAACTCTTCAAAAAAATCTCTTGGTTATTAATGAGTCTGAATCTCTCATATATTTATTACCCTTTTGGGTTTCTCTTCTATGAGCTATTATCCTTTGTTCAGTTTTCTTTGTTATTCAGCAGCTTTTTGTTATTCTAGATATAAATCCTTACATTATATAAATGATATAAAACATTACAAGTATCTTCTCTGAACCTGCTGTTTATCTGTCATCCTTTATTGACAAAAACCTTTAATTTTGATATAATAAAATTAATCTTTTTTGCTTTCTCCATATGGTTTGTGCTTTAGGGATTTTACTTAAGCTCTTCCCTACCCGAGATCAGAACAATATTCTCTTATATTTCTATTAATTTTATAATCTTGTCATATATAGACCTTTAATCCACATCCACCTTTGGGCAGGATGCTATTTAGGTGCCCTGTTTAATTTTTCATCCATGTAAAAAGCCAGTTTTCTACCACCACTTATTAAAATTAGTGTGTAGGTTCTAGTTTATGAGTAGGCTTATATTTCTGAGTGAATAGAACTGATAAAATCAATGACTAAAAAGTAAAATTGCCAAGGGAGTCACTATTATTTTGCTCTTTGAAGTCATTTTCAAAAGAGAGAACTTGCTAAGTTGTGAAACTAATAATGCATTGTTTCTCTATTTTAGTATTAATTGAACTTAAAACATATGCCAGTTTTTAAACAACTCATCTGCCCAACTTTCCTGGTGTCCAGATTGTATGGTATAGCTAAGCAAAACCCAGGCTCAGCATTATACACCAGGCCTTGCACATCCACAGTGGTCAGTATGCTTGTCTAGTTTATCTAACTCTGCCATGTCTCAGGGTACATGTGAATTCTCGTCATAAGGAAAATACCATGGCTGCCTTTCATTTCTTAGGGTAAAGCTGTTTTTAGAGAGAGAACTAGGATATGTACCCAACTGGGCACATAACATAAAGAAGAGGTAAAGTCAGGGCAGAGCTGGAGATGAATTACTATCTAATGGAGCCACCTTGGTTCCGCTAAGATAACTATATTTGGAATAGGGCCATTTTATCCATTAGATAGCCTAGGGTTTATAAGTTTTCATGAGACAATGAAAACACTTAAGATCTCAGAATTCTAAAGAACAAAAAACAAAACCACCAAACACTAAAAATTGGTAAACACTTATATGACTAAAATACATCAATTATTCAATTACAGCTCAACAGAAATCAATTTTTTAAATAAATTATAATTAGTATGGGTTGTGTGTGCACTGTTAACATGTTTGATATGATGTATGTGGGGCTGCCAAAAGCAAGGGAGTAAAACCTGGGAAATTCTTTGGTAAAATGAAAACAGTAAAGGCCTAGAAAAGCAACACATTGAAATAAATGCAAGGACTACTTGCCATCTATGTTTAAAATTACATCTACAAGCAAGATTAATCCCCACTCATGGAAATTACTTGTTTTATATTAGAAATGAATATCATAATTATATCTAGGAAAAATACTGTGTAACGTCATTATACATGTCCCTGGATTTCTCTCTTTCCAAGACATAGACTTGTTTTGTATTTTAAGAATAAATTTGCTATTGCAATTTTATGGATAAATTTACAAACTAGAGAGATTTGCTTTTCTGGAAAATCACAACAATAATAATATATAATATTAGTAGGTTCTATGAACTATTCTAAGCTTCACATATATTACATAAACATATATATTCATATATACTTACATACATATATGTTCATATATATTAACAACCACTGTGTAAGATAGCTAATATTATTGTCCCTATTTTATAGATAAAGAAAAGAGAGGTTAAACAACGTGCCCAAATCTCATTCTTAGAAGGTTAATGGAGCCAATTCTAAACCATGACAGTCTGGCTATACTGCCTTTCCATATAAAATTATATAAAACCTGAACCTTGAGTCTTATTACATCTTGATTTGTCATGAAATTGCTCTATGACCCATCAAGGTAATTCTCTAGGCTCATTAGGATGGATAAATCTTTGCTTATTAGCAACATCCAGGAGAACAAGACACCTTATAACCAGTTTGCCTTTAAATATTCTATTATTTTTTAATCATGAATAATGTCTGTTGTTTCTAGTTTTAATAGTTAAATCTTTAAAACCCAGTGATTTAACCTTTTACACCTGAGTCCAATCTAACAGAAAAATATTCCAATCAACTATGCACAGAGCAAAAATGTCATCCAACCACAGATTCTACAGACATCACCAAAAATTAAGTCCTCATTTGTATTCTACTTTGGGAATTTAAAAACCCAGAAAACAAACCTACTTTCATTTTTTCCCCTTTTGTTCTTTTATGGAAACCTTTTGATAACTTATGGCAAATTTAGCAAATACTTTATGTGATGGTAAAAATCAACATCTTTAAGTTTAAAAATTGTGTCAGCCATAATTTGTATTAATACATCTTAAATGAGTACTAATTCCAGAAACAGAGGTTTTCTTTTCTAATCCCATAGGTAGTTATTTTTTTCTCCATGTAACATTATGGTTCTCATAATATTTTCTTAATGAGTATTATTCAGAAGGTTGTTCTTTTGGAAAGAGTATAAAGTATCATTATGTGTCCAGAATTACTGATTTGAAAAATCTCTACATCTCCAAAACCAGGACACTTTTCTCAGTTCTCTTTCTCCCTGATCCCTCTACATAGTTCAACCTTTCTTGAAATTCCATTTTCTTTGGCTTTGGTGATGCTATATTCCTCTGATCTCTTCAACTGTCTTTTCCAGTGACTCAGCTATGGATATTCTCCAGGATGCCACTGTTCTTGGAGAGTTTGTTATTTTGTCTTCAAGAAATAAATCATAATGAACGACTTCCAAGTTTTAGCTCGGCTCTTAGATTTTCCTCTAATTTAATTACAGTTGCCTCCCTCTCGATTCCTGATAAATAGCTCTTGGAAAGCAGTAGAAGAGATGAGGCTATACAAGAAATTATGGACCAAATCATTAAAGACTTTCAATGTCATGGTAAAGAACTATCTTTGAATGGAGGTTGTGGAATCAAGAGAGATATGATTTATGTTTTAAAATAGGTTATTCTAGCAACATTGTGGATTTGGTCTGAAGTGGGTGAGAGTAAAAAGGAAAACCAGAAGTTATCAAAACCAGCCAAAGAAGAGATAGAGAGAACTCAGGGGGTGTGGAGTACATTAAAAAGGAGAGAGAATTCTAAGTCAGCTAAGTTTCAATGAAGCACAAGCCACTTCTCTATAGTCACATGATCCATATTCATTATCCATATTCACATGATCAGTATCTCTATTATAAACTCTATTACAACATGCATCAACTGTAATTCAGTAATTATTTAAGGAATCTACCCTTTCCCCCAAAGTAAATGAGTTCCCTGAGGGCATAAACTATATTGTCTGGCTAACATCTGATACACTGCCTGCTGGCCTGTATCATGTGCTCAAAAAATTTGGTAAATAAATAAATTAATTAATAATACAGAGAACAAATCACATAAAGCCTTAATGCTGAAAAGAAATTCACACATAATCTAGTATCAAATAGAGGATTAAAAAAATTAATGGATTTGCCTGAAGTTGTAAAGCTGGTTAATAACAGAGGAGGGAGTAGAATTCTCCTCCAAGACTGTCTCTATAGTAACTTCATGGCAGAAAATAGAAGACAATTGTATATGTAGGAGGCAGATATGGGGGATTGGTAATAATTCTGGGGATTATTATATAAGCATACACACACATTCCCATGTATAATGTTGAGAATATAAATTTGCCACTGGATTTTATCAAGAGCTAAGAAACATGCATCAATATATAGCTTCAGAAATTTTTTGTATGTATATCTAAATTTGCCACTTCTCATCACTGGATGATAATGCAAAGAGTTTAAAAGGTCGATGGCTATTTTCAAGATTATGCTTGAAACAAGACATATAGCCCCAGTTTTCAGTTTTAAAGTCCTACAGACAGCAACCATACTCCATCAGTAAACTGGCTTTGCTTTCACTTGATTTTTCTTCTGGAAGCATGAAAAATGAGAAAAAGCAGAATTATCAGAATGTGAATTTGATTTTTTTCCCCAAAGAAAAAGTATTCATTTTAAATGTTTTCTTCTATTTTCTCAAAGTTGTACTTAAAAACTGACTATGCACACATGGGCCTCATCAAGGCAAGTGCTTCAGTGAAGGTCAGTAACCCCAGAAATAACCTATGACTGGAAAGATAAAGTATGATGCAGCAAATAGCAACATCTGTACTACAAATGTTCAGAAAATATACAATCTACTGGAAAAGAGAGTAGACGAGGAGTCAGAAGACATCCTTTTCTTAGTTTTCCTGCTTACTAGTTATGTAAATTGTATATATAACCTGTAGCCAGTCATTGACACCCACCCACCAGCTACCCCATGGAGCCTCATATCAATCTGTAAAATAAAATCGTCTGGCTTGTTCTCTTTCTAGCACTGATATAAGGAATCAACAAAATAATGAATATAGAAGTCTTTTGAAAGTATGTTGGAAGGGAAACATGTAATTTCATTTTTTAAAGTAGTACTTAGCAGAGTAGTATTGATATCTTCTGGCTGGGTATTTCTCTTTAATAAATAATTGCCTGAGTTAAAGGACCCTTAATTTATGCTGGACTGCATATTTCTCTAGATGATCATTAACGGCCAGGCAGATGTTATTGCTTAATCACTGCATTCCCACAGAGATTAAAGGACTTCAGGGATTATTTTTAAAAGGATAAGAAATCTTTGACTCCTGTCCCAATCAGCAGTGTTCAACCACTAAGCCTGGATGTTCTCTGTAGAAGTATATTCCACAGAAGAGTTCACATATTTTAAAAACATTGCATTACAGTGATGGGGTGTAAGACCTGCAAACCATCTACTTCATCCTTTCTTGCATCTGACCTAAAATTTTGCACTGACAAATATTACTAGGACAAAAACCACTGTTATTTGCAATATAACAAAGTAAATTATCATTTCACAAAAGAAAAAATTATTCTGTATATTTTCAGTACCATTTGTTGCTAATCTCATAAATTACAAACAAGTGATCGAATTGATGGGCAACCACTTGCAGATCTACTGATACCTCTTGAGTGAGACCAGGGTCAAAATGCATCCTTTCTGATAACTTTTGTTTGAAAAATGGAGACTTGAAGCATCATTATTACCAGTAGCTACAGTAATTTTTAGCTTACTCTATTCCTTAGACTGAATATTGGGAGGAACATGTTGTAAGGTTCACAGAAAATTATAAATTTTCATGATTCCTAGGAAAAATAAGCAGACATCTACTGGAGAATTTTTAGTATCATCTTCAATTTATACATTTAATTTCTTATGTGATTCAAACCCATGAGCCTAGCTAATAGTAATAGGAATAATAGGCAAGTTTACTATTAGATTGAATTATACGAAATTGCAATAATTGGCCATTTTGAACTAGAAAAATGGCAGTTTTATATGGTTCAACCTAATACTTCTATCCATCTGATAATATATCCAAGGAAAAATGATGATGTAGAAATCTTTCAGCAACAATCTGTTTTTTCACCCCTCTAAAAAACAATTGATTATTCTCTTCCTACTTTGGAATTTCAATTGGAACAGACCAAATAAATGCGATCAGTTCTATTTTGGCTCTGTAATCCCAAAAACTGACACTTCGTACACTTCAGTTTTTATCCATAAAAGTATGAGTACCAACTATGCTTATGCAAGCACCATGAGAAAAAGATTACTGAAGAATATTTGTGTACACACAGAATTCAATATATATATATATACAAGCCTGTCTGTCGTCCTCTGTTTAAAAACTTCTGGCTGTAAGTAAATAAATGATGCAAACTAAAAGATTTAAATGATATGGGAAACATTAGCAATTTGCTGTTTTGTCAAAAACCATGATTAAAATGTAACTGATAAAATTTTTACAACGAATATATACATGGAAAAAAGCTGAAAAGAGATAAGAGATTTAAAGCTATTATTTCTAAGCAATAACTGTATGCACATTTGCATATTTTTTCAAGCTTCTACAATTTTAGGGAACAAAAATATTTTACAAAAAACTGGACTAAATGGGGGTATATGTCATTTTATTAAATGAATGACTTAGTATTAAATAGTTCAACTATATCTGATAAACCTGAAAGCTCAATGGGAACTTCTAAATCTAGAAAAATATTCTGACATTCTTTTGGGAGAAAATTATCCAGGACAATCCTGAAAGGGAAGAATTAAGTGGAAGTCACCACTTGCGACACTAAAATATAAAGGGTAGGACACTAGCACCAGAGAAGCAGCTAGATCAGTATAGTGGAACAGGGCTCAGAGAAGGCCAAAATATATTTAAGAATTTGCTATCAGGATAAAAGTGACATTTAGAATTACTTAACAAAGTCTGAATTATTCTCTAAATGTTATTTGGTTAGCAGGCTAATTATTTCAGTGAAAAATTACACCCTTAAATCATATCTTATTCCAAAGTAAATTTCATTAGAATTCAGCATCTAAATATTTAAAAATTACATATATGTTAAGATCAAATACAAGAGAATCTTAAATAACTTTTAGATCCCATGTCATACATTTTCTAACATAATGTCCACATATACTGAAGAGTTAGATATTAAAATAGGAAACTGCAAAGATATTGAGATAATTTAAGTAAATATTCTTATAACCTTGAGGTAGAAGGCCTTTTGCAGATAACATTAAATCCAAGCAACACAAATTGATATGTAGAATAAAAACTTTAAACTTTTTTACAGAAAAAGAATTAGGAGGTTCAAATAAAAATTACATGCTGTGAGAAATATTTCTAATATATAACAATACATTAATAGTTATGTCATAAAAAGAACTCTTACAAATCAATTACAAAGAGAGGGAGAGAGAGTACATGCACCAGCCTAGAAAATTTGAAAGAGAGTAAAAAGACAACTTACAAAAGAAAAAACTATATGGAAAATAGGCTTTTAAATATGTTAAACCTCATAATACTCAAATAAGCAAAATTTTTAAAAGAAAAAATATTCACTCATACTGGCAAATATGAAAAAGAATGATAACATCAGTACTGGAGAAGGTGTGGGAGAGGGGACACTTCATGGTTGCTGCTCACAGCATGAACTGTTACAGTCTTTGAACAAGGAAAAATCTGATGATATGATATGAATATTCTTTGACTAGGCAAACCTACTTCTAAAAGTACATCCAAAGAAAATTATTAGTGAAGTGTGAAAAATGTATATTCAAGAATAGTCGCTGTGATGCTTTTTATAAGGGAAACAGTTACAGAGTGGTGATTAAGAGCTTGGAGCCTAGGAGCCAGGCTGTCTGGATTCGAAATCCTGCTGCTATAACCTCTCCCTAGACATGTGACCTTGAGTAAATTAAATTTTCTGTGCTTCAGTTTCTTCATGTGTAAAGTAGAGATAATAATAGTTTGTGCCTCATAGGGTTTTAAGGATAAAATAAGCAAATAAATGAAAAGCACTTAGAACATTACCAGGAACTTAGTAAGCACTCAGTAAATATTACCTACTATTGCTGAGAAAAAAATTTTGAAATTCCATTTATAGGGATGGTTTAAATAAAGAATATTGATCCAAAGATCAGAATGCTATGCTGTCATCAGAAATGATGACAGAGAATTGTACTTATAAGCCTGGAAAAATGCCATGATAGATAACATGACATTTTTAAAAATAAAGGTTATAAAGCAGTATTATTTTATTACCCTAACTTTAAAACATGTATATATAAATTACATGCAGAAAAAAACACAGCAGAACATAAGCTAAAGTGTGAACAGTGACTGAATCTGGGGAGTAGACTCATGGGTGATTTTCATTTTCATCTTTACACTAGTGCTTTTTTGGGTTAGAAAAAAAAATTTTTTTTTTAAACAATGAACATATGCTACTTAGTAATAAAAAAAAATCCTTATATCTGTTTTGGGAAAAAAAGCAACTGGAAAGTCAAGTATCACAGTTACAAGTGACAGTGAGACTGATAACACAGTCATGCAGGGAAGTCACCACTAGAAAGGTCTAGTACAGGTTTCAGCAGAAAAAGGCCAAATGTTCCATTCACCCATTTTTGAATATGCCAAAAACATACTTATGGAGGATGGCAATTGTGCTAACAGTTAAATGAACAACTTGTATTTTATAAATAGATATGCTAACAGGTTATAAATATGAGACTAGGGTTTGGGCTTAATTTTTTAAATTTCAACTGTCTACATTTTTCATTACAAATTACAAATTATTCAAAAGTAACATTTGGGCTACAAGTCAAACAAAGCTGCTTAGTAGCAGTTAGCAGATAAAATGATGGCAACAATGTAAGCTTATCTGGTTACACATCTGTTTTTGTCTATAAATTTAGCTGTTCTCATCTGATATTTACTGATGTTGTCCAAATATGTAATTATGTCCGAATACAAAATTACAATGCATATACACAAAGATCATGCAACTATAGGTTATGGTTAGTGGCTTAACTCACTGTGTAATTTTTTTTTGCCAGATTGAAAGGAGGCCAATACTAGCTTTAAAACCTTTTTATGCTGCCACTATGCAAAAATATAACATCTTGGATAGAGAAGCATTGTGCAAGGATTTATCATTCAAAATCTGAAATTGCTTCATCTCTTTAAGCTTCAGAAATACATATAATATTCCTGATTAATTTACTGATTAGCACTGAAACACTTTCAAGGGATGGGATTAATTTACAGGTATCCAGACAGAAGGCAAAAGAAGCAAAGAATGAAGCAGAATGCTACTCACAGATTAACAGATTTGCTTTACTTCTTAGAGATTAAAATCTGATGTTATTTATTAAATAATGAAACAAAGTAGGCAGAAAGGTTTAATGCAAAGTGTCAAGAATATTACAATCAAAAAAACAAAGTATCTGCTACAGGGAGTCAGTCACTTTATCAATACCATTTAACAAGCAGATCTTTAATATGAACTCTAATAGTAAATAAAAATATTTAGGTTTTACTGATATTACTCTCAGCTTTGAACACTTTTTTGTCAAAAGGAACTTCAAATTCAAAGGAGTCATATGATAATATTGGGGAAGTATAACATTTACAGTGGAATTACTGTTTATGAGGAAATTAGGTTCCAAAGTCAGCATGTGAAAAAAGAAAAAAAGACCATGCATAATTAACATTATCCTTTAAAAGTCTCCCCACGTCTCTCACCACATCTTAAGAAAATACGTTTCCCTCCTGAATTGGAACAGTCTGCCCTGTCCTTAGATACATGGTGCTTTAGAGCAGATTCTCAAGAAAACAGACTGAGCCAAGGATGGAGGCAGGAGAGGATATGAAACATGTAAAGCATACAGCTGTTTCAGGAAGACATAGCTAATCCTGATGATACACAACAGTTTGCTTGAGAGATGCTTCATTTGGCAATCTAGGATTCACCAGGTGGGCTGCAACGAGAAGCCATGAGATGGAGTATTCTGTGGCAGCAAGAAAGAAGGGATCTGCCTACTTTACTCCTGACCCCTGTTACCCGTTGCCAAGGTTCATTTAGAGGGATTTAACTGTTTTAACCTTCCAGGTTGCCTTACCTAGCCCACCTGCCAGCCCATGGGGAGTTCAGATCATAGTACCAAGTAGAAAAATGCTGGGGAATGGCAGAAACCCTGGGCAAGTGATGGCTGACCAAGCTGCAAGGCAGCGTGAGCAGAAAGATCCGGCATTCCCAAGGCCAGCAAAAGATCAACCCAAGTGGCAAATTGGTCTGGAAGTGCCAAGGCAGTGTGAGCAGGTCATAAAATATGTGTCTGACTCAAGGACTATTTTGAAGAAGTTGGTTTGTATTTAGAAGTTTTATTAGACAAGAAAAAAATTTTTCCTTCTAAATATTAAAAAGTATACTCAATAATGTAAGAACCTTGTACTACATGTAAAAATAAATGAAAACTAAGACAACTTAGGTAAGAAGAAAGTCATGTCTCCCATCTCATGTTTCCAAGGAGCCCAGTTCATTAAGTGATATATAATGGGCAGAATCTATAATACCTGATCTTCCCTTTAATGCAATTTTTAATGTGTTCAGTTAAATGCACATGTATTTATACACCACTCTACCAATTGTGTACCTGCACCAGGAATTTCTCTTATGGTCTTGCTTAAACTTCAAAGCAAAGCCTGTAAGTCAGATTTTACAGAAAAAAAAAAAAACAGAAAAATAAATAATGTAGAAATGTAGAATATCAGCCTACAAGGTGGCAGAATGAGGACTAGGTTAACTTCCTATTATTATGTCATGCTATCCAAACCACTGAAAAATCAAGTGCCCATTTTAATAACTATCAAAACTTTGTGAAAGCAATTCCTGATAATCTCTAAGAATAATATTCTTTAGGAGGATCTTTTTTGTCTTAGAAATTGAGATATTAGGAATTTCGTTAGAAAAATAATACATAACATACACCTAATAATACAAAATCTGCTAAATTTTTCATAGAAAAATATTACTGTGTCATAGTATATTATAAAAGCATTATTATTATAACACTATTATAGAAACATAGTAAGGAGACTGTGAGGTGCTACTCAGATGCCCCCTTCATTCTAGAAGTATTCATTACTCCTGCTGCTGAGAGTGTTGCCCACTTATGGCTCATAGCTGAGCCCTTGCTCAAGATTACACCACCTCCCTAGAAAGAGCTCATCTTCAAAGACTGATGGAAATGGGGGTAAATGCACCAATCTCCTTAACTTAAATTGGGGTGTCTCTGAAAGGCCATCTCAGCTTCTAGGTAACTCTGGGACTGACTAGAGGCTCTGAGGCCTTGGCTACAACTGCATTTAAGTTCAACTTCATCTGCCTAATCCTACGTCCTTCTTTTCTTTTACAGGTACAATTCCAAAGAGTACTACATGATAAAACTCCTGCTTGAAACCTCTGTCTTAGGGTTTGTTTGTATCCTGAACAACCCAACCCATAACAAGACTTTCTGCAAAGCCATTACATTGAAAGTAATGTAACAAGTTGATTTTTGTACAGAGTTACAAATATGTTTATTAGTGGAGAAGGAGACTAAAATATTCAACTAGGAAAAACAAAAAAAAATGAGAACCTGACAGGAAAACGGGCAAAAGACATGAACACATCAAGAGAAAGAAAGGCAAATGGCCCTCAAACAGAAGATACTCAACTTCATTCATAATAAAATAAAATGAAAATGAAAATTATGGTAGCACTGACAATGATCAATCCAAAAATGAAATTAAGAAAACAATTATATTTACAATAGCATCAAAAAGGATAAAATATTTAAGAATAGAGTTAAGCATAAAACTTGTACTTTGAAAACTATAAAACACTGTTGAAAGAATTAAAGATGTAAGTGATAGACATTCCATGGTCATGGATTGGAAGATTTAATATTATTAAAATGGTAATACTTCCCAAATTGATCTACAGATTTAACAGAATTCTTATTGCAATATCATCTGGGTTCTTTTTTGTGTGTGTGTGGCAGAAATTTACAAGCTGATCCTTAGAAATGCAAAGACTTAGAATAGCTTAAATAATCTTGAAAAAGAACAAAGTCAGAAGACTGACACTTCCTGATTTCAAAATTTAGTAAAAAGCTACAGTTTCAAAACAGTGTGGAATGGGGAAATGAGACAGATATATAAATCAAAGGAATAAAATTGAAAGTCCAGAAATAAACTCTAAAAATTATAGTCAATTTTTGACAAGAGTGCTAAGATAGTCCAATAAGGACAGTCTTTTCAAGAAATGGTACTCGAATAACTGCACATCCACACTTAAAGGAATAAAATTGGGCTCATTTCTTACATAACACAAAAATTAACCCCAAATTAACTTCATAGACCTAAATGTCAGAGTTAAAACTATAAAACTGTAAGAAGAAAATATCTTAATGGGCTAGGAAAAACCTTCTTAGATACAACAGCAAAAGCATAAATAACAAAAGAAAAAATAGACATAATGAACATTAAAACTTTGTGCTTGAAAAGATACAATCAAGGAAATGAAAAAGCAACTCATAAAATGAGAGAAAATATTTGCAAATCCTCTACTTCATAAGGGACTTATATCAAAAATACATAAAGGATTCTTACAACTCAATGATAAAGTCAAATAACCCAATTAAAAAATGGGCAGAGAATTTGAAGAGAAATTTCTCCAAAGATTACAAATGGCCAACAGCACATGAAAAGATATTTGATGTTATTAGTTATTGAAACCACAATGAGATAAATCACTTACCATGGAGATTCTAAAATACCTTGGAAAGAGAAAATGTAATAGAAAAAAGAGGAAGATAAGAAGGAGCCATATAAAAACCAGAAACAAACTTGTGTATGTGTGGGATGTTAATATGTGATAGAGCTGGCATTGCAAATTAGCAAGGAGAGAGAGATACTATTCAATGTATGGTTTGGCAAAAATTAGCTGTCTGTTTGAAGAAAAATCAAACTGAATCCATACATGACATACATAAATTCTAGATAAATAGCTCATCATAAAAAGCTGTAAATATTAAAGAGAAAAAAGTGTATTCCTTTATAATTTAGCAAGATAATATTGTTAAGCAAGAAATATTTAGAAATATCACTAAAATATAAATCCCCACAAAAAGAGAAAGAGTTGACACCTTTAAGTAAATTAAAAACTTTAAAGTTTAATATAATAAATCCCTGTAAGTAAAGGTAAAAGGCAAACAATATTGCAATTTTTATAATAGACAAAGGATTACTTTCTAGAAGGCCTAAAGAACTCCCACAAAGCAATAAAAACAAAAAAATAAAAGATAAAATAAGAAACAAGCACAGTATATGCACAGATGATACAGAGAAACGAAAATACTAATACCCACCAACCAAAATCTAAAAATATATTAAGTCTCACAAATAATTAGGATATCATTTTTTTCCCATTAGATCAAGAACAATTGAAATATCTGATAGCACTCAGCATAGCAAGGTTACAGGGAAATGAGTATTCTTAAACACTGTTGGTAGAAACAAATTGTTACAGCCTTATGAAGGCTACCACACACTAATTTAAAAATGTATGAACTCCTCAGCCACGCAATGTCTAGGCTATCTATTCTAGATAAATAGTTGCAGATGCACATGAAGAGCCACACTAATGACGTTCAATGATAGCCACCTCAGTGCTCATCAGTAGAGCGCAAGTTAGGGCAAATTCACAGAATTCAATAGTTAAAAAAGAAAGTTAGTAACATTAAAAGTTCCAGTGCTACCATAAAAACAATCAAGCTTCATAATATATGCATCGTGATCTGATTTATATTTTAAAATAGATTTATGACTCTGTTAAGAAAGAAGGATGGAAGGATATATACCTACCAGTTATTGGTTATATCTCTAGGAAGAAGTTGGAATGGGAGGGACTAATGGAAGATACTTTATTCTTATTGTATATACCTCTATACAGTTTGAATATTTTATAGTGACAATATTACCCAATCACCTAAATGTAATAAACCCGTAACTGGAACTATATGTCAAAAACCTTGCAATTAAGAGTCACCTAGAAGCCCAGCATCCAGAGCACCAAAAGATCATATACTGTAAGTATTATATATTTATTTCCATTTTTATTTTGTATTTCATAGCCAATATCATTTTGCATCTAAAATATTAGATTCTTTCAGTAATTATTTCATGAGGATGTTCCCATATTAGAAAAAAATCTTCTTCATCTATTGACTATACAATGTATTCACCTTATTAAGAAAAACATTTCCTTTGTCTTTTAGTGGTTCATGGTGAATTGTCCTTGAATGGCAGCTTTCTCCTAGTCTTTATAACATATGGAACTAACTGTGGTCACAGGAGCTGAAGGGTTTACTTTTCTTTGACCTAAACAGAGGAATTTCAGGGAGAAAATGAAACACTGCTGCCTCTTTAGAATCAGATATAAATGAGACAGTATATTACTTGGCAAGTGCTCAATAAACACAATCTGCCATTAAGCATTATACTCTATTCCAACAGAGAATAGAGAGGTACCTTGTAGTGACTTACATAACCATTAAGTTTAGAAATATATACCAGTGAGTAAATCACAACAATGTGGATGTGCTTAATGCCACTGAACCATAAACTTAAAAAGTTAAAATGGTAAATTTTATTTTATGAACATTTCACAATAAAAAAAATTTTTAAGTGATAAGTAATTTTCCCCTCTTCTAAAATCTAGCTTTTCACACTTACTGAAGTCTTTAACTTTTATTTCTTGTATGTAGTCACCAAAGATGTACTCAGCAGATAGAAGTACAAAGACAAGTACAGTCTTTTTATTACCACAAAGCTCCAGAATAAGAAAGTAGTGGTGTCTGTGTTTGACTTATTCCTGAGACCCTAATATAACCTATGAAATGCCATTATTGAAAAAGGAAATCCCTAAGAGTACAATGGGGATAGTTCTCCTCATATCAGACTGTGAATGTCCTGGAACCCTGCAGTCAGTATTATCTACGCCAGAGTTTATATTTAGACAGTCGTTCTGAAGACTGTACTATTACTAGTCTGGACAGATGAATGAGTCCATAGGTTAATGGACTGGACAAGCAGATATGCTATTAAAAAAACTTGCTGATATTTTTTAAGTGTGAGTATTCTCTCTTTCTCTTGTCTTATAATTATAGGGGATGTGTTTGATATCAGCAGGGATTAATACAAGAGTTAAAAACAAAAGTCTCTGGATTGCAAGATCATGTTTCAAGTATTAACAATCAAAGAGATTTAAGGAAAATACAAAGCTTTACAAAAACCTTGTGGCTGGGGATATAGCAACTACCACCAAGGAGAACAGTTTATTTCTAGTCTAGTTTATTCATAGAAGATAAATAAATGTAGCTAAGGTTACATTTTTCCATCACTGACCTATTCTGCTTGTTAATTTTCCACCATTAGCGATTATTTTATCTTTATCACTATTAAAATAATGATGCATTATATCATATTTCCTTTCTGCTAATCAGTGTTTCATATTAGATTATTTTTTTTTTTTTTTTTTTTTTTCCTTGGTGCACCGTTCCCGGAAGTACTGCAATACCAGGTCGATGCGTGGAGTGGACGGAGCAAGCTCCTATTCCATCTCCCTGCTCCAAAAATCCATTTAATATATTGTCCTCGGATAGAGGACGTATCAGATATTAAACTGATAAGAACAGATACTACACTTGATCTTAGTCAAAAGGCCGAGAAGCGATCATATTAGATTATTTTAAATGCCTTTTTTACAGTAAAACTTATTTCCAGAATTTTAAATAAGGCTACTTGAAATATTACAAATTATGATTTCATAAAAAGGCATATTTACCTTCTTCAAAATTGGGATGAAAAACAAGGCTAAAATGCCCAACAGCAAGACAGAACTTCGCCAATGTAAGTTGACTTTTGGGTCTAAAATTTGCTTCGATAGCCCAGTAATTTCAGGCCGTAGTAAAGGAGGAGGGGTACATTATGATATTAATAGCAAAACTCCACTGACTTACTGAAAGCAATTTGGCCCAAATACAGTGGCGAGATTGTGAACGTTCATGCGATTCTGCACATGGTTCTTGGCTACTTTTGTCAAGAACCAGCATAGGTACTTGAAAAGGCAGTAGTGGGTATCTGGCAGTTCTTGTATTAAGTCTCTTAAACTACTCTCCTGAGCATCATTTCTGTCATCTGGAAAGAAAAAGAATAAAAAATGGTCTCAGGCATATTTCACAGGAACCATAACAAAAGCACACAAGTATGATCAACTCTAACATTTCAGTCAGGAAACAATTCCTGAAGACTGAGCTGGGCCATCAGAAAAGGGGCATTGCTGCCTTTAATTTTGTCCTTAAGCATCTGACTTTTTTTTTTTAATACTGAAGAATTACTAACTTCCAAGGCATCCTGGAAACCACAGCCTTTACTCAGTGCATAAAAAGGACTTGGATTTCTATTTTGTGATTTTATCCAAAATTAAGATAAAGGTTGGGTTTTTATCCATCTTGGAATCTTCTACTTGAATATCATCTTCAACTTTGTTAAAAACAACATCTCTTAGTTTAATAAAATGTGATACAGGAGACCTTCATGGATCACCATGAACAACACTAAACTTAACGATCAGGAATCTGCACAGAGAAAATGAGGGAAGCTTAATCTCTTCATAGCTTTTAACCTCTCACATGTAAGAGTTTAGAATCAGATATGTGCCTCTTACACAAAAGCCTAATAACCTTGTATACAGCTGAAAATACCTGAGGATGTCCCAAAATTCACAGGTAGACATTTCAAAAATGTGCTGTCTTAAGTTATTTTGTATACTGCTTTTTACCAGAGGAAAATAAAAAACTTTCCCACCTAATACTTTAGGGGAGTAAGGACAATTCATACTCTAGATAAATGTTTAAGAGAAATCCAGTTATAATTAATTTAAAGTATTTAATTAATATAATTAATTTAATCCAATTATAATTAATACACATTAGAGTCTTTAATATAGACAGATCAGCTGCGTTAGCCAGTCAAGTAAGAAACAGCAGTGAGACAAATGAGATACAAAGGAAGACTCCTCAGTGTTACAAGATGTACATATAACACGATGCCCTGCAGGAAGTAAAAACACAGAGAACACAGGTGCTGAGTGGCCGCAGAGCACAGGATAAGGAGCACAAGCTGGTGACTTCCTGGGCAGGATCCTGGCTCTGCCACCTACTACATGCGTGGCCTTAGACTCCCAACTAAACGATTTCCTCATTGTAAGTGGTAATATTAACTACCTCATAGGGTTGTGATGAGGCTTAAATGAGCTTACAGTTGTAAAGTACTTAAACACAATGGTTGACATTCGCTCAGTGCTATGCAAGTATTTGTTAAATAAACAAAACTTTTTTACTTTACCTTAATTTGGTTTTATAAGCACACTGAGGATTTAATGAAATGCCTTTTAAAATGAGCCATTTCACTTTCATGAATGTTCAAATAAGTTATGCTCTCAAAAGTAGCAATGCCAAGAATTTGTTTCACTTCAATTTTTGTTAGAATTGTTTTGGAGAATATTTATGATTGAAATAATTATTTCTTACTAATCACAAACTATGTGGTCCAATTATGTAATGTGTAGTATAAAATATATATCCTAGTTTCAGTTTTTCATATTAATTTATTTTTTGGTGTATTGCTCATGGTGGCATTATTTTCCAGTGCATCCCAATTATTAACAAGCGTGGAGTGATTAAAAACTATTGGAAAACTTCCCATTTCTTATACCTTATTATAAAAATAAATAAATATGAACTAAGAGAAATACATTAGTAGTAGTCTGTCTCTTTTCCCTCTTTACAGTAACTATTCCAAAGTGAATCTGGATGTTTTCATGGGTGTGTACTCCCTGGTTAAATTGTAGTTTTATTTCCAGCATTTAAGGATACATAAAACAGCATTCAAACAGCCTTGATAATGGGCCACTGGCCTTGGCTTTGAAGTGAAACCTCAAATCCTAAGGCAAGCAATGTGTGAGGATATTAGATCAAATAGAACAAATATTCAAAACAGTTATGAATTTATGGCCATAACAACTCTGAAAAAGCAACAGCACTTTCATAATTTACTTCCAATTTTTGAAATATGGTAAGTAGTTTTTGCCAGGAAATAAAACTGACAAATAATGGGAAGGAAGATATATTCAGAGAATCTCTAATGTAACAAAATAACATTAAATCCTGTATAACATGAATGGAAGAATCAGTAAATACGTTCTCAAGAAGCAAAAGTAATTGAAGAAAAAGTATCTTATATCTCCTTATACCCCAAAGCATTTCCATTTCCTATGATGGAAAATGGACTCATTGATTTGTTCACTGTGTACATGAGCATGTGTCCTCTACTTCAGCAGCTTTGACAGCAGCACACTGAATTTGAACCCTATTCATATTTACCTCCTGAGTCTTTGTTCAAATATATTGACAGTAAAGACCTTAATTTAATAGCATAACATTTCTCCTCACCTCTTTTGATACTATGTGTTAACATACTGTGAATCTGCATTTTGCACTCCATTTCTAGAAAAATATGGTCTCACCATTATTGCCAACCTGCAACAATTCTATAGACAAGATTTCCTATATGTGAGAATATAATAGTTCAGCATCTTTAATGGAGGTTTAGAGAAAAATGCCCAGCATAGCCCTGGGGGTGGGAGTCAGGGGACAGTGTTGGTACAAATGTGAAGATGCCCTTTGGTGCTTGTAAAGAGACACAGTTCATAATAATTATTATTGCCTGAGTTATTTTTTGATTTCCTGATACTTAAATACAATAAACACTGCCATAGTAATTTACGTTCTTGCATTTATATTGGCAATTACAAAGGCTCCCTCAAAGTTTTACATTATAAAAAGCATTAGCAACACTTCTATTTTTGTGCATTTATTTACAATACACCGATTGCACACAAGCCGTACTTGTCACATGCTTTCTACGTGTCTGATATTCTCTAACACTAGGGATACAGCACTGAACAGAATTTCATGCCTTTATGAAAATGATATTCTAACTGGGGGGGGGAAGAGACAAATAAGTTATTAAGTAGATGGAGTGGTAACGTAAGTACTATGAAGAAATACAAAGCAGGGGTAGGAATGTAAATCAGTTCAACCATTGTGGAAAGCAGTATGCAGGTTCCTCAAAAAACTAAAAATAGAAACACCATTTGACCCAGGAAATCCACTCCTAGGAATTTGCCCTAAGAAAGCAGGAGCCCAGTTTGAAAAAGACATATGCACCCCTATGTTTATCGCAGCACTTTTACAAAAGCCAAGAAATGGAACAAGCGTGGAGTGATTAAAAACTATTGGAAAACTTCCCATTTCTTATACCTTATTATAAAAATAAATAAATATGAACTAAGAGAAATACATTAGTAGTAGTCTGTCTCTTTTCCCTCTTTACAGTAACTATTCCAAAGTGAATCTTTGGATTAGTTAGCAACCTAAGTGTCCATCAGTAGATGAATGGATAAAGAAGATGGGGTACATATACACAATGGAATATTATTGAGCCATAAGAAGAAAACAAATTCTACCATTTGCAACAACATGTATGGAGCTAGAGGGTATTATGCTCAGTGAAATAAGCCAGGCAGAGAAAGACAAGTACCAAATGATTTCATTTATATGTGGAGTATAAGAACAAAGAAACAACTGAAGGAACAAAACAGCAACAGACTCACAGAACCCAAGAATGTACTAACAGTCACCAAAGGCAAAGGAACTGGGGAGGATGTATGGGAAAGGAGGGATTAGGAGAATAAGAGGCGTTATGTTTAGCATACATAGTGCAGGGGGAGGGTCACGGGGAAGGCAGTATAGCACAGAGAAGACAAGTAGTGACACTATAGCATCTTACTACGCTGATGGACAGTGACTATAATGGGGTCTGTGATGGGGACTCGATAATGGGGGGAATCTAGTAACCAAACTGTTGCTCATGTAATTGTATATTAATGATACCAACATTTTTTAAAAATTAAAAAAAAAGAAATACAAAGCAGGGATAAAGGAAAATTAAGCAGAATGGTACAGGAGTGGGGAATGCTATTGTGTTTAACATGGTCAAGGAAGGGCCTCTGTAATTTGATAACAATTGAGCTGAAAGCAGAAGGAAAGAGGAAAGTCCATTCTAAGCAGAGGAAAAGGTAAGGGCTAAGATCCTGAGGGGGCAGAGTGCTAGGTGGGAGAATGGCAGGAATGAAATCTGGAGACAGAGAGGGGTAGAGACAAGGCAGATCATTATAGCATTATAAGCCATGGTCTTTTTTTTCCCCGACTGAGGATTCTGAGCTGTGAAATCTAACTTAGCACAGCAGCAAAAGTGGCCCTTTGAGTCTAGATTGTAGAGGCACCACTGGAAGTAGGGAGACCAGGTGGGGAACAGCAGTATCAGTCCTGCAGAGAAAGGCTGGCTGGCCTGAGCCAGGGTGATGGCAGTGATGGTAGGATATGGGCAGATCCTGGATAGACTTTGGATGTGTACTGTTTGTTTCACACATGAAAGTTGTTTTATATATAAAAACACATGTATGGTATACTCATTCAATCATTCAATAAGTATTTGTTGTCTGTTCTGTACCAGGCACAATTATAAGCATTTGGGATACATCAGAAAACAAAACAAATCCCTGACCTCAGGGAGCTTCTTATATTCTAAGAGGTAAGACATTAAACAATAAATATAGTAATAGGGCTGGGCGAATAGAGAGTACTGACCAAGGGTGAGGGGTGTTCATTATAATTAAAAATAAGATTGTCAGGAAGGCTTCATTTAGAGAGTATATGATCTTTGCAGGCAGTTAAAAATATCCACAAATGCAAATGTAAACACATCAGAGTTGGAGGTTATATTTTAAATATCTTTTAAATGCCCTCAATGCTTCTTATATAAAAAGTGATCAAGAAATCGCTTTAACAGATTTAACACTTTTAGATAGCAAGGCAAACTAGCATAGGAACAGATATGTTTTAAAGAAATATGGGATGATTTAGTTCATTTACAGCACTAACTGGGTTGGAGCGTTATGTTGGAATAGGATTACAGAACATTCAAACGATAACAAAATGACCATTTGGTGTCAGAGGGTAAGGATATTCAGCAATGAAATTCCACAATAGGTCCTCAGAAAGAGAAGTGAAATGCACCCCTATAGATGTATCAAAATATTTAACTATTTTAATCTTGTAGTTATTTCCAGTATTAAATAAGAATAAAAATTAGAATATGTTATAATTCACAAATCCAAAAGTTTTCTTAAAACTGCAGAAGGAATAATGGTTAATAATTGAAATAGTCATCAGTTTCCTTAATGTCAATCTCTTCCTAGTACAAGAACTAACTTTCTCCCTAGTGAAAAGTGTCACTTCAAATTACTCAGGTTTTCTTGAAAGCTTTAATTTCTTGTTGACTAAATTTGACCCATTTCTCAAGGTAAAGCACAAACATACAACTAATATAATATACCTAGAAAACTACTTAGCACTTAGAGACTGTATCATAAAAACTTTTGTTCTAGACTAAGTAGCAAACACTGGACCATGTGACAAGTATTTGCTCTCATAAGAAAAATTATGATTATAATCAGCAATGCTGGACCTATGTCACAGGATTGAACTTAATTCCAATTTGGACATTTGTCCCAGTGCTCATCATGTGTTCTGACTTTTCAGGGTCATGAAGTTATATTGTACTTACAATCTTAGTCTCAAAGAGAAAAAAAAGAACTGGCAAATGCTAATCTCTACCATGATGTATCTCAGGGCCACAAGGTCAGACATTAAAAGAACTAAAACATTAAGCCTCATGGCGCCAGATTTATTGAAGTAGCTCTTTATTTCCTCATCAAGCCTCACAAGAAGATGTATGAAAACTTGCTAATCTATTAGATAGAACAATGAGCTATTTCTGACCTTACAGGTGAAGAGAGTTCACCAGTCTGAGAATGTGTGCAGCCTCTAGAAGCTGAGAAGCAGCCAGCAAGGAAATGGGGACCTCAGCCTTACAAGTATGGCACTGAAGTAACTGCCAATGGCTTGAATGAGCCTAGAAGCAGCTTTTCTCCCCAGAGCCCTCAGATAAGAGCCCAGGCTGACTGCACCTTGAGTTTTTTTGGCTTTGGGAGACCTGGAGTAGAGAAGACAGCTGAGACCACAAACTGCTCACCCAGAGAACAGTGAGATAATAAACTGGTATTGTTTTAAGCCACTGTGTTTGTGGTAATCTGTCACAGCAGTGATGGGAACCTAATATATCCCTAGTTAGAGATGATTAGACTGAAGCAGTAATTAACTTGTTCATGTTCATACAGCTACCATGTAGCTGAGCTGCAACTCAAACCTGGACCATCTGACCTCAGAGTCCATGATCTGATCAGTGCACACTAACAAAGTTAGCTGTTATCATCATTACAGAGGACCTGGCACACCATCTCATACATGGAAATATTTAAAAAAAGGTTCCTGAGTCGACAAATAGGCAAGCAAAGTTGTTCATAGTGGTGGGGTGAGAATCTTAATTCATTTATAATGAATTATGGCATCTTAGGTCATGTGGTATATGTGGGGGAACATTTTAATGAGAGTCTACAAGAATGGGCACAAAATGTTTTATGAAATACATGAGAAGAAAATGTGAGTTATATTTCTTTCTAAATGTGCATTTGCATAAAAAGGAAAAATAATGAAAAGTCAACTACACTGCGTAAGTAGGTTTTCCCTCTGCATTTCATTCCACAGGAGTAGTCACTTTTTTAGACTGAAGAGAAGCTTTTGTAAACATAATTATATCTTACGGTTAATGGAATTGGTATTTACCTATGTAAAAGGAGAGGTCATATTTTTACAGTTCTCTCACCACCTTTGCCCATGACAAAGTTCTCAAAGGGTAGGAAGATAAAGTTGCTAATAAAAACTAATAAATGACAGTCTCTTCTTAAACATTAATGAAACTACAAATCTTGTCATTCTGATTAGATTCTGCAAGATGCAGAATTGTGTTTATTGCAAAATTTGCCAATATCTACACTGATATTCCTGTTTCCAAATGAGCCTACATGTTAAAATAAAGAAAAAGGGAAGAAGAACAAAGAGTTAGATGATACTTTCCATTTCAGTCCTATAATCAAAAACTAACACCTGCTGATATCTAACCAGGTGAACAAATCTACTCTGTGGGCATTTAGTGAGTACTAAATGTTTGTCAGTGTGGGCAGGTGGCACAGATAAAAATACAGTTGACCATTCAACAACATGGATTTGAACTGTGTGGGGTTTTCTCCCTAAGAGTTTTTTTTGAAAAATTTTTGAGATTTGTGGTAATTTGAAAAAATTTGCAGACAAAATGAATAGCCTAAAAATACTGAAATGTTTAAAACAAAGTAAGCTGTGTCAAAAGACATATGCACTCTTATATTTATCACAGCACTATTTACAATAGTCAAGAAATGGAAGCAACCTAAGTGTCCATCAGTAGATGAATGGATAAAGAAGATGTGGTACATATACACAGTGGACTATTATTCAGCCATAAGAAGAAAACAAATCCTACCATTTGCAACAACATGGATGGAGCTAGAGGGTATTATGCTCAGTGAAATAAGCCAGGCAGAGAAAGACAAGTATCAAATGATTTCACTCATCTGTGGAGTAAAAGAACAAAGAAAAAGCTGAAGGAACAAAACAGCAGCAGACTCACAGAACCCAAGAATGGACTAACAGTTACCAAAGGGAAAGGGACTGGGGAGGATGGGTGGGAAGGGAGGGATAAGGGGGAAAACAGGGCATTACGATTAGCCCACATAATGTAGGGGGGTGGGGGCATGGGGAAGGCAGTATATACAGAGAAGACAAGTAATGATTCTATAGCATCTTACTACACTAATGGATAGTGACTGTAATGGGGTATGTGGGGAGGACTTGATAATAGGGGGAGTCTAGTAACCATAATGTTGTTCAAGTAATTGTGCATTAACAATATCAAAATAAATAAATAAATAAATAAGCTGTGTCATGAATACATAAAACATATGTAGCTACTAGTCTACTTTTTCATTTGCTACTATGAAAATCATCAGTAGGTTATTAGCAGTTAAGTTCTGGGGAATCAAGAATTACCCATGGATTCTTGACTGTGTAGGGGTTCCATGCCCCTAAACCCTCTTCCTTCAAGGGTCACATGTATAAGAAGTAGTCTATCTAAACTTCAAAATGAGGAATTCATATCTAGGCTAGGTATTAGACACAAGCATTTAACAGCTAAAGAACCTGTTCTTGGGAATGTCAACAGAACAGGAAAAACTATCACAGCACATGGAAAAGGGAACCTCTCACAATATTCTAATCTTGAACAAAATCAGCAATATCCCAACTAATAAAATCTGCCTTTCAGCAAGTCTAGTGCTATATTAAATGGCAAAGTACAGTAAGTGTGCAGTTTCAATAGAAATCACATTACTGCCAGCTTTTTCCCCTCTGATTCTTCTGCTTAAAGACTCAGCTATAACTGGATGATTTGTTGTCAGAAGAGATAAATCATCAACCCCAGAGATTTTAAGCTGATTTTGGATATCTCCTCTTTCTCCTTTAAGTCTTCCAATTGCCTGTGGACTCATTATAAAAGGTTATTTCCATGGGCTCAGCCAAGCAGGTGTTAAGAACACAGCTTACCAGACTTAGGGCAGAGCCATAGGTGGCTAGCAAGCCAATCATTTGGCATCCCTTCAAATTGATATTCTTTCAACTTTCAATATTTTGAGAGTTAATTTTCTGTTCATGCAAGTTGTACACTTAAAAAAGTCATTTGTTGACTATTCCCTTTTTCTCTTCAAGCTCAATCCAAGTAAGATGTTCCTTACATAAAAGTATTAGTGAAAAAAAATGTAGAATTTACTGAAGGTTTCGTTCAGTTCGCAACAGTTGATTTTCCAAAAATCCCCAATAGACATTGTCTTCTTGGCCTTGGAGTGGCCATGTCCCTTCCCTTTCTTCCTTGAGCCCATACTCTTCCTGTTATTACAAAATTATACTGTATGTACAACAGACTAACATAAAAAACATGGACACTAGCAGGTGTTGGAAGGATGTGAAAAAATTAAAACTTTCATTCAGCGCTGATGGGAATGTAAAGTAGTGCACCTAATCTGGAAAACTGTTCCTTAAAATGTTAAGGTCACCATATGACCCAGCAATTCCATTTCTAGGTGTATACCCAAGAGAAGTGAAAACATACGTCTATACAAAAACCTGTAGATAAATGTTCATAAAAGCATTATTCATAATGGCTAAAAGGTAAAAACAACCCAAATGTCCATCAGTGGATGAACGGATGAATAAAATGTGATTTATTCATACAACAGAGTATTAACCAGCCATAAAAATGAAGTACTGATACATGTTCCAATATGGATGAACCTTGAAACTTTAAGTTAAAGAAGCCAGTCCCAAAAGACCATATATTATGTGATTCCATTTATATGAAATGTCCATAATAGGCAAGGTAGATTAGTGTTTGCCTAGGGCTGGGAGTTGGAGGTGGGGAGGGAGGAAGGAATGGGGAGTGTCTGCTAATGGGGTATACATAGTTTCTTTTCAGAGTGATAATGTTCTAAAACTAGATAGTAGTGATGGCTGCATTCTTGACTATACTAAAAACCACTGAATTGTATGCTTTAAAGGGGTTAATTTTTGGTGTGCAAATTATACCTCAATAAAGCTGTTATAAGGAAATTCTGCTGGCTTTAAAACCAAGTATGGGAAAAGAAAGTCAGAAGAGACCTTTCAGTTAAAGATTAGTTTATCTACTTTTCCTCCTAATACCTAACTAAAATAACAATAAAATAAGTTTAAAAGGTATGAGCTGTCAGGAACCCTCCTACACTGTTGGTGGGGATGTAAATTGGTGCAACTGCTGTGGAAAGCAATATGGAGGTTCCTCAAAAAACTAAAAATAGAGATACCACTTGACCCAGTAATTCTACTCCTAGGAATTTACCTGAATAAAACAAAATCCCTTATTTGAAAAGACATATGCAGTCCTATGTTTATCGCAACATTATTTACAATAGCGAAGCTAAGAAAACAACCTGTATCCATCAGTAGATGAATGGATAAAGAAGATGGAACATTTACACAATGGAATATTATTCAGCCATAAGAAGAGAACAAATCCTCCCATTTGCAACAACATGGACAGATCTAGAGGGAATTATGCTCAGTGAAATAAGCCAGACAGAGGAAGACAAATACCATATGACTTCACTTATTTGTGGAGTATACAAACAAAGCAAAACAGAAGGAACAAAATAGCAGTAGACTCACAGACACCAAGAAGGGACTAGTGGTTACCAAGGGGGAGGGGCTAGGTGGGGGGGAGGGGAGGCAGAAGGGGATAAAGGGGCACAATAATTAGCAATCACAATATAAGTTGGTCATGGGGACAGTAATACAACATGAGAATACATACAGTTAATGATTCTGTAACATCTTACTACACTGATAGAAAGTGACTGTACTAGAGGGCATGAGGATTTAATAATATGGGTAACTTTTATATTTGAAACCAACAGAAGATTGTGTATCAATGATACTTTGATTAAAAAAAGGTATAAGCTGTCACGGATAAAGAGAGCAGCTGAAAAAAAGGAGTAAATCAAAGATTTTAACAAATTTACCTCCATAGACATACACTGACAAACATATTTCAAGTCCAGCTGTTCCAATGCAGAATAACTTTACTCAGTCATAGCTTCTCTTCCTAAATTTGCATAATTCCACTCACCATTTAACACTATCTCATGTTGTCAAAGGCATTTTAAGAAAAATAAAGATTTATATATGTACTCTGCAAAAGTTTACAGGATCTACAAAATCTTTAGAAATCATGAACAGTTATAAAACAAATGTTTTTCCTTTCACATGGATTTGGATGGAAGCAGAATCAATTGCAAATGTCATCAAAATGTATCGAGTCAGGTGTGGAAACCTGGGTTTCCTGAGATGTTTCCAGTTTATTCCAGTGGAGGTTTCACATCCGATTGACAGGCACTTTGGTCAGATATGCAGATGGAAACCCTTTTTCTCTTGCCTGGACTTAGATCTTTACCAAGAAAAAAAAGAATAGTTTATTGAATTGGTATTATTTCTAGAAAACCTAGAAAATGGAAAGGGCTTAAAATTGGAGTATATAATGATTCTGGTTTTCATAGAAACAAATTTATGAGGGTTGAATAATTTCAAAAGAAAAGGAACTTCTCAGTAAGAAGGAATTAAGTAAGGAAATACGTCATCTGCTTCCTGTGGAGCTCACACTATCCACGCAGTGATCAGTTAATAACTAGTATTACAACTAGCCAACATTTCCACAGCACTTTAAAATTCATAAGATAAAGCCACTCAGCTAACTTCAAACAACACAAATGGCATTATGTTATATAGTGTGGATAAAAGATATGCTTAAGTCAAACTTACCTGGTGAATTCCTCATGTAATGAAGAAAAACACAACTCGAGGCTCAAGTTCAAGTCAGCTTATTAAATTAGATTTCTTTACAATTAGGCATTATATTGATTAAAATGGCCTTATTATTAAGGTGGTTTTCTTAAGAAAAACAGTTGCTGTCTAAATTATCAAATTCTCATAAGCTAAAATTCATAGGCACTTAATTCTAACATATTGTTTGCACAGCTGCTATTATAAAACTCTGTTCCATTTAAAATCAAGTATAGGAAATAAAAAAAGAAAGGGAAAACACTCATTTAAAGTGACAGGTTGATCACTTGCATTTATCTAGTCTTTGTCCCAAGACGCCACTGAAAGGGCAGTAAAATGTTTAAAAAGATATTAAGTACCCAAAAGCAAAAACAGAGCAGCAGAGAGTAGATGATATTTCAAAGACATTTGGAAATGAACGTAAGCAAATGAAAACAAAAAACAAAAAACAAAACCAACCAGCCTGTTTGACAGCCTGTCAGGCTGGAGGGAGCCCATCACCACCCCATGCATCCAGGCAAGCATGTTCTCAGGCAGGGGTGCTGAGGTTTAGTCCCAATGGATTCCTCAACACCTGAGATAGATGAGGGCTAGAATGACAAACACAGCTGAAACTGAGAATTAGTGAAAATCTGCTAAGAAATAATGGATCCATTAGCACACTTCCCACTTCACTGCTCTTGAGGAATTAGATGGCTAAAGAGAAAAATATGTCCATATACTAACATCTGTGGGTCCCCAAATGAAACAGGCTAGATTTCCCCATCTATCCCCACAATCTAATCCTTCTAAAGTGAAGTACACCAGTAGAAAAACCCTTTGTCCCCATATATGTTATTCTTAAATCACAATAACTAATCGTTGAGTAAAGAGGCAGAAAAAGAAATCCCACAGAAATACAGGGAAAAAAAAACTTGAAACAATTGTTAGTATCCTTCTAAAGGAAGAATCAGACTACAATATTATAAAACAAGAACAATACCTTGGAAAAAGAAAAAGAGCATGAATATTTTAGATATTAAAAATATAAAAGCTAATGTTTTAAAAGAAAACAAGATTGGAAATAAAATTGGAAGAATTTCACAGAAAACAAACTAAAAGATAGTGAGATGACAAGAGATGGTTCAAGATGGTGGCATAAGAAAATCCTGAACTTACCTTATGCCACAGGCACAACAGATCCACAGCTACATACAGAGTGATTTCCCTGAAAAAGACCCGAAAACCAGCAGAACAGTGCTTCCACAAAGGATAAAAGAGCCACATCGAAACAGGTAGGAGAGTCAGAGATATGATCTTGCTAAAAACAACAACAACAACAACAACAACAACAACAACAAACGTTATCCCAGGCATAGCAACCCACAACTGGAAGGGATCTAAGATATATGGAGCTTTCCCCTGAGGAACAGGGGTTCCTCATCAGGCACCACAACCCTTGGGACTTGTACCAGAGAGACAAGCCCCCAACATGTCTGCCTCTAAAAACCAAGGAGGCTTACATCCAGGGGAATCATAGAGCCACAGGAACAGCTAATCTTCTCTTTAAGGACTAATATACAGACTCAGTTGCCTCTGGACCAAGCACAAAAGCAGAAGTTTGAAAGTGTCTAGACCATATGTGAAGGAGATTCACTTGTTTATCTTAAAGTGTCTGCTGGAGAGGCAGGAACCTACTTGGACTCTCTGGAGATAGAGGCACTGATGGGCACCAATTTTGTGTTCTCCTTCTACCTTGTGCTGGTAGGAGCCATTTTTGTGACACTTTCTCCACCCTACTAGCAATGTAGGTCCACCCCTCCCCCATGTGTCACTGCTGGTGCCAGCTGGGTGAGCACCCTGCCATCATGTACCACAGCTGTGGCCCCAACACAGTTGGCTGGGTGAGTACCTTACCACCTTATACTGTAGCCCTGGATACACCACAGCCAGAAGGTGCACACAGCCCACTAAGGAGATGACCCTTGACACCTGGCCCTAGTGGCCAGGGGAGATCACAGTTCTGAGCCCCATGAGTCAACTCCTACACAAGGCAACTCCCTCAAGACTGGGAGAGGTTTTGAGTAATACACAGAAACAGTCAAGCAAAATGAGTAGCAGAGGTGTATGTTCCAAATTGAAGAACAAGGTAAAACCTCAGAAAATGACTTTAATGAAACAGATTAAGAAAAAAAATCTACCTGATAGTCATAAGGATGCTCCTTGGGCTCACAAGAGGAATGTATAAAAACAGAGAACTTCAATGAGAAAGTATCAGAAGGTACCAAAAAGAAATCACAGAGGTGAAGAATACAATTGCTGAACTGAAACATACACCAGAGGGGTTCAACAGCAGACCAGACAAAGTGGAAAAATGTATCATCTTAGAAGACAGAGACTGAGAAGATAGCTTAAGGGATCTATGAGACAACATCAAGTATAAACCATTCACATTATAGGAGCCTCAGAAAGAAAGGAAAGAAAAAAGAAAGGGGCAGAAAACTTATTTGAAGAAATAATGGCAGAAAACTTCCTTAATCTGGGGAAGAAAAGAGATATCCCAGGTTGAAGAAGCACAGAAAATTGCAAATAAGATGAACCCAAAGAGACTTCACAAGACACATTATAATTGTCAAAAGTTAAAGATAAAAAGAGACTCTTAAAAGCAGCAATAGAAAACAACTTATTACATACAATGAAGCCCCTGTAAGAGTATAAGCAGATTTTTAGCAGAAACTTTTCAGGTCTGAAGGGAGTGGCATGACATATTCAAAGTACTGAAAGAAAAAAAATCTACAACCAAGAATATTCTACCCAGCAAGGTTATCATTCAGAACTGAAGGAAAGATTAAGAGTTTTCCAGACAAGCAAAAGAAGTTCCCCACTACTTAACTGGCTTTATAGAAAATGTTGAAGGACTTCTTTAAGCTGAACATAAAAGGTACTAACTAGCAATAAGAAAACATGTGAAAGTAAAAATCTCACCAGTAAAGGCAAATATAAAGCAAACGTAGTGGATTAACCACTTACAAAACCAGTATGAAGGTTAAAATAAAAAAGTAGTAAAATTAACTATAACTACATTTATTAGTTAAGGATACACAAGATGAAATGATTTTTAAAATAACATAAAAATATTATGTGGGTCAAGGGGAGAAAAAATGTAAGAGTTCTTAGATTGGATTCAAACTTAAGTTGCTATCAACTTAAAATAAACTATTATATATGAACTACAAAGCAAAAATCTATAGTAGATACACAAAAGATAATGGGAAAGGAATATAATCATAACACTAAAGAAAGAGAGAAAATCACAAGGGAAGAGAGCAAGAGAGGAAGAACAGACAGGACCTACCAAAACACCAGAAAACAATCAACAAAATATCAAAACACACATACCTATCAACAATTATCTTAAATGTAAATGAACAAAATTCTCCAATCAAAAGGCATAGAACAGCTGAAGGGACTTGGGAAAAGAAAACAAGACCCAAGTATATTGACTGTAAGAGACTCACACATGTTCTGAGGACACACACAGACTTCAAGTGAAGGGATGGAAAAAGGTATTACGTGCAAATGGAAATGAAAAGAAGACTGATGTTGCTATACTTATATATGAGGAAAAAGACTTTAAAATAAGACTGTACTAAAAATTTTGTAAGAGCAATACATAATAAAGGGGTCAAAACAACAAGAGGATATGACATTTGTTATTATTTATGCATCTGACAAAATTATATTAACAAATATATTGAGCAAATATTAACAGAACTAAGGGAGAAATTAACAGTAGAAAAATATAGCACTTTAACATCCCACCTATATCAATAGGTAGATCACCCAGACAGAGAATTATTGGTCTTAAATGACTGTTAGACCAGATATATTTGATATATACAGAACATCCCATCCAAAAGCAGCAGAATACACATTCTTAAGTATACGTGGAGCATTCTCCAGGATAAGAGATATGTTAGGCCACAAAACAAGTGTCTGTGTATTTAAGAAGATCAAAATCAAATCAAGGATATTTTCTGACCACAATGGTATGAAACTAGAACTCAGTTACAGAAAGAAACTGGAAAAATCAAACATGTAGAGATTAAACAACATACTACTGAACAACCAATGAAGAAAGCAAAGGAGAAAACAAAATATACTTTGACACAAAATTAGAAACAAAACAATCCAAATTCTATGGGTATCAGCAAAAGCAGTACCAAGAAAAAATATATATAGTGATATAGGCCTACTTCAAGAAATGAGAAAATCTCAAACACACTGACTTTACATCTAAAGGAAGTAGAAAAAGAGCACATGAAGCCCAAAGTTAGTAGAAGGAAGGAAATAACACAGATCAGAATAGAAATAAGTGAAATAGAGACTGAAAGGACAAAAGAAAAGTTCAATGAAAATAAAAGCTGGTTCCTGGAAAAGATAAATAAAATTGACAAATCTTTAGCTAGACTTACCAAGAAAAAGAAGTACCAAATAAAATCAGAAATCAAAGAGAAATTACAACTGACACCACAGAAATTCAAAAGATCATGAGACTACTGCAAATTATTTGCCAACATACTACAAAACAAAAATTGAAGAAGTGGATATATTACTAGAAAAATACAATCTTCCAAGCATAAATCATGAAGAAATAGAAAATATGCATAGATCTCCTACTAGAAGGAGATTGAGTCAGTCATCAATTGCTCCCAACAAACAAAATCCAGAACCAGACAGTCTCATTGATAAATTCTACCAAACACTAAAAATAGATTTAATACCTCTCTTTCACAAACTCTTCCAAGAAATTTAAGAAGAGGGAATGCTTCCAAACTCATTTTTTGAGGCCAGCATTACCCTGAATCAAAACCAGACAAAAACACCACACATACAAAAAAAAAAAAAGAAAAGAAAGTTACAGGTCAATATCCTTGAAGGTAGATGCAAAAATCTTCAACAGATTATTAGCTAACCCAATTCAACAATACTTTAAAAGGATTATTTTATACACCTTGATCGTGACAGGTGGAAGGGGCGGTGTTTTTCCAGAGATGCAAGGTTGGTTCAACATCTGCAAATCAATCAACATGATAATACCACATTAACATAATGAAGGATAATAACATGAGTATCTCAATAGGTGCAGAAAAAGCATATGACAAAGTCAACATACATTTATGATTAAAACTCTCAACAAAGTAGGTATAAAAGGACTGTATCTCAATATAAGAAAGGCCATATATGATAATGAGCTAACATTGTAATGGTAAAAAATGAAAAGATATAAACAACATATTACTAAGATCAAGAACAAGACAAGGATGCCTACTCTTCCCACTTTTATTCAACACAGTGTTAGAAGTCCTAGACAGATCAAGTAGGCAATAAAAAGAAAGAAGAGGCATTCAAACTGGTAAGGAAGAAGTAAAACTATCATCATTTGTGAATGACATGACACTACAGAAAACCCAAACAAATCCACCAAAAAACTACTAGAACTCATAAATAGATTCAGTAAAGTCACAGGGCACAAAATCAATACACAGAAATTTGTTGTGTTTCTGTATACTAATAATGAACTAACAGAGAAGTTGAGAAAACAATCGTATTTTATAATATCACCAAAAAAATAAAATACCTAGGGATAATTTAACCAAGGAGGTAAAAACTGCAAAACACTGACTAAAAAAATTGAAGACACAAATAAATGGAAAAATATTCTAATGCTCATGGATTGGTAGAAATTGTTGAAATGTCCATAGTACCCAAAGCAATCTACAGATTCAATGCAATCTCTATCAAAAGTCCAATGGCATTTTTCACAGAACTAGAACAAATAAATCTAAAATTTGTATGGAACCACAAAATACCCCAAACAGACAAAGCAACCTTGAGAAAGGAAAACACTGGTTGAGTTATTATGCTCTTTGATTTCAAGCTATACTACAAAGCTATAGAATCAAAACAGTATGGTACTGGCATAAAAAACAGACACATAGGTCAATGAGAACAGAACACTCAGAAATTAACCCACACGGACATGGCCAATTAATTTATGATAAAGGAACCAAGAATATACAGTGAGGAAAGGACAGTCTCCATAATAAATGATATTGGAAAAACTGGGCAGTCACAAGCAAAAGAATGAAACTAGGCCATTATCTTATACCATACACAAAAACTACCATCAAAATGGATTAAAGATTTGAATGTAAGACCTGAAACCATAAAACCCCTAGAAGAAAACATAGGCAGTAAGCTTCTTTACATTAGTCTTGGCATTGCATTTTTGGATCTGACTCCTAAAGAAAGGCAAGAAAAATAAACAATTGAGACTATATCAAACTAAAAAACTTCTGCACAGATGATCAACAAAATGAAAAAGCAATCTATGACTGGAGAGAATATTTGCAAATAATACATCTGATAAGGGATTAATATCCAATATAAATAAAAACCTTAACAGCAAAGAAATAAACAATCCCATTAAAAAATGGGCAGAGGATCTAAACAAACATTTTTCCAAAGATATATAGTTGGCCAATATGCACATGAGAAGATGCTCAACATTAATGATTATCAGGGAAATGCAAATCAAAAGCACAATGAGATATCACCTTACACTTGTTGGAATGGCTTTATCAACAAGACAGAAATAACAAGTGTTGGTGAGGATATGGAGAAATTGGAATCCTTCTACCCTGTTAGTGGGAATGTAAATTGGTACAGCTATTATAGAAAACAGTGTGAAGTTGCCTCAAGAAATTAAAAATAGAACTACCATGTGAACCAGCAACTCTACTTCTGGGTATTTAACCAAAATAATTGAAATCAGAATCTTGACAAGATATTTGCACTGCCATGTTAATTGCAGCAAATTCACAATAGCCAAAATATAGAAGCAACCTAAATGTCCAACAATGGATGAACGGATAAAGATGTAGTACATACACACAATGGAATATTACTCAATTTGGGTACAATGAAAGTTCCTGTGGCCAGGATTCTCCCCTGGCCCTGTTTGGCTAGCTCACTATACACATGTGGGCAATGCGTTGCTACTGACTCTATATAAAGAGCTCAGGCCAGTGCTCTGGGCAACATGGTGCATGGCTACAGAAGAGAAGAGCAGAGCAGAGGGTGGAGTGGTGACAATGCCGAGGACAGAGGCCCAGAGGACAGCTGTGCAGGCAGAGAAACCCAGAGGCAGAGACTGGCTTGCTGCGTGCAGAATCGCTCTGAATGAATGAGACTTTAGTGATTGACCTGCCACCATGGAAATAAAGTTGGGTATAATCCTTTCAACCCAAGAATGTTCTACTATCATTTCTTTGGTCACACTGAATCCGCAGTGAGTTTGCCCAGGGCTAAACCCATTGGCAAGACAATTGGTGGCAGTCAGCAGGCTTCATTGGTGACCAAGGAAAAAGAACAGGCTGCCCTCATAGAAGGAATGTTTCAGCACAATGCATCTATGGAAGGGGAAACATTCGAGTGTCCCCTGTGGACACGTGGTACTGTGAAGGGGTGGAGGACTGGGATCCACACAAGAGAAAGCTCACTGAAATGGTGTCACTGTGAAGTGCTGTGGCCTGAGAGGAAGCACCATGAGAAGGAGCTGTGGCCCGAGGAGCAGCCCAAGAAGGAGTGGCACAAGAAGAAGCAACACTCAGGCTGCCAGATGTCATAGGCCAAGAGAAGGATGTTGTGGAACCATCAGCCCCAGAAATGGAGGAGTGAAATTTTGATGAACAGGTGGGGATGGAGACCCTGCTGGTGCAGGAAGCATCAGTTTCTCCTCAATTGAGACCCCACCTGGCTGAAAGCTGGTGGAAAGCCAGAAGGACTCAGCAACTGGAGTTTCCCTCAAGAGAGGTGCAATCCCCTCCTCCTAAGGTTGTGGAGCACTCCGAGTTCTGCGTCTATCCTCAGGCTCAAGCAAAAAAGGAAATATGGTATGCTTCTCAAAGGAAGAATGAGAGGGCCCTGTGAAGGTCATGAGCACCCAGATGTGGGCTGGTTTGAAAAGGCAGGAGCAGACAGAAAGAAATTGGATGACTGGAGCTGTGGCAACAATTGAGACCGGAGCAGCAGGTCCAGCTGCTTAGGAAGAAACAGAGGGCAGAGACAAAGCAACAAGATCAGTTGGAGTGTCTGCAGTACTTTTTTTTTTTAATTTTTAATTTTTTTAATTTTGGTATCATTAATGTACAATTATATAAGCAACACTGTGGTTACTAGACTCCCACCATTATCAAATCCCCACCACATACCCCATTACAGTCACTATCCACAAGCATAGAAAAATACTATAGAATCACTACTTGTCTTCTATGTACTATACTGCCTTCCTGGTGCCCTCCACTATATTGTGTGTGCTAATCATAATGCCCCATTTTCTCCCCTACCCTCCATTCCCACCCAGCCTCCCCAGTCCCTTTTCTTTTGGTAACTGTTGGTGCATTCTTGGGTTCTGTGATTCTGCTGCTATTTTGTTCCTTCAGTTTTTTTCTTTGTTCTTATATTCCACATACAAGTGAAATCATTTGATACTTGTCTTTCTCCACCTGGCTTATTTCACTGAGCATAATATCCTCTAGTTCCATCCATGTTGTTGCAAATGGTAGGATTTGTTTTCTTCTTATGGCTGAATAATATTCCATTGTGTATATGTACCCCATCTTCTTTATCCATTCATCTACTGATGAACACTTAGGTTGCTTCCATTTCTTGGCTATTGTAAATAGTGCTGCAATAAACATAGGAGTACATATGTCTTTTCAAACTGGGCTGCTGCATTTTTAGGGTAAATTCCTAAGAGTGAAATTCCTGGGTCAAATGGTATTTCTATTTTGAGTTTTTTGAGGAACCTCCATACTGCTTTCCACAATGGTTGAACTAGTTAACATTCCCACCAACAGTGTAGGAGGGTTCCCCTTTCTCCACATCCTCACTAACAACTGTTGTTGTTTGTCTTTTGGATGGTGGCCATCCTAACTGGTGTGAGGTGACATCTCATTGTGGTTTTAATTTGCATTTCCCTAATGATTAGTGATGTAGAACATCTTTTCATGTGCCTGTTGACCATCTAAATTTCTTCTTTGGAGAAATGTCTGTTCAGCTCCTCTTTCCATTTTGTTTTTTGTTTGTTGAGGTATGTGAGCTCTTTATTTTGGATGTCAACCCTTTATCAGATATGTCATTTATGAATATATTCTCCCATTCTGTAGGATGTCTTTTTGTTCTAGTGATGGTGTCCTTTTCTGTACAGAAGCTTTTTAGTTTAATATAGTCCGACATGTTCATTTTTGCTTTTGTTTCCCTTGCCCAGGGAGAAATGTTCATGAAGAAGTCACTCATGTTTATGTCCATGAGATTTTTGCCTACGTTTTTTTCTAAGAGTTTTATGGTTTCATGACTTGCATTCAGGTCTTTGATCCATTTTGAGTTTACTTTTGTGTATGGGGTTAGACAGTAATTGTTTCATTCTCTTACATGTAGCTGTCCAGTTTGCCAACACCAGCTGTTAAAGAGACTGTCATTTCCCTATTGTATGTCCATGGCTCCTTTATCATATATTAATTGACCATATATGCTTGAGTTAATATCTGGACTCTCTATTCTGTTCCACTGGTCTATGGGTCTGTTCTTGTGCCAGTACCAAATTATCTTGATTACTGTGGCTTTATAGTAGAGCTTGAAGTTGGGAAGCGAGATCCCCCCTGCTTGATTCTTCCTTCTTAGGATTACTTTGGCTATTCGGGGTCTTTTGTGGCTTCCACATGAATTTTAGAACTATTTGTTCCAGTTTGTTGAAGAATGCTGTTGGTATTTTGATAGGGATTGCACTGAATCTGTAGATTGCTTTAGGCAGGATGGCCATTTTGACAATATTAAATCTTCCTACCCAAGAGCATGGGATGAGTTTCCATTGATTAGTATCCTCTTTAATTTCTCTTAAGAGTGTCTTGTAGTTTTCAAGGTATAGGTCTTCATTTCCTTGGTTAGCTTAGTCCTAGGTATTTTATTCTTTTGATGCAATTGTGAATGAAAATGTTTTCCTGATTTCTCTTTCTACTAGATCGTTAGTGTAGAGGCATACAACAGATTGCTGTGTATTAATTTTGTATAATTCAGATATTAGTTCTAGTAGTTTTGCAGTGGATTCTTCAGGGTTATTTATATATAATATCATGTCATTTACAAAGAGTGACAGTTTGACTTCTTCCTTACCAATCTGGATGCCTTTTATTTCTGTGTTGTCTGATTGCCATTGCTAGAACATCCAGCACTATGCTGAATAAAAGTGGGGAGAGTGGGCATCCTTGTCTTGTTCCCAATCTTAGGGAAAAAGCTTTCAGCTTCTTGCTGTTAAGCATAATGTTGGCTGTGAGTTTGTCATATATGGCCTTTATTGTGTTGAGATACTTGCCCTCTATACCCATTTTGTTGAGAGCTTTTATCATGAATGGATGTTGAATTTTGTCAAATGCTTTTTCAGCATCTATGGAGATCATCATGTGGTTTTTGTTCTTTTTTGTTGATGTAGTGGATGATGTTGATGGATTTTCGAGTGTTGTACCATCCTTGCATCTCTGAGATGAATCTCACTTGATCATGGTGTATGATCCTCTTGATGTATTTTTGAATTCAGATTGCTAATATTTTGTTGAGTATTTTTGCATCTATGTTCACAGGGATATTGGTCTGTAGTTTTCCTTTTTTGTGGTGTCTTTGCCTGGTTTTGGTATTAGAGTGATGCTGGCTTCATAGAATGAGTTTGGAAGTATTCCCTCTTCTATTTTTTTGGAAAACTTTAAGGAGAATGGGTATTATGTCTTCTCTAAATGTCTGATAAAATTCAGCAGTGAATCCATCTGGTATGGGAGTTTTGTTCTTGGGTAATTTTTTGATTACCAATTCAATTTTGTTGCTGGTAATTGGTTTGTTTAGATTTTCTTTTTCTTCCTGGGTCAGTCTTGGAAGGTTGTATTTTTCTAGAGAGTTGTCCATTTCTTCCGGATTATCCAGTTTGTTAGCATACAGATTTTCATAGTATTCTCTAATAATTCTTTGTATTTCTGTGTTGTCCATAATGATTTTTCCTTTCTCATTTCTGATTCTGTTTATGTGTGTAGATTCTCTTTTTCTCTTAATAAGTCTGGCTAGAAGTTTATCTAATTTGTTTACTTTCTCAAAGAACCAGCTCTTGGTTTTATTGATTTTTTCTGTTGTTTAATTCTTCTCACTTTTATTTATTTCTTCTCTGATCTTTATTATGTCCCTCCTTCTGCTGACTTTGGGCCTCATTTGTTCTTCTATTTCCAGCTTCAATAATTGTGAATTCAGACTATGCATTTGGGATTGTTCTTCCTTCTTTAAATAGGCCTGAATTGCTATGTACTTTCCTCTTAGACATGCCTTCGCTGCATCCCACTGAAGTTCAGGTGCTGTGCTGTTGTTTTCATTTGTCTACATATATTGCTTGATCTCAGTTTTAATTTAGTCATTGATCCATTGATTATTTAGGAGCATGTTGTTAAGTCTCCATGTCTTTGTGAGCCTGTTTGTTTTCTTTGTAATTTATTTCTAGTTTTATACCTTTGTGATCTGAGAAGTTGTTTGGTAGAATTTCAATATTTTTTAATTTACTGAGACTTTTTTGTGGCTTAGTATGTGGTCTATTCTGGAAAATGTTGCGTGTGCACTTGAAAAGAATGTGTATCCTGCTGCTTTTTGGTGTAAAGTTCTGTAGATGTCTATTAGGTCCAGTTGTTCAGTGCCTCTGTGTCCTTAACTTATTTTCTGTCTGGTTGTTCTGTCCTTTGGAGTGAGTGGTGTGTTGAAGTCACCTAAAATGAAGGCATTGCATTCTATTTCCTCCTTTAATTCTGTTAGTATTTGTTTCACATATGTAGGTGATCCTGTGTTGGGTGCATAGATATTCAGAATGGTTATATCCTCTTGTTGGACTGACCCTTTTATCATTATGTAATGTCCTTCTTTATCTCTTGTTAGTTTCTTTATTTTGAAGTCTATTTTGTCTGATAAAAGTACTACAACACCTGCTTTTTTCTCCCTATTGTTTGCATGAAATATCTTTTTCCATCCCTTCACTTTCTGTGTATATCTTTGGGTTTGAGGTGAGTTTCTTGTAGGCAGCATATAGATGGGTCTTGATTTTTATCCATTCTATTACTCTGTGTCTTTTGATTGGTGCATTCAGTCCATTTACTTTTAGGGTGATTATCAATAGATATGTACTTATTGCCATTTCAGGCTTTGGATTCATGGTTACGAAAGGTTCAAGGGTAGCTTCTTTACTATCTAACCATCTAGCTTAACTCTTATTATGCTATTATAAACACAGTCTGATGATTCTTTATTCCTCTCCCTTCTTTTTCTTATTCCTCCAGTCTTTATATTTTACGTGTTTTATTCTGTACTCTTTTGTGTTTCCCTTGACTGATTTTGTGGATAGCTGATTTTATTTTGTATTTCGTTAGTATTTGTTTGGTCTACTTCTGTACTGTGGTTTTATTTTCTCTGGTGACATCTATTTAGCCTTAGGAGCACTTCCATCTAGAGCAGTCACGTTAAAATACACTGTAGAGATGGTTTGTGGGAGGTAAATTCCCTCAAATTTTACTTATCTGGGAATTGTTTAATCCCTCCTTCAAATTTAAATGATTATCTTGCTGGATACAGTATTCTTGATTCAAGGCCCTTCTGTTTCATTGCATTGAATATATCATGCCATTCTCTTCTGGCATGTAAGGTTTTTGCTGAGAAGTCTGATGATAGACTAATTTGTTTTCCTTGGTAGGTGATCTTTTTTCTCTCTCTGGCTGTTTTTAACACTCTGTCCTTGTCTTTGATCTTTGCCACTTTAATTATTATATGTCTTGGTGTTGTCCTCCTTGGGTCTCTTGTGTTGGGAAATCTGTGGACTTCCGTGGTCTGAGAGACTATTTCCTTCCCCAGACTGGGGAAGTTTTCAGCAATTATTTCTTCAAAGACATTTTCTATCCTTTTTTTTTCTCTCATCTTCTGGTACCCCTATAAAGAGAATATTGTTCTGTTTGGATTGCTCACACAGTTCTCTTAATATTCTTTCATTCCTAGGGATCTTTTTCTCTCTCTCTGCCTCAGCTTTTCTGTATTCCTGTTCTCTGATTTCTATGCCATTAAGTCTCTTGCACCTCATCCAGTCTGTGCTTAAATCTTTCCATTGTTTGTTTCATTTCTGTTATCTCCCTCCAGAATTCACCCCTTAGCTCTTGCATATTTCTCTGTAGCTCCATCAGTATGCTTATGACTTATTTGAATTCTTTTTCAGGACAATTGGGGATTTTGGACTCACCAGGCCCTCTCTCTGGTATTTGAGGGATTTTGGACTGAAGAAGTTTCTTCTGTCTTTTCATTGTGATGGAAGTGATTTCCAGTGAGTGGTGCATGTGTCAGCTGGGAGAACAAAATCCCTTACTGTTTGCTGTTCACCTTGCCCATCTCCGTTGCCTGTGCCAGTCAACTGCACACAGGGAACAGCCTCTGGGTTAATCCCCTGAGCTTCCAAGGGCGGGGCGGGCCTCAGGATTGCCTAGGTCACTGGCAGTGGTTGCAGGCAATCAGTGTGCATTTGCTGTGAGAATAGAGCCCCTACATGCTTCCCCGACTCTGCGCTGGCTTCCTCTGCTTGTGCGGGTCAGCTGCATGCAGCAGGCAGCCTCTGGGTTAATCCCCTGAAAGAGCAGCTCTCAGGATGGCCTAGGGCACTGGTGGTGGTTGTAGGTGATCAGCACGTGTTTGCTGTGAGAACAGAGCCCCTACATGCTTTCTGGACTACGCACTTGCTTCCTCTGCCTGTGCCAGTTGGCCACGCGCAGGGGGTAGCCTCTGGGTTAATCCCCTGAGCTGCCATGGATGGGGTGGCCCTGGGGTTGGCCTAGGGCAGTGGCAGGGGTTGCAGGCAAGCAGCACATGTTCACTGTGAGAATAAGGTCCCTTTGTGCCTTCCAGACACTGCGTCAGTCTCCGCTGTCTGTGTTGGTTGACTGCAGGCAGGGGGGCAGCCTCTGGGTCTGGCCCGGTTAGCTGCACACTGGGAGAAGCCTCTGTGTGGTTGTTGTGGGAGGAGCTGCTCCCTGGTTGCTCTGCAGCAATGGTGGGTCAGCCAGTTGGACGGCAGGCTGCTTATCACTATGAGGGGTTTCAGTACTGCATTGCCACCCAGGGGTTTAGGGTGCCTGAAGTTCCTGAAACTTCTCAGCCTGCTGGGCTGAGTGTGCCAGGATGATTTTGTCCACCTGTTAAACCCTTGTCCCTTTAAGACTTTTAAAGCACCTGCTTTTCTTTTGTCCCAGGGCAGCCGGCTGTGGGAACCTGTTCACACTCTTAGTTTCGGCTTTTGCCTTTCTGTTCCTCTAATATCCAGTACACCATGCAATATGTGTCTGTGCTCCTGGTGCAGATTATTAGGGCTGGTTATTTAGTGGTCCTGTGCTTCCACTCCCTTCCCACTCTGATTCTTTTCCTCCCGCTGGTGAGCTGGTGTGTGGGGAATGCTCAAGTCCCACCAGGTCATGGCTTTGTATCTTACCCTTTTCATGAGATGCTGAGTTCTCACAGATGTAGATGTAACCTGGCTGGTGTACTGTATCTTCTGGTCATACTTTTAGGAATAGTTGTATTTGCTGTATTTTCAAAATATATATGGTTTTGGGAGGAGATTTCTGCCACCCTATTCACGCCACCATCTTGAGAGTCCTCTCTGCAAGACTTTTTGCTGGAGAGGCTGGAGAAGGTAGGTATTATAAGGTCCACCCATTGTCCTTTTGGTTAACTCCTTTGAGTAGAATTGGTTTGAATACAACCAGGAGGCAATGGATCTCCTCAAGTTTGAGGGTTATTATAATTTGTTGTAATTTTTGTTTGTATATTGTCATAGCCTCTGTTGTTATTATGGAATTTGGTTACAATGCTTCAGTTTTCTTGCACAGGGACCATTGCAGAGGACTGAGGGCATGTAGATTAAGAGGAGAGAACCCTGGAGGGGTAGAGTGTGGATAAAATGAAAGTTTCTGTGGCCAGGATTCTCACCTGGCCCTATTTGGCTAGCTCACTATACACATGTGGGCAATGCATTGCTACTGACTCTATATAAAGAGCTCCGCCCAGTGCTCTGGGCAACATGGTGGCATGGCTGCAGGAGAGCAGGCAGAGGGTGGAGTGGTGGCAGTGCCGAGGACAGAGGCCCAGAGGATGGTTGTGTGGGCAGAAAGGCCCAGAGGCAGAGTCCAGCTTGCTGCATGCAGACTCACTCTGGGTGAATGAGATTTTATTGATTGACCTGCCACCATGGAAATAAAGTTGGGGATAACCCTTTTACCCCAAGAATGTTCTACTGTCATTTCTTTGGTCACACTGAATCCATAAGTGAACTTGCCCTGGGCCAAAACCCATTGGTGAGACAGTCAGTCATAAAGTAGAATGAAATACTGTCATTTGTGAAAACAGGGATGGACCCTGAAGGTCTCCTGCTAAGTGAAATATAGTCAGACAGAGAAAGACAAATACTGTATGATCTCACATTTGGAATATAAAAAACAAATGAATAAATAAAAACAAAACTTTTATAGCAGATTGGTGGTTATCAGAGGGGAAGGGGATTGTGGCAGGGGGGTGCAAAATAGGTAAAGGGAGTTAACTGTATGGTAGATGGATGGTAACTAGACTTATTGTGATGATCACTTTGTGATAAATACAAAGATTGAATTGCACACCTGAAACTAATGCTATATACCACTTTTACCTCAAAAGAAAAAAAGATAGTGGTAAGATATCTAAAGGCACAATAACACAATATAGGGAAATTTTCCAGACCAGTAGTTTGAAAAAAGTACAGATAGGTTTATAGAAAATAAGGTGAGTGAAAACCTAAGACAAGCATTAGGCAATATCTCTCTCTCAGAAACACCTTCACACAGAATAAGTCAAATGTTAATTATATCTTCAGTTAAAATTGTGATAAAGCAACAGTGGAAGAAAATGTTTGAAGTGGCAATGTAATACAGCTAATTCCTCATATTTCAGAAGCAAAAGTGAGGAGATAATGTCTGGAACTAAACAAGGCATAACATTTAAGTATATTATCTGTTAGAAGTAAATACCCAAGAACAGCTCTGAGTAAAAACTGATTTCCTCTAGGCAAGAACTGAGAGCTGCCAAAGGGTATATAGGGGTCTTTGGTTTTCTTTATAAATCTTTAAATTTTGATTAAAAAATAAATAAAACCCTATTACATGTATTAGTTTGATAAAAGTATTCTTTTAAATAAAGGAAAAATATGTCCAATGCAATGAAGATAATGAATATTTTCTTGAGCATTATAAAATTACTTAAGAATATGCCATGTCAGCATTTAATTTTACTGAAAGATCACTGAAGCCAATTATATTTACACTTCACCTGGCACACTCACCTTGCTCACTGCTGCAATCACATGCCTTTACTAAATAATTATTGAAAACTTGCAGTCAATCCAAAAATAAACACTTGTCCATCCTGATTAACCAACTCACCTAAGAACCAAAAGTTCAAGTAGTTTCAATTAATTTGGGCAAGGATTTTGAAATCTTGATCTTAACTCCAAACTGAAATCCATTTTTTTCCTTTTCTTTCCTCCTTAATCATCAGACAGATAAGTCTACTTAGGCTTCCATAACTCTCCTGTAATTTTTTTTTTTTGAGGCAGGGAAGTTAGGCTGGTGAAATGAAAAGAGGCTGTTTTTAAGCCTGAAAAGTGAAAAAATTGAGGACATCACAATAAGTAGTTTGTCTTATTATAACAAAGAAAAACAAAGGGCAGGAGTGAGGGCTGAGGAAGAACTGGGAAATGAGCATCTTGAAGGAAGATTACATTAAAAATGTGGATGCCTTTGTCCCATCTCTAGAGTTGACCATTTAGTTGCGACTTGATCTCTGGGACTTTTCAGTGCTTCCCAGATAATTTTTATGGGATACCACAGTTAAAAAACACCAGCTTAACATTTATTAAATATTTATTATATGACTGGCATTGTTCTAAGTGTTTTACATGGATAACTCAATATCTACAATAAGCTCAGAAAAGTATGATCTCCAATTAAGAGTTAGGGAAACTAAGTGTGGTAGTTTAAAAGCATTTACAAAGCCTGACACTTCTCCCTTCAAAAGATTCCTAATTCCCCTCCCCTTTAACACACGCCAGATTAACAACCCACTGATAATGAATACTATGTGGTACAGACGATGCTATTTGAGTTTCAGGGCTGGGCCATTAAAAGGATAGCTTCTCTCTCTGGAATTGCTCATGCTGGGGGAAGACAGCAAGCAGCCATGTGGAGAGGCCTGAGGCACAGAAAGCACCTGAGGCCTCTGGCCAAGAGCCAGCAATAAACCACCAGCCACATAAGTGAACCACCTTGGAAGCAGATCTTCTAGCCCTAAGCTTCTAGACAGTCAAGGCTTTAGATGATTGCAGCCTTTGCCAACTCTTGATGGCAACTTCCTGACAGACCCTGAAACCTGAACTTCCCAGATAAACCACACCTGTGTTCCTAACCCACAGAAACCGTGGAGGAAAATGTTTACTCTAGTTTTAAGCCACTAAATTTTGGACTAATTGTTATGTAGAAGTTGATAGCTAACACACTAAGACACAGAAAGGTTAAGTAACTTGCCCATAGTAATGCAGCTAGCAAAGGGCAAACAGATTTGAAACCAGCCAGGAAGGGACCCAGAGCCTATGCTCTAAGTCACATGCTCTAATTTCTTTCTTCAAAATGAAGATTATTTGGCCTATACCTCATTCCTGCTGGTGCTGGGATCAAAGAGATTAATTAAACTACATGCTAGGTATTACATTAAAGAGTGATTTGTCACTTAATAGCAACCTAATATCACTAAAAAGCAAAACTTCTCAAAGATAATAGTAAAATGCAAAAATATATATATACAAAGAAAACAAAACCCGTCATGTTCTTCCCTGCCCCAGATTATTTTAAACTCATTCCCTTACTCCTAGTTATGCTAGTCATTAAAGATTTCCAAGACAAAAATATATCAATTCTGTCCAGAGACTACCTGATTTCTATCTCAGAGTCCACCTAATTAGCATCTACTATAGGATTCTAGCTAACTTATTTTTCATTCATACATTTATCAAATTGTGATAAAGTTTTTTAAAGTAAAGTGTTATGGACTGAGTTTTGTCCCAATAAAATTCACAGGAATAGAAGCCCTAACCCCAGTGTAACTATTTGGAGAAAAGGCCTTTAAGGTGGTAACTAAGGTTAGATAAGGCCAAAAGGCAGGGCTCAAATCCAGTAGCACTGGTGTCATTATAAGAAGAGGAAGCGATACCAGAAAAGCACTCACAGAGGCAAGGCCATGTGAGGCCAGCGGGAAGGCACCATCTGCGAGCCAAGGAGAGAGGGCTCCCAAGAAACTACCCTTCCCAGCACCTTGATCTTGGATTTTCAGCCTCCAGTACTGTGAGAAAATAAATTTGTGTTGTTTAAGCCGCCTAGTCTGTGTTATGGCAACTCAGGATGACTAATATACAAAGTCTGATTGGAAAAGTTTGGGCTTGGGAGGCAGGTAGACCTCCGCTCTGCACATTCTAGCTGCTTGTTCCTTGGTAACTTACCCTCACTGACCTTCACTTCCCTTATCTATGAAATATTTATAGGAGTAGCTGTAAAGCCACACATATGTAAAGCACCTCGGCAAAATCTTGGCACAGAAGAGGCACTTAAATACTGATGATAAATATATAAAATTAGCTTATTGTCATCTGTTTATAACTACAATATTGTCCAAACATAACTGATGCTAATAAGTTTGAACATCAATAAGTCCACATAGATGACTGTGAAATTCACATCTTCAGCCTAATCCCTTTTCTCCTAAGCACTGACAATCATTTTATTCATCTATTCTAAATGAACTCCTCCTCCTGGCTCCATAATAATCTTCCCCTCTTGACTTCAGACCAGTTGTCAAGATGCCACATCAGTAACCGTCTTCTTTCTTCAAAAAAAGACAGGTGAATTTCTTAGACAGCTACCACAAAGATCCTCAGATCTATCAAGCTAATGTCATCTGAGTCCTCGGGCTAAGTCCCAGTCGACCTGGAGGTTGGGAAGGAGCATTAGGAGGCCACAGAAGGCTCCTAGAAAGTTGAAGGCTATGCCTCTTCCTTTTAGGACAAAAGATCAGGTCTGACAAGCTAAGCAATTGAAAATGTGAAAGCTCCACCTTAGGTACAGAAAGAAACTATTTGAATCAGTGAAGATAAAAGAACAGTAGTTGCCTCAGGCCTTGTCTAAACAGTTTGCAGGCAACTCTCCCTGGTTCTATTTCAAACTTGCCTTACAACTTTCTTCCTAATTTTTTAGTTTTTATTCATAACAGTGCGACAATCTGGCCCTCTGGCCCTCCCAGTTCAGTGGCCCTCATCAGGGTTGGGCCACCACACTACTCCTTCCTAATCCACTGTCACCTAAAGCCAAAACCTTAGGGTTATCTTTGACTCTCCTTAGGGTTATATTATTCTCATTATGGAATTACTGGCCACCTCATTCTGTTCTTGTTTTCTTTCTGAAGTCTCTTGTAATTTTCCTTATAAATTCCATTGCCAGTTTCTGTTTGGGATGATGAAAAATTCTGTAAATGGATAGGTGATGGTTATACAATCCTATGATTGGTCTTAATGTCACAGAATCATACATTTAAAAATGGTCAAAATGGTAAATTTTATATTACGTACACTTTATCACAATAAAAAGAAAAATTTCACTGCTATTACCAGTTACAGTCCCTAAGGACCAAGCCCTAGATGTCTGACAATCTATACGTTCTCCCTGCACCCAGCACCCTCCCATCCACCTACCGTACTCTTTACACAGCTCTTTAAAGGCTCCCATGATGCAGAAGGAAGACTTCTTTCTTCAAATGTTTACTGCTTATAAATTTTAATTCCTTAGTCTAACATTCAAAACTCTCTACCATCTAATCTCAGCCTACTTTTTAAACTGTACCTTTTGCTAATCTCTACAGCTACAGACAGCTCTGGCAGACATCTGTCTTACACTGTTTTGCTCATGCCTTTTCCTTGCCTAAAAGATTGTCCTCTCCATCCAAATTCATCTTGTGCAGTCCATGCTCAGGTTTTCCACAGTGTTCTCTGACTACCTGTGGGTAAAACCATAATATTTCCAGAATATCTGGCCTGGCTTTAGTGCATCTGCGTATCAACAGGTGTCCTCAGGGGTGGACAGAGGTTCATCTCCATATCAATGGGTAATTACCTGAGCAACAGAGGGCTTATCTGAACCTGAGAGGTGAGGGGGAGGGGTTGGCTTTTGCTGGAGCAGGAGAGAGAAATGGCCCCGGACTTGCAGTTTCTAAGCAATAAATGTGTTTTTAACTTTATTTCCCCCTTTGACTTAATTCGGTTTTAGAGGTATTTTGCCCCGGGATTTCATCTCCCCGGAGTTACACTACCATAATCGAGACTGACTGTACTCTCCCCTGTTACCTTTTGGATGTTCTTATCACTCATTTGAAATACTGCAGAATGTATTACCACATACATTTTGTCTCCTCAAATCAAACCATTTGTGAAGTCAGAATGCTTAATCTCTTATTTCTTGGTACATCCCATGTCTAAGTAGAAGGTACTAAATAAATATTGATGGACTGATCCAATTCCAAGTCACTGAATAACAACAGCAAATATTCAAATATGAGAAATATTTGCATTATAGAAGAATTTTCAGTGGAGAACATTAAACAAAAGGAATGTTTAGTTCATCATAAATTAAATAAGTCCTATCCTAAAATCTTTTAATTGCTTGCAATTCATATCTATTCCCAGAGAACACACCTGAAATTATTAAAATAAAAGATATAACACAGGCTCACCAAGATAAGGATAAAAGATCAATACTGGAAACTCAATTAAGGAAGGTGCGTTATTACAATCAGAGATAAATCTAACCTAACAGGAAAGGATGATCACCGGAGGCTCATTAGAATCACTCTCTTAAATATGAATTGTCTAAACCAGGTCTTTGACAAAAGCAGGTCTGGCAGACATCAACTTTAGATAGAAATATTTGATAAATACCTGGTATGCAGATATACTGGTATACTGCTAACTTAAAATATATATAATATCAGAGCTTTAGACACTAGACAAGTTTAAGTTGATAATTTGTTAGAAAAATGAACATGTCTAAATGGAGTTCTTCACACAGTGGTCCGCTGTGGATCTCTACCACCTTAGAGTGATGCAGAGCAGCCAGAACATTTCCAGACAGCATCCAGACTATGCCAGTGGCAGTTTTCCCTTACCTTACATGAAAAAATACTTAGCTGGGGCTCCAGATTCCATTCTATAAAGCATGGAAGAGAGGATATTGAACTGAGCAATTTTAAGCATATTTAATTAAGAAATCACTTACTCTATACACAGGCTATAGTTCAAAGACTCTGTAACAACTTTTTTAAAAAAGAAATCCAGCATTGAATTGTAACAGAATGTCAAGATGACTATTTAATCTGTTATTATAAGGACTGAAATCTGAAAGCAGCATAGCCTTTACTACAGAAATTATATCAAAACTATTTTATATATAATATCTAATAGAAAGGGGAGAGGAGAATATAACTAGCTAAGTGTAAAATCTGTGAAAAATGTAACTACTTCCAGTTGTAGAATGACCAGTTGCTATGTGTAACCTCTACCATTACCACATACAGGATAAACCAGCCAAAACAGAGTAGCTCTATTTACTTTCCACCTGAATTATTAAAGAGAGTAGTTTATTTTACAGGGGCTATTCTGTCTGACACCTAACGCATACTTTGCTTAGAAGCTTATGTACCTAGTAGATAGTCCAGTAATACTTTCTGTAATTGTACATCATGATTATAGCCCAAGGCTGTCAAGAAGTTAGAGAATACTATTAGCAAAGCAAAAATTAATTTCTCTGCTGAAGGGTCCCCACCAGTAAGATGGCAAACTTCCGGCTTCTCTTGGGGGGGGGGGGTCCTCAGTTCCCACCGGCGCCACCTGAAGCCCAATCACCTCTCGCCCCCCTCCCAATCCCAGCACCTAGCCAACAGCCACCAGCTCCGTAGAAGTGACACCTCAATCAATTCATGCCCCTTCCTATATAACCCAGCACCTTTCCCTAATAAAGCGGAACTCTCCAGTGAATTGCTGCTATGTGTCCCTCCTTTCCTTTCATCTGCCCCTTCAGAATTTGTTCTTTTTGCATAGTCACACACCCCTAAAGCTGACTATAGAGCCAGGCTTACATGGAGAATGACAGCATTTGCTTTTTATAATGCATAACAATTTTTTGGCCATCAAGGAAACATGCCATGAATAAGAAGATAGTTTATGAAGAAGATATAAGTTATAACAAAATATTACTATAATGTAAATATTATCAAAAATAATAAAACAGTGTATTCTCATTTTCAAATGTAAGCTATTCTAGGAAATGTGATATAAGCTTTTAAAATTCATAAGCATTCATGATGGTGTTAACACTACTACTCTAAGTATCTTAGTATTAAGGTATACTAAGATTATTATATCAGTTTTATATCATCTTACTATATTAGTTCACATTATATTAAAGCATAATATTAAATATTTTTAGTAATACTAAACATTCTATTACTAAATTTTGTACTAAGCATACAATATTTAAATCTTCAACTCGCTTTTGTAGCATTTAAAAATGATTTTCAGGAATTTCCCTTAAAACTTCACATCCCTATGAGTTGTAAGAACCATTTAAATAGGACCAGGGGCTCTCTCCTTAAAATGCTTACATTTAAACATGAAAAGTTCAGTTTCTAGAACACAAGCCAGCCTCAAACATCTGTCACTTACCAAATATCACTAACTGATACAGAAAGCTTAAGAGCACTGTGGATAAACAGAACAAATGGTTCTGCAATTTTTGCTTTCATATTCTCACTATTTTTCAACAGACTACAACACACATCATAGCTGTCTAATGTATCTTTAGGGTAACTATGTGTGAATAGTTACATCAACGCTTTAAAGAAATGTGGCTTTAAGTAACATCCTTCTTAATCTGGGGCAAAAATAAGAAGTGGATTTTTAAGACTAAATCATTTAGGAGAGAGAACTCTAAAATGATTAAGGCTATAAAACTGAAGTTCCTCCATTTAAAGTCACTTCATAATATAATCAAAATCAATTTATACCTCAATTGTATAAAATAAATATAATTTAGATAAATTGGACCCAATCTTGCTTATGAAAAGTCTGAGTCTCAAAGTCACTAACCAAATGCAATTTATTTAGTATTTCCTATATGGAATTTTTGTGTCTTATTCTCACTCTTTCTATGGTAATCACTAGTCAGAAAATAATTTCTTTGGCCCAAAAGCATCAGGACTTTTCAATATTATGTTATTTAAGTATTCATATGCCAATAGTCTTAGCAATTACATTTAATAATGGTATTTCATAATCAGTTTGGTATTATTTCAGGGTGGAAGGTGAAGGGCTAGAGTAAAATAGCAAGATGGTCATTATGGGGAGACCACACATATTTAAAAGATGATTTTAAAATTTAAATTTTAAACATTTAATGTTTAATATTTAACTATTAAGTATTTCAAAGCTTAGTTTTAACTGTAAAATAAGATTGCTTTAACTCCTAGAAGGACTTACTGTACTAACCCTGTGAGAGCTGGATGAATCGCGGATGTAATGCCGAGGTGATCACACTCTCCGGCAGCTCCCTCAGGAAGAGTTTTAACAGACTGGCTGCGGAGCAGACGTCACCGTCTTTCCCGAGCTCCACGGGCACTCCACTCTCAAACTTCAATCGAAGTTGCTCCACCACCTTCACATTGCCATTCACCCTAAAAAGGCCTTCCTGGGTGAGCCCTGGAACAGGAAAGCAGACACATGGAAAATCAATAGGTCTCTTCTCACAAACAGATACAAACTAAAGAACAACAAGAGAAATCTCAGTACAGGATTTTTTGAATATGACAATGACCAAGCACTGGAAGATTTTCACATTTTATAAAATGTTTTCTTAGAATAATAAATTTTCACATCTACCACATGTCAACTAAAGAGATCATATAGATTGTTCTAAAAGCTGAATGCTAAAAATAAGGTCAGGATGTATATAAACACAGAACATATACTATTCTACAAAGGAACTGTATTCATATAATATAATCTACAGTACATAACAGAAGCTTACCTGGGCTCCAATAGCAGCTTAGCATTTTGAAAACTATTTTTAAAAAAAACCAACATGCATGTAAGAAATTTCTTACCTATATGTGATTACTTTTATAATAACTAAAGTTATTATAAGAGTAATATTGCTTTAGTAATCACCAAATTCAAGGTGTAAGACTGTCAGACTATACAGTTGCATAAGAGAAGAGCCTTGCCTCCAGCCAGTTGAAGGGGAACATTAGTGTTGGCTGGGGTCAGCAGAGAAGGCTTCATGCAGGAGCCTTTGGCTCTTTTGTATGATCTTCGGGTAAGGCATAAGCAAGATGGAAGGGCTGGGGCTGATTTTCTGTGAAGCTAATGCAGTTTAAGGGAAGGGCCCTTGCTGATTTGAGCCCTTTCCAGTGCTCTGTCCCTAACTCTGTATTCTTAATTTTGTATTCTCTTAGAGGACCCCAAAAAGATTAAGAACCAGGACCCACAAAACCTTCATCTATCCCTGCAAAGAATGACAAATATGTAAACTGGGAAGCAGAAAAAGGATAGCATAAAGAAAGGCAGGCAGATAAAAATATGGCACGTTCAGGTCAAAGAATAATTGGTAATAAAATGGAAGAAATGGAAAAGGGCCATGAACATCAAGTTAAAGAGTGAAGATTTTATCATTGGAGCACTAAGTGGAGTTGGGGTAGGACAATACACAAAGTAATGAAGGTTTAAGGAAGATCCTGCCAGCTAAGAAGTAAAGAATGGAGAGGGCAAAGAGCTTGCTGGATGGAAGTGAAAAGGAGATAAGATGATTTGTAACTCAGGACAATAATGGAATTAAGGAAAAGGAAGGGTTGAAAGGTAGCTTTAAGGTTTAAAAACTAGAAATGCAAGAAAAAGCACTGTGAGGGATAAGGTGATGTGCATAACAGGGCTGGAAGATGGTTTAGGGCAGAAGATGATTCCAGCTCAGTGTACTAGACTTAAGGAGGCAGATCACAATGTAAGCAAGTAAGCCAGACCACAAGGAATAATCATACGGCGAAGAAACAATCCTTCTTAAGAAAGAGTAACCTGAGAACTCAAATTAGCATTCTTTTGAGAGTCTAATGGTGAATCTTAGCAATGACACAAACACTGAAGTCTGTTAAAATGAGTGGGATGAGAGGTGTTAGTTTGTATCAGCCTCTCCTTCTTTCTCTTACCTGCTAATTATATTGCTCTTTCTAAAGAAAAAGGAAGTGGATTTCATTTTTTTTTGTAATTTGATAAAACATTTTATGAACCTTTTAATTCAACACATATTTAATGAGTACCTGGCAGTGTGTTAGGGACAAAAAAAAAATCAACTGAGAAAAAAACCTGAATACTACCGTTATCCTTATGAAGCTTGTAGATTGGTAAAATGTTTATATTCATATACATAAATTTGGCTGTGGAGAACATATCGAAAATTGACATGAATTTTAGCTCCAATTTTGACAAAAATTTGTAAAACCAGAGATGATATTAAAAATGCTTAACAACCAGGACAGCCAGGGCACCATGCAATCAGAGGAGAAACCAGTCGTATATGTAGTAGACAGCTTCAAAAATGGACCGAATGATACCCACCTTTCAGTATGCACACTCACGTGTAATCCCCTCCCCCTGGGCGTGTCTGGACCTAGTGACTTCTAACCAACAGAATATAGCAAAATGATGGGATTAGGTTCTAATCTCACTTGTGAGATTAGGTTATGAGACTGGGAGTTCACCTTACTTGCCTGCATTCTCTTTTTTCCCTTCTGCTCTTCTTGCTTGTTCACTCTGATGAATCATCCACTATTTACTTTGTTAACCACCTTATGGAAATGTCCACATAGCAAGGAACTGAGGATGGTTTCTGGACAACAGCTACTGAATAACTAAACAGCCTGCAAGGAACTGAACCCTGCCAACAACCACATGAATGAGCTTGGAAGTGAACCTTTAGTCACCGAAGTCCTGGTATGGCTATAGCTTCAGCACGTGACCACAGCCTTATGAGAGACCCTAAGACAGAAGACACAAATCCACTATGTCCAGATTCCCGATGCACAGAAACTGTGAGGTGATAAACATTGTTGTTTTGATCTATGTTTGGGGATAATCTGTTATGCAGAAACCGATAACTAATATGAAATGCCATTCCTTTTAATACTGCAGTTCAGTTCCTTGCAGGCTGTTTATTCATTCACTAGCTGTTGTCCAGAAACCATCCTCAGTTCCTTGACTTTAGCTCAGACATTTTTAAGGCTTTAAAGGTCTGTTTCCTCTTCTCTACAAAGCTTCATCTGTAACTTCAGATATGTACATTGGCATCAAGCAAACAGCACTCAATAAAAGAATCCCATCCCTGGTGAAAGCCAATATTCTAAAAATTTAGAATTTTGCATCACATTTCTGTACCTACAGCTCCTGAGCCTGTTTTTAGCCTGGAGAATGCCCTTTGAATCTTATTTCACAGTGACTTGCTAGCTTTGACTTCAGGTTTCTCTTCCAACAGGCTTTTTTGACCCTTCCTTCAAATACATATACTTTCAGTTATTTTCAAATACCTACCCAGCTCCAACAACTGGCTTTGGTCTCCAGGGTTCCTGTTCCCACTGGACTGAAGTTAATGCTTCTTGATCACCTTTTTCTGGCCCCATTCATTTGTGTAACTCTCTTCCCTTAGGAACATCTCTCACCCAAACAACTCTTATGATACTCAGTGATTTTCAACCAAGGTAAGTTTACCTCTGAACATGGCTATTTTATACTCCGGGAAAAAGGATCCATACAGTTTTTAAAAGCCCCTAACAAACTTACATCCAATATCAATATGAGGCTTACCCAACTATATAATCTCTAAATTTTTAGGAAATGATTATAACAGAAATGTTCAGTGGAAGGATATACTTAACAAAGCTTCATGGACTTATTCTCATACATTTCATAGATTTTGATTATATTTGACTTCAGGAGATAATTGCTTAATCATTTCATACCAATTTAATAATGGTTTAGGAATGAGAGAATCATGTAAGCTAAATCACATATACAGCATTGACAGCATTTTTTTTCATTCATTTCAAAACAGCATGAATACATTAGAAACTAAATATGCCAGAAGTTAGAATTTGGCTAATTGGCACACTGGCCCAGAAAGTAATATGACAATAGGTAAGCATATTCTGACACCTGGTGGTAAGTAGGGGTTCCTACACTACTTGGAACTAAATGGCATGCCCCACGGTTAGTGATAAAGAGAAGGAATCTAGTCAGTCAGCAAGAGTTGTTATTTCAAAACAGCACAGAGATGATATACCTCATAACTTTAAAGATCATCCTTTGAATGGAAAAAAGAAATATTTCTTTTAAAGAAAGGGAGTCCAAGCCTTGTTTTAAAGGCCCTGATAATACTCTTTCTGTCCTAAAATTCCTTTATAATAGAGTTTTCCCTCCTGCCAAGTTGATAAATGTCTACACTTATACTGAATAAAAAAGCATGACTCCAATATTTACCTATGGTTGAATTAAATGACCAACTATCTCTATATTGCATAGCAGAGTACCTATGGTATCTTTGGTACATAATTAATGTCTACTGACTTAGAAAAACTGCAAAATAATAAAATAAAACTAACTGAAGTATCTTACCTGAAAACTTCATACCACCCTTCAAAATTACACAGGTTCTTTGGTTTAACATGATGGATTAAAATACAATAAGGAACTTCTGGTTATCTGCACAGTAATTAATTCAGTATTACATATATATTAACTATATAGCCTTTCAAAATACAGAGTAAATAAATTTTAGGTTTCATAGAGATCTATTTGTATCGAAATCAATAAGATACACTTTTACTGGATACTGAGTGTGTTAATGAGCCCTATCAAAAAAGCCTTTAACTTAATGACATCTGGCTTTAAGATCTTGTAGGCCAAGATTTTATCTTACTGCCATGCTGTATATAACCATGTTTAACCTGCTTAAAGTATTTGAACAAATCGAGATATGTTCTCCAGGAATCTTATCCTTGTGCAGCTTATATTCCTATAAAAGTAAGGAGGTAACTCCTATGAGGTAAGAATGCAAGCCTATCTCTTCAGTTTTCACAACAAAATACCATTTTGTTATCTACACACCTAGTAACCTGAGCAAACAGCTGTTTTTCAATTAACTCAGAACACACAACCTTCTGTGGTCTGAACTGTCTGCCACACAGTCCTTGTCATGTTGATACACGTTTCTACAGAGGAACAGATGCACAGGGCTTCTCAAATTTTTCCAATGCAGATGATTCTTTATAGAAGAGGAATGGACCTGCAATCATGGGAAGATACAGTGCTTGAAGCAAACTGCACAAAGTGTAGAATTTCTTCAGTCTCAAGACTTATCTTTAAAAATTCCCACAAATTTTATATTCTATTCTAAATAAGTCTTTTTACCATATAAATGTTGTTTCAGTATAGAAAATCATGAAAATTCCAAGCTTTCCCCTAAGAATATTTTTTCTAAATCTTTTAAGGTTTACTGACATTTATTGTATAAATGAAACAAGAGAACTCATATGAAAATTAGAACAGTGTATTAGAACAGTGTATTTAAGCACTTAAAACAAGGAATCATTCCAAACTAGAAACCTCAATAAAGTGATTGTTCCATGGTGAATTCAATTAGTATTGTCAAAACAATATTAAGCAGTAATAATGCTCCTAATGCCCTTTAAGATAAAAGTATATTACATAATAATTTGATATTCTAATTAAGGTGTTTAGGGAATAACCTAATAATACATTTGAAGTAATTCACATAGATTCTTCTCATATGTGAGTACTGTACAAACAACAACAGAATTAAATCATGACTTGACTTACCGTGCTTTGTCAAGTATTCCACTATATTCTCCACGATAATTGGAATGCCATTCTTAGTGAGCCCCTGCTCTTGAAGGTCTTGGAGACTGACTCCAAATAATTTTTTATAGGTAGAATTCTTCTGCTCATTTAGTGGCACTCCCACTATCTTTTTCATGTCCTCTTTCAGCTGAACTGCTGCTTTGCTTTGCTTGAAAAAGCATAAAAAAAGAGAGCAGCCAGTCATTTTTACCACAGGAGGTTGCATGGTTACAACAGAAACACCTCAACTGCAATATAAGTGTGCAGAGACCTATAGTAGTGGTCTTTCCTTTTTTTTTAACTTCAAATCAAAATCTCTAACATGTCTCACAGGTTGCTCAGTGCTACAAATGGTGGATGCTGATTAATGGTTAAAAGAAGTGAAAAATGAGAAACCTAAAACCACAACTTAATGTAGCTAAGAGAGGGAGCAGCAATACACTGCAGTATCTAAGATAGATTACTACAGTAACCAAGGGGTGTGACTCAGAAGTACCTGGCTAAAAGGAAAAGAAACCATTTATAAGAACAATGAAACCCCACGCAGATCATAGAATAAAATGTTTCTAAAGATGAAAATTATATGTCACTTTAATGTAGCTTTAATTTAAAGTATTAGGAAAAAATATACATATAAGTGTACAGAATATCTCAGTAATACTTTTGCACATAAAATCAACTTTATTCTCATTGTGGTTCAAAATGTTATCTCTCTGAAATGGCATTTCAGGCAGTCACAATTCAAAAATTTAACAAGACTGCACATATTATAAGTAAAAAAAATGCAACTTGCATTCAGTTAAATCAAGTTATCACCACATCAAAGAAATCCATACAAATTTATTTCGTCCTTTAAATAGAAATTTATACCCCAAGGAAGTGTTATAAAGGAAGTTTTGATATGATTTAATATAACTAAATGAGGGATTTTCTTTTAAAGCATATGTCCTACATAAATGCTGTATATCTACAACTCTAAACACTGAAAAGATGGTAAAATACAAACAATTTTATTTGGGGGCAGAGGCAGCAGATTGGGGGAAATTTTCACTTTTTGAGAATGAATGTAGCAACTAACCGAAGTGTAAATATCATAAACACAAGCTCTGGTAGTTATTCCAATCCAGAAACAGAAACATTACCTCCAGCTTAGAGTTGAGGAAAAGAAGATCACAGAGGTAAGTAACTTGGCAAAAAAAAATCACAGAAATTTTAAGAGCTTCATTCTACTCTAAGTCCATGTACCTCTTTTAATTTAGCTTTATATTACCATTATGGTAATAATCTTTGTTTTAGTAGCAACCTATGATAAATGCTGCATGTGACCCAAAACAATTATACAAAATTAATTCTAGAAACATTATTTTGAGTGAGGTTGCTGTAATCTCAATTTGATTTAGAATCCTAAAATTTACAGTCAAATCAACTTTCACTGAGATATCTGCATCTTTTAATAGGTCCTAATTGAAAGCTAGATTTCCCTCATGAAAATTCAGCAAATGTAAAGTTACAATAGAAATTTACTATCTATTAACTTTATAGATAAAGCATTGTTTTAGCTACTATAGAGTCATACTATGGAGGAAGAACTATAATCTGTTACCAAGGAAATGATGAATTTATTAATTAAGTCAAATTTTTAACTGCTTTTTTTCTCTAATGAGTTTAAAAATATATCAATCTCCTTCAACTTCAACACATGGGAAATTTCAGTCAACAACGTATATCTATCTATCTGATGAGGAAGCAGCAAAAAGTAACCAGTATTAACACAACTTTTAAAAGTCATCTCAAATGCAGCATTAAAGAAAGCTGATAATATGAGGCTAAATTATACACATTTTATCTTTACCTTCTTACAGAGACTATATTGTACTGTGGTTTAGAGCACTGATACTAGAACCAGGCTCCCTGTTTAAAACAAAAAAGAAAAATCCCATTCTGATGTAATTAGCTGTGAATCTTGTACAAGTCAATTCACCTGTGTGCCCATTTCCATTTATGAAAGGGGGATAATAAAAGTTCCTATCCTACAGGAATACATGAGGCTTGAAGTGACTTCATATACGTAAAGAAATGAGAGTAGTGCCTGGCACACTCCATAAATACTAATTGTTATTATCATAATCATCATTGCCATCATACTTCTTTGAAGGAAACTTTTCTAATTTCTTCTTTAAAAAAATGCAGAGGTACTATTTTTAGTGTCTGTGTAGACTAAAGGTTGCTATTTAAGAAGGTAGTCAGGGTTGAGACATGTTTGGTAGATTGATAACCTAATTATTCTCCACATATCTCTGATCTCTTAAAATATATGACTTTTGAATGACAAAATAGTTTTGCATATAAGCATCAGAATTCCTCAAGTTTTCATTAGAAATTCTCAAAGTTTTCTTAGAACTTCTATCTATATTTGTATTAAAACCTTTATTAGTATTCTTTCTGCTAAAAGCCCCTGTTCTTGATTCTGTCCCTTCATCAGAATTGCAGACAGTATATTGTGTCTCCTGTTAATAGACAGTGTAAATAAGCTATCTTGGCATTAGGGTTTGGAAAGTTGTCAAGTAGCAGACATGTAATTAACCTCACACAATTTGAAGTGATTGCAAATTAAACTACCTGTTTACACAATAGAGAGCCATACTACACAGCAAATTTATATGTAATCATAGTAATAAAGGAATATCTGATTATTGTTTCTAATTAGTAATTTAATTGCTAGAAATGAGAAACAAAATTCCTATTCTTGTAACAAAGGAAAACAGGATTATTTACATTTTTCTTGATCTCCATTACTAAGTGCTGTTTTAAGTGCTTTGAAATTAACATGTCTAAATCTTAAACAACCTTGTCAGTACTCTATTTCTACTGAAACAAAAAATTCTAAGGCACAAGTAAAAAGAAACTTGCTTAAGTGTACATGACTTGGAAATTTTAAAGCTAGAATGTAATCCAGGTGGCTCCAGCTCAGGCGCTTGAACTCTTGACTACAACACACTGCTGTATTTCTGGAAGCTTTCATATCTGTAGTTTTATAAGGGCCCAAGGGGACAACACAACATGCAGCTCTCTGTTTGTAGAGCTTAACACAAAATCAATTTTAGACTACTGAAATCAACAGACTTTATTTCCTTAAGGCAATCCTCCAAGAATTTAAGGTACTCTGAAGGACAATCAGATTACTTTGCTAGTTAAATTCACAATGAGGTGCCTTAAAACTCTTTGGAACTGGGAGTAGGACTAATAAATCTAACCTGGAACATGTACAGTAGAAAGCCACTCCACCACCAAATAAAGGGGTGCATGGCAAGCAGGAGATGATGAGACATCTCATTCCAGGAAGCAAGGAAATGCTCAGGGCTCATGGGGTGTGTCAGAAAGACATGTGGGCCAGCTTTAACAAGATTGTTATGGCCAAATTTGGGGCAGTTGGAGCACGGGGAGTAACAACTTTGTAACATACTGTGTAAATAAAAATCTATGAATCTACAGTGATACTAATAAGAATGAGAAAAAGGGCACTCCTTTGTCTGAGGTGGCCCACACTTTCTATGTAACCTTTTAATCTTAAACTTCCTCTCTCCAACCTTTTGGGGTGCCTCTCCTTGCTGAGGTTGCCTGCTGCACTTCTTCTCTCTTTATGTAACTTTAAGTAAAACTTTTACTCTGCTTCAAAAATAAAAAAAAGAATGAGAAAAAGGTGTTAAAAACTAAAGGAAAACTAAAGGTTGTTTTTACAGATGGATGATGCAGCTGACAAGAATGACAGATTCAGAAAAATCACCATTTCCCACAAATTATTTAACAATATCTCCATCAAGGATAATCAGTGGACACTAAAACATCAGGTGAAAGGTGGTTGGAGAACAGGATTTTCAATGTCAAGATCACACACTCTTTGCAAGGGAAAAAATACACCTTCACTAATGATATCTGGGTTTATTCACCTTAACTTTAAAGATCAAATTTATCAACACTAATTATGAGAGGAGCTGACATTGTGTGTTCCTAATGTGATGCAATATGCAAGACAAAATTTCTAAAGTGTTCTTGCCACAAATGTTTGGGCTGATGCTAATCTACCCTCTAAATGTAACAGTTTACAGGAAATACAGTAACTAAAAAAACAAGTAAAGAGGCTGTGAGGAAATAATCAGACAAATGCAGAACAAGGGACATTCTAACGGATGGCCTGGACTCTTTAAAACATCAATGTCAGGAGGGAAAAACTGATCTATATTTAAAAAGAATTAAAATACACAAACTTCAAAAGAAATGTATGAATTGTGACAGGTCCCTGGTTTGAAGAAAAAAAAGAAAAACACTGTCTCTTCAGGACAACTGGCAATATTTGAATATCGGTTGGATAGAACTGTTATAAATACTGTTATATATATTGTTAGGTACAATAACATTATGTAAGAGCTAATTTATTCCACGTGTAGTGTATTCCTTATTTTTACAAGGTGCCTGCTAAAGGAGTACAGCATCATGTTTTCAACTACTTTAAAATATTTCAGACACAAAGAGTCTATGCATATCTATATGAATATATGTATATGTATATATATATATATATGCACACAGAGACAGTATGGGCACAAATACTGTAGAATGCTAATTTTTAAATCTAAGTCAGTGTCATATGGAGTGTTCATTTTACTATCCTTTCAACTTCTGTGAATGCTTGATATTTTTTCATTAATAAAAACTGGGAAAAAATAGGGACTGCTCAGGGAAACATCCTACTAACAAAGAGTAATAGCATTTTTACTGTACAGTTAGGAGGGAAAGGAATGTTTTCTCTTCAATTTTCAATTAAAAATTGATAGTTATGGCACTATTCTTACACAGGGGCATACACAGGTCATATTAACCTGGATAGGGTCGAGTCACTGGGAAAGCACTCCATCTGAAATTAGGATACCTGAGTTTGAATTATTTTTGTCTTGCCAGTTACTTGTGTAGTCTCAATAGGAATGTCAGCTTTTTTGGTCAAATATGTGGCTTTGGAGAGGGCCAAAGGAGACAATAAGAAAGATGGCACATGGCCTCCACCCAGCCACAGCAGCTGAATCAACTGAGGGATCACTGGGAGGACAAGTACTGCAGCTGGATCCACCTCACAGGCAGACTGATAAAAACTTTCATCTACACCAAGACTGAGACCTCACCTATTAAACTGTAATATCACCACCTTCTCTAAAGTGTTATGAGAGTTTAATAAGATAAGGTATGCAAAAGTATCTAGCACACCACCAGAAGAGAGTCAAGGCTGAAGAATGTTGACTAAGAATTTATTTGTGGTAAGAATTGCATTTGTGGTTGCCTACTGCAGCAAAAATGAAAGTTCCATGGCCAGGATCCTCCCCTGACCCTAGTTAGCTTGTCCATCGTGCATGTGTAATGCCGGCAGGTGTAGGCTTGCACACGGTTGGCAATGAACTATTATTGACTCTATATAAAGAGCTCTACCCACTGCTCTGGGCTGTGCGGTGGAGAGGCATGGAGGCAGAACAGGACTTGCTGCATGTGCTCAACCTGCCAACAAAATAAAGCTGGGTAAAAGACCTATTTACCCCCAACACTGTTGTTATTTGGTTTCACCTGAATCCAGAGTGAACTTGCCCAGGGCTGAAAGCCTCAGGTGAGACACCTGCTGGTAAGTAATTTTTCCTCTTCTTTGTTAACAGAACTCTGACTTTGTATGAGAGGGTGGGGAACGAAGTACTCAGTTAAAATATACCATCTTACTTGCAGCATATCATTATAGATATGAATGGCCATGTTTCTATCGATGGACTTCTTTTACATGAGGGGAGAAAAAAATTGGTTTTAAAGAATGCTCTGTCAGAATGTTAATTATTCACTGAACATATTGTTAAATCAAGGACATCAGAAGCATTTTATAAATCAATTTTTCCAAATATAGCTCATTAATTTTAAAACTCAAAGCATTTTTTGGATATCTTATTAGGTTATCCTTACACAAACACACTGTAACATCTATTATTATCTATATGCACTGCAGATCTAAACAACGGTTCTTAACCTGGAATCCATGGATTATTAACCTTAAAAGTATATAAAACCTCATATTTTCAGAAGTCAGAAAAAAGAGACAAATAAACTGTGCTTACGGCATTTTTCACAGAACTAGAATAATCCTAAAATTTGTATGGAACCACAAAAGACCCCACATAATCAAAGTAATCTTGAGAAAGAAGAGTAAAACTGGAAGTATCATGCTCCCTGATTTCAAACTATATTACAGAAACACAGAAATCAAAACAGTATGGTACTGGCACAAAAACAGACATATAGATCAATGGAACAGAGAGTCCAGAAATAAATCTTCACATATGTGGCCAACTAATTTACAACAAAGGAACCAGAATACACAATGGGGAAAGGACAGTCCCTTCAATAAGTGGTTTTGGGAAAACTGGATAGCCTCATGCAAAAGAATAAAACTGGATGAGTACCTTATCCCATACACATAAAAACAAACCTTAAAATGGGCTAAAGACTTGAAAGTAAGATGTAAAGCCATAAAATTCCAAAGAGAAAACACAGCAATAAGCTCCTTAATATTGGTCTTAGCAATAATTTTTTGAATCTGATACTAAAAGCAAAGGCAACAAAAGCACAAACAAATCGGATGGCATCAAACCAAAAAGCAAAGGGAACATTAAAAAAATGAAAAGGCAACCTACTGAATGGAGAAAATATTTGCAAATTATATTCTGATACAAAGTTAATGTCCAAAATACATAAAGAACTCAGACAACTCAAGAGCAAAAACAAATCAGATTAAAAAATGAGCAAAGGATCTAAATAGACATTTTCCAAAGAAGATGAACAGTTGGACAACAGGCCCATGAAAAGGTGCTCAGCATCACTCATCATCAGGGAAATGCAGATCAAAACCACAATGAGATATCACCTCACATCTATTAGAATGGCTATGATAAAAAAGAAATAACAAATGTTAGCAAGGATGTGGAGAAAATGGAACACTTGTGCACTATGGATGCGGATGTAAATTGGTGCAGCCACTCTAGAAAACACTACAGAGGTTCCCCAAAACATTAAAAATAGAATTACCATATGATTCAGCAATTCTGCTTCTGAGTATTACCTGAAGAAGACAGAAGCACTAATACAAAAAGATATATTACCCCATGTTCATTGTAGCATTATTTACAATAGGCAAGACACGTGTCCATAAAAGAATGAGTAGATAAAGAAAATGTGATATATCGGAATATTAATTAGTCATAAAAATGAGTGAAACTTTGCCATCTACAACAACATGGATTGTTGTTGAGGGCATTACTCTAAGTAAAACAAATCAAAGACTAATATAGTATATTAACATTTATATAGGGAACCTAAAAAAAATATAAATACTGAGCTCATAGATACAGGGAACATTAGTGATTGCCACAGGTGAAAAGGGAGGGTTGGGTGAAAATGGGTGAAAAGGGTCAAAAAGTACAAGCTTCCAGTTCTAAAATAAATAAGTGATGAGGATGTAATATACAGTATTGTAACTATAGTTGATAATACCATATTGTATATTTGAAAGTTGCTAAGAGAAATCTTAAGTTCTCATCACAAAAAAAAGTTTTGCAACCATGTATGGTGACCAAAGTTAACTAGATTTATTATAATGAGCATTTTGCAATGTATACAAATACCAAATCATTCCACTGTACACCTGAAACTAAATAATATGTAAATTATACTTCAATTTAAAAAAAGAAATCATAACCTCAAAGGAGGTCTATGATCTGAAATATGAAGATCCAAGGATCTTTAAATATTAATATAAAAGTTAGGTTTAATTAACAGAAGATTTTTTAAGAACTTACTTCTCTATACAACATATATTTAATAATATCCTGGATCACCTTCTATCTCATAAATCAGTTCAGCTAATTCCTACAGTTTAAACTAAAAGAGATTAAAAAGAAAAGACCTTATGTTATCTAGTATTGAAATGTTCAAGAAACTATTGAAAACAAATCCAATAAAAATTTTGTGAATTCTACTACTTCTAAAACCACAGATTAAGAAGAGGATCCAGAAAAGTAACAGATTTATAGAAAATCCGTAAACTACAGTTTGTATGAAGTGAAGGTGGACAGGAAGCTTATGAGAGATCTCACACCAGCACTTCTAGGAATCTAGGAAGGACCAGCAGAAGCCCAGAAAAAGATCTTTAAGATCTTATAAATACGTATTACCTTTAAAAGAGAGTATACTTAAAGACGGAACTGAACAGGGCTTAGAGGCTTAAAGAAAGAAGGTGCACAAAGTATCTGTAGGGACCCCTAGTGGGCAGATATCAAGACGACCAGAAAAATACACCACCTATTAGTGACTGCATTACTTTGGAGGGCAGGTTTCTGAAGAGAAAACAGGAGAGCTATCCTGACCTAGTTTAACTTCTGAGAGGCAAAGGCGAGATGGGCAAATGGGAGCCTTTTTTTTTTTTTTTTAAGCAAACAGTCCTTTTGCAAGTAATGACTCTATAGCATCTTACTACACTGATAGTGACTGCAATGGAGGGAGGGGGGAACTTGATAATTTGGGTGAATATTGAAACCACACGTTGCTCATGTGAAACGTTCATAAGAATGTATATCAATGATACCTTAATTAAAAAAAAAGAAAGAAAGATAATAGTCCTTTTGGTAGCAATAGAAGAAAGAATCCCAGAGCTGTGAAATTCGGGAAGCTACTTAGCCCCTATCACTACTCCCAACAGGAACCTCTTGCTACTGACATCACAAATATCCATCTCATTAAAATAGGAGTAAGAAAAAAGGAACACAACCAGGAAGTGTCAAATTACTGACAAAACTCATAAGGAGCCAACAATAAGATGGAAACTTCACCTAACAAAAAGAACAAAAGTGAATAAGGAAATGGCACCAAAAGCACAGGCTGTAACAAAATATAAATTTTATTTCATCAAAATTGAAAACTTTATGCATCAGAAGACACTACCAACAGAGTGAAAAGACAACCCACAGAAAAGAAAATATTTGCAAACTGGAGGTGTGTCTAAGATGGCAGTGTGGAAAGAGGCTGGGCCCACCTCTTCTTACACCTTAAATCTACACTTACAGACAGAGCAATTCATCCTAAGAACAGACGCCTATATGGACCCCTTCTGCACAAGGAATAAAAAGACCACAAAAAAATGGCAGGAGAGGCAGACACAGTAACAGAAGAAGACCCACCCCCATGTGGCCCTACAGAAGGAGGGATATTGTTGAGCTAGTGGAGCACAGACTCACCTGCCCTGGGGCACAGAAAGAAAAGGTGCCAGTTGTATGGTTTAAATCTCACAACTATAATTGAAGGAAGCCAATTTTCAAAACCACCTATCAAATGTCAAGGGATGGCTGGAACTCTCTCCAGGACTAAAAGTATACAGGTGGATGCCACTCACTGTGTTTTCCCTCAGACCCTGCTGGTATGGATGGAAGCAGGGTGAGTACCTTTGTTTACATTCCCCTGGACACTGCTGGTGTGAGTGGGAGCAGAGTAAGTGCCTTTGTTTACATTCCCCTCACATACTATTAGTGCACACAGGGCCAGGGTGAGCTATATTGCTTATGTTACCTTTGCATGTGGCTAGTGTGGACAGGAACAGAGTGAGCACCATTGTTTACATTGTCATGCACATTGATAGTGCAGACGGTAACAGGGTCAGGGTGAACACACCAGCTCCAGATATGACAGGGGCAGCCTCCTAGTCCCTCATACCAAACATGCCTGTCAGAGATCCTGCAGTGGTACTAGTGCAATGCCTGCATGGATTGACCCTGCCACCACCCCTTCTATCCCTGGCTGCCCTGTTTACATGGCCCCAGACCAGTGCCAACCTGAGAGATCTCCAGACTATGCCCATCCACCCCTAGTCACAACATTAGCATGGCCCAGGCTGGCACCCACCTGGAAGATTCCTTCAACAGTGCCCCTCCTACCCCAGTTATTCCACCAGAGACCCCAGCCTAGTGCTGACCCCAGACTGTGCCCCTTCAACACAAGCCACTCTGCCAATGTGGCCCTGGAAACCACACAGGAGATCTCAGCCCATGCCCTTAAGAGTCCTGGCACCAGGAAACCCTCATTCATGCTCAGCTGGCCTCCAGCCAACCAGCCGAAACTGCCAGCCAAGCAAGCACATATGATCTACCAAGGGAATGTTCCTAGAGAAGGTCAAGCCTTCAAGGCTGGGAGAGGTTCGGCCTGTTTGCCTAACCTATAGAAAGAAACAGAGCAAATCAAACAAAATGAGAAGATACAGGAATACGCAGAAACAAAAGAACATAACAAAATTTCAGAAAAAGAACTAAATGAAACAGAGTTAAGCAATCTACCTGAAAAAGAGTTTAAAGTAATAGTTATAAAAATGCTCACCAGACTTGAGAGAAGAGTGGATGAACTCACTGAGAATCTCTAGAGAGAGACAGAAAATAGAAAGAATGAAGAAATGAGGGATGAAGAATAAATGAAAGAAAAATATATCAGAGGTAATCAACAGCAGATACAGAATGCAGATAAATGGATTAGTGATTTGGAAGACAGAGTAATGGAAAGCATTTAAGCTGAACAGCAAAAAGAAAAATGAATAGAATGAAGTGAGGATAAGTTAAGGGAGCTCTGGGACAACAAATGTCCTAATATTCACATTATAGGAGTCTCAGAAGGAGAAGAGAGACAGATGCGGGTGGAAAACTTATTTAAAGAAATAATAGCTGAAAACCCCCTAAGAGATGGAAATAGAAATCCATCAGATCCAGATCCAGGAAGTACAGAGAACCCCAAACAAGATGGAACAAAGGAGGTCCACATCAAGATGCTTCATCAAATGTTAAAGATCAAAGAGAAAAAAGAATCTCAAAAGCAACAAGAGAAAAGAATGAGTTACCTACAAGAGAAATTCCCATAAAGCTATTTTTTGGCAGAAACTCTACAGGACAGGAGGAAGTGGCATGATATATTCAAAGTGCTGAAAGAAAAAAAACCTACAACCAAGAATATTATACCCAGCAAGGTTATCATTCAGAATTTGAAGGAGAAAGAGCTTCTCAGATAAACACAGGTTAAAGGAGTTTGCTACCATTAAACCTGCCTTATATGCAATGTTCGTGGGTACAGACTATGTTGGAGATGATGAAAAAGTTCTAGAAGTGGATAAGGGTAATGGTTGCAAAACACTGTGAATGTACTAACACCACTAAATTGAACACTAAAAAATGGCTAAGATGGCAAATTTTATACATATTTTACCAGACAAAAAAAAATAGCTAATGAATTAGATAAAATAGCTAATGAATCAGTATTGGATAAAAAGATAACCACAAAGCAGAAACACAAAAGTTTAGGGAAGAAATAATCAGTTAATAGGAGAATGTGAACTGGAAACTGGCAGAAATCATGAAAGGAATTACAGGAATAGACAAAAACAGTTCAGAAGCAAAGACTAAATTATAAAGAGCACAAAGGAGAAGAGAAACCAGTGACTTCCCAATAAGGGGTATAGAGGCTATAAATGAGGAAAGCAAACATATTTAAATGTAAAAAAAAAACCCACAGGATTTTAGATAACTAATAAAGCAGTTAAATGAACTCCAATATATGTGTTACTGGAGTCCCCAAAGAAGAAAACCAGAGAATACTAAAGATGTAATTCACAAAAACTTTGTTTAAGTAGAAGCCTTGAAACTACATATTGAAAAGGCATATCTTAGACCTAGAATGGTCTACACAAAGATATATTCTCGGGAAATTGCCAGATCAAGAAGAAAGAACCCTTTAAGCAGCCAAGCAAAAATCATGTCATAATAAGAAAATAAGAGCTTCCATAAATTTATAGATTGCAGTTTAACTTTGGAAGACAATGGAAAGAGACTTAGAATTAACATATCACTGGGGAGACTTTGGTGAAGAGCCCAGCAAAGAAATTTTCAAATATTTAAAATAAATTTAAAATTTAAAAATTTAATTTTAAAAGTATAAACATGTTATGTGAGGAAGGAATGAAGAACCTGAACAATTACACTCAAAAGCAAAGACTTGGGATTGAGACATTTCCAGATTTTAGAAGAGCTGCCAGGTGGTCCAGAGGACAAAACCAGTAAGTGAATGGTAGTTACCTGGAAACAGACTTTAAGACATATAAAGACGAAATAGCAGTCACTTCTAAAGATGGAATAGATTTTCTCTGAAAGTAGTGAAGTTCCTAGAAATCAAAGACAGGCAAAAACAATGTGATACTATTTGTCATACTTTATACTCATGGAATTTTTTTTTTTTTTAGGGAAAGAGAAAACGTTAAGAAGAAAAGAGATAGGCTGTACAGTGATTCAAATATCTGGAGGGCAATTTGGCAACGCCCAAGAAAAGCTGGGGCTTCTTCTCAGGCTGTCCTCCTCCCAGCCAAGTCTCCAGAGAAGGGCAAGTAACAATGAACAAGACTCTTATCTAATACAAATGGGACCTCTAGATATTCACAATACACTATTATCTGGGGGAAAAAAGAATGCGATTAAACTAATGTCAGGTATAACCTGTTTTTATAACTTCATATGCTTATAGGAAAAACTATAGGACATAAGCAAATATAGTATGTGTTTATTTCTGGGTTATGGAATCTTAGATTATTATTTTCTCCTTTTTTACTTATTTGTACTTCCTAAGTTTTATACACCAGATATGTATTACACATGTATTACTATTACACCAAAACAAATTAAAGATTATAAAATATTAAACTTTCTACATAAAAGAAATCAAGAACTATTGATGATAACAAGGTCCACAAATCCTCTCATTAAAAAAATAAAAAACTGGACAAAATTGTTAAAACAACCATTTCAAGGGCTCTGGAAATTAACCAAAGGCAAACACAAACTGAGAAACATTTATCCATGAAAAACTGATTAAGTTTAATAAAGAACAGTGGGAATTTATGGCACTTGCCTGGGCCTGCTCCCATGCCCTTCCACCTCCCATGCCAAGTTAGCACAATAGTGCTAACACAGGGAACAAGCTGTGAAAACCAGCAACCTCGGTTCAGGCTGAATGATTTGGGAGAGAAAACAAAAACCTCCACACCAGTGGGTCATATATCTGATATGGGCTTGATTCAAGAATATATAAAAAGAACTCTTACAACTCAATAAGAACACAACCAAATATAGACATGAGCAAAGATATGAACATTTAACCAAAGAAGATATACAGACAGATAACACATATAAGAGAAGTCTAACATCATTAGTCTTTAAGAAAAAGAATAGCAAATTCACTAGAATGGTTATAATTTTAAAAAGACTAACAATATCATATGCTGGCAAGGATGTGGAGAAACTAAAATTCTCACACATTGATAATAGGAATGTAAAATGGCACAACCACTTTGGAGCAGTTTGGCAGTTCTTAAAACATCAAATATAAATTTACCATATGATCCAGTAATTCTACTTCTAAGTGCCTACCCAAGAAAAATGAAAATACATGTTCAAACAAAGACTTGTAAATGAGTGTTCACAGCAGCATTTATATAATCAAAACTGGAAACCCAAATGTCTATCAATTAGTGAATGGATTTAAAAGATGTGATATATCATAAGAATATATTTTGCACCAATAAAAAGGAATGAAATACTGGTACATGCTACAACATAGATGAATCTCAAAAATATTATTCTAAGTGAAATAAGCCAGTCATAAGAGAACATGTATTCAATGATTCCATTTATAGCAAAGGTCCAGGAAAGATAGATGTACAGAAACAAAGTAAATTAGTGGTTATCTGAGATTGGGGGAGTAGAGGAGGACATATGGTGGGAATGGGAACTAACTGTAAATGGACAAAAAGGATCTTTCTGAGGCAATGGAATATTCTAGAACTAGATTGTGGTAATATCTGCAAAACTGGTGAATTTACTAAAAATCATTGAGTTATACACTTTCAATGAATATGTTTTATGGCATGTAAATTATACTGCAAAAGACCTTTTAAAAACACAGAAGAAAGTCAATAAGTACTTGGTAATTTCCTGCCAAAATAAGACTATGTATCAGTAGAAAGAATATACTGAAATTAATCTATTTTTAGAACATTCCACATTCTTCATTATAACAGCACACTATTATCCCTTTTCAATAATTCTAGATGAAATAGGTAAATTCAGGGGGGGCAGGCAGTCACTTTAAAGCAATTACTGCTGTAACACTAAAGTATTAAAAACCTGAAAGCACAGAAATCTTCATATACTTAGAATCCCTTAGTTATTTGTAGAAAAGGGAGATAGCTCTTAATGCCACTATCGTTAAACCTTTCCTTCATCATTGTTGGCAGTCTTAATATAGCCAAGGAGGATTTAAATAGATGAGAACCATCTAACAGGAAGTTACTATGAATCAAATTTGAAAAATGCTCTTGGAAACGCTATTCTTGCCATTCTTTTTCAACAAGTTTAGCTGAATGTAAATTCAAAAACAGTAGATTTTTTTTTTAAATTACACAGAGTCATTTAAGGCTAAAGACCTAATACAGTAAGAAGAGCTACAGTGTTACACATATTTTGTTTTTGGAAAAATTACAACTCAAAAATGAACACCTTCAGGAAAGCCAAATGTGCTTAAAACTAATGCAACATACATATAAGTACTTGCAGGCCTACATGATCTATTTACAACATAAACAACAGAAATAAAAGTTCCTATAAGAGATTATTATTTAGTGCTAACTAAAGCTAATTTCTTAAATAATAAAAGAATCTCTGGACATTAAAAATGAAAAGTAAATTAATTGGTTATAAGAAATTTTTATCAAAATTCTCCTTGAACAACTTTTTCTTCTAGCCTATCTTTTCCACTGCTACTCTTTACAAATATTTTTCCTAGAATGAACCATTTGAGTTCTATTGCATAATTTATGTTTTACTCAGTGAAATGGAATAGAAATTTAGCAGTTTTGTAACAATATTCTCTAATTTCTTCATTAAAAAAACCTGTTTTTACAGCTAATAAGACTCCATTTATCATTTAAAATGTTAGCCTCCCCTGGGAACCTAGTTTTAGGATTACAATTCTGGAATCCTGCCTTCGGCTTTGGCTAATCATGCAATCCTCCAATGAAGCTCTAATTGAAACAAGTATAGAGGGTGAAGGTATTTGTGTGTTAACTTTCCAACAGTCCAATAAATGAAAAGGTATAATGGGCTGAAACCTACAAATTCTAAAGACATAATGACTCAGGAATCCTAGAATTGTGCAAGGGCATCTCACCTTAAAACTCTAACTCCATGACGGAATACCTATGATGAGCTGACCCACGACCACGCAGCCTCTTCTTACTTTTGGTGACGGAGCACTGACCACCTCACAAGACAGCTATCCCAAGTTCTAGCCACTAGCATCCTCAGACACGTTTTTCTACTGGGTTCAAACTGCCTCTCTACCTTCTTTCCTGAACTAGGTCTGTCCTATAAATCTGCAGGGATAATCTGTTTCCTTTACAATAGTCCCTCCTTATCCAATTTCACCTTGTGTATTTTCAGTTCCCCACCATCAACTGAAGTCTGGGAACAGATGCTCTGCTTTCTAAGGTATGGTCAGAGGTCAGCGGTAGTTAGTAGTAGCCTATCACTGTCACAATGTCTGCGTATTCACCTCATCACATGGGCATTATCTCACATCATCACAAGGTTGAACCCAGTACACCATGATACTGAGATAGAGAGGCCACTTCCACATAACTTTTATTACAGTGTATTATATGATTGTTCTACCTTATTATTATTGTTAATCTCTTACTGCTCGTAATTTATAAGTTAAATTTTATCAGGTATGCATGTTTAGGATAAACATAGTATACAGAGTGTTCAGTACTATCTGCAGTTTCAGGCATTTACTGGGGGTCTTGGAATGTATCCACCCACAGATTGGGGGGGCACTGTATATATTAGACAATTTCAAGGAATTTACATATTTCGATATATATCTGTAAAAGTACTAAACAAATTTAATATTTATTGGCTTTATGCTTGTAAACCAACTTTTTCTCTTAAAGCTACCATTCCCTATTCTTTGAGCATCTTTATTTTTTATTAATTTTAAAATTTATTAAGAATATTATATGCATTTGATCAAAAACATACAAGCATTTCAAGTGAAAAATCTCTCTATCTCAGACCCAAAGGTTCTTGTGTTTCCTTGCAGAAATTTTCTATGTATAATTAAGCATATATACAGATGTATAGTCCTCTTAAAAAGGCAAATGTAACTTTACTATTTCTGCACCTTGTTTTTGTTACAAGCTGTGAACAATTGATCAATTTTGGAGGTCCATGTTGAATACACTGTCAGTGTTACATTATATAGAGATAATTTTTCTGTAGGATTTCTAGCTTGGGCCCTCTTTAAAAAGATATTCTTTGACCCAAAATTATAATTTTTTAAATTCACACAAGTATCTTCTAGTATTTTTATAGTTTTACTTTGATATTTATGTATTTGACCCATCTATAGTCTAAAGAGTAAGGAAGAAATTCAGAAACCATTTTTCTCTGAGTGGCTAGCCGTTATTATTGAACTGTTTCAAATTCTATTATTTTAATATCTGAAATGGTAGCTCTTCCACATTTAAGTCTTAAAGGAGTAGCTGTAAGAATTTAAAATTATAAAATAAAATCATAGTATCTTCTCCCATAAACCATTCATTTAAAATAAATCCTTAAAAATCTCCAATCTGCCCGCTATCTAAACTTATAACTTACATAAACTTAATTATGCTAACAGCACCTCTTTAAAGCCATTGCAAACTCATGACAACAGCTCAAGTATGCTGTCTTACGGTTTCTGTTTCAGAACCTACTGGACACAGCCTCATCTTTGGAATTTAATTTCCCTAAACCAGCTTTAAGATTTAGATCAGCATTTATCTATCATTTTAGCTTAGTGTCCTTTACCCAATTACCCCATTCTTTCACTTTATATGCTCCTTCATGCTTGTTTGCTTTTCTGCGAATTACTAAAGCTCACAATTTTCTGTGCAGGAACTTTAAACCAACCACACAAACTGTGCCTCAAAAAAACCCTAAGTAACCTAGATCCTAGTGACTTTACCCATACTCAGCTTCTAAACACTATCTATTACTGTGTTACTGACCATGTTTTTGTTTGATTTTTTAAATTCTGTATGAGAGAGATGAAAATTCTTCTTGGAATACAATTCTTCTTGGAATACAATTTGCACAGGAAAATATACCTGCCTTTACCCCTTACTAATCGTCTTCCTCTAATACCTCATCATTGCTTTATTGTGGAACCAAGCAAACCAAATATTTCATCCTGTTTAAAATTTGGACTGAATTCAGTAATACAAGCAGATCATAGAGTTACTATTTTTTTTAAATACAATCCATCTATAAGGACAGTATTAAGGAAACCACCTAAGGAAAGACACAAAGCAGCCTGCCATATAACAAAGGTAAGCTTTCATGATGCTGAATACTTCACAAAGTATTTTCACATTATCACTCAATTTGATCCTCACAACAATCCAATTTAGGCTGCTATTACCCCTATTTGATAGGTGAGGAAAGTGAGAGAGGTTAAGTATCTTGTCTGGGGTCATATGGCCAGCAAGTGGCTGAGCCAAGACTCAAAGCCATGTCCATCTCCTGCCTTCAAATCCTGCCTCTTTCCAAGTCATGAAAAGCCTCCATATCCACAGAACTGCAAGCCATTGCATGATGTGGCATATCAGTTAAGATTGTTTGACTGCAGGTAATAGAAATTCCAGCTCCAACTGGCTAAAATAAGGACATGTATTATCCCATTACAATAATCCAAAAGGAGTTCAGGGGAAAGGTGAATTTTAAGTTGGCAGATTCAGTGGTTCATGAATGTTACTGCTATTCTGCTATTTGTTAATGCATTAAAGTTTCCTTAGGCTGCCGTCCCTCTTGATTCATAGATTAGACATCTGCCAGCAGCACCTGGGATGTACAATTCCTTGTTTACATTTAGTAGGGGAGTTAGAGGCAGACAGCTATCCCAATCATAGAACACATCTTCTTTCTCTTGGTTTGCTTTCAGCAATTTAGGTTATGGGTCACAGATGGAGCTTACAAATACTCCACAATATATTTCTGTACATTTCCTAACTCAGAGCATATGATTAGTTCAAAGCAATAAAGTATGAGAAAAGAAGAAATGAGTCACTTCAATAATGAAGCATGTGTGCCTCCTCTATCTCCATTTTTCTTCATATCACCCAGGGGATACAGGTCACATGTTAAAACAATAAATACCTTTCATAATGGAGGCAGCCTGCAAACCAGAGTCACCAGGTGGAGAAGAGATTGTGCTAACCTGCATCAGACTTTGGGTAATGATAAAATAATCTTAGTTTCCCTCTCCTACTGAGATTTCAGGGTTTCTCTGTTGGGACACTCAGCATTAATTACCCTGATTCGTGCAGATTACATGCTCACCTGAGGGAAAGCTGTGCATTAACTAGCCTACACACCATCTGAGATGGAATGGATGTGCATAGTCATCTGCATTTACTACAGTTTTATAGTAAGATTCCCACGCTATTCAGTCGGCAACTCAAGATTTTTAAGCACAAAATACTTAAAGTTACACTAATTCCTATAAAATGGAAAATTTGACATTTTCATAAAAAGCACCATCAAAAAGCAGACATGGCTTTAGCTCACTGAGGATCTTCAAAAGACCCATTTGAAAATAAAATGCACTTAAGTCATACAATAGGTTTTGCAGCTTCACACATCTGTTCCATGCAAACATTTATTCAACAAATACTACTGCTTAGCTCTGAGCAAGAGGCAAGAAATACAAATAAGTTATGGTACCTTCAGTCCAAACTTTACTAGTGAGACACATATATATATATAAAAGTTCATGGAAGTTGAGCACATGGTCAAATATTCCCTAAAATCTACTATCAAGATAGCATACTAACCAATAATGTCTAAGGTGGGAGTATACTAAGAAGCATAACCAGGATTTAAGCACAGATGGGCCATACTCCAAACAAAGCCCACATTCTTTTCAAAACTCTGAATAAGAAACAGCAATTAAAAAATAAATCAAATTCATCATGGCATTTAAGAAATCTAGTCTATAGGAGATGAATTTAGTATCAAACATCAAACTAGAAGCTACAAAGACAGCCATGATGGCTTTGAAACTTGAACTTACATATTTATTGTATTACTTAAGAAAATTTAGTTCACCTAAGTAGAGAACATGAGAAATAAGCAGTGAAAAGATATAACTAAGTATTGACAATATGTAAGGAGATATAGCTTGGCAGACATATTTGACACAGAAACAAAGTAGAGATGGAAGAACTAAGTTAAGCACCCAACCTTCATGTGTCACCCAATATTCATTTCTTAAATGAATCACACATTGATTATACCCATTCTGGCTACATATTTTCTCTGCCTGAGATATGAAGATAAAAATCCATAGCTATTCAGTAGTATGTTAGCAACTTACAACTGTACTTAGGTACACTTGCCCCTGATGATACAATGTGTCTGGAGACAACACAGCTTGCTCTATCTGCTTAGCCCCACGGTTCACAATCAATACTTGTCCTCACATACACACCATGATGGGGGAAGGCTGATGTAACAGGGAAGATAAGAGACAGGATAAATGAAACTTATGTAATACAGGGTTCAGAGAGTGTGGTCCTTTCATACCACTTAAACCCTTTCTAAATAGGAAACCTGACCCACCTTCTCCCCCTTGCTTTGTGCTGTTTTAACACGATTCAATAAATCTGTGACTAGAATTTCTTAATTTGGTCTATAAGCCTTTCTGTACTGTGCCCATAGCTCCTGCCTGCACTATGTAAGTAGTGATATATGGAAGGTACCTGATGATACCTGGTGGTAAGGCTACAGGAATAAAAGACCCAAGTTAAGGACGAAGGCTACAAGACCTGGGATACCCTTGGAATTGCTGCGGTACTGACAAGAGTTATGGCTAAGTCTGGTGTTGGCAGCCGCGCTCAGAAAATAGCGCCCAATGCAGGGCAGCCGGAAGGCCCCGAACTTCCTAATGACAAATCATCCCACACCACTAAACTACATGCTAATTGCGCCTTGGCATAAGGACCAATGAGACCCACCAAATGGTTATGCTAATAAGGCATATGGAGCCGCACCAACCAGGTCAGAGCATGAGAACTATATAAGCAAGCCTCTCCTTCCCCTCTGGGTCCTGCCCAACTCATTTGTTTCACAAAGAGCTGAAGAATAAAGCTTTCTGCAGAAGAATCCTGCTGTTGTTGCATGCTGTTCTTGCCAGCGAGGACAGGGCACCGACAAGTGGTGCCGAAACCCGGGAACCAGAACATCACCGGCACAGGGAGGACCCTTCAGACATCTGGAGAGGATTCAGAACTGCAGGTCAGAAGAAAGCCCGGAGGGGTAAGTTCCGAGAGGCCCCTGCTTTTTAGGATGATGGTTGATGGTTCTCTGTAAATAAGGAGGCACCATGGGGAATGCACCGTCATTAGTCACGGCGCTGCAGACAGCTCTCAAAGAGCGAAACTTGAAGGTCTCCAGCAAAGTCTTAGGATCTTTTGTGAAGGAGATAGACCGTGTGGCCCCCTGGTTCATTTGTTCAGGGTCCCTCTCAATCCCGAGCTGGGACAAACTGGGGAAAGATCTTGATAGAGAGGAGGAGGAGGGTAGCCTGAGGGGAGGCACCAGGCCCCTCTGGAAACTGATTAGAGCTTGTCTGCAAGATGAGAGATGTGAAAAGGTAATAAAAGAAGGTCAGAGAGCATTGACAGATATCCAAGAGAGCATGTCAGAAACGGAACGGGAAACAGAGAGCGCGCGCGGCCGAAAAAAGGCCACAAAAACGAAAGTAAAGAAACCCCAGAGTGAGGGAGAAAGCCCGCCTAGGGCAAAAGCGAAAGAGCCCCGAAAAGTGAGTGATGATCGCCTCGGAGAAAATAGTAAATACCCCTGGAAAGAGTTGAGGGACCTCCAACTCTCCAATAGGGAATCTGAGGAGGAATTAACGTCCGCAGAGGAAGGGGAAGAAAATAAAACCGCAGAGTGTAGAAGTAAGGGAACCAGCAAAGTTGAAAAGCGGACCAAGGAAAAAATGAAAGCAGGGTGTCCCCCGACGCCCATTGCCCCGCCACCTTACGTGAGTGGCGCACTCTCCTTTTGCCACCCAGATACTCTTCAGGCAATTAGACAAATGTTTCCTGTATTTGAGGATAATGGCGTACGCTCTCACCAGCCCCTGAGCCATAAACAAGTTAAAGACTTAGCGGAATCCGTCCGAGCGTATGGGGTCAGTGCCAACTATACCATAGCACAAGTTGAGAGATTAACAGAGACAGCCATGACACCCGCAGACTGGCAGTATGTAACTAAGGCATGCCTTTCTAGTATGGGGCAATACATAGAATGGAAGGCATTGTGGCATGATATCAGTATGACCCAGGCACGCGCAAACGCGGCCGAAGGACAGCCTGCGTGGTCATATGATATGCTGACGGGCCAAGGACAGTGGGTAGCCAACCAGACCGCCTTCCCCTTACAGGTATACGCACAAATAAACACGTGCGCCGCCAAGGCATGGAAAGCCCTCACCAACAAAGGAGAAGTATCAGGCAATTTGACAAAAATTATTCAGGGGCTGAGTGAGCCATTTTCTGACTTTGTCGCTCGTATGATGGAGGCCGCAGGCAGAATATTTGGAGATCAGGAACAAGCAATGCCCCTAGTAGAGCAATTAGTGTTTGAACAATGTACCAAGGAATGCAGACAGGCGATAACACCCTGGAAACAGAAAGGGATACACGCTTGGTTGAAAGCCTGTAGAGAAATAGGAGGACCACTCACCAACGCGGGCCTAGCCGCAGCCATATTACAGAGCCACAAACAAGCCAGGATCACTAACAGAAGTATTAAATGCTTTCACTAATCTGTCACGAGGCCTGTCCCAGTATCTTTCAGGAAACTGGTCCCAAGACTTCGATGGGACACTAGAAGAGCTGCGGCGAGAAATTATCCACATCAACTCCACCCGTCTAGATATCTCCGTAGCGGAAGGACTCTCTTCCTGGTTCCTCAGAGCTCTCTCCCACGTCAAGGAGTGGGCGGGCATGGCTGGGATGGGCGTGTTCCTGCTTGGAGGTCTCATGCTCTTACTCTGGTTGTTATGCAGACTCCGCAACCAACATAAGCAGGACAAGGTGATCCTTGCTCAAGCCCTAATGGCAATAGACGTTGGCGCCTCTCCCCAAGTGTGGCTCAACATGCTTAAGAAGGAAGCTCGGCTTTAGCTTGAGGTAGCTCTTGCACCCTGAGCCCATGTGGCACTGCACCAGGCCCGAGTACCTCAATGCTTAATCACAGCTTTCTTTAAGAAGCTCATGGTGCAAGAGGGTTGAGAAAAAGGGTCCAAACCCTTTGTACCAAGCGGTCCCAACGCCAGCCAGAGGATGCGAGGCAAAGCACTGCAAGAGGTCTTGGACCCCTCTGAGAGGCATGCCTGACTGCATAGGGGTAGATGCCCAGAACCCCTCTCCAAAAAGGGGGCATCAGGAAGTATGATGGAGGTCAGGCCTCTGTCTCCGCCTCTGCTGGCAAGTTCCGCCTTGAGCTTCTGTTAGACAAAAAAGGGGGAGATGTTGGCAGCCGCGCTCAGAAAATAGCGCCCAATGCAGGGCAGCCGGAAGGCCCCGAACTTCCTAATGACAAATCATCCCACACCACTAAACTACATGCTAATTGCGCCTTGGCATAAGGACCAATGAGACCCACCAAATGGTTATGCTAATAAGGCATATGGAGCCGCACCAACCAGGTCAGAGCATGAGAACTATATAAGCAAGCCTCTCCTTCCCCTCTGGGTCCTGCCCAACTCATTTGTTTCACAAAGAGCTGAAGAATAAAGCTTTCTGCAGAAGAATCCTGCTGTTGTTGCATGCTGTTCTTGCCAGCGAGGACAGGGCACCGACAGTCTGGAGGGATGGGCCACTGGGCCCTGACAATACTAAGAGAACTGAACCACAAATTCACCAGTCACAGTTTAGATACCTGAACCCGCCCATAAATCAGAACAGTCAGAGTATAAGAATCTACACACATGCGTTCTAGCCCCTTTCTTTATCCACTACAATATGCAAACTCCCATCTCAGTCTACCTCGCCTCAAAATACCCAGATGCCTCTTTGGACAGATCAGCAGGAAGGGTAGGAATCTGAAAGACTGAGGATTCACCTGAGACTTGAGTCATCCAAAGGTGGCATTTGAAACCAGAAAAGACTAGGTCAGTATTAACTGGTGGGTGTAGTTCTATTCTGCCTAAGGGAAAAAAGAGATACATTACAGGAAAAAAGCTACATTTTTGTACATGTAAGTAGTATTTTAAGTAAATTTTTGAGCCCACTATGTCTTTACTAACAGCACTACCAAAATGGGAAAGAGATAAAAGGAATGAGGAAGAGAAAGTTGGTTAGTCAATGGGCACAGGAACCAAGTATCTTTGAACCATCTGTGTCCCACATCAAGAATCCACATCCCCACACACACATACACATACACCACAAATACCTGGTACTCTATTATTTTGTCTAGGAACATCTATCTTCAGTAGCAAAAAACCTGAGCAGTTACTACATGTGTGTCTATGTAGAGAAGATGGCAACTAAGAAAAAGCTATGTCAGTCCACATGTATGTATTTATGGTACTTAGCTCTCACTTCTATGCCACAAACCTAAAAAAAAAGTCTTTTGTTCGGCAATAGCGACCTTTTTCCAGAGATACTATGCTACAATTCCTAAAAACTTAAGTAACTGTCCTACGATAACACAGGGCCACAGCACAAAGGTCAACCTGAAGTTAGAGTAGGAAAGAGTGAAAATTACTCATGTGCCAGAATGAATAATCTCTTAGTATGACTTATCTGTCCATCTTAAATGAAACTTTGTACATATTTTGAATATAAATTAAGGAAATACATGGAATTTCACATATGGGTCAGTCTGCATTTCTGTAAAAGGTAGAGATCAATGTAGAGAGGCCAAGGGCAAGAAGGATCTAATCAGACCACAGATGACTTCAAATCTCATGACAAATAGGTCAATCTGCTGCTTCACTTAACACATTTCCAGTTTTAAAGTATTTCTTTTGTAAAGTTGGAAAAATGCAGACCTGTGTCAGTAATAAAATAACAGCTCACTACGTTACACATAGAAAAATTGGATCTTGAAGAAAACTCTTTGGAGGGATAAAAAGAGCCTGCTGGATAGGTGGATGCTACAAACTTCAAAGCTAAAAAGAAAAGAGACAGGTAAACTAGTATACAGGATGCTGAAAAGTTCTGAGCATAGAAATGGGGGAGTCACCCTGCAGTTTTACTAATTCAATCTGTGACACTGATACACCATCTGGTGACCATTTGGGGCCTATGTGCCGAAAATTGCCTGGATATTTCTAGATATTTTAGGATGCCATCACAACCTGCAACAAACTGCAGCTCTTTTGGAAACATAAAAAAAATAAGTATCTAAATGTGATGATATATAATTGAGCAATTAATGTGACAATAAATATTGCACATTTAGTACTTCTAGGATAAATAAAATATCCCTTTTGAATGATACCAACTTGAAATATAAATATATATATTTATGCATTTTCTAAATATTGAAATAAAAACATTACAGCATTCTGTAAATTATGTAACTGACAATACTGGGTTATTGCAAAAGGTTATGTATAGCACCAACAGAGCTTTTGGAATTCATGAATTTCAGCCCTACAAATATACATGCTTTCCCATGGATTTTACATTAGTGGTATTTATTTTTGATGCTACTATATTATAACAGCCAGAAGTATGTACACTTAAGGATTCACAAACACTTATCAGCCAAGCTCTTTTCCCATCACTTTCAGCAACCATGCTGAAACAAAAATTCTAGAATTACTAAGTTAAAACAAGAATGTGAAGAGACAAATATCATACCCATACTCAGAGGTAATAAATGTTTAATTCTTTCTCAATCTAGCTACAAGAGTTTCCCAGTTAACTACAAATAAGCATTCACAGTTAGTTACCTTTTTCAGAACAGTAAAGTCTAAGATGCTTCAGTGTTCTACATTAAATCAAGTTGGTGTAACTAAATAAACCCAGCATGCATCTTCCTTCCCCTTTTTAGGAAAGGAAAGTGAACAAAAAAGCTGAATGTTGCCCCAAACACTGCTTCGTGTCGATTTGAATAGATGGCAACTTACAAAGCAACAAATCTTCCCCCACCTCCTAGGATGGAAAACCAAAGTCCCACAAACATCTCATCCAAACCGGGAGGGCAAAGGCCTCTCCTAAACCCTGGCTGTGTGGGCGGAAGCCCGGGAGGCCCGTACTCACACAGACGGCGAGCGCTCCCGCCCCCATTCTCGCAGGAAATGTCTGGTAGAGCGGGTGAAGACCAGGTGATGGAAACATCAAAATGACAGCGAAACACTAAAATTCCATTCAGTGGATATGCTCTGATTTGAATAACAGCTCCTAATCCATAGACACTGTAGCAAGTGAAGAGCAGCTTCTAACATTTTCGAAGTGTGGCTTTGCTTCTTATTCAGCTAAACCCTCACGGCGGGGAGCACTGCCTGGAGTTGAAATTTGATTCCGAGTGCCCTGTATTGGTGAGTGGCGGGAGTCATGTGACGTGGTCTTAAGTCGCTGACATCTTTTAAGCCAGATGTACTACGTGCCACACGCAGGCTCCTTGTGTTCACAAAACGCCCATCACCTGGCGATACTAATAAGACTAAGTGCAGAAAGCGAAAATACAAACTTGCTTCCTTGCCGCTACTCATCTCTAAGAAAAACGTACATAGTCCAGGTTTAAATCTACAGGCATATTCCTCGCTTTTCTGAGGCAGTTTTCACTTCTGTTGCCCTGCCCCCAAGAAAGCAGTTAAATTGTGTTTTAAATTTAAATCTGTTTAAAAATTTCTTCCCTCTACTTTTATTCTAACAGAATTGTCCTAAATAAAAACTGTTTTATATAGCTGTTTTTTACTGCTTCTAATTACTTATCTTATTCATATATACCAGTGATAAACAAAACATATTTCTAGACAGTCACAATTCTACATATGTGATTTACAGTCTGGAAAATTAGCCTCTACTGACCTTTCAATAACTTCCTACTCCATATGCTGTCATCATTATGTATGATAGATTTTACAGTTTCCAAATATTTGAATGATAGCCAAACTATCCATTTTATAAGCAGGAAAAAAAACTGACTTTTTTTTGCTACCACTTATTTTCAGATCTTTTTTACTGGCACATTGAAGAGCATGGTGACTAATATTACATGCAAAGTTTCACTTGACTCAACTTTAAAAGACGTAATTGTCCCCGGTTACAAAACATAAATTATGTCTTAAGGGGAGAAGATGGAGAAAAAAGGAAAACCAGAATCAGCTCCCATTTCAGTATTTCCCTTTACATTTAGTATTTGCGTATCTATAGCTAACCAACACTACCCACTGAAAAGCCAAGATAGCAAATTGTGTTAAGCAAGCCACAAGACAAGACAGACTGCATTTTATATCTATATGTGCATACAAAACATTGCAAAGATCCTACTTCCACAAGGCAGAATAACACAATCCCAAGACCATACAAGGAGATGGGAGGTATAGACAATCTTTTCCACCAAAAAGGAAAAAAATTTTCTACTTCCACCTTAAACTGGATTTTATCATTTCTGCTTCCCACTCACCCATTAAAAAACTAGACTGATTATGAAAGAAAAATTAAACCTTTCCTGGCACTTTAAAAAGTTGTCTTCTTTTTCTGACTATGTTATTAGCATTGCCAGTCCATGGTGGAAAACAAAAGCCCCAAGATTAGGTCACCTAGTGACTCATCACCCAACATCACCAATCAATATTTATTGCCGGACATTGTGCTACATACAGTGTACAAAGATAAGAAAGATATGGTGCCTTCTCTCATGGATCATCCACTAGGGGAGGGAGGAAGAGGAACAAGTAATTAAACCTTTTTAATTAGTAAACATGGAAGTGCCAATAAAGCAAAGATGAAATTGTAAAAGGAAATAACAGAGAACACCCAGAAACACTGACATATCTACTTACATCTCTTATTTTTTTCAAATGTAACTTAAACCTAATTTTGGATAATTTATATCCTAATTTTTCTTTCACTTGACATTGTATCAGAGGCATGCTCCCATATTAGCAGTATATACCATTTTAGTCATGTGTAATATTACATTCTGTATATATAATATACAGAATAACAGTTTCTTTAGTTAATCTGCCACTTTTAGACATTTATATGGTTTCTGATTTTATGTGTGTGTGATTTTAAGTAATGCTTTGTGCTTTATTCTGACTTGGTAGTGAAGACTCCTGAAAGTGAAATTTCTGGATCATGGAATATGAACATCTGCTAAGGCTCTTGACATATAATGGCCCTGGTAGTTTAAATTCAACAATTCAGCCTACCCAAGTTTGACTATTTTGTATGATATTTCCTAATTTAATAAGTGAAAATGATTTATTTTAAAACTTGTATTTCTTTTTATTATCAATAAAATTAAAGATATGAAAAAATCTCATTAGTCATTTGTATTTTCTGTTCTGTGAACTGTCTTTGATCCATTTTCTTTGTCCACTTATCAACTGGAGTCTTATCAGTTGAAGTCTCTTCTATAGGGTCATTGCAAGGATTAAATGATATAATCTATAAAAAGCAGTTATTATAGTACCTGGCAAATGGTAATAACAATTTTGGATGTTTGTCCTATGGTTTGATTATATATCTATTTGGAATTTACTTATAAATATAGCAAAAAATGAGGATATGCATTTGGTTTTTTACTTTTCATATAATTACTGTGACCCACATTGTTAACTGCCCCCAGTATACAACCTCTCTAATAATATTAGAACTTACTCCCTCTTAGCTGTGCTGAACCCAAAGTTGTCCACCTAAAGACTACATTTCCCCACTCTTTCATGCAGGAAGATAGGGCCATCTGACCATGTACTCATTAACTGGATGTGAATGGATAGGAAGTGTGCAACTTTCATGTCACGTTTAATAAAAACATCTCTTGCTCTACATTTACTCTCCTTCCCCTTTATCACAAGCTACAGTGTGGAGACAGCAGAAATATAGCTTCAGCCATGGAAAAAAGAATGACAGAGCATGACAAAGTCAGTGGATGGAAGGAATCCAGACCTCTGAATGACCTTGTGGAGTTTGGCTGCTTTACAAACCTAGATCAATTGAAGTCTTACATAAGAAAGAAACAAAACTCTTAAATTTGCTACCATATTTGAAGGTCCTACATGTGTGTGTGTGTGACTAAAACAACTTTGTCTTTACCCTAATACCTAAATGACTCAGCCCCATTTATTGAGCAACATTTTCCATTTTCCACTTATTTGTGATACAATCCATACTATATATTAAATTCATATACACACACATATACATGCACAAGGGCCTTTTTCAGGCTAATATATTCTATCTTATTTTTCCTTTCTAGTTTTATTCTGCTTCCATAATACTTGAGTAACTCTGATTCATTTAAATATCTGATAAACATAGCCTTCTCTCATGGCCTATCACTTTCAAAAATTTACCACCATTCTTTCCAATCAACTCTTCATGATGAATTTCAAAAACATGCAGTAATGTTATAAAAAGTTACATCGCCAAAATATTATACCTCTTGTTACTGTTTCTAATAGATACACATACATTTTTCTGTTTTTGATATTACTACATAGGGATGACAAAAAAATATAGTTCTAATTTTCATAAGTTCTTCTATGCCATTATAAAGTAAAATTGGCACTGTGCATAGCAAATTTTTATGCTTAGTTATTCATCTCAGTGATGATCTTACTTGCAAAGGATTTTACTTACAAAAGAAACCCTAAATAAGATACTCTTCACTTCAAACAATGTTTCTCCATAGAATATACCTGAAATTAGAGTCTGAAATATCATCTTCTCCTGATCCCGAAATGAATGCAAATGATAGCAGAGTCCAATTCTTTACAGAAAGTTCTAAGATGTCATACACATATATTCCTGTTGGCTTTGTAATGAACTTGACATTATAATGAACCTTAAGACATACAAGCCACAATGAACATATTTGCTAAGATAATACATGAGCTCATGTTGGCTTTGTAATGAACTTGACATTATAATGAACCTTAAGACATACAAGCCACAATGAACATATTTGCTAAGATAATACATGAGCTCATGTTTTTCCCCAAAAAAGAGGAATTTTAAAAAGTACTTTTCTGGATGGCCCACACCAGCATAGTAATTACAATACAACTTCCAGAAATGCTGAAATACCACAGCATGACAACGGATGTCCTATTTTTCAAGAAGATCCCTAGGCTCTCTGGAGTAAGTCAAGGTGACTTCACAACTAATGGTCAAGGCCTCTAGAATGCTGTCATTCCAGTCGCCCTCTGCTCTGGGAAGCCTGATAAAGCTAAAAGGGTTATCCTCCATCCACCAGAAAAGCTAAAAATACTTCAAAGTCAAGCCCTCTGATAATAGCTGGCAGAACTTTCAGTTTTCAAAGAACAAAAACTTCTTCAGCTAAAGTAGAAATAATAGTTGTCAGGAGAACAGCCATAGCCAGCAGACACGGTACGGTTGGCTATATGGTAGAGACCACCAGATATTATGGGGGCTGACAGTGGCAGCAATGTCAGCATAAACCACCTGAGGCCCATTAGAAGTGGAAAATTGCAGGCTTTTTCCATCCAAACTCAGTCAATCTCTATTCCGCCTCTAGCCCTATTCCAGCTATTTCTCAGTGAGTACCCCAGCCTGGACCAGAATCAATGGCACCCAACCAGACAGGGTATCAGCAGTTATGCAGCATTTATCATTTATGTATTCTCTGGACCAGTCAGAGGTTCAGATATTTCAGTTTTTGAATCTCTGATGGTAGATGCACCTAAAAGATTACTTGTTTTAGGCCAGGGGTCAGCAAATACAGCCTGTGTACCAAATCTGATCACCATAGGCTAAATACAGCTCCCCTAGACCAAATCTGGTCACACCTAAATCTGGTACATAAACCGTATGGCTGTTCTGGTATTACAGTGGCCAAGCTGAGTAGCTGCAACAGAGACAGAACCTATGGCCTGCAAAGTCTGAAATATTTACCATCAGACTCTTCACAGAGCAAGTTTGCTGAGCCTTGCTCTTGGCTATTCAGTAACATTATTGGGCATGAGAGTCCCATATATCCAAAAAAAGACTAGTCTATAAGATCATCCATCACAAACAAGTGAGGTTCATCCCAGGGATGCAAGGATGGTACCACATTCGAAAATTCATAAACATCATCCACTACATCAACAAAAAGAAGGACAAAAATCACATGATCATCTCCATAGATGCTGAAAAAGCATTTGACAAAATTCAACATCCATTCATGATAAAAACTCTCAACAAAATGGGTATAGAGGGCAAGTACCTCAACACAATAAAGGCCATATATGACAAACCCACAGCCAATATTATACTTAACAGTGAGAAGCTGAAAGCTTTTCCTTTAAGATCGGGAACAAGACAACAATGCCCAGTCTCCCCACTTTAATTCAACATAGTTCTGGAGGTCTTATCCAAGGCAATCAGACAACACAAAGAAATAAAAGGCATCCATACAGACAAGGAAGAAGTCAAAATGTCCCTGTTTGCAGATGACATGATATTGTACATAAAAACCCTAAAGAATCCACTCCAAAACTACTAGATCTAATATCTGAATTCAGCAAAGTTGTGGGATACAAAATTAATACACAGAAATCTGTTGTATTTCTATACACTAACAATGAACTAGCAGAAAGAGAAATCAGGAAAACAATTCCATTCACAACTGCATCAAAAAGAATAAAATACCTAGGAATAAACCTAACCAAGAAAGTGAAAGACCTATACTCTGAAAACTACAGGACACTCTTAAAAGAAATTAAAGAGGACACTAATAAATGGAAATTCATCCCATGCTATTGGCTAGGAAGAATTAATATTGTCAAAGTGGCCAAAAGCAATCTACAGATTCAATGCAATCCCTATCAAAATACCTATAGCATTTTTCAATGAACTAGAGCAAATAGTTCTCAAATTCATATGTAACCACAAAAGACCCTGAATAGTCAAAGAAATCCTGAGAAGGAAGAAACAAGCAGGGGGAATTATTCTCCCTGATGTCAAGTTCTACTACAAAGCCACAGTAATCAAGAGATTTTGGTACTGGCACAAGAATAGACCCATAGACCAGTGGAACAGAATAGAGAGTCCAGATATAAACCCAAGCATATATGGTCAGTTAATATATGATAAAGAAGTCATGGATATACAATGGGGAAATGATAGCCTCTTCAACAGCTGGTGTTGGCAAAAATGGACAGCTACATGTAAGAGAATGAAACTGGATTATTGTCTAACCCCGTACACAAAAGTAAACTAGAAATGGATCAAAGACCTGAATGTAAGTCATGAAACCATAAAACTTAGTAAAAAATACAGGCAAAAATCTCTTGGACATAAACATGAGCAACTTCTTCATGAACTATCTTCCTGGGCAAGGGAAACAAAAGCAAAAATGAACAAATGGGACTATATCAAACTAAAAAGTTTCTGTACAGCAAAGGATACTATCAGTAGAATAAAAAGACATCCTACAGTATGGGAGAATATATTCATAAATGACAGATCTGATAAAGGGTTGACATCCAAAATATATAAAGAACTCACACACCTCAACAAACAAAAAGCAAATAATCCAATTTAAAAAATGGGCAGAGGAGCTGAAGAGACACTTTTCCAAAGAAGAAATCCAGATGGCCAACAGACACATGAAAAGATGCTCCACATCGCTAATCATCAGGGAAATGCAAATTAAAACTGCAGTGAGATATCACCTCACACCAGTTAGGATGGCCACCATCCAAAAGACAAACAACAACAAATGTTGGCGAGGATGTGGAGAGAGGGGAACCCTCTTACACTGCTGGTGGGAACGTAAATTAGTTCAACCATTGTGGAAAGCAGTATGGAGGTTCCTCAAAAAGCTCAAAATAGAAATACCATTTGACCCAGGAATTCCACTCTTAGGAATTTACCTTAAGAATGCAGCAGCTCAGTTTGAAAAAGACATATGCACTCCTATGTTTATTACAGCACTATTTACAATAGCCAAGAAATGGAAGCAACCTAAGTGTCCATCAGTAGATGAATGGATAAAGAAGATGTGGTACATATACACAATGGAATATTATTCAGCCATAAGAAGAAAAGAAATCCTACCTTTTGCAACAACATGGATGGAGCTAGAGGGTATTATGCTCAGTGAAATAAGCCAGGCAGAGAAAGACAAGTATCAAATGATTTCACTCATCTGTGGAGTATAACAACAAAGAAAAACTGAAGGAACAAAATAGCAGCAGACTCACAGAACCCAAGAATGGACTAACAGTTACCAAAGAGAAAAGAACTGGGGAGGATGGGTGGGAAAGGAGGAATAAGGGGGAACACCAGGCATTACAATTAGCACAAATAATGTAGGGGGGTGGGGACATGGGGAAGGCAGTATATACAGAGAAGACAAGTAATGATTCCATAGCATCCTTCTATGCTGATGGACAGTGACTGTAATGGGGTATGTGGGAGGGACTTGATAATAGGGAGAGTCTAGTAACCATAATGTTGTTCAAGTAATTGTACGTTAACAATAAAAAAAAAAAGACTAGTCTATGTGCTTCAGTTCCTTGGAAAACAGGGAACAGGTCTGCCTAGGGTTTGTTAATCTATTTCACTACAACTGCTCCATTATCTGGGCCTATTCTTACCTTCTCTTAATTATTTTCTGAAGGATTTCCCCAAAAGAGGTCCAATTCATAATCTGATGAACTAAACTTTGTTCTGAAATTTAGATGTTTTACCATCCTACTTAAGGAAAAAAATTACCACACTCCTAGGAAAAGAGCAGTTGTTCTGTAGCCATGGAAACAAATAACCAGCATAACTAATTTTAAGTCTGTTCAATCAATCAGCAACTTCCCTCAGTAAACCAATTGGTTTTACTAGTCAACCCATTTGTGACAAGCCATCACTACTGACCAGTCAAGAATAGTCTCACTCAAAGAAGCATGTCTTTGAGGGCCAACCCATTAATGACTCTCTCATTTGAGTAATCATTCGCCTTCAGATGATGTCACACTCCTGAAAACCCACCAAACCTAATTTCACACTTCCCAGAAGCCCTATATAAGATCAGCAGTATGTTCTGCTCAGAAAGACTGAGCCTGATCAGCAAAGACTACAACAGTCAATCCAGCCTTGTCTTTTTTAGTTCAGGTATTGGTATTGGTTTCATCATTCTTTGACACAACCCACAGTTTAGCAATTTCATGGGTCATTATTTAAGCCTCATTATTTGACCCTCATTTCTATTACTTACTCATTAGCTTATCTACAGCCACTTCTTCCAGTGTACCTTAAGGTCCCACCTTAACTTTCAGCATGCTCCTTGGCTGAGAGTAGATTGTTTAATACATTTCCTATCCTCCCCTAGAAGACAAGAAGATCTATTATGTTAGTTTCAACAGGAAGTAATCAGAACCCAGCGCACTAAGTGGCTAGAGGGCTGATTATTACAGATACAGTCCTTTCTATTTCCATCCACACCTCAGACCTGGAAATCAAGAGAATAGCTGCATTTTCTTTTGAAAAAACAGTTTTAGCTATCTTCCCCATAAGTTTTCTAAAGCCATTATTTAACTTTTTAACTTCACAAGCACTTATACAATGTACAATGTGTACCTATTACTATTCTGAAAATTATGGCTAAGGGGAGGTACAAGGAATAGTGTTACTCAAGCTATGAAGTATATATAAAAATATTTAGGACACAATTTGCAAATCTTGTGAAGGAATTCTATGTGGACACTTTGTCTTACTTGCACAGAGATTTGAAGGCCATGTATTTGAGTGGGAATTACTATTGCTAACAATCAGCACAGTTTAATACCTATTGTTCTTCACTCTGCAAGCTTCACGGTTTATGATTACCTCATGGCCCCTGAAGGCACCTGAATCTTAATCCTTCAATTAGCAAATACAATATATAAATTGTATAATCAAATTAAAGTGTGTGCCCTTAGTACTTGAGAATTAGAAGACAGGAGAAAATATGATGGATGGAAGTAACTGGAACTAGAGCTATAAAAAAAGCAGGTGTTGGGCTGATTTACACTGAAGTTACTGATTAGGATGATAGAAGAAGGAGAGGGCATACTAACGTAGGTCTGGTCTGTGTTACAGAGAAACACATCAGCATGAACAGTAAGGGGCCCCAAACAGCAGAATAAGAAATCTAGGTAGGACCTAATTAATCAAGAACCATGGTAGGTTCTTAAATAGAATGAATACTTGACAAAAGTAGTACCAGATTAATCTAGAAGTCTGACTAAAATGGGCTAGAATGGGAAGGAGACTTATAGCTAAATTGATCCTGTTAATAATCTGGTGAGGTAACAAGGTCTTGAATTTAGATAGTGAACAATAAACTACAGCTTTGTACAAAGAACTTATAAAGCTGATAATTGACTTTCCATAAGAGGCAAAAGAGGTACCATGCTATTCAAGATAAGAGAAGTATGAAGGATGATTCTAAAGTTTGCCAGGACACTGGAGGAGTGCCTCATACTAGGGTGCCTTAAACTTCAATTGACTGGAAAAGTTCCAGTAAATGCTTGTTGACTCAGTGTAATTATTAATAGTGTCCTTTTCATTCTTAAACCATTCTGGGAGACCTGAGGCTAAGGGAGGTAACAGCAAAGGCTGTATAAGAAGGACCCCCTCTACCAGAATCCTAAGAAGGGAGAGATGGAGAGTTCCATCTATATGAAAGAAAGGAAAAGAAAGGAAAAGAGAATGTCAGTAATCTCAAGGATAATTAGTGCCTAATTCATGTCTAATTAGTAGTCTAATTAGTGTCCCAGAAGGAGATTAGAGAGCAAATTGGACCGGGGGAAAAAAACTAAGAGTTGAAATTACAGAATTAGTAACATTAACCCTCCGCCCCACAAATCTGTAGCAAGATAAAGAAAACCACACATATTTTCAACAAACTGCTTAAAAAGAAAGTTAAAGAAAAAAACCTTAAAAGTAAACCAGAGACAGACACCTTTAGTAGAACAATAAGTGTGACAATTTATTTCTTATAAGAAATAATTGAGAACAGAAAACAATGGAGTGACACAACTGAAGTGCTTTGCGGTAGGGGGTGGAGAGCAGAGAAACCCTTACAAAACTAGAATTACATATCTAGGGAAAATATTCTTCAAAAAATGAAGGTGAAATAAAAACATTTTTAGATAAACGAAAGCTGAGTGAATCTGTCACCAGTAAATTTACACTACAAGAAATGCTAGTTCTTTGGAGTTTTTTGGGTGAGGGGAAACGATGCCACATGTGAAAACTGGATCTGCTCAAAGGAACAAGGAATGTTGGAAATGGTAAATAGGTGGAGGCAGGTTTGATTGTGAGCAGAAGCTGACAGTGTGTTGTGGGGTTTGCTGTAGTTCCGAGGGTCAGTGGCAACCAGAGATACCTTAGAGATGGACTTTGGTTTCATGAAAGGATTTGGGCAGCATCATTAGCTTCAGCATTTCCTTCAAAAGTGATGCAGGATTAAGGGACTGGGGAGGACGGGTGGGAAGGGAGGGATAAGGGCGGGAAAAAAAGAAAGGGGGCATTACGATTAGCATGTATAGTGTGTGGGGGGGCACGGGTAGGGCTGTGCAACACAGAGAAGACAAGTAGTGATTTTACAGCATCTTACTATGTTGATGGACAGTGACTGTGAACAGGGATGTGGGGGGGACTTAGTGAAGGGGGAAGCCTAGTAAACATAATGTCCTTCATGTAACTGTAGATTAATGATACCAAAATAAAATTATAAAAAAAAAGTGATGCAGGATTATGGGAGTGAAAACTTGAATTCTAGTCCTCATCACTTCAGATTTCTTTGGGACATGATAGCAGGGTCAGTGATCTTGATTAGGATTTTGTATTCTCTCATTTGGGGAAGAAATTTTCACTCATTAATATCAACTCTGTAGAGAAGGGAGAAACACCTAGGTCTACAACTTACCAATGTAGTATTCTTATAGTTTAACCATCTGAAAAGAAAGTAGGATGACTTAGATTTATCCTTAAGAGATACTAGTCTTTGTAAGGAGGGATCAAGAATAGCAAGAAGGGAGGACAACTAGTGAAAAGCTAAATGGGTCCCACTCTGCACTTGAGGGTGAAACATATTTGAAAGGAAAAGAACTGATACAAGAAAAATCTAAATATTCTTTTTTGGATATGGTCCCTTCACCAGAAAGTCTGTCTTCATTGGAAAGATCTTTTTAATCCCCTCCATATGCATTTTCACCTCAGGAATCAGGCTTCACTCCTCTACCTGACCCCGATGCGAGGTCCCGTGTGCCAGTTCATGAGATGAGGCCTATGTGGATCATCCCAAAACACTCCACCATGAGATATTCTGGACCACCACATCCTATAAAGGTTAGCATTTATAGAAATTTATAGAAATACAATATAGAAATAATTGATAGAAATACAATTTTAGATTAGAGTTTTATAAGTAAGTTTGACTTAAATATTTAGAAAATCATCATCCCATTGGGAATATATAATTAATGGTTACCCTACTAATAGAAGAAATTAATTAGTTGGGAAAGAACATGTTTGAGCAAAAAGCTGCACTTGTTTTAGGCAGACTCTAGAAATCAGTCACACAGTGGGAGAAAAAAAGATCAGTAGGGAGTATAAATTAGGATCATTTTCATAAACATTCCTAAGGTGGCTGCAGCCTCCTCTGGCTTCTTTAATCACTATAGCCTGTTTATTCTACCTGTAGAAGATTTTTCAGATCAATTTCTTCTCTGTTCCCACAGCCATTTTTAAAAAATTTAAATTTGTAAGATGTTGTACCTCATCAACAATCCTTTGGTACAACTACACCATTACATTTCTGAAACAGATTTATGTTACTTTCCTAATTATTCTCTCTTTAGGTCTAAGGGCTCCATAGATAGGTTTCAGGGGCTCTGCAATCACTCATGTAATTGAATTTTGAGTGTATGCACAGAGAAGCGAGCATCTACCTTAAAACTTTTAACCCTTTAAGAATAAAAACTGCTGGGCTATAAACTAAATTCCAAACTCCTTAGCACAGTTTTCAAAATCTAATTCCATACTAGCTTTATCCCCATTATATACTTTAAACTCTATCCTTCTTGCTTGTGATAGGCTGGATAAAGGCCCACCAAAGATGTCCACATCTTAGTCCCCAAAACTCATGAATATGTTACCCTGAATAGCAAAAGGGATCTTACAGATGTGATTAAGTTAAAGATCTTGAGATAGGGAGATTATCCTGGATTGCCTAAACCCAAGATCATCACATGTGTCCTTAGACAGGGTAGGAGAGTCAGAGTTGGAAGAGCGTGACAGTGGAGGCAGCAATTGTTGGAGAGATTTGAAGATGCAAAGTGGCTGACTTGAAGATGGAAGAAGAGGTCACAAGCAAGGAAGGAAGGCGGCCTCTAGAGGCTGGAAAAAACAAGCATTCCCCCTAGAGCATCAAGTAGGACCTTGACTTTAGCCCAAATTCATTTCTCATACTCTGACCTCCAGAATAGTGAGATAATAAGGTTACATTTTTTAAAGAAACTAAACTTGTGGTAATTTGTTACAGCAGCAATAGAAAATTAAATTTGTTGTTCCACAAATTAAATAAGGTATATATTTTCCCACTTCAGACTCTTTGCATGATCTTATATTTGCCGGAAATGTCCTGTCTCCTTTTCTTCTTGGGGAACTCATACATATACTTCAACACCCAGCACCAATGTCGCTAGCATTTCTACTGTTGCTCCTCTGTGTGCATATATGCCTGATTTAAACCACTAACACAGTACTTAAACACAGCATCGTTACTGTTTGCAAACTTAGTTTCTAGATTAAGATATGACCCTGTCCCTCAAGGCATTCTCATTCTATTTCCTTGTAAGCTTCATATCAAATATTTGTACAATTAGTACAGTAAATGTGTGGTCATAAATCTAGGGTTGCTTCTGGAAGCACATTAGGATGCATTTAAAAGTTAGGACAAGAAATAGAGATTATATGAGTGTCATCAGAAAGAGTTGAAGAGTCTGAGCACAGATGTGATTTCTAAGGGATTTTAGAGAAAAAAGTCAGAGATCTGGAAAAGCAAAGAGTTCAAGAATAACAAATATAGGGTGGGGAAACAGATGAAGGTGGTCAAAAGGTACAAACTTCCAGTTACAAGTCTTGGGGATGTAATGTTTGGGGAAGTGACTACAGTTAATAATACTGTACTGCATATGTGAAAGCTGCTAGGACAGTAGATCTAAAAGTTCTCATCACAAGAAAAAAAAACATGTAACTGTGAGGTGATGGATGTTAACTGAACTTATTATGGTAAACATCTCACAATATTTACATTTAAGAAAACATTATGTTGTAGACCTTAAGCTTACATAATGTTATGTCAAGTATATCTCAATATAACTGGAAAAGTATAAAGACTTATACTGTCTTAAGAAATTAGAAGATTATGTTTTATAAGAATATAAAATCTGAAGATATGTCAAAGAAATAATCAATCTTCCCATGTTTTCTTCCGCCTGCTACTTCTATAGCTTTTCTTCTTCCTTCCTAATTACAACCCCTAAATAGAATTCGTGCCTCATATCGAATTTACCGTGTATCACAATTCTTCCAAGTGGTAAAGATACCTCAAGACAAATGCTGGGCATAGAAGCCACAGGGCATAAATATCCAAAGAAGTAAAAAACTAACCTTTTCAAACAATAAGGCTTCTCTCTCACTTACCAACTTTACATTTCCCTGTATGGCCCCGGAAGATGACTAGTTAGCCAGAGACAGGTAAGATTCCTCAAGGGAGGAACAACCTAAGACAGGCACAGTCGCAGGGGGGCCATCAGGTGAGAAAATGGGGATCAACAGAGGTGAGGCTTAGAACCTCTCCCCCACTGTTCTGAGAGAAATCTGCTGCATCCATGGATGTTTTATTGCCCTTGTCTAGCTTGGATTAACACATAGTCTACAGGCACACACCTGATCATCTACATCTGCTCTCTTACAACACTAAACTATGTTTTCTACCTTTATCTCGCATCTACCTACCACTTCAGCATTTTATTAAAAATAATAATAATAAAGGGAGGAATGTGGTATCCACATATAAATCAAGTATAAAAATCAAACGAATATTCATATTTGAACTGATTGTTTATAGTTCACAATGCATGAGCAAAACCGAAAGTTGCTGTGATGACTGCCCTTGTACTGTTCATGTAACTTATTCACTATGTAAGAATTTGTTCTCCATGTAAGAACTTGTTCGTTATGCTTCAGAAGATTGGAGACTGATGAAAATTAGGCTTGGGGTGGATTAATGATTGTGCATTGAGCATTGACTCCCCTATACAGAATTTTATTGTTGTTAACAACCATTTGATCAATAAATAGGAGAGATGCCCTCACAACAACAACAACAAAAAAGTACACACTTCCAATTGTAAAATAAATAAGTAACCAGGATGTAATGTAGAGCATAAGGAATATAGTCAAAATATTGTAACAACTTGGTATGGTGATAGCTGGTACCTAGAATCATGTATATAAACGTTGAATCACTGTGTTGTACACCTGAAACTAATGTAATACTGTGTGTCAACAACCCTTCAATAAAAAATAATTATCTATAAAAAAAAATACTCAACCCTAAATTTGCCAATACTACAAAAAAAAAAGAATATAAAATCTCTAAGACAGAAGGACCAACTACAAGTACAGCACTCATGGGAAGATATGTTTCTTGCCCTTAATGTTTGAGTCCTTCATTTTCAACCTTTTTATCAAGAATACTCCCCTGAATTTTTCAATTCTTACCTCTGAATAAAGATTAAGTTGAAATTTGAGGCAATTACTTTTGATCTTTAAATGAATGATAAGAATCCAGTCTATTAAAAAAAAAGTTATTTAAAACAAGTTTTTAAACATGTGACCTGTGCTGGCAGTGTCTACCCATTTCAAGACTGTAATAAGTAACATGGATTGTCATCTTTTTTTAGAAATCCAGAAAGGGAAATTAAAAAACATTTTACAAGAGGCAAATGTGATCTTAAACAAATACGAAAATATTCTTATTGCTGAATAATAATTCTCAGAACTAGAATTAAAAGATGTTTTAACTTGTGAGGTGGCATAGGGGGCAGTCACTAACATCTGTTTATTGCCAAAGCCTTTCACATATATTCTCACTTCATTATCTCAGCAATTTCATAGCACAGGTATTATCCATTCTTGTAAAATGAGACTGAGGCTCAAGAGAGGATCAGATTCACACAGCCAGTAATGGACAAAACTAGACTTCAAACCCATGCTTCTGTGAGACCTACGTGTTCAGGAACATATTAAATTAAGATTAGTAAATCTCTCCCTTTAGAACACACCTTATTTTTAATTGTGATTAGGCTAAGGGAAATAACTTATTATGAAAATCATTGCCAATTACAAGTATAAACAATAAACCAATATTCCAACTGAGGACAATATTAGAGGAGATACAGAGTTTACCTTTTACAATACTAATATTAAGCATGTTTACCTATATCTTATTTAATCAACATGAAAAAACACTAGGATGTAAATGTCGTCATTCCTATTTTATAATGAAAAAACATTTGAAACACAAATTACTTGCCCAATCATACAGATGGAAAGATGTACATAAAAGTAGAAACTCAAGACTACTTATTCATTCATTCAAGAATCAAGTACTTACTAAGAGAATACCAAGTGCCATGTACTATAGCAGATATTATGTTCCTTTCCAGTGGATTTTTGTTTTTTCAAGTGGATATAACCTAACAATCCTAAGAGCCTAAGACTCACAGGAGTTATAGGACACTGGGTTATCACAGGCTGTTGGGAAAGACGGAAGGGCATTGCAATAGGATTCTTATGCATTCATCTGGCAGTTAAGTGTTTAATAACATCTCATGTTACTATAACTACAATAATTTAATTATTCTTTAGAGACATGAATTGCTGCTAAATCTCTATTTTATATATACCAAGTCTGTTCCCCTTCATTAGAGTACAGCAAAACTAGTGGTCAAGCAATTTACTGCAGCCTGAGATACACTGATTTCCTAAGTTACTGACATCAGAGTCTGAAACTGTAAAAGGGAGAGAACCCTGTAACTCTAAAAAGCAAATAAAAACAATGTAGGAAGGAAGGAGGAAGGAAAGTTGGTCCAAGTCCCAATAGTGCACATGAAAGGCATATCAGGAAAATCTATGTAATACTTTCTCTTCTGTGACTGTAGCAATAATAAATTAACTAAAACCATGTATTGATAAAATAAAAAAACCCAATAATTTAGAAACAAACAAATTCAGTGCAAAATTAACTCCGATGACATAGTAACAGATATTGTTGTTAAATAAGTCAGCCTGTTTGTTTCTTTTAAACATTACTGGAAACTATCATTTGAAGTGAGAAATTTTAAAAGCTCAGTCAGCTTCAAAATGACAAACCTAATAATTCTATAAATTTTTCCTAAATAAGCAATCATATAGTTGTACATCTGTTGCAGCACTAATTGATAAGGACTTTGCAAACTGTTAGCGAATTCCACTATTACATCCTACAAGGAAAAGAACACGATGCAGAAGAGAGGAGAAAAATTTGTGAATGCTCCAAACTTAAGTGTACAGAGAAGAGGGAATATATGTAAATATATTTGTGGGTATAAAAGAGCAAAAGAAGGAAAAATATAAGAAGCCAAGGTAACTGTCATCTACTACCACCTTCCAGAATTGCCATGTCAGGGTTTAGGTTGAGAGATACAATATAAAGAGGAATTGCAGAGTTAGGAACTTCCTTCCAATTTTTATGGTTTTTAAACCTTATAAAAGGAAAACAAAGATAATAAACTCAAGTATATTTTGAACACATTTCCAAAGGGATGACTATTTGAAGACTTTTACCCACATTTTATATCTTTACTACCCCTTCAGATATCTAAAATCAGGCAAAATATCCCCCAGAAAGACAGTATATACAGTATGCTGTGAGGTAACATTAAAGCATAAACAGAAAATGTGTATCTTTTTTAGATTAATGAGAGAAGAATTTCCAACAGATAAACCTCAGGTAATTTTGTGAACCCCCTTATAATTATAATCATAGATACAAAACCTGATCTCACAAATATTCTCTAATATCATTGTATGGGTATGAATTAATCTGACTTTTCCCACTTTAGTTGTCTATTAACTATCTATAGCTTTCATCAAAGCCTCCTTTCTTGAAGGTTGAGAGAATGCAAGTATTTCCTTCTAGTCAAAAGATGTAGGAAATAATAAAATCACAGCATGTATTTACTTAGAGCTCACTGCAAAGTGTTGGGTATCCTGCAAAGCAATTTATGTATATGCTATTTCAGTTCATGCTTATAACAAAACTAATTATCAGTATGACTTTTATTGCCTTTTTCCATACATGAAAGATTTTATAGAACCAGTTGGAGATTCCATGGCTGATAACTGACAGTCAGGAAAATGAACTAGAGATCATGTTTCCAGAACCCATAAAATGAATCACTAACATGTACTACTTGTCTGGTCTCAGTTTTGTTATTTACATGCTTCTAAAACAATGGTGGCAATAACTATAATATTGAGTTACCATTAAAACATTAAAATTAAAAAGCACAATTAATGAATCAGAAAAAGAACAGTACTGAGAATTCAAAATGAATTAGCTATAGCTATAAAGCACAAACTTAAGCTCATAGATTTGTACCAGTCAGTGCTAAAATGGAAATACCTAGTTCTTACATCAGATAAAAGGAAGCCAAGTTTCATCTGGAAATCACAATTTTTTTTCTTCTGACATTAGAGATACCCAGAACTTATCATATGAATCCTTAAGTAAAGTGAGAGGATATAATGAGTGTTATTTACAACATCAGTTGGGATAAAAGCAGAGATATCCCTCAGAAGATTATCTTATGCATTCTCTCTAGGAGAAACAGTGAACTGGAACATTTAACACTTAACATTATAACTCTGTTATAACTCAATTAAAAACTGAGTTAAGTATACAAACAGATTTCTCCAAGGAAGACATGCAAATGGTAAATAAGCACAGAAAGTGATGTTCCAAGCAGACATCAGGAAAATGCAAATCAAAATTACAATGCAATACCACTTCATACACACTGGGATGGTTACACACCAAAAAGATAAGTGTTGGCGAGGATGTGGAGAAATTGTTGCCTGCTATGACCTGAATATTTATGTCCCTCCAAAACTCATATGCTGAATTCCTAATACCCAATGTGTTGGTTTTAAGAGGTGGGCCCTGTGGGTGGTACTCAGGTAATGAGAGTGCAGCCTTCATTAATGAAATTAGTGTTCCATTAATTAAAAGAGACCCACAGAGATACCTTGGCCCTTCCACCATGTGAGCACATAGCAAGAAGGCACCATCTGTGAATCAGGAAGCAGGTCCTAACCAGCCATCACACCCAATCTGTGGCACCATGATCCAGGACTTCCTGGCCTCCATAACTGAGAGGTAAGTTTCTGTTGTTTATAAACCATCCAGTCTATGGTATTTTGTTATCAGTCTGAATGGGCTAAGACAGTCTTCATACACTGTAAAAATGTAATATGCTTCAAAAAATAGCCCGTCAAAAGCTTCAACAGTTACCATATAACCCAGCAATTCCAATCAGTTACATATCTAAAAATGAAAACATACGCCCACACAAACACTTGTACATGGATGTTCACTGCACCATTATAATAGTCAGACAGTAGAAACAACCTATATGTTCATCTGCTGATGAATGTATAAAATATCGTATATCCATATAATAGATTATTTAGCAGTAAAATGATACAGGCTACAACATGATAAAGCTTGCAAACATGTTAAGTGAAAGAAGCTAGTCACAAAGGACACATATTGTATAATTCTATTTATATGAAATGTCTAGAATAGGCAATCCACAGAGACGAGTCTTCCCAAAAGCTGGGATACAGGAGGAAGGGTTGGGGTAAGGAGGATAGTATGGGATTTCCTTTTGAATGAGGAACGTTCTAAGGGTGATCAAAGCTGAGTTTGATTAGCATTATTACGAGGCCTCTTAAGGAACACTGAAGCCAGGTGTTAGTGACTATGTTCCTCAGGCATAAGGGAGTCTCACTAAGGTAGAACTGCATCATGATATACCTTCCCAGTTGAATTAAGGATATCTTCAAGGCTGAATGAATTAACCTATCAATGATAATTATTTAAATTTTTTTGGATCCTGGATCCTTTGAGAATGTGTTGAGAGCTCTGAATAAGGTAGGTATGGTACTACCCTGCGGAATCTAAATTTACAGACCTTCAAGGTGGACTCCCCATGATTGTGGTGAAACAAAACAAAACATATCACTCTGTAATCTTGCCCAAAAAGAACGTTAACAAGGAGAGAGTGGGAAAATGCTAGGCAACCACCCTTTCCTGGCTAGCAGGAGTGACTACTGCTTCTTCTCCAACTGTACATCTGGCCTCTGTTCGTCTAGCTTCCTAGGTAAAAACTGCTCATGCCCAACAGCCAAATTGCCCCTGCTTTCTGACAGCACCCAATCCAGAACAGACTCCCAACCATCTTTAAGGCTCCATAAAATCACTGTACCCAAATCCTATAATAAATTCCACCATATTTCCTCTTTTTGAGAGACTCCATGGTTTTCCAAAGTATAGATCTCCCTTCTGCAATAATAAACCCAATTTGGCAACAGGTGTGTTTCTGGTGCTATTTGGCTGATGAGAATCCACATAAAATATTTGCAAGAGCATGTATAAAATTTTACGTATATTTTGACTTAGTGTTTCTCATTTTAAAAATTGACATATATATGTACACACATATTTATAAGGTGGGTGCATACATGTATATCACATTGATATAAAAAAGATAATGGAAACACACCAAAATGGTAAGAGCAGTTATCTCTGAATACTGGTATGATTTTCTATCGAACACTATATATAATTTAAGGAGGAAGGAGTGGGAAGAAGAAAATCTCCCTTTCAAAAGAATATATTATGAGGGAGGAATCTCATTCAAAAAGCCAGTATACAAGGTTTTCAAACATTGGCATATTAGGATCACTTAGATGCTCACTGAAAACAAAGACTTCTGTCCTTCATCCCTGGAATAAGCTCCAGAATCTATGTTTGGACCCTGGTAGTCTGACTCATAAGGTGTGAAGAGAAACATTGAGAAATGCGACTTTGGGATGAACTAGAACTGGAAGTGTGTACAGATTAACAGAGAAAGGAGAAGACTTTTCAGGATAAAAGAGCAGCACAAAGAGCCTCATGCATGAAGCTTCAGGAGCGGAGGACACAGGAGACCCGGCAGTCTGTTGCCCGGCGGTGCTCCGTCTACCTGACCTGAGCAGTCTGAGCCGAAGGCTCCTTCAGAGAACACAGGACACCGGGCAGGTGTGGAAAGGTAAGGGGAGTATGTACATTCCACTCAAGTCTCCCACCCAAATTGCTGACATTGACCAACAATTCCATGGCTTCTTCGATTTATAGCCACACTTTCTTTTTAGGAAGCAAGCCTGACTTTTTCTTAAACTCTTCCACCAGTAATTTTCATTTTTCAAACCATATTAAAGCTTTTCTACCCTCCTAGGAACTCATTCTTTCTTCTTTGCCTGTCCTGCAAAGAAAACCTACTGCCAGCCAAAAAGGAAACACAGAAAACAAAATTAAGTTTGAAAGTCCCTTTACTGGGCATCCATATGATTCAAGAGTATAAGAAGTTACTATCTTTCAATATCATGTTAACAACTTTTTAAAAAAGATATGAGATTTTCCAGTGAATAATCTGATATTTCACTTGTGTCCAGTAATTTAAGTAGAAAAGTATTCTACCTTTAATCATTTAAAAGGATTTCTTAAATATTAAAATGATAATTTGGGCTTTTGTCTGTAATACAAAGTAAAATAACTTTACAACTAAGAGAGACTTCAAAGAATAAACTTTCCCTTTACTGATGACAACTGTTACACATCCTGTTTGCCCTAAAATACATACACACATGCCCCAAAAGAAAAATAAATTATATTTTAGCTGAAAAATTCCCATTGGTATTATGTGTCCCCCAAAGTAGGTGACAGTAAATGATCTTTGTGAAAAACATGAATTTTCTGTTGGCAGTAAATATATTTCAATTATTAACAGAAAAATACTATTTAATATTAAATCAGATTAATACATATGGAATAATAGTATCATGTCATCTTAAGTTCATAGGAGTAGCTAATTCAGCAAACAAAAATCTCCAAGTAAATAAGGGTCAATAATAAAGGAAATGGGACCCAAAAGGCAAAAAAAGGCTGTTAGTTCCTTTACAATTAAGAAGTTACCTACAGATGTCATATTCAAGTTATTATGCATAGAGACTACTACTGAAAGCAAGGCTGCATAATGTATCTGCAGTTATTATCCCAGCAGAAAGGGAATTTAGAGCTTGTGACAATAAGAAACATGCTCCACTTTCAGGTGATTTGGGTTAGTTTTCACAAAACTCACATTCCAATAAGCCAAATTCTGTGTCTGATGAACTCTGTGGCTAGCTTCAAGTGCTCTCATGATTAGAATGCCTTTTTAGCAGGTTAACATAAAAATTCCATTTTAACAAAAGGCAACTTTTTAATTGTGCAAAAATCACTAGTCATAGTATACTTTCTCATGTTTTTTAGTTAAATACTTCAATCATAATAGTCTGGGCAAAGCATGTTGCTTTCAAGCCTGTTAGACCTCACTCAACTCTATTCTGCCACCTGCATTTGACAGATTCATATACTTTTTATGCCTTTGCTTCCTTGTACATAAAACAGAGGTAACATTGACCTCATAGTATTGTTATAAGAATTAAGAGAGACTGCATATATCTACAAGGAAAGGAATAATAGCAACAGAATTCCCTAAGAGGTGAAAGCTCTTTCAATTATAAAATAAGCCACAGTGAATGGTAAGGGACCATTAAAAGATAAATACAAAATTGCTCAGCAGACTAAAGAAAAAGAATCAATATTTCACAAACAGCTAAGAGGGAAAGAGGAGGCGGTGAGTAGAAAAATGCTGGAGAGAAAAGGGAGGGGATGACATAGCAACATGGAGTGGGGCTGTGGTCCAGAGAGAAGAACTGACACTAAGTTCCCGGTGGCCAATCAGGCTGTTAATAAAACAAGGATGCCAGGCCCTCTATTCTAAGGTCCACCTACCCCTGTACACTATTACAAATATGCTACAGTTAGTGACCCCTCCCCCAACAAAAAGGAAACAATCTCTTAGGTAAAACTAGCTTGTGTAAAGGCACAGCTGTCTTGGATAAAGTCTTGTTAAGCATCTGCTAAATACAACTGTCTTGTGTAAGTGGTGTTTTGAGGGAACCAAGGCATGTGGGCTGTGTTCCAGACTTGGACTTATATACAAGGAGATGAAAAGGAAACAGCTCTAAGTAAAACACCAGCAAGCTGGAGAATTCTGCAAAAACAGAGAAATGATCCAAGTGGTGCTTAGAAGGAAATTGAACCCCAAAGATAGTGGATGGGGAGGAAGGATGGTAAGAGGCAGGGTTCATTTTATTTAAATATCATGGGACCTCATGACCCCAATAGGTGAGTGGGTGAGGGGTCGGAGGAAAGCCAGGCTAACATCTGGTTACACTCCCCCTCTTTTGGTTGGCCCTCAGTGTCAGATCTTTCCCTTATGAGGAATGAATAATGTATCAGATACGATTGTTTTCACGCTTCTTACAATTACCAGGGAAAACTTTTTAAAGTGGTGTTAAACTAGCACGAAGTTGTACTTTACCCAAAATATTCAACCAAGACAGCCGAAACTGACTGGTTGATGTATCTGCTGTTGGGTGGTGCTGGGCCTGGGGATTGGGGGATATATACCTTCAGAAAAAGCAGGTATTTGTCAAAAAACACTTTTAACTCCACAGCATAATTAAGAGATCTAAGATTTTCCTTCCTGCCTGATGGGGGAAGGCTGTCATTTTGCGCAAGGCAATGGAGCAGTTTGGAGGCCAGAATCAACATTTTTCTGCAGTTATGTATGCTCAGGCAAGTTCCTTTTAAAACATCCTAGCAACAATATGGCTTTTGCCAATAAATAAGTACTCTGTTCCTTTGCGTTACCGAAAAAGATCAATCATTTGTGTTCAGATATTAGAGAAATTTAACTTTAGACCTTTCCATTTTTCAAAGCTCTATACAAAAAGGAAAAGAAGAGGCTAAATGTGTTTGCTTGGTAAACAAGTGCTGCAGGGCGAAGATGCAGCCGCTGCCTTCTGCGAAGGCTTCCCTTCAGGGACCTAGTCCGGGAAGCGGGAAGGCGTGGCTCACCGCAGCGGAGGGTGAGCAGGTGCGCTCGTTTGCGCCGCTTAGGGTGCCGAGAGAAACGTGTGGTATCTCCGTTTGAAACAAATTAAGGGAGTCTTTGTCAAACTGCAATTTCCTTAACTCTGTCGAGAAGCAGGAGGAGTTAAGGGGCGCCAGGAAATTCACCAAGGAGCCCCCACGTACAATCGGATTTGCACAACTCAAACCCTCGAGCATCCCACCAGGGGGAGAAGCCAGTACTCAGCTTAACAGGCCCTCGCTGCGCCCACCTCGGGCTTGCTCCGGTGGGTGTTGGAGAGTGAGCCCAGCGCCTCCTGAACCTCGCTCCCCGCCTCCGGTCAGCAGCCGCGTCCGCTCGCTCCTACCGTGGCTCATAATCCTTGCTCCGACAGTCCTATCCCAGCAGGCGGGCGGGCGGGCACTCTGCTATTTGTCAACACGTTTCACGCGCGCTCGCCCTCATGTACTTCCCGCCCCTGCCACCTGAAGACGGGCGGCTTTCTTGGGAGCCCTCACAGGGTGCGATCTTCACTTCACCTGAGAGTGGAGGAAGCGCCGCGCGCAGGAGCGGGCCACTGGGATAAACGTCAAAACACCGTGAGCTTGCACCGCCCCCTGCTGGCGGGTGAAGTGGCCTGCAGGCCGGAGCAAGCCGGTATTGGCGGAAACCACTACAGGCGCCTCGGCGGCCTTCCCCGCCCACACCCTCGCCAGAGACCCTGCCCCCGGACCGCGCGCGCCCGCCCGCCCAGGCCCCGCCCCCTCGCCGGCACACGTTCCTGCGGGGGCGCGCGCGTGCATCCTAATCCCCCGCCTTCCGGCTCCGGCGGCGACGCTCGCCCCTCGCGGCCGCCGTGCCACCAGTGTCAGCCTCCCTTAGGAGACTCCATTTGCTTTCAGGGCAGTCTGGCCGCCGCGCAGGCAGGCGGAGAACGATGCCCTCCGCACACGGACGACCGTCCCCTGCGCCAAGCGGCCGCTCACTCGCCGGCTGTCTGCGGCGGTGACACCCGGTCGCTGAGTCCACGGAGGAATCCGGGCTCCCTCCGCGTGAGCCAAGACGTCCCGCGCTCCGGAGCTCGCCCTGCGGGGAGAGGCCCTCGCTAACGCGGCTTCTCTTTGACCTCTTAATATCAGGAGGTAGGCAATTCAGGTCCTGCTCTGTGTGTCACTCCAGATAACGCCTGAAAGCATTATCTCTCATATTCAGCCATCCCATTGATAGGAGGCTTAATTTTCACAACATAGCTGCAGGATACATGTGGGTAATGCCACGAACCCTGATACTGAAAAAAAAAATGTTTTTGGTATTTTCCTTTAGGTTTCGGAGGCTCCGAGAATCTAAACAGCCCCCCCACAAGAACCACTTCTATTGGCACATCGAGGATCATCTTTCATCAGGATTATTGTAGCATCTTCGCTGAACCTTGCACCCCATACCCTCTACCATGAGTTCTGACTTCCGCCAATGAAGTTTTTGATGTTTTATGTGACACCATCTCTTGGTCACTTTTTTCCTTTCCAGTTGCAAAATACATTAGGTATAAGTTTGTGTCATGTTAGAGTACAGTTTTCTGCCTGTCCACTTTCACCGTTTTTGCACGACTCACTTCTGCCCAGCTTGCCTTACCATACTTGCCTATGATTTCCATAACCAGCAGATAATCTATAGCAGCCCTTGCCTGTAAGAGGCAGCTGCACTACAGTGCACTGCCTGACAGACACCATTATATTTTCCTGTATGTCACGTTTGCAACTGTCCTAAAACTATTCCCTAGAACGTTTCCCAAACTACTCCCACGAGTCTTAGTTAGAAAAGAACCTCACCTTTAATGACGGCCAGAAGAATTGAGTAGGCAATAGGACTGTTTTAGAGAACTTGCTGGTACAATATAAGTTGCAATCTCTATTGCAGCTCATGAAAAGACCTTCAACTAAGAGAATAGGAAGAAAGATAGAAAATAGGGTTGACTGGAACTAGTCCTCATTGAAGGGAATACATAATTTTTAAAACAGCAAAGTGAAGAGAGTCAGCCTGGCCAGCACACTGTACATCCTAGGAGGACAAGGGAGAGGTCTTAAAACCCCATTTTCTAGTTTCATTGTGTTCAAATCTAAGTTGTTAAGTATCTTGTTCTAGTAATTGCCTAAAATATTAGACACTTAAAATGTTGGGGAAACGTAAGCGTGTGGTGTTGACAATTAAGGACAAGCTTGACATTATTAAGAAACTTGAGGAAGGCATCTCTTTCAAAAAACTTTCTGTGGTGTATGGAATTGGTGAATCCACAGTTCGTGATATTAAAAAGAACAAAGAAAGGATAATAAACTATGCAAATGGTTCAGATCCTACAAGTGGGGTATCCAAACGTAAATCTATGAAGTCATCAACATATGAGGAACTTGATAGAGTAATGATAGAGTGGTTTAACCAACAGAAAACAGATGGGATTCCGGTGTCTGGAACAATCTGTGCAAAACAAGCAAAGTTCTTTTTTGATGCTCTGGGGATGGAAGGTGATTTTAATGCATCATCTGGCTGGCTAACTCGATTTAAGCAGCGCCATGGTATTCCAAAGGCTGCCGGTAAAGGAACAAAATTAAAAGGAGATGAAACTGCTGCTAGTGAATTTTGTGGTAACTTTCAGGAATTTGTTGAGAGAGAGAATCTACAACCGGAGCAAATTTATGGTGCTGATCAAACTGGATTGTTCTGGAAATGTTTACCTTCAAGGACATTGGCTCTTGAAACTGAGCAAAGTACTTCTGGTTATAGGTCAAGCAGAGAGAGAATCATTATTATGTGCTGTGCAAATGCCACAGGTTTACACAAACTTAATCTCTGTGTTGTGGGAAAAGCAAAAAAACCCCGTGCATTCAAAGGAGCTGACCTTTCAAACCTTCCTGTCGCTTATTTCAGTCAAAAAAGTGCATGGATGGAATATTCTGTTTTCAGACAGTGGTTTGAAAAATATTTTGTGCCACAGGTACAGAAGCATTTGAAATCCAAGGGGCTTCTAGAAAAAGCAGTGCTTCTTTTGGATTTCCCCCCAGCACATCCAAATGAAGAATTGTTGAGTTCAGATGATGGCAGAATAATTGTGAAACATTTGCCACCAAATGTCACAAGTCTAATTCAGCCGATGAGCCAGGGGGTTCTAGCCACAGTAAAAAGATACTACCGAACAGGACTTCTCCAGAAATACATGGGTGAAGGAATTGACCCAAAAATGTTTTGGAAGAACTTGACAGTATTAGATGCAATTTATGAAGTATCAAGAGCTTGGAACATGGTAAAATCAAGTACCATAACCAAAGCATGGAAAAAACTTTTCCCTGGCAATGAAGAGAATTCTGGCACGAACATTGATGAAGGAGCCATGTTAGCAGCTAACTTAGCAACTGTTTTACAGAATACAGAAGACTGTGAACACGTTGACATTGAGAATCTTGATCAGTGGTTTGACTCTCAGAGTAATGACTCAAGCTGTCGGGTGCTAACTGACAGTGAAGGCGCTGAGGACCAGGCCAAGCCTTCTGAGCAAAAGCCTTCTAAAAAGACTAGAAAAGCAGAACTGAATCCAGAGAAATATATTAGCCATAAAGCTGCTCTTGAATGGACTGAAAATTTGCTGGATTATCTAGAACAACAAGATGACATGCTTCTGTCTGATAAACTGGTATTACGGAGACTTCGAACAATAATAAGAAGAAAACAGAAGATTCAGAATAACAAGAGTCCTTAATGATGCTTCTAAAGGTTTCAGTGTATTTGCATCTTTGAGACTTTATCTGCAGTTGAAGTTCATGATCTTATTTGAAGTGCTGTGGATTTCAAGACCAAATACATTTTATAAATGATTTTAAGATTAGATGCCATTTTGGATTACTTAAATTACTGCTCTTTAATGTTAAGTGAGCATTGATATATAACTTGTCTGTCTACCGTTTCTAATCTGTATTATACTAATTAGATCATAAGGTACCTGAGGCCAGGGAACTTGTGTCTCTTTTGTGCCTGAATTTCAATGTCTAATAGGGCCCATGCACACTCTGGGCAATCAATAAATCTTACTGAAACTGAATATTTATGACTTTCTCTGAACTTTGGTTTCCAAACTGAAATATGTTGGGGTAAGTTTCCATTTCCACAGTTTTTCCACCTGCTGAAAATCTTAGAACTCAGATGATTATGCTTGAAGTATTTCACTGGAAACAGAGAAGTGAAGGAAAAGAGTCTCAAGCCTTAAATATGGCATTCTATACTAACAGTATTTGGGCAGTCAGCAGTTCAGATTGGACATCTCTGAGTATAATGAAGGAAAAAGAAGTAAGGATAAATGTCCCCAGGGAAAGGGCTTGCGCTTCATTTTTATTCCACTTGACAATATGGAGAGTTCCTTCATAGTTGTGAAAAGAAGGTCATCCCTGTTGCAGAAAAATAGATTTCAGTTCCCCAAACCAGTGTGATTAGAAGAGGTAAGGGTTAAATTTTATTGGCTATCGTTTTGATCCTTTATTAGTATAGATATGTTAATAGCTTTTAATAAGCTATCTGATATTTATGTAACACTTCAAAGCTTACAAAGTATGTCATTTGCTTTCTTACAGCATATTTTTCTGTGAGAATACTGGATATACACATACATATAATTTGTGGAACCATCACATGAACAATAGACTGACAAAACAGGAGAAAGGCACAATGGATGGGCAAGGGCTGCTGTGTGACTGTGGGCAAGCTATTTAATCCATCTGTAAAGTAGGACTCATACCTGCCTCAGTTTTTGAGAGGAGTTAATATGTGGATTTTAAATAATATGGGCTTAGAACAGGACCTGGTTTAGAATAGTCCTCTTTGGGTGGTAGCTCCTATAACTAAGGACAGGAATTAATGAGTTTCAGAAGTATGCAGAATAAATCTGGTGTGTGACTCAACCCTGATGTTGCTGTGTTGGTAAAAGCCTTTAGAGGTGAAATGAAATGAAAGATATGGGTAACTAGTTTCAGCTGAAATACAATAATGTATTTCAATGAAAACTGAAAGGTTAATCCAGCTTAGAAATCATTTCCTAACCATCTACTGCTAGGCACAGTGAGACATTTAGGAATGTTTAAGACATTTTAGGTTGAATTATAAAAGGAAATGGGAATGGAATTAATACTTTCTTTGCTTTGTACCTGCTACTAAAATAAATAAATGTTGGGTTTGTTCATAGAATCTACGTTACCAATATTGGCATAATTCATTAAAGTAATCAAATACCTTTAAAGTAGGTAACAGTAAGCAGGACACTTGAGATGTTTTCAAACTAAACACAGGACCAGTAGAAAATCAGAGCAAAAGAAATGCCACAGGAGACCTTGGTTATAGTAATTAGGCCCAGATTTATATAAAGGGAGTCTAGTTGTGATTGACTGAAGATTTCAGAGGCCCTATCTCACAATTCTTCAGGCTTTCCTTAGAGCTTAGGATTCTGCCTTTTGAGCTGAAGCTTTGGGTTCTAGTGAGTCCCTTTCCAGAAAACCTCTTAAGAATCTACTTTCTTAAGGAGAATTCATTCAGTATTATTAGCATGCCTTCCTCAGTTTACACAATTATTTCACTTGCCAGGTAGGCCTGAGGAAATGAGAATCTGCAGACATGTCCTGAGGTTGTTTGGCTTCTTGGAGACTAAGGTATTCTGAAAACTGATAATGGTAATGACATACTTGGATAGTGCTTTGCTTTTTCACAGAGCTTCTTGATAATATAAATTTTTCAGACTTCCTTCAGTTATTACATTGAAATGCCTTAATCCTGTTTTATGAATGCTAACAAACCATTCATCCTAATACCATAATTAGTCATAATACAAAAATCTTTCCCCTCTTCCAGATATATTTATTATATTCTCTAGGAAGATGCACTGTGTTACCTTGTTTTACCACATGCTGCTTATATGCATCCCAGTTTGAGAAGCACAGAAACAATGTGCTCTCATTTGACTTTATGTATTTTAAAGAAAATATCCACAGATTTTATTGGTTACCATTTGTAAAAGTGCATATTTTTTAAAGGATTTGAAAGAAAAACAACTGAGACCAAATGGAAAATGTTTTGCAACTAAGAGTATACTTTCTTTTAAATTGTAGAGTGGGGGTATTTACTATTTTATAATTCAATTTTAGTAATCCAGGGGTTGATTGGAAAACTTCACTCAATAAATAAAATGAGTTCTCAGGGCCCAGATCAGTAGCCATGGTCAATTCAAGCAGAATAGGATTATAATAGTGTTCTTGTACAGGGATCCTTTTGTTTTCAATAAAGCTTCAGATTGAGCTGTACAATCACTTCATGAGTTTTCCTGATTTAGGAAGGATCATGGTGGATTAAATGGCACAGCAGACATGAAGCAGGACACAGCTGCTTAGCTCAGATCAGAAACACTTTGCCTCCAGTGGTGTGGTGACAGCCAGACAAAGTATTGCAAATCAAATCTAGGACTTGCATTTCAAATTTTGCCCTCTTCTGAAGGGCTATGTCTACTTATTACCTTAATAGTTTCCCAAAGTTAAACTTTTCTTATTTAAATATATACTCTACATACTAAGCAATGATATCTGCAAAATCACAGGGCTTGTGTGCCAATTGCAATCTTTTTCTAGTTCAAGTTAAAGTAAATAGAAAAGTTTCTTTTTTAACAACTTGGCCATCTGTAATCTAAAATCGTTTTGCATACCTCGTTGACACACTTTGAGGAACACTAGCTATGCAGGAGTGGGGTTGTTGAAGGCCAACACCAGCTTCTCCGCTTTCTCCCTAGAGATAATCTCGGCAGCTTTCAGGACCTCTCCAAACCTCAGTTTCTTCATACATAAAAGGGTGGCAGGTTAAAAAGGCACACTTTAAGTGCTCATAAACACCAACTAATAGCAATTTTATGGCTATTCACTGAGAAATTCTGGTCCCCAGGCTTTGCCTGGAGAACGCATCAGCCCTTCTCTCACAGAGACTGTGCAGAGCTCTAGGGGGCCTGGGCATCCCCTGCTGCGGTCTAGGGCATTGCCTCGTCACTGGGAATGCTGGCTGGGGCTGGAGGGCAGTGCCAAGCCCACCAGGCCCCCAGGACTCCAGTGCAGGCTCAAGAGTCAAAAAAAAACAACCGGCAGGGCCTGCCCTGGCCTAGTCTGGGATAACAGGGCTCATAGAGGAATGGGTTCTTCCAAACAGTTGAAGGCATACTTATATACTCATGAGCTCTAACGCTAAAAGCAGAACCTGGGGAGCAGAGGTGGGCCCAGCTGTGAGCAAAACTAGAAGCACCAGCAGTCCTGGTAGCGGCTGGTGGTCCAGAAAGTGGTGCTGGGAGCATCGAGGGTACGAGGAGCAGCACTGGGAGCACCAACACCGTCACCCATTTAACTGAGCGCAGGGCTCACAGGCCTGGTTTGCCCACCAGTGCCCTGAGTACACTGCCCATAGGGTTAGAGTGTCCCTTTACTCTTAGTGTCCCGGATTAGAAGAGAAATTCGTTTCCTTACAATGACCAAGAGAAGGGAGTTAATCCACCCAAGGTCACCTAGTCACTGGAGCCAAGAAGGGAGCAGAAGTTGCTTTCCGAAGCTCCAAACAATGTGGCTCAGGAGCCAAGGGTATGGGCAGGGGCTGCAGACAGCCTCCCAGGGATGGACTGCAATCCCGATTCTGCTCCATCCTGGAACCCAGCAGCTCCTGCTTCCTCCACACAGGAGGGAAGTCCTTTATTGAAATTCTGTCTCTCCTGGAAGGCTAGGAGTGTCCCCAGTCAACATCCATTTTGTGATCTTCTACACCAGTCCTGTGAAGTATAATACTTCACCCATTTCAGAAAGAGCCCCTAAAGGCAGCTGGCAGAGACCCAACCAAACATTCCAGTCGGAGACAGGGACAGAGATCTCAGCCCTTACAGGAAGCTGCAGTCCTCTATCCTCCCACAGGCATCTAGGCTGCAGAAATCCCTGAGGCACTCAGCCAAGGCCTTTCTTAAAACCGCTTTCAGCATCCAGAGATGTGCTGGCTGTGTATAATTCCAGAGAATTCTTCCACCAATGTTATTCCCCAGTCATCTGAATATCATTGTAAATCTATCAGACTCAGAAAGTCGTTGAATGAGGTTCCGTACAACTGACATGCACAATCACCATGAGGGCATTTTTTTCATTATCTTGTGATAAAAAGATCAGGCCTGGAGCTGTAGGGAGGAATCCAGCTATGTCTCCACAGGTCACCAGAGTGGCCAACAGCTTTTCCACATGGAAAGCACAGGGTGAGTGCCAGAGCCTATCCTTGTTCCCTGATCCTTTCCATTCCTCCTGGTCCCTGCTGCCCCAGTCCTTTAGTTGGCCTGGTGAAAGGGTCCTGTCAAGAACGTACATGTTTAGTAATTTGGAAAGCCAGAAACAAAATGCTTTATAAGTGTTTAGTGAAATATATAAGCCACACTGTCTCCCACACTTGCAGCCAACTAAAGATGGATATGAACATATTCAGTGTAGCTCCTTTATGGAACTTTAGGTGTGATTTATGAATATCCCCAGAACTTGGAACATAGACCTTTGGGGATTTTTATTTTTATAGTGATTCTGTAATGAGATTGCCAGCTATTATCACTGTAACTAATTAAATCACTGGGGAATATGATATATTACTGTTACTGTACAGATGTTAGACAGTGAGATTTTGGAACATTCAACTCTTTTTTTAAGTCAGAAGAGAAAAACTGACTGTAAGACTCAGCCTCATTAACCAATGAAGTAACCTCTACCAAAGTGCTTTTGTTCTCAACAGCAATCTTAACACCTAGACTTATAATCAAATTCCATAGAATTTCTCCTAAGACCAGCAAAAATGATACCTAATTTTTTCCTACATCTTAGAATATGTTAATCTTCCAGAACTTATTTACAAGAAAACACAATTATCTTTGAGCCTAAAAAAGACAAAGTAAACTTATAGCAAACAGATTCTCTTATCTTACTGAAGCAGTTAATTTGTTTAAAAAGTCATATACTTAGAATGAAGTTTTAAAGATACATTTTTTCTTAATAAGAAATGTCTGAGGTTATGCACATAAGCTGAGTGTATAAGGATGATAGAGAACCCAATTTTTTTTTTAATTCCCCTTGGGCTTTAAAAAACTAACTGAAAGTTGAATTCTATTCATTCTAACCCAGACTAACACACTTTGAGCTATTTCAATGTAATTATCACAACACAAAGTTTACTCACTAAGTATGGTTGTATTTTTAAAAAATCATTGTTATTGTGCAATAATGTAGGGATAGCAATTCCATTTTTTGTTAATCAGCTTTTTGGGGCTACCGGATGATTTAGTTTAACATTAGGCAGTTTGTCTCCCCTCAGTAATAAGATATTTCACCTATCTCACATAAAGTATCTAAATTATTTTCTAAAAAATAAAGAATGCAGGGATTTTTTTCTTGCACTGTACAAATATTCAGTACTGTTGATTATACTTGTCGGTTAAATTGGCACATATATAATAAAAATGTTTTTGCCATGAGAAAAAACTACTTCATTAATTTTAAAGATATGTATTTTAATACCTATGAAATTGGGATACTTCTTACAATCAATAATTATAGTTGACAGCATTTTTGTCTTTCTTAATAGTGTGTAAAATAATTATATCCTTTAGATCCTATGAAATATAATTTTTTTGTGTAAATCTTGCCTTTTGAAAATAGATCTAGAAGTAATGGTGTACATAAAATTTTTCTACTTGGTATATTCATTTTTATAAAAGCATAATTATTACATATGAATATGCAAAAGTTAGATATTAAAAAGATAATCTAGCTTCAGAAGTCTCATTTCATAATATGATTAATTGCTTGTGTACACACTTATGGTATACTTATTCAGGAGAAAATGTAGGGTGCTTTCAATTACTGAATGTTTTTTAAAGATATGCTTTATTTCATTTAAATACATAAAATAAACTGTATAGAGCTATCAAAGTATAGCCAAATAGTGATTTTCCTGGCCATACTTCTAATGATTTGTATGTAAGTTAATCTTTGTAAGAAGTTTCTAGATCGTTCAAGAATACCATGTTTTCCTTGTTTACATGTTCTATCCATATAGCATACCTTAAGGGCTTTCATTTGTTTTTCTATAATATATACAGATTTTCTTAATTTTAACTTAAATATCCTTTTTCTGTTCCAAGATCACATCTAGGATATCATATTACATTTAGTTTTCACATCTCCGTATGCTCTTGGTTTATAACAATTTCTCAGAATTTACTTCTTTTTGGTGACCTTGACGGTTTGAGTAGTACTGGTCAGGTATTTTGTAGAATATCCTTATACCATAAATTTAGTTGTTCTTTGTGCATTCCTTGCCTACTGTAACATAAAGCAGATTGTGAAAGTGCCATGACTAAAGATGCATTATGGGAAATAAATGTGTGAGAAAGAGAAAGATAAATTTTAATGAGGATCTGGAAGCTTCTCATCACAAGTAGTTTATAAGTTTGCCCTTGAAGACATTAGTTATATTTGTGGTAGGAAGGGGAGACTGAATTTGAGGGATGCAGATCATATTCTACTACCAAACTAACAGGATTTCAAAGTTTATTAAAGGTGTAATTAAAAGTAGCAGTGTAAAGTTGGGTAGGTGTCTTTTCCAACACCACTTCTCCACCTCTGATACCAACTAGGTGTCCCTACTGTTCTGATACTAACTACTCAGAGTTACACTCCACAGGTTTAAGGACTCCATTTCACAAGCTGTCCTCACTTCAGATGTTCGTTGTAAATATCAAGTCCTCAGGTTACTCATACTTCTGTCTGATCTGGCTGTAGTCCCTACCCCCATTACTATTACAGTTTATTATAAGGTTTATTTAATTTAAGCCAGATGTAGTAATACACGGTGAGGTCTGGAAGAGTCCTAAGCACAGAAGCCTCTGTCCCTTTGGCGAAGGGTATGTTATCCTACTAGCACGTAGATGTGTCTGCAAGCTTGGAAGTTCCCTGAGCCATATTTAGATGTTTTTTTTTTTAATGGAGGTTTAATCATTTGGGCATGATGGATTAAATCATTGGCCATTGATGATTAACTCAATCTCCATCCCATCCCCAGAGGTTGGAAGGTGGGGCTGAAAGTTCTAAGCTTCTAGTCAAATCATCCAACCCCTATTCTGAAGCTATCCAGTGTCCAAGAAGGGTCATCTCATTAGAATAACTTTCTTCCTATCATTTAAGAAATTCCAATATAACTTAGAGAAAAAAAAAAGGAGAGTGAAAAGACACATAGTGGAGAAGCAAAGTATAAGTGTTTGAAAAATAAAAGGGGGATTAAAACACAGAGGGAGATGAACAGGTTTGTCTTTTGAGGAAGAAGTTGGAAAAGGAAGATGTACCCCTCAGAGTTATTGTCATTCATCATCTTATTTGAAAATGCTTTCAAATGATATATGTGTACATAGCAGGGCTGTGATAAAAGCTAGATATTCAAGAACACTACCTGTATTATTGGGGGATTGTTTAGTTTCCTGTTTCTTGACTTCTGTACTCCAGTTAAGTCAGTTTTTTTATCAAGACACAATAGCCAATTTCTCCTTTGACACTCTCCTGTTACTTATTTATTCAGCAATTATTGAGTACTTCCTATATTCCAGGCACTGTCTTAGGAGTTAGGAATTTAAGATCACTTTATTATATCACTCACAGTGAAATTGCAATCATATACCCACAAAGAAAAATAATATTGTTTTGATGGATTATAATTAAAGAGGAACCAGATATACGTAAATGGTATAAAATTCTTACTATTTCCAGTGTAGCAAGGATAACATTCTGGCTTCTAGGAGGAAACACTAATTTTATTTAGATACATAAAATCTCAATCTGAAAGAAAAGCTTCTCTATTTGGAGCTGGAAATGTGCTCAATGTTTCCTCCATCACCATTCTTTACCCCTAGTGGAGATTGCTCGAACCATTAGTTGATAAAAAGAGGATATGGATCACATCCTAAACTGTGGAACAGATTTAAGGAAAAATAATTCCAAGCCTGCTATTATTTATTGTTCAACTGTTAAAAATAAAAATTCACATATGTGAAACCACCTTATATTAATGCAAATGAGATAGCAAATATATTGTTCTATCGGTTAATCTATTGTTTTTTTCCCCCTGGATATCTGAGTTTACAAAACCAGGGCCTGAGAAAACCAGATTTCAATGAAATACGTACAAAAATGTCTAGAAACCTTGTTGCTTCAGATGCAACAAAAGAACACCTGATAGGCTTTTGGATTTTCTCCTGCTTGGCCAGAATGCTAAACTTACTTTTCTTACTGTTCTGTCCTTATATAATCATTGTGCTGTAGAGAGGTAGGATAGTGAGGTGGACTCTGCCATACACTAGCTGTGTGATCTTCCTCTCCATCTCTATTTCCATCTACAAAATGAGGATAATAATAGGATCTACCTCATAGGTATGAGAGTTAATTAATATATGTAAAGTACTTAGAACCATGCCTGGCACACAGTAAATGGTATGCGTTTGGTAAAATATACACACATACACAGAGTAATTTCTCACGTGTAGTCAATCTGGGATTATGACTTTATAAGTCTCATATAACTATAAAGGAATAATTCATTACTTGACTTAGCTTATTCACTGGGGACTATTAAAACTTAAAGCATAACACTGGATATATAACATACACATGAACTTTCTAAGTTCCACTTAAGAAGTCTATCAGAACCATTAAGTGTACTTGCATTCAATAGGTGTTTATAATGACATATTTCTGTGTGTTCCTCAACAAATCCACAATGGGTATAAAATACACAAGTAGCATAAAAATAAAGGGGAATAAAAGTTCTCACTTCTGGTGACAGCTACCCAGTGGTTTTCATTTTTTATTTCTGAACACATATTGACAATGGGAATATAAGGACCAGAAGGAAGATCTTCTATCTAGATTCAAGAAAAGCCACTTCTTAGGGATTTAGGAAATGAAAGCATGGAAAATGTCATGAGACATCTGGGACTCTTAATAACTCCATCATTGCACCTAATACAAGAATTTAGAAATACATGGTATTAACCATGGCAATACTGTGTTTCTAGAAAGCAAATAATTTAAGAAGGCATTTAAGATACCTTAAACTCACATATCTTATTTGTCAATTATATCTCAATAAATGTGGGAAAAAGAATATGCAGTTAAAACCAGCATTTAATAGGCTTGGAATAGGAACGCTAAGTTTCTTGCATAGAGTGAGAGAGTCCTGCAGAATGAAAAAGTGAAATGCTCAAAATGCTAATAGCACCTGGTTTTCCTGCATTGATGATCACAACAATGCTGTAAGAAAATAACTCTGGTCTGGAACACAGGAGACTTATGTTGCAGATCTACTTTAACTCCCAGCTAGCTACATGACCTTGAGGGAGTCCTGGAACTGCTTTGAATTTCAGTTTCCTCACTTAAAATGGTAGAAGTCCCTTTTACACTAGTTCTTTGACTTAGAAGTCTAATAGTTACTTTGTTTTCTTATTTAGCAATAACCTAACTTTTCAACAATACCCTCTCCTGGTGACATAGTGACATGAAAATCCATTTGAAGCCGCAACTGTGTGCTAATATCATCGTGCAAATATGCCAGTAAGTCTTTAACAAAAATTCTTTGTTTTAATTGGAGTAAGAAAGTGTTAAAAACTTGAATTCAATTTTTAATGTGAAACATTATTATTCTGTAATTTAATAGGTCTCATTATATTTCAATTTATTCTTATTCAAGGCCATTACAGAAAGCTGCTTATAAAAAAGTGAGAGTACATAAAAATTCAGTTATATTATCATATTTCTTCTTTTCCAAAATAAATATTAAGTAATGCACATAAGAAAAGGCCTATTTGACAAGCAAGGCTAATGATCTCCTTTGCAAAGACAATTTGTCAGTGAATTCTGCCCATATTTAGAGTTGGTCAATTTTAGTGTTTCTGTCTTGAACATAATAACTATAACATGCGCTAAATTATTATGTTAAATCTGTAAGTTCTAATAAAGGATTAGCAGAAATATAGCATGTTCTCTACATTTACAATGTGAACACCTCAAGTTTAGTTCTTTCATTTTTATTACATAGCTGCTTTTTTTATTGGATAAGTAGGCTCTTACTCTATATAAAATGAACATCTAGTAAATATATTAAATATTGATGTTGTGTTAAGAAAGAAATCCAGTGCAATATATTATACTTTTGCTGAAATTCAAGGATGAAAAGTTTCCCACAATATATTTTTCATCATAAGAAAAAGTTTTATTCAAGCCCCTGTGTGAAATGAAGTTGATTGATGCTACTGAGACCAGCTTCCCTGTGAAAATATTTTATCCATTTTGAGCCAGGAGAGGTGCTATTTAATTGTGTTCCACACAGGGGCATTCAGTCCATCCTGACAGATCACTCATCTGTCCTACCTTTGCAGCTTCATTTTGTGACCCAGAATAAAATGCATAAAAGTCATTACTGGGTGAAATTATCAAACCCCACATCCAAAATAGATTTCTACAAAAAAACCTCTCTGAATCTTTAAGATATTGACTTTAACAACAAAATAAATTTTTGTGGCAAATGAATTAAAATAAATAATTTCTTTACCCTCCAGCAGACTTAAAAATCCATGCTACTGTTTAAATATACATTTATCATAAAAGATAAAAGGATATATGAGAGGGTTTTTTATTTGTTTTGTTTACTTTTTAGGAAAATAAGCCACTTTTATTTGAGATAAAATGTCTCTTCATATATCTTTAAAACAACTTGTAAATAATTGCTTAGTCTTACATCAATAGTTATTGCTAACAACTGATGATGTCAATCATATCCTTGGCTAGAAAGACTAAATGATATGTATTTTTAATATTCTTTCAGGAAACACAAAAAACTTATTCTAGGAGTATGTAGGTAGCTCAGCCTTGAAACTACTTTTTATGTAACAGATATGAACATGTGCTATTCATTTATGTTATAAACTGAATTCATTTTGAAAGGTTAAAAATTATGTATTTCAAAAATGGTTAAATTTTTCCATTATAAAATGACTGTATGCTAACTATAAAACTTTGGATAATAGTGAAGGTAAAAATTAAGGAAAATATATATCATAGCTTCTTACAGAAAATCATAGTTAACATTTTGATATTTGTACACATAATGATTTTAAGTTAAACTTTATTCATGCTATAGTTAAATAACTATAGTGTAATAACATGTTAATAGCTCACTTCCATTTCTCCCCTCCCTACCTTTTCACTTTTTGTTATAATACATTTTACTTTCACATGTCCTATAAACCATATACTACTGTACTTAGTTTTGTTTAATAACACATTTTAATAGTAGGAAACTTAAATACAAAGAAAAAGTCTTACATGTTCAACTATGGAGTTACCATTTCTAAATTTCTTAATTTCACTGTGTGTATCATCTTCCTTCAGACTTTTTGTACCATTTTTTGTAATGTGTGTCTGTTGCTGATGAAATTATTTGGCTTCTGTATGTCTTAAAAGTGTTTTGCCTTCATTTTAAAAAGCTGTTTGGGGAGTTATAATTCTCTAAGTTGACAGTTTTTTCTTCCACTACTTTAAAGATTTTGCTCTACTCTTTTCTCATTGGCATTTCTGATGAGAAACCTGATGTCATCCTTACCTTTGTTGCTCTGTAGTAACAAGACTTTTGCTCTGGTTCCTCAGATCTCTTTATCACTGGCTTGGAGCAGTTTTATTATAATGTGCTTTGATATAATTTTCTTTAAATTTCTTGTTCTTGGGTTTGTTGAACTTTTTGGATCTAAATTTGTTACAACATATGGCTTTATTCAGAGGAAGGTATCAATGTCAACAATTTGTATAGATAAAATTCAAAAAGTTCTGAATGATGCTATAAAATGATCAACTCTTTTAAATAAACATAAGTTCATTCCAGAATGCTTTAAAATTGTATTCTTATTTGGATAAAGGCCTGATAAATTTCCTGTTACATATAGAAATCTTGTGGCTTAGCAGACAGAGCTGCAATAGTGTGTCTTAGCTAAAAGGTGAATTACAGGAGGATTTTCAAGAAGCAGTAGGTCAAATTTTGTTGAGTGTTTTGAAGAAAGCTACAGCAATTAGCTACTACCAGGAATTCTCCATCACATGAACCAGTTGAACAAGAATCCACAAGACCCTGGGGAAAGTAGTTTGACTTTAAGTGACAAGATTCTTCAATTTATAAGAATCTTGATCTTTGGAAAAATCACATTGCAATAGGAAATCTTGATATTGTCCCACTTGAGTGGGAGCAAGGAGAGTGAGACTTAAACTTTATGGAGAACCACCTGGAAGAACAACAAAACAAAGTGGAATGGTATTTTCTCTTTCTTTCAGCACAATGGTGAGAGATCCATTCTCTGAATCTTCTGTTTAGCATGAAAATCTGACTGAGAGAAGAGCAGGGACTTTGTGAGCGGCAGTCTGATCATGCATTCCACATGAGTTTTCCTGGTCTGCTCCGAGACGTGTTCGGGGAGAGCATCCTGCCATTCACAGGAAAGCAGCAAACATTTCACAGCAGTTTTCTATTCATTCCACATGGGAGCAAGCTTTGACTTGTTTGACAATCATGAGCAAAGATGAAAATCATCTCATTTTAGTTGAAAATGAAATCCTTGTGTGCTTATCTCAAGTCTGATCCAGATTTGGGTAATTGTGCAACAGCAAAACCAGCACAAGTTTCAAGTTACCTTATTCTTTATCTCTAGTTTCAAAATAAAAGAGATATTTTAAACCTGTATGTATAATAATTTCATAACTGCTAGGCCTGTATTTCAGCCTGATGATGTTATTCAGGAAGAAAGGATTTTTTTTCAAAGCTTTGTGTAAAACAGTATCTTAAGATATATTTTTATTTATATTCTGTTGTCATATGGTTTAGCAGCCATACTAATGGCAATGTCAATCATTTCATGTTTTAAGTAACATTAATTCAATCAACTGATAGCTTTTATAAATTAAATCAACCAAGCCTACCTTTAGAAAAAGCAAATCACATTTCTTTGGCTTAAACCAGCTATTTAACAGAAATTTATTATGTTTGCCTCATACATTTTTTGGATTTATGACAAGGAAAATAAGATTACTTTCAAGAAAAGTAGGCTCATCCTAACCTCCTTTTAAAGAAGTTTGGGTAAAAAGTTATTTCAGTTTTAAATAGGGGAAATATCACCTAGCTTACCTTATTAACTACTTGTAGAGTAGAAGTTTATGCCAGACATTTAGGCCTTGTTAGGTGTGGCAGCCATGAGAATGTGCCTTGCAGACCTCCAACTACAGGGAAGTAATTGACTGAGGGCCCCGACTGCTGCCCTCTGAGCTCCATTCCTGTGTTGGTGCTGAACACCCCCAACTGGTAACTGAGTGTGGCAGGAATCGTGAGATGGGCCCATTCCTGGATGTCCTAAGACTCTTCTGATGGCCAGCTTTGGCTCGAAGACTCCCCTGACAGTCTTGCTGACCCTTCCCCAGCTTTCATGGCAATCTAGGACACTTCCACTCAATCGTCCTTCCATGCACAGTCGAATGTGCTTCATAGTCTTATGGCTCTCCCAGCCTTCCCTGTCTTCCCAGTCCCTTTCTCTCAAAGGTTTGTCCCCCAAGATCCTTGCATGTTTAATCTTGTCTTGGTGTCTTGGAGGACGTGTATTAACGCACTGGATATGGTTTAAAAATCTAGTAGGAAATAGTATTAAAAGGAAAGCTAAATTTCCTCTGCCTACACTGTGCTAGAGTTGGTATCTTTTGTGGGGAGAGAGAACCACTCAGAAAAACAAGGCTAATAAGTTATCTGCAATGTTCACTGATGATTTTTTGACAATTGTTATTGGATGATTAAAGCTGTAATTTACTAATCACATTAACATTCTGTGATTTGTAGATACAGGAACATTTGTGTAGGGGTTCCCTGAGGCTTGAAATTTTTCCAAGAATTCCCCCAGGGTACAACAATTGAAAGCAAGTACTCTAGGCTATTTCTGACATGCTTCATTCAGCTCAATCTCATTTCATTCCTTAATCCTCTGGGTGCTGTATTTTGCGTTGAAACTGAAAATTGTGCTCCCACTCTGCAGCTCAAAGTAACGATGTATAATTCTTGCTAACGCAGAAGCCCATCCTAAAGGCCATTTCCCGTCTCCTTCCTTTGCCTCTTCCGTTATATGATTTATGGCGTCTCTGATAGAGTCTAGCTGTATGGCAGAGTTCAAAGGCTAGAATCTAGTCCTAGAGGGATTATATAATTTGACAAGGTTATTAAGACAAAATTTATGTACATGGGCAATATAGTACTACTATTCACAGATTTAGGGGATAAAAATCCATATTTGAGTATTAAAAATGGCAAAATCCCAGTTGCTGTACATGGCACTCGTGATCAAGGCTGGAGAGGAGCAAAGTATAGTTCTTAAGATACATTGGCATGTCAAATGAACTTGCTATTTTTCACTCTTGTGCTTTAAAAAAATTTCTAAGTATTTGCATAAATAAAATGTATGCAAGATGATAAAATGTAACTGCTATAATTTCTCAGCCTCCTCTTTAAAGAGACAGTTTGGTATATAGTATCTAAGCTAAACATAGGCATAGTTAAAAAGTCTTGGCAAAGGGAGGGAGAGTTGGTAGGCACCCACTAAGACCTGGATGACAGCTATAAGTGACAGTATCTGAATGGGAAGCACAGACTCTTCCTACTCTGCTTTTTCTATTCTGTGGACCCAAGTTCAGAGTTTGGAATCAAACTAAAATGGTGGAAAGACATTGGACAAGGGTTGTTCTGGTTTTCCAAGAATATCGTTCTCATAATGAACTGTACTTTTCATTTTTTACTCATATAATTTGAAATAAAAGATTTAAAATGAGATAATATATTATGTAAGCATTTTATGCTTTGATTAACTCAGTTTCTTTTCCTCATTTCATCCTCCCTGTAATTTAGTAAAATAGGTATTGTTATTATCCTAATTTTACTGATGAGTAAACTATACTTCAAAGTTGTTGAGTAACTTCTTCAGATCATATAGTGACAGGACAAGATTCTGTGGGTTTTTTTGGCCCCACTGTACAGAGTAGGGGAAATCTCTGTTTATTTAATTCCAACACTTAGATTATGATCACAATGTCTAGCATTTAAATCTCTCTGTACTGCTTCTAAAAGTGAGTTCATAGCTCTTGGAATAGACAAAATTTTAGGGGCAAAATGGGAGGAGCTGGAGAAAAGAATATTTTGTACTTGGAACTGACTCACCAAAAATAGATTATGACAATTGTAAACTCACAAACTTTTCTGGACATTTGGGTGAGAAATTTTCTCAAAACATCTAGACTCAAGAATCATGTTGATCTAATATTACTGTTTTCTAGACTGAAACCTAGAGAAGTAGTTATCAGAACTACTTTTTAAAAAGTGTCCAGCTTTATTTCAACTTTATAATGTCCCATATTTGCCCATGCTAATGAAAACCTTTTTGCATATTGACAATCTATTATAAAACTACTTCTCTAAAAATGCTAAATCTCAAATTGGCAAATAAGGGTAATGTCATCATTAATCAATTTTCTAACTTAAAAAAAATAGCTTCCACTCCTTGCTTCCCCTTCTGATCCAACATTAATTTAAGGTTAATTTCAGTTCATATTTTTAGACTACGTCTGCTATCAGGTATAGAAAAATGAAAGATCTAAAACCTCAAATGTTATCCAGAGCAGGTATTATATCTTATGAACATATTTTTATAAACTGACATTTTTATATTCGTAATTAAAAGAAAACTTTATGAACAAAGGCATCATTTACTGAAAAAAGATTGTTTATCTATATAAAGGCTTATATAATAAGCCTTTAATGTGATTACCTTGTGCCTTAAACATTAATAAAACAATTTTTTTTCCTGATATAAAATTAATTGGCATATGTTTGGGATCATGTAGCTCATTGATTCAGGAACTCACTGACTGGCTTAGCTAGGTATATGTTAATATTATAATGATCAATTTCTTTTTAAAATAATTTATTGAGACATGATAATGAAATATAATAAACTATTGAAAGAAATCTGCAGAGTACAGTATCAAGTATTTCCTTTAGAATATAATACAGAATGAAAGCACTTGTAGGCTTAAAATACAGCTTCTCCAAAAATATCTCTTACTATGCACATTCAGTTAGAAAAATATGAATAATTTGGTGACTCTAACATGTTCCAGTACCTAAAAATACTATCTTCCAGTAATGTCCTAGTATCTGCAGAGACAATGGTCATTGAAAAATTTGTCTCTGCCTATAGAATTGCTGTTGCTTGCAAAAGTTAACTGCCTTCCATTTATGAACAATACTTTCTGAATATGAATCATAACTACTTTTAAAATGTTTCTGAAAAAATAGCATTATAGTGATAATCAATATGCTACTTACCATCAAATAAACAATGCAGTTAAAAGATTAGTACAATAAAATTTAACTGAGGTATGTCTTAAATTGAAACACAGCAGTTTGGCAATGCATCATGTACAAAACAGAATCAAGAAACCAGACAAATGGGTGATTATAGAGAATGTGTGCAGTTCAGCACATTTGGGACTCTCAGTTCAGTCACAGATATAATCTTTAAGCATCCTGGTTAAAAATAGACTCTAACATGATCAGTGTTAAGACTTTCTATGTTTGTCTTAATATATTGTTTAGGTTTAAAATAATGGCCCAACTGAAAATTTTAAACAAGCTAAAAGCTTAACAGAGTTGTGGTTACAATTTTAAGATTCGATGGTTTTTTAATGCATTGAGGTTATAATGATGGATTCATTTTCAAAGGCCACATAAAAGGAATATTTAAATCAATAAATAACAGTGTTTATGTTCATTTGTGTCTATTTGTTAAAAAGTATGTAATTATACAAATACCCATTTGTTTTAACATCCTAAGTGCTTTCTGTTGAGTCATGATGATGATTATCATGAGAGAGACTGAACAAGAATCTGAGCATACTAGGAAGTGATGAACCTAAGGTTCAAACCCAGGTCTATATAAACATTTTTAAGCAGCTTCTCACAAATGTAGCATATGAATACAAATCATGAGTGTTACATGGAGAACAAATTTCATTTTCTGTATTTTTCACTCAAAAATTCCCCTGAATCTTATTTTGTTTATGCATTTGTAGTATTGCTTGATGCTTTTGAAAAATGGATCTCACTTTACTATAAAAATCCTGCAGTTAAATAATAAATCGAAATGCTTTGTAAATGTGAATATTTAAGGGGAATTGTTTTGAGACTACCTGCTTGATTCTTTTGAGGTCCTGGTTCAACTTAGTATCTCCAAATTTAAACTTGAAAAAACTTACACTTGCCATTTATCTTCTGAATTCCTTGATACATACAAGGAGATAATACATATATAATAAAGCTTCTTTCTAGTGTTGTTTTTTGTATGTATCAAACCATGAAAAGACAATGTTTATCCTTTATCCAACAATAGTATGTTTACTTAACATTAAAAATGCATTATATTGCATAAAATGCCTCCTCACTTATAGGTCTAAACTTTCTTGAAAAAACTACTATGCTTATGATATAGGTGACATTGGTTTAATAGGCTTATCTTTTATCCCATTTTAATAGACTCTTTAAAGAATTTTTTAAAAGATACTTTTAAAATGGAACAGAACATATAATAAGTGAATTGGAAATGTTTTAAAGGTTAATAGCCCAAAATCAATGATGCTTCTGAACACTAAGACCATTTTGGGAGGAAAAGATTATCTCATCAATATTTGTTCTTGATGAGATTATTTTTCCTGTATATTTATAGTCTGTTCAGGTTCCAAAAGCTGACTTTCAGCGAGAAGAAGCTGACAGAGTTTGTCTGTGGCATTTTTAAAAGACTCAGTCTTATAGGTCACTGCTGTGAAGTGTCTACATATTGGCAAACATCTAGAGCTGTGTTGATCACATTTCAGTTCATAATAGCCACCAACGCAGAAAGTTCTACTGGATAGCACTGATCCAGAGGGTCTGAAATGACAGTCAACATTTTAAATTTAGATAGATTCTCAATATTCATTCAGATATTTGGTAACATATAAAAGTAACTAAGAGACTATACTGATGGGCAATGACTGCAATGGGGCATGTGGGGGGACACAATAATATGGGTGAATGTAGTAACCACATTGTTTTGTCATGTGAAACCTTCATAAGAGTGTATATCAATAATACCTTAGTAAAAAAATTAAAGTAACTAAGTTATTTTTTTATCAGACGTGGCACATTTAGAGAAGATAAAAATAACAAAAATTCATTCAGTGAAAGTTTAATAAAGCCACCAATATGCTAAGCACTAGTTAGGCAAAGCTGAACTGAAAGTGATTTCTGACCTTGGGATGATTACAGTTTTGTGGGTGGGCTGGACGAACATCCAATCAGTGTACAGTGTGATTTTTGTTACAATGATACAGTGGACCAAACAAAGGAGAAGACATTGGCTCTCATAGGAGGAATTGAAGAAGACGTCAAGTAGAAGGTGATAGTTGAACTATTATATTAACAAAGCTGTTTTTTAAGTATGAGCAATAGGAATACCAAATGAAAGGCCCAGTCTTTCTTTGATGTCTGTATAAATGAGTTTGGGAATGGCCCTGATCCTGAGGCAGTAAGACCCCACTCACATTCTGCAGCATGCCCTTGGGAAGATAAGTCCTCTGAATACTATTCTAAAGACATGTACTGTATTTTATGGCTATAACTTGGCCTAGTATATATTATTTTGGGAAATTCTGAACTAACAAGAGCTGCTGTACTACAAAGGATGATAGGCAGGAAACGATCAAGTAGTGAGAGTCTGAGCACTGCCAGGCTCTTGGAGTGGGGATGAGGGATCCAGATAGGATCAGAAAAGAAACCATCCTGTAGCTATGCTAGTTAAGCACAATCATCAGTTTCTTAAATGAGAAAGATTGGAAATTAGAGAAACACTGTAAGGGATTATACATAAATATGTATAAGTCTTCAGTTAGGGTTCTATCAGAGAAGCAGAACTATTAGCATACATATGGGTAACAATCAGAGAGCTGTTACTGGGATTTGATTTTATGCAATTGTGGGACCTGGTAAAACAGGTTCTACAAAGCAGTCCTTCTTGTGTCTGATGCTGGTGTTTAAACCATAGGGCCAGTGGCTGGGAGAGAAGATGGATAATAAGATGGAGAGCAAGAACAAGCTGGACCATTAAGCGGGAGCTGAAGCCAATGAGAGGACAGACTGAAACCTGAAACTCTGTCAGGTCTGTCTCTGGGTGTCTTGCAGAAGCTAGGATCCTTTATCATGGGCTCAACACATAGCAGGCCCAGGAGTTGGAGGAGCTAAAGAGGAATCCAGGGAAGGTGGAGTAGTTGCAGGCCAGCTGCTGCTTCACACCAACAAAAGGAGAAAGCAGATCAATGACCAATGGTGGGTTGCAAAAATGGCTGCTGCTTCACTTCCATCCTCCAAATCCCACACAGCAATCTCCTGGAGCTCATGCCAATAGGACACATCAAAGGAGGAGGGTTCTGGGACATGCAGTTCAGCCCAGCCAAGCTGACACACTGCAAAGCTACCATGATCTCATGGGGAATGATGCTTTAGTCATAGGGAACCATCTTTTGTTAACGTCACAGAGCCATGTGTTCAAACAAACTAAGACTGCTTTAGGTATTTATATGGAGATATCTGTAAATGGACTGAATTCTGATTATTCTGCTTAAGTATCTGGTACCCCAAGTGGGGAAAACCCGATAAACATCACTTCTCGGAAAATTTTAACCTGGTTGAGGAAGGCCTATGTCGTGTTAGCTTGCATAGCCACAGAGACTTGGGTAGTACCTTCTTGGGAGTTAAAAGTCACAAATTAGATGTAGAATTCTTCATAACTATGTAAAAATTATTAGATATAAGTCTTAAGTATTTATCAATATGTACCCATGAGTTGAGAAACCCCTCAATGAATGAAAATGAGCATAAACCATATAAATATATCTCACTAAACCCAAGCTGAATGTATCTCCTGTTCCACTTCTTCTTAGATCTTAGGATCTCAAAATGCCTAGGCATTCCAAAACAATGAACCTGAGGGGAATTAGGAATTGAAAGAGATAGCAGTCTTAGCTGATTGTGGTTTAAATTTCTCATTTTGCAAATTTTATAAAACATATAAACATGTGTCTATATTTACAGATAGACATGTGAACCATTGTCCCATCTCCTTGGACCCATAAAAGTGAAGTACACATGAGCTTCAACTTCTTTCGGAGTCATGCCTCAGGGTCATGCTTGATTAGGGTGGACCGTGAGGCCCCTGAGGTCACTACCACACTACTTAGCACATATTCATCTCTTATTAAATATTTGTTGAAGGGGGAATAAAATAAAAGGTGGGGGCAGGGAGGGAGAAAAGAGAAAGAGAGGAAGCCAGAAAGGAGAGGGAGGGAGGGAGAAGAGGAGGTAGAGAGAGAAGAAAGAAGGAAGGAAGAAAGGAGTAAAAGACAGGAAGGGAGGAAAGAATGAAGACAGGGAGAGGGGAGGGAAGGAGAGGAATCAGTCAAAGAAAAATCTTGAGCTAGAATCCAGGTGATCTAGCCGGTTCCTTAAGAAATCAAGTAAAACTCCATATGCATTTTGTAGACTTATACTTGGTAATCTATGATTATTAAAAAAAAAGAAACATCCTATATCACATAAATGTTTATGACAACATTGTGTAGGAAAGTAGTATTTGTGAGAGAAAAACTATTTTCTTCAAAAATATCTTATTCAAAGAACATTTCTATGGATTTGTAGGGTCTTAATGAAGATTAGTTTTTGAAAGTTTTGATGTCAAATATTTCCTTATTTAGTGACCAAGTGTAATTAGTGGTCAAGAGCGATTATTTGGAGTCTCTGGATCCCAAACAGCCTAAGACTAGAATGCAGGTGGTCCATGAAAAAAAAAACCATTTTCCACTAATTTCTAGCTGTAATGTATAGCATTCCTGTCAATTATGAATATAGGCAACAAGTCACTATATCTTTAGCCTCTGACAGATTTTCATAACACCTTATATTTTGTTGTCAATATTCTCAAAATATGTTTACTGTTTTCTATTTGTAGGTCATAGTAGTTATTAGACTCACTGCTAGATTTCACTATTTAATGTGTTCATTAAGAAATGCACATAGTCTATTACACATTTGTAATTTTAAATCTCTTGGTAACTGTATTTCAATATAGTTTCCCTTCTAATTCTCATATTTTATTTTATACATTTGTAAACATCATTATGAAAAGAGGTCTGTAGGTTGCCAAACAGTCCCATGGGTGCAAAAGAATTGAGAAACCCTGCCTTTGGCAAGGACAAAATGTCCCTCTTCATTGCAGTATTTTTTTCTCGTTAGTATTCTGGAGATGCTGGTGGAAAATAATCGCGCTTACAGGCAGGGTACACAAGGTGGCGGTATATCGCACTTAACTTCCCCAAATCGAAGGCCCTCCCTCTTGGCCTCAACTGGATTCTAAGTGTAAGCTATTTAATACTTACACTGTACTCCATTGCCAACAAATAGCTTTTGCTACTTTCCAGCCTTCTAGTGTATATCAATATGCTCTTCTGTGTGTGATATACAGCACACTTAAACCAATTTTCACTTTGAGCAACAATAAGAAATTATGAATTACTGTCAGAGCTTTCTCTAAATGTTTCCTACAACACCATGAAAACAGACTTTCCCTCCATAGATACCAGGGTCTCATTTCCACAAATACGGTCCATGTGCCTAAAGAGTAATTGATGAATCACATAAAACTTTTTCCACCAACATACACCATTTATAGTATCACATATTCTAATTTAAATTATGAAATTTTTTACAGTGAGAAAGAAAAGGAGGGTAGTGGCAGAGGTGGCCAGATTACTTTTTTGTGGAATAGATTGCAAAATGGCTGTAATTCCTCACCCCTACTAGGAAGAGACAGAGTATCTCTTTCTATCTCTTGAATCTGAACTTGTGCTTCTGACTTGATTTAACCAGTAGAATGTGGCAAAAGCGACAGTGTGCTGCTTTGGAGCCGAGGCTTCAGGACATCTTGTGTGTTTCCAGGGTGGTACTGGGCCCATTTGCGTTTGCACCTCACCAGAACCAGGCCTGGAAGAGTTGGCTGGAGGGACGTGAGAGACATGAAGGCTAAGACGTGGGGAGCAGAGCTGAGTGAACGCAGCCAGGGAAGCCCAGAAAAACGAGACCCCACCCAACAGCCAGTGAACTCCTGAACGAGAGAGGCCAGATCACACAGCCTAAGTCTCTGATCTGAGGCCTCATTCCAGTTGTAGGAACAACAAATGCTTATTGTTTTAAACCACTGAGGTTGGAGTAGTGTTCATGTAGCAGTGTTTGTATATGAGGTAACTATTACAAGCTAGACATAAGCTCCTGATCAATCCAGATGATGCCTTTCAACAAAATATAGAAACTCTGAAGTACCTGTGCTCTAGTACTCCAGTGCCTCAGGTATTTCCACCTGTGTGACATTTACTGAGAGTTTCTAGCCATTTAGTAAATCTAGCTGTGACTTTAGGTATAGGAAGTGAGGGTATGGGTATGGGATGGAGTATGTTATGATGTATGTTTGTTCCCCCACCCCCCAAATTTGTATGTTAGAACCTTAACTCCCAGGGTGGCTGTAATTGGAGATGGGGCCTCTAAGGAAGTAATTAAGCTTAAATCAGATCATAAAAGTGTACCTTGATAGGATTAATGTCTTCATGAAAAGAAATATCAGAGATCATATCTCTCTCTCTCTCTTTCAATCCCTGTTGGCACCTTGATCTTTGACTTCTCAGCCTCCAAAACTTTGAGAAATAAATTTCTATTGTTTAAGCCACACAGTCTATGATAATTTGTTATGGCAGACTGAGTTGACTAATACAGAATGCAAGGCAAAATAGAGAGAAAATAGTGATGGCTATAAATTATTGCTTCCCGGCAGTGTAAGGACTTAACAAATACAATTTCATTTAGTCCCCACAACAACACAGTAAAGTAGATCTATTACTAGATCCTCATTTTATTTACAGATGAGAAAACTGAGACAAAGAATGGCTGACTAGCATGACCAAGTTCTCACGGCTAATAAGTGGCAGAGATGGGGTTTGAATCAAAGATGTCTGTCTCTAGAAGCCATGCCCTGAATTGCTGCCTTGCACTGCTAAGAAAATGAACAGTGGCAAATGAAGGCAAGGACAGAAAGAGGAAGGAGAGAATGGTGTATGTGGCTCACTTGCTGCCGGGGATCAGAATCCACTGTTGTCTCAGGGCAGCTTTCCCTGACTCAGTTTACTTCTGAGGGATACATCTCAAAGCTGGAGACCCAACTTAATGTGAGATCTTAGCTATGAAGATATGCACAGTACATTGAAATACATTCTCTATTTCTTTTTTCCATTGCTTTCATAGACTAAATTGCTAAACCTTTCCAGGACCCTTCAGTCTCCAGACCTGTAAGCTAGCTTTTGGTAGAAATGTGATCATATCAGCACAGCCAGACTTGATGATAAATTGAGTGTGGTCTGGTACATGATACATGGCCAGGCCACATATGGCACGTTTTGTTGAAGATATGCATAGGTGTGTTTTGCTATAAAAAAACAAAATTCTATGGGTACTTGTAGGCATGAATAAGAAGGTATTTAACAGCATTTATGGAGCATTGTTCCATACTAAATACAGACAGGGTGAATTTACAAATTGCTCATGTTAATTATTCTACCTATAAGATGGAAAATTAACTCGATGATGATTAGGTTTCCCATGCCTCCTTGGCTAGGTAGAATATCTGAAATATGAAAAAAAGTTATTCCTAGGATTCCTCCTGGCCAGAGAAGGAGATGCTATCTTCATACAAGGAAGAAGGTCTTAAAAATTCCACAGCACCCCAGCAGATTAGCTGGAGAAGCGAGGACTCACTGAGCAAGTTAGCGCCACCCCCATGTTCCCCGCAGCTCCAGAGCATGTAGAAGAGAAGCAAGACGATTTGCATGCTCATTTAGATGTGTGAGCAAGGTCTGAACAGTGAGAGCCACTGTGCCTGCCAGAGGATCCCTATTTTTAAGGAGAGAGTAGGCGCTGTTGTGAGGCTACAGGGTGACTTGATAATACGTGAAGTTCCAGTGGATCAGTAGCACTACATGAGTCAAGGGCAACAGCAAGGAGGGAGCAATGCATCTGACCTGGCTGGTGGTCAGAGTGTGAGTGGGCTGCAGTCCTCTGAGGCTAGCCTAGGGCTGCAGGAACTGCTCCACGCTTACTTGTTTGTTGGTAGCTTTAGTGCCTGGTCCCATGGGCCTCCTTAGAGGCTGCCTGGGTGTCCTTAGGACACTGCAGCTGGCATCCCTCAGAGTGAGTCATTTGAAAGAGAGAGGAGCACCCAAGACGGAAGCCATAGTCTTTTTCAACCTAACCTTGGAAATGACATACTGTATTAGTTTCCTATTACTGCTGTGACAAATTACCACAATAGTGGCTTAAACATCACAAAGGTATTATCTTACAGTTCTGGAGGTCAAACATCCAAAATGGGTTTTGCAGAGCTAACATCAAGGTGTTGCCAGGCTGTTTCTTTTGGAGACTTCTGGGAGAATCCTTTCTCTTGCCTTTTCCAGCTTCTTGAGGTACCGGCATTCTCTGGTGTGTGGCCTTTTCTCTCTCTCCAAAGTCATCAGCATAGCATCTTCTAGTCTGTCTGATTCTTTCTTGTATCTTTCAAGAATGCTTGGATGACATTGGGCCACACTGGATAATCTGCCACCCCCATCTCAAGATCTTAATTTAATCACCTCTGCAAAGTCTTTTTTTGCCATGTAAAGTAACATCTTCAGCATATTCCTAGTTTTAGGATGTGAGGATTAGAATGTGAACATATTTGGGGACCCAATATCCTGCTTACCACACACATCATCCCTTTCACTGTATTATACTGGTCACACAGACCAACCCTAGTACAATGTAGGAGGGCACAGCTCATGAGCCTGAGTACCAGGAGGTGGGGATACTTGGGGTTATTTTGGGGGCTGCCTACCATAATATTTTATACGACTTACATAACTTTGAAAAGTTAATTACTGCTTCAAAATAAAATACTGAAGTAAAAATCTTTTATGATTATTAACATGTTTTTTATTAGACTGAAATTAATAATAATGATAAAAATAACAATAGTTACCATGATTTTTGAGTGCCTAATTTTGTCAGGCATAAATATTTTACATACATCTCTGTATTATCTGATATCATTAAATATGAGAAGATAAATATTTTTATCATTTCTAATGATCAGTTTAGAGATATAAAGAAACAGGTTCAGTTAAACTAAATGACTTGAGTAAGTTCACTCAGAAATAGTAGGTAGAGGGAGGGTTTGAATCTAGTTTGGTTAGGTGTTAGGATATGTGGGTTCTAGCCCCTCTTTGCCATATAAGTGACTTCAGTATTCATGACCAAGTTTTCTTCATTGTTATTAGTTGGACTATAGATTCCTTAAGTGATCCTGAAAGAATAAAGAATCACAACTATTCATGCTATTTATTATCAACCTATAGATGGTACTTGTGTGCAACTAGAAGTTCAACATGTATATCAAAGCTCATGAGTACCAGCGTGAGTACCAGGAGGTGGGGATCCTTGGGGAAGAGAGGAAAATTAAGTCCTCACACATTTAAATAGCATATGCTTTTTCTTGGTTATATCAAGTAAAAGGAGAGAAATAGCCTCATATAAAGATTTTCTAAATGAATTCTAATCTAGTCGCTACTGAGACAGAAATGAAAAAATCCTTTATACTCAGAATACTCAGACACATCCTCAATTTACCAAATATTCTGAAATCCATTCTGTGGCAAGTTCTATCCAAGGGAAAGGGATAGGAGTAATTTCCACTACCTTTTTTCTTTTTCTGTCATTTTTTTCCTATTTATGTCTAGAGTCTTTCCTTTAACAAGTATTCACCTCTTTTTCTTAACTGACTGTCTTAAATAGCTCATTTAGAGAGCACTGCTGGAGGGTCATGTTAGCTTCCAGTGCCCTATGACATCTCCGTACATCACCCCATCTCTCAAGTAGTTCCATGTGGCCCCGGGACATGTAGCTGAAGGTGTCCTGGAAGGATTGTTATAGAGGACAGTGTACCCACAGATAACTATTTCACCTTGGATGTAACAGATAAAAGTGATCTGCATCATGGTAGGAGAATTAATGCAGAGAAAGGGCATGACTAAGCAATATGCCATTTAATGCTGTGCTCCTGTGTTGCTAGGAGAGGGAGCACCCTTCCCAGCACATTTGAAGGAAAACTTCACAGGTATCCCTCTTCTCTACACCTTTGACTTTTATGAAATTCATAAAACTCCCTTAAAAATGTGGTGATCCACTTAACAGATAATGGCTTTAAAGGATCTATCACTTTTGTCTAGTTTTTTTTTCTCATTAATTCATCACTTTCAGGCACAGAATCTTTCCTTTGTACATTATTCCTTCATTCACCCACGAAATACAAGTGAAGCCCTACTACACACGAACAACTACAAAGTCAGCGCTTCAAGGGCTGATTCAGCACAGCTCTCACCTCTCACAGCCCACCGCAAGGGTGGCTCATCTTTGCCTTCACCCTTTGTGCCCACCGCAATACTGAGCCACAGCACATTTTCCAGTGATTTCAGCATCCTTCTTAACATAGCCCTCATAGTAGCTACTACCAAAAAGGTTTCACAGAGGACAAAACCGAAATGTTCAGGTGAGTACCATCTGATAGTGCGGCAAGCCCCACCCTCTCTTTGAGAAAAATACACAACCCTTAGCTTCAGAGACCTTATGGCTCAATGAGAAAGTCAAGGGTGCTCTCCCTGATGAGGGGGAGCTCCCAGTAAGATGACATTTAAAATTGTCACATGAAGCGAAGCCTTCCGAACACTAAGGGAGAGGCAAACAGATGCAAATGGATGAAATGCTATGCTTGTCTCACATGTAATAGGAAAGATAAGAAGGGGCTTAGTAACTGATGGGTGCCTACAGTGTGCCAGCACTGTGCTAGGTTTTTTACGTATATTATATCACATAATCATCTCAATGACTGCATGATGTAGGCATCTATTTCCTTCAAACACATTAGGCAGCTGCTATTCCATATTTGACATACAGTGGGGGTTGGATTTCAGACCCTGTCTTACATAACTAACTCCCAAAGCCAGCCTCTCAGCACTGCACAGAGTGGTCATCTTAACTGGGTAAACTTTCTAGTTGTAAAATAGGAGAAATCCAAATTAGGTTGGAAAATGAAATATGCCTAAACCCACAAGAACATTTGCTCAAGTTTTGGGGGAGCAAAGTTTCTGTGTTAATGCTTTTTCAACTATGTGCTCCACATAGAAATGGGTATCCAAGCTCTATCTCAAGTTCCTGGTTTCTTTCCAGCTAAAATTTACAACACAAACTTTTCCAGCTCTAAAATTTCTATGATTTGAAACAAATCTTATTATTGACTAAAAAGAGGTATAATTTAAACTTCTTGTATTCTAAAACTTGAGAGGTGAGGTAGTTTAATGGGGGAAAAAATCTAATGATAATGAAATCAGGTAAAATCTTCCTTAATCATTTGGTAGCTATGAGACCTTAGACAAATCACTTAATATGTTTGAAAAACAGAATAAATAATATCTGACTTTTCTTTCCACCCATGAAGACATTTTCCTGTTTCTTCTTTTTTTAATTACTATTATATTTTACTGAAGTATAAGATTGATTAACAATCCAGTTTCCTCTGTATTTGAAACTGAAGAAGGAAGTCTGATTTGATACCTATGGGAAAGGAAAAAAACCCAAACGTTTATTAATATACTATTCACTTACTCATCCAACAGATATTTAAAGAGCTCTAATAATGTGCCAGCCACTGTGCTGTTTCCATGTTACCTCATTTACTTCTTAATAGGAAGACCATGGGAAAGTTATTTTTATCTTCATTTAATATAGGAGAAGTCAGAAGATCCAAAACAAGAATGGGACAGAAAAAGTTTTGGACTCGGGGTAGAGAAATTCAGATCCACATTTGTTACTAATTCACTGTAGGACCTGGGGAAGAGCATCACATTCTCTGTGACTAGTTTTCTCTTACAGAGAAAAAGAGACTGGGAACATAACCTTGAAGGCAACATAGGTCTCTTCCTACTCTTGAGTTGTAAGTTCAGCATCCACATTTGCCTCTTGCTTTGGCTTGTCCCCTTACATTTAAGTCATTTCCCTTTCTTCTATTTATTTGACTATTATCCTAGTTACTGGATTAATAGAATCTGAGTTTTTAACTAGAGGCAAGAAATCTATGATATTTGAGTCAGAAAAAGTCTTATTAGCTTTGGACCAGAATGCAAACCATGCAGGCGGAGGCACGCCTCCTAGGTGGCTTCCAGTGTCCCTGTAACATGACATTTTCTTACTGCTGTAGGGGCTAACTTTTGGGACCTCCATGCCTCATGTGGAATTCCAACTTCTGAATTAAGAAACAACTCTTTTTCTTGTATAAATTACTGAATTGATAATAGGAAACACATGGAGAACCACTATAGCATTTCAGAAACTGATACTGAGATTAGCCTTATTGAGATATGATTCATATACCATAAAATTCAACTTTAACAGTATACCATTCTGTGTATTCACAGAGTTGTGCAACCATAAACAATTTAATTTTAGAACATTTATATTACCCCCCCTAAAAAAACCACATACTCATTAGCAGTCACTCATTCCTGTTTCCCCCATTTCTGGCAACCACTAAGTACTTGTCTCTATGGAGTTGCCTATTATGGACCTTTCCTATAAATGAAATCATACATCATGGGTTTTTGAAGTGGCTTCTTTCACTTAACAAAGTTTTCTAAGATCACTCATGTTTCCATATATATCAGTACTTCATTCCTTTTAAAAATGTTTTCTAATTGGGGAGCCAAGATGGCGGCGTGAGTAGAGCAGTGGAAATCTCCTCCCAAAAACACATAGAGCTATGAAAATATAACAAAGAAAAATCTTCCTAAAATAGAGACCACAGGACACAGGACAACATCCAGACCACATCCACACCTGCAAGAACCCAGCGCCTTGTGAAGGGGGTAAGATACAAGCCCCAGCCCGGCGGGACCCGAGCGCCCCTCCCCCCGGCTCCCGGCGGGTGGAGAGAAACCGGAGCAGTTTTTTTTTTTGGCGAGCGCTTTTTGGAAGCCTTAGAGGGACGGGCCCCCGTTGCTGGGGAGGCAGGGTGGCGGGACCGGTGAGGAGGTGCCTGGGAACAGCGCCGGAGGACAAAGAATATCCCGCGTTTCTCCCTGCGAGACCTGGGGGCGGGTGCCTGAGACCGGTGCCTGAGGACGGAGGAGGTCGCGCGTTTTTCCCCTTTTTTTTTTTCTCTTTATGGCAAGCGCTTTTTGGAAGCCTTGAAGGGACGGGGACCCCAGTGCTAGGGAGGCACGGTGGCGGGACTGGTGAGCGGGTGGCTGGGACCGGCGCCTGAGGACAAAGAATATCCCCCGTTTTTCCCTGCGGGACCGGTGGGCGGGTGCCTGAGACCGGCACTTGAGGACAGAGGAAATCGCGCGTTTTTCCCCCTTTTTTTTTTCTCTTTTCTGCGAGTGCTTTTTGGAAGCCTAAAAGGGACAGGGACCCCGGTGCTAGGGAGGCAGGGCGGCGGGACTGGTGAGCGGGTGCCTGGGACCGGCACCTGAGGACAAAGAATATCCCGCATTTTTCCCTGTGGGACCGGTGGGTGGGTGCCTGAGACCAGCACCTGAGGACGGAAGAAATCGCGCGTTTCTCCCCTTTTTTTTCTCTCTTTTTGCCAAGTGCTTTTTGGAAGCCTTGAAGGGACAGGGACCCCGGTGCTAGGGAGGCAGGGCGGCAGGACTGGTGAGCGGGTGCGTGGGACCAGTGCCTGAGGACAAAGAATATTGAGCGTTCCTTCCCTGCGGGACCGGTGGGTGGGTGCTTTTTGGAAGCCTTGAAAGGACAGGGACCCTGGTGCTAGGGAGACAGGGCAGCAGGACCAGTGCGCGGGTGCCTGGGACAGGCACCTGAGGAAAAAAAAAAAAAAAATCGCGTGTTTTTTCTTTTTTTTTTTCCTTTCTGTTCCCTCTCTCATTGTTGCTGTTGTTGTTTTGGTTTGGAGAGTGCTTTTTAGAAATCTTAAAGGGGCAGGACAGGTCACTTAGACCAGAAGCAGGGAATCTGGGGATCTCTGGGCACTCTAACCCCCTGGGCAGCAGGGAGCACAGAGGCCCCTTACGGAGATAAATAGTCTCCTGGCTGCTCCCCCTCTAACGGGGCTCCACCATTTTGGAGGAACAGCCCCAGCCAGGCCAAGCCCACAGCAACAGTGGAGATAAACCCCAAAGCAACTGGGCAGGAAGCAGAAGCCCTGTCTGCGCACAGCTGCCCAGCACAAGCCACTAGAGGTCGCTATTCTCCCAGGAAAAGGCTACAAACCAACAAGAAGGGAAGCTCTTCCAGCGGTCACTTGTACCAGCTCTGCAGACTATCTCTATCACCATGAAAAGGCAAAACTACAGGCAGACAAAGATCACAGAGACAACACCTGAGAAGGAGACAGACCTAACTAGTCCTCCTGAAAAAGAATTCAAAATAAAAATCATGAACATGCTGACAGAGATGCAGAAAAAAATGCAAGAGCAATGGGATGAGATGCAGAGAAAAATGCAAGAGCAGTGGGATGAGATGCAGAGAAAAATGCAAGAGCAGTGGGATGAAGTCCGGAAGGAGATCACAGATGTCAGGAAAGAGATCACAGAAGTGAAACAATCCCTGGAAGGATTTATAAGCAGAATGGATAAGATGCAAGAGGCCATTGAAGGAATAGAAGCCAGAGAACAGGAACGTATAGAAGCTGACATAGAGAGAGATAAAAGGATCCCCAGGAATGAAACAACACTAAGAGAAATATGTGACCAATACAAAAGGAAAAACATTCGTATTATAGGGATACCAGAAGAGGAAGAAAGAGGAAAAGGGATAGAAAGGGTCTTTGAAGAAATAATTGCTGAAAACTTCCCCAAACTGGGGGAGGAAATAATCGAACAGACCATGGAATTATACAGAACCCCCAACAGAAAGGATCCAAGGAGGACAACACCAAGACACATAATAATTAAAATGGCAAGGATCAAGGACAAGGAAAGAGTTTTAAAGGCAGCTAGAGAGAAAAAGGTCACCTATAAAGGAAAACCAATCAGGCTAACATCAGACTTCTCAACAGAAACCCTACAGGCCAGAAGAGAATGGCATGATATACTTAATGCAATGAAACAGAAGGGCCTTGAACCAAGGATACTGTATCCAGCACGACTATCATTTAAATATGATGGTGGGATCAAACAATTCCCAGACAAGCAAAAGCTGAGGGAATTTGCTTCCCACAAACCACCTCTACAGGGCATCCTACAGGGACTGCTCTAGATGGGAGCACCCCTAAAAAGAGCACAGAACAAAACACACAACATATGAAGAAGGGAGGAGGAGGAATAAGAAGGGAGAGAAGAAAAGACTCTCCAGACAGTGTATATAACAGCTCAATAAGCGAGCTAAGTTAGGCAGTAAGATACTAAAGAAGCTAACCTTGAACCTTTGGTAACCACGAATCTAAAGCCTGCAATGGCAATAAGTACATATCTTTCAATAGTCACCCTAAATGTAAATGGACTTAATGCACCAATCAAAAGACATAGAGTAATAGAATGGATAAAAAAGCAAGACCCATCTATATGCTGCTTACAAGAAACTCACCTTAAACCCAAAGATAAGCATAGACTAAAAGTCAAGGGATGGAAAAACATATTTCAGGCAAACAACAGTGAGAAGAAAGCAGGGGTTGCAGTACTAATATCAGACAAAATAGACTTCAAAACAAAGAAAGTAACAAGAGATAAAGAAGGCCACTACATAATGATAAAGGGCTTAGTCCAACAAGAGGATATAACCATTCTAAATATATATGCACCCAATACAGGAGCACCAGCATATGTGAAGCAAATACTAACAGAACTAAAGAGGGAAATAGACTGCAATGCATTCATTGTAGGAGACTTCAACACACCACTCACCCCAAAGGATAGATCCACCGGGCAGAAAATAAGTAAAGACACACAGGCACTGAACAACACACTAGAACAGATGGACCTAATAGACATCTATAGAACTTTACATCCAAAAGCAACAGGATATACATTCTTCTCAAGTGCACATGGAACATTCTCTAGAATAGACCACATACTAGCTCACAAAAAGAGCCTCAGTAAATTCCACAATATTGAAATTCTACCAACCAATTTTTCAGACCACAAAGGTATGAAAGTAGAAATAAATTCTACAAAGAAAACAAAAAGGCTCACAAACACATGGAGGCTTAACAACATGCTACTAAATAATCAATGGATCAATGAACAAATCAAAATAGAGATCAAGGAATATATAGAAACAAATGACAACAACAACACTAAGCCCCAACTTCTGTGGGATGCAGCGAAAGCAGTCTTAAGAGGAAAGTATATAGCAATCCAGGCACACTTGAAGAAGGAAGAACAATCCCAAATGAATAGTCTAACATCACAATTATTAAAACTGGAAAAAGAAGAACAAATGAGGCCTAAAGTCAGCAGAAGGAGGGACATAATAAAGATCAGAGAAGAAATAAACAAAATTGAGAAGAATAAAACAATAGCAAAAATCAACGAAACCAAGAGCTGGTTCTTTGAGAAAATAAACAAAATAGATAAGCCTCTAGCCCAACTTATTAAGAGAAAAAGAGAGTCAACACAAATCAACATAATCAGAAATGAGAATGGAAAAATCACGACAGACTCCACAGAAATACAAAGAATTATTAAAGACTACTATGAAAACCTATATGCCAACAAGCTGGAAAACCTAGAAGAAATGGACAACTTCCTAGAAAAATACAACCTCCCAAGACTGACCAAGGAAGAAACACAAAAGTTAAACAAACCAATTACAAGCAAAGAAATTGAAACAGTAATCAAAAAACTACCCAAGAACAAAACCCCGGGGCCGGACGGATTTACCTCGGAATTTTATCAGACACACAGAGAAGACATAATACCCATTCTCCTTAAAGTGTTCCACAAAATAGAAGAAGAGGGAATACTCCCAAACTCATTCTATGAAGCCAACATCACCCTAATACCAAAACCAGGCAAAGACCCCACCAAAAAAGAAAATTACAGACCAATATCCCTGATGAACGTAGATGCAAAAATACTCAATAAAATATTAGCAAACAGAATTCAACAGTATATCAAAAGGATCATACACCATGACCAAGTGGGGTTCATCCCAGGGATGCAAGGATGGTACAACATTCGAAAATCCATCAACATCATCCACCACATCAACAAAAAGAAAGACAAAAACCACATGATCATCTCCATAGATGCTGAAAAAGCATTTGACAAAATTCAACATCCATTCATGATAAAAACTCTCAGCAAAATGGGAATAGAGGGCAAGTACCTCAACATAATAAAGGCCATATATGATAAACCCACAGCCAGCATTATACTGAACAGCGAGAAGCTGAAAGCATTTCCACTGAGATCGGGAACCAGACAGGGATGCCCACTCTCCCCACTGTTATTTAACATAGTACTGGAGGTCCTAGCCACGGCAATCAGACAAAACAAAGAAATACAAGGAATCCAGATTGGTAAAGAAGAAGTTAAACTGTCACTATTTGCAGATGATATGATACTGTACATAAAAAACCCTAAAGACTCCACTCCAAAACTACTAGAACTGATATCGGAATACAGCAAAGTTGCAGGATACAAAATCAACACACAGAAATCTGTAGCTTTCCTATACACTAACAACGAATCAATAGAAAGAGAAATCAGGAAAACAATTCCATTCACCATTGCATCAAAAAGAATAAAATACCTAGGAATAAACCTAACCAAGGAAGTGAAAGACTTATACTCTGAAAACTACAAGTCACTCTTAAGAGAAATTAAAGGGGACACTAATAAATGGAAACTCATCCCATGCTCATGGCTAGGAAGAATTAATATCGTCAAAATGGCCATCCTGCCAAAAGCAATATACAAATTTGATGCAATCCCTCTCAAATTACCAGCAACATTCTTCAATGAATTGGAACAAATAATTCAAAAATTCATATGGAAACACCAAAGACCCCGAATAGCCAAAGCAATCCTGAAAAAGAAGAATAAAGTAGGGGGGATCTCACTCCCCAACTTCAAGCTCTACTACAAAGCCATAGCAATCAAGACAATTTGGTACTGGCACAAGAACAGAGCCACAGACCAGTGGAACAGATTAGAGACCCCAGAAATTAACCCAAACATATATGGTCAATTAATATTTGATAAAGGAGCCATGGACATACAATGGCAAAATGACAGTCTCTTCAACAGATGGTGCTGGCAAAACTGGACAGCTACATGTAGGAGAATGAAACTGGACCATTGTCTAACCCCATATACAAAGGTAAACTCAAAATGGATCAAAGACCTGAATGTAAGTCACGAAACCATTAAACTCTTGGAAAAAAACATAGGCAAAAACCTCTTAGACATAAACATGAGTGATCTCTTCTTGAACATATCTCCCCGGGCAAGGAAAACAACAGCAAAAATGAGCAAGTGGGACTACATTAAGCTGAAAAGCTTCTGTACAGCGAAAGACACCATCAATAGAACAAAAAGGAACCCTACAGTATGGGAGAATATATTTGAAAATGACAGATCTGATAAAGGCTTGACGTCCAGAATATATAAAGAGCTCACACGCCTCAACAAACAAAAAACAAATAACCCAATTAAAAAATGGGCAGAGGAACTGAACAGACAGTTCTCCAAAAAAGAAATACAGATGGCCAAGAGACACATGAAAAGATGCTCCACATCGCTAATTATCAGAGAAATGCAAATTAAAACTACAATGAGGTATCACCTCACACCAGTAAGGATAGCTGCCATCCAAAAGACAAACAACAACAAATGTTGGCGAGGCTGTGGAGAAAGGGGAACCCTCCTACACTGCTGGTGGGAATGTAAATTAGTTCAACCATTGTGGAAAGCAGTATGGAGGTGCATCAAAATGCTCAAAACAGACCTACCATTTGACCCAGGAATTCCACTCCTAGGAATTTACCCTAAGAATGCAGCAATCAAGTTTGAGAAAGACAGATGCACTCCTATGTTTATCGCAGCACTATTTACAATAGCCAAGAATTGGAAGCAACCTAAATGTCCATCTGTAGATGAATGGATAAAGAAGATGTGGTACATATACACAATGGAATACTACTCAGCCATAAGAAGTGGAAAAATCCAACCATTTGCAGCAACATGGATGGAGCTGGAGAGTATTATGCTCAGTGAAATAAGCCAAGCGGAGAAAGAGAAATACCAAATGATTTCACTCATCTGAGGAGTATAGGAACAAAGGAAAAACTGAAGGAACAAAACAGCAGCAGAATTACAGAACCCAAAAATGGACTAACAGGTACCAAAGGGAAAGGAACTGGGGAGGATGGGTGGGCAGGGAGGGATAAGGGGGGGGAAGAAGAAGGGGGGTATTAAGATTAGCATGCATGGGGGGTAGGGAGAAAGGGGAGGGTGGGCTGCACAACACAGAGAGGACAAGTAGTGACTCTACAACATTTTGCTAAGCTGATGGACAGTAACCGTAATGTGGTTGTTAGGGGGGACCTGATATAGGGGAGAGCATAGTAAACATAGTATTCTTCAGGTAAGTGTAGATTAAAAATTTAAAAAAAAAAAAAAAAAAAGAAAGAAAGAAAGAAAAGGGGGATTACTCCTTAACAGGATAAAACTATTGGTAAATCAAAGATCAACGCATGCTTTAAATATCCTTAATGTTGATCACTTAAAGGGTGTCAGATGATCAGCTATGGAGGTACTCTTTTCTGATAATATTCCTTTCTCTTAATTAAAAAAAAAAAAAAAAGCAGTTACTGTGTGCTGACCTCCAATGAGTTCTGCACAGTGGTATAGAGGGCATGTCAAAGTGTGGGCAAAGGGTCTGTTTGTTTCTACGCAGAAGATCAAGGCCTAGCTTGGATACCCAGAAAATGAACTAAGATACGATATGAGGAGGAGCTTCCGGCATCAGCACTCTCTGGAGGACTCGTGCCGGGGGATGATCATCAAAAAGCCTCCACAGGGATCCGGACGATGCTGCGGTTGTGGCTGCATCCAGCCCACCATCTCCTGGACTTGCCATGAGAAGGAGGAGGGAGATGTCTAGGCTGGCATGTGCATACAGTGAGACAACGAATTTGACCGGATCTGTCTGTTGGAACTCAACCAGGAGTTGGGAGGGGTGCAAGTTGTAGCACCCCAAAATCTCATGACTATAGACTATCTATGGTTAAAAGAACATATGGGATGTGAACAGATCCCAGAAATGGGCTGCTTTAATTTGTCTGATGGTTCAAGTACAGTTGGAAAATATCCATCATATCATAGATAAATTTTCACAAATGCCTAGGGTGCCTAAATGGTTTTCTTGGCTTCACTGGAGATGGCTGGTAATTATAGATTTGCTTTGTTTATGTCACCGTATTCCTATTATGTCAATATGTGTGTGCAAATTAGTTAGTAGTTTAAAACCTATACATACTTAAGGTACTATACAAGAAGATATGTCAAAGAAATAATCAATCCTCCCAAGTTTCCTTCATATGCTACATCTATAGCTTTTCTTCTTCCTTCCTAATTACAAACTTTAAATAGAATTCGTGCCTCATATCGAATTTACCGAGTATCATAATTCCTCCAGGTGGTAAAGATACCTCGAGACAAGTGCTGGGCATAGAAGCCACAGGGCATAAATCTGCAAAGAAGTAAAAAGCTAACCTTTGCAAACAATATGGCTTCTCTCTCACTTACCAACTTTACATTTCCCTGTATGGCCCCGGAAGATGACTGGTTAGCCAGAGACGGGTAAGATTCCTCAAGGGAGGAACAACCTAAGACAGGCACAGTCGCAGGGGGGCCATCAGGTGAGAATTTGGGGATCAACAGAGGTGAGGCTCAGAACCTCACCCCCCCTGTTTTGAGAGAAATCTTCTGCATCCGTGGATGTTTTGCTGCCCTTGTCTAGCCTGGATTAATACTTAGTCCATAGGCACACACCTGATCATCTGATCATCTACATTTGCCTTCTTACAGCACTAAACTATGTTTTCTACCTTTATCTTGCATCTACCTACCACTTCAGCATTTTATTAAAAATAAAAATAATAATAATAATAGGAGAAATGTGGGATCAACATATAAATCAAGTACAAAAATCAAATGAATATTCATATTTGACCTGATGGTTTATAGTTCATATTGCATGATCAAAACCGAAAGTTTCTGTGATGACTGCCCTTGTACTGTTCACCATGTAAGAATTTATTCACTCTGTAAGAATTCGTTCACCATGTAAGAACTTGTTCGTTATGCTTCAGAAGATTGGAGACTGACGAGAATTAGGCTTGAGATGGATTAATGATTGTACATTGAGCATTGACCCCCCTATACTGAATTTTATTGTTGTTAACAACCATTTGATCAATAAATATGAGAGATGCCCTCTCAAAAAAAAAAAAAAAAAAAAAAATGTTTTCTAATTAATTAATACATTTACTTCATTTATTTTTATTGCTGAATAATATGCTATTGAATAGATATGCCATATTTTATTTATCTATTCAATTGATGGATGGACATTTGGGTTGTTTTTACTTTTTTGGCTTTGATGCGTAATGATATTATGAACACTTATATACAGTTTTGTGTATTATGTGCATGGACATACATTTAAATTATCTTGGATATATACCTAGGAGTGGAATAGCTGGGTCATATAGTAATTCTATGTTTAACTTTTTGAGGAACTGTTAAAGTCTGTCAGAGTGGCTGCACCATTTTACTTTCCCACCAGTGACATATGAAAGTTTCAATTTCTTTATATCCTCACCAGACATATGGTATTTCCTTATTTTAGCCAGCCTAGATAGTATGAAGTACTAATATTTCTTTATGATTTTGATTTGCATTTCCCCAGTGGCTAATGATGTTGAACATCTTTTCATGTGGTTATTAGCCATTTATGTATCTTATTTGGAGAATGTCTATTCTAGTTTTTTTGTCCATGTTTTAATTTATGTGTCTTTTCAATATTGAGTTGTAATTGTTCTTAATACATTCTGGGTTCAAGTCCCTTATTAGATACATCATTTGGAAATATTTTCTCACATTCTATGGATTATCTTTTCACATTCTTGGTGGTGTCTTTATTACTTGTTATTTAAGAAAATAATTTGGAGGACAGAATATAGGAAGACTACCAAATTTCCAAATGATACTAAAATTTATGAGCAGTGCAGCATAAAGGAATGGAGGATGTATAAATGAGCAGCAAATTACCATACTGAACTCAATACTAAATAAAATATATCAAGGGAAAGAAGCTCAAAAAAAAGTGAAAATAATAGCTATTAAGTAGAAGAACTAGGGTCCATCCCACTAAATCTTCAGATTCAAGGGTGGTTGGTAGTGTTGTTCACAGGGTCAACAACATTGTCCAAATGGATAGTCTTGCCCCTTAAAAGATCTTTAGTATGGAAAGATAAAGGCAGAGAAAAAATATGATCACATATATAAAACCATGAAAGATAAGATTGTGACTGTTTAAAGAATCTGAATATAGGAATTTGGAGTTCCTTAATGGTGAAGAATATAGTTTAAATACAATAAAAGAAATCACACACACACACATAATATACATTTAAATATACAAAGGTTAAATCTGCTAGTAACAATATAGAACTTGTAACCATTAGGGCTTATAAATACTAGAAATAAAATGTAATATAAAAAAGGTTTCTAGAAAGATTTGCATAGATTCATGGGTGGTAGACTTTTAGTTTGTTGTAATATCTCCAATTTCTGAGGACAGTGTCATAAAACAGGTATCTTTAAATATATATGTTTATATTTTAATATATAAATATTTTTTGGAGCTACTGTCACAGATAAAATTAAAGGCCACATGGATTATCATCACCTATGATCCAATTGTTGAGGTACTTGTTATGTTTTAATAAACAGGTAACATATGCAATTAATTCCTTTTCAAACCACAGACTCTTGCCTATTCTTCTTTAATTAATGGCTATTTACCTGTATTCTAGTTAACTTGTGGTTTCTTGTGAAGAAGAAAACTAGGGGAAAAGGGCAGTAAGTTTGGTTGGTATACCCAAAATTGTAAAAGCTGACCTTAGTCTAATGAAAAATGGTACTTGTGGGTTATTTGAATTTCTAGGTTTTAAGATAATATTGTAGATTATGTTTTCATTTGTATTTTTGTTTTGATACTATCCCTACCTCCACTCAGGAAGTTCAACTATTTAACCAGGAAACAAATTTATAAAATGACCTGAAAAAGTCGACTGAGTTTGAAGTTTGAAGACTCATGTTTGGAATTTTTAACAACACTGTAGACTCTGAAATATGGCTTTGGCCCAGTGAGTTTACTTCCACATTGTTTCAGCTGGGGATGAAAAATTTACTACAAAGGATTGTTTTGAGAATGCAACAGGCTAACATGTATAAAAGTGACTTGTTACTGGTAAAATTACATGAATGGTAATTGCACATATTTATGAATATTAACATTTTGGAAAAACACCTATCCCATGACTCATACTTCCATATGGAGGAACACTTCTGGCCTCCTTCCTCCTTTGACCCAGGGATTTTATATCAAGCACTATAGCTTTCACATATATTTGCACACATTCAAAAAGACATACAAGATTATGCATTACAGAATGTTTGTAAAAGCAAAATATTGGAAATAATTTAAATGTCCACTGAGGACACTAGTTAAATAAATTATGGTAACTCATATAATGCAATATTATGAAGGTCCAGAAAAAGAATGCTCTAGCCCCTTGAATGTTGAAAACAAAGGTCTCTAAGGTAAGGTGCAGGACACTGTGTATGTTTTCTTTGTAGTAAAAGGTAAAAATATGATATGAATATATATTTGTATTTTCTTATTTATGCATAAAGAAATTGTGAAAGCACATACAATAAACTATTTACAGAGGTGGTTAATTGGGTGGATGGGGGCAAGAATGGGAAGGAGATTTTTCACTGTTATTATGTATAATGTAATTTAAAAATATGTACTATGAAGAATTAATATTGTCAAAATGGCCATCCTGCCCAAAGCAATTCACAGACTCAGTGCAATCCCTATCAAAATACCAATGACTTTTTTCAATGAACTAGAGAAAATAATCCTAAAATTTGTATGGAGCCACAAAGACCCTGAATAGCCAAAGCAATCCTGAGAGAGAAAAACACAACAGGGGGAAATATGCTCCCTGACTTCAAGCTATACTACAAAGCTACAGTAATCAAAACAGTATGGCACTGACAAAAGAATAGATCCATAGGTCAATAGAATGGAATAGAGAGCCCAGAAATAAATCCACACATATAAGGTCAGTTAATATACAATAAACAAACCATGGATATACAATGGGGAAAAGACAGTCTCCTCAATAGCCAGTTTTGGGAAAACTGGACAGCTACATGCAAGAGAATGAAACTGGATTACTGTCTAACTCCATACACAAAAGTAAACCCAAAATGGAATAAAGGGCTAAATGTAAGACTTGATACCATAAAACTCTCAGAAGAAAACATAGGTTAAAATCTCTTGAACATAAGCATGAGAAATTTTTTTCTGGACACATCTCAGGCAAGGGATACAAAATAAAAAATGAGCAAGTGGGACTACATCAAACTAAAAAGCTTCTGTACAGCAAGGGACACCACCAACAAAACAAAAAGGCAGCCTACAGTATGGGAGAAGATATTCATAAATGATTTATCCAATAAGGGGTTAACATCCAAAATATATAAAGAATTCATATACCTCAATACCCAAAAAACAAATAATCTGATTAAAAAATGGGCAGAGGACACAAACAGACATTTTTCAAAGAAGAAATACAGATGGTCAACTGACACATGAAAAGATGCTAATGTAGCATACGTACAATGTAGCTGAGGAGACTTCAAAAGAAATAACCCTAGAAATAGCAAAATTGCTTCCTTTTATAATAGAACATATATAACAAAAAAAGGAGGAACAGAAAATCAGCTTTTGTAACATTCAGAAGCCTAATGACAAATTTGGAATGACATAATGACCTAAAATACATAGTTTCCGTCTTCTTCCGGTGCCTTTGTCTCTAGAAATGTGTCCAGTAGGAACTCTGATACAACAAGTGACTCTCTAACAGATGGCTTGAAACTGCTCTGTTCTTCTTGAAACTGGCAATTATTTTGTCCCTGTGTGCTTGAGGCTTGGATGGTAATGATTTTTTTTCACAACTATCAAACACAACATGAATAAGTAGAGGCCTTCATTTACTGGAAAGAGACAGCAAGAGTGGAGGTTTCTATTGCATGTATTTTGATGTTGTCATATAAAGCAGGGTTTCTTTTTATCACAAGTAGTATATAAATGACGACAGCACCCCAAAACAAAAAGCCTGGTGTACAACATATTGGGGGGTTTTTTTCAACTTATAATATTCAGTGCCCACCTTAAAGTAGTATGATCCTATGTAATTAAAGTTTAAATAAGGGTCTCAAGAGCTTGAATATCAAAAATTATATTCAAAAGCAAAGTAATGACTTCTTAAAAACTGGTGAAGTATGGTCTCCTTATGCCACATAAGTAAAAGTATATGAAATCTTGCCTGATACTATGTCTTATACTCTTTTGTGTAAATACTGATCCAGAAACCATGTTTTATGAACTGTATTTACTATTTACTTCCTTATTTATTTCATTAGCAGCAGGTAACCCTAGGTTTGAATTTCAGTTCTGCCACTTAGAAGCTCCTTTCCTTCTCTGAGCCTTGATTTCCTCAACTGTGAAAGCTGAGGAAAGTCATTAATTAAACAGAAAAGCCTTTAGCTCCCATGACTCTGGAAGCCACTCTGGAATGTCTATATAATACCTGGTAAAGACTGAATAACTATTTTATGCCGCTCTTTAATCTGGTAGTCTTACTCAGCAAGTTGTGAAATCCTGCCAGGTCGCATTTTGATTTCTCTCCTCTGAAAGACGGCATTGCCGTGTGAGGAAAGGACACATTTTACTACCGAAATCCCTTCCTATAATCCTGATGCGATAACTACACTCTGCTTGAGGCAGAATCGTGTTCTGCAGCAACAGCCTTTGGACTCAGTTTTATGTGTGTATCTTGTTCCCTCACCTGTGACCTGTGTGACCAGTGTGAACAAAAGACAGTCTGTGGGCTCAGTTTTTGTCTATAAAATGGGCTACCTGCCTCATGGCATGAGGATTAAATGAGCAATATATATAAAGCTTTCATCTCATTGACTTTGACTCAATAATCTCCCAAGGAGGCAGGCTGTTACTATGCTGAAATATTCCAGACATTAGTTTTGATAAAAATTTCCCAGTTGTTGGCTATTCTTTACCAGTGCTTTAGCTCCAAACTAAAGTAAGGCCATTTGGTGAATACCACACACCAATTCTAAAACATGAAGAGGTGCTTGGAAAATAAAAATTAGGGGTGCTCTCAATAGGACCAACACAACAAAAGGGTGCCTATCACCAGCGTATGTAAATAGACAAATTCAATTTCTAGACCATCCCAAGGTCAAGTTCAGAAAGTCAGCCGTGGGAGGTTGAGGTTGGAAGCTACATGTGAACATCAAGAATAAATCAAGTGTGTTCACCTTTCTGAAAACAGGGAGAGAAAGTACAAGAGGCCTTTGTTAATCAGACAGGAAAATCATACGATAACTACACTCTGCTTGAGGCAGAATCGTGTTCTGCAGCAACAGCCTTTGGACTCAGTTTTATGTGTGTATCTTGTTCCCTCACCTGTGACCTGTGTGACCAGTGTGAACAAAAGACAGTCTGTGGGCTCAGTTTTTGTCTATAAAATGGGCTACCTGCCTCATGGCATGAGGATTAAATGAGCAATATATATAAAGCTTTCATCTCATTGACTTTGACTCAATAATCTCCCAAGGAGGCAGGCTGTTACTATGCTGAAATATTCCAGACATTAGTTTTGATAAAAATTTCCCAGTTGTTGGCTATTCTTTACCAGTGCTTTAGCTCCAAACTAAAGTAAGGCCATTTGGTGAATACCACACACCAATTCTAAAACATGAAGAGGTGCTTGGAAAATAAAAATTAGGGGTGCTCTCAATAGGACCAACACAACAAAAGGGTGCCTATCACCAGCGTATGTAAATAGACAAATTCAATTTCTAGACCATCCCAAGGTCAAGTTCAGAAAGTCAGCCGTGGGAGGTTGAGGTTGGAAGCTACATGTGAACATCAAGAATAAATCAAGTGTGTTCACCTTTCTGAAAACAGGGAGAGAAAGTACAAGAGGCCTTTGTTAATCAGACAGGAAAATCATAGCCTGAAAATGCTGACGATGACATTTCAAAAGTCTCTATTCCTTAGTAATAGGCAAGAACTTGTGAAAGGAGAAAAACGATTCCCTGAAGTTATAAAAAGAAGATAAAAAAAAGGATAAAATATATGTTACATTTGAGAACTTTATCTTGCGAGGTTACTTCAGTTCACATTTGCTAATCAGGGACACCTCTGCAGAGGGAACATGAGGCCCCCCTTGTGCAGCACTAGGCTGATAATTTGTGACTCTGACAAATGTCATCTGATTGATGGCCCCGCCCATCCCACTTTAGGCATCACAGAAATACTGAAGACAGAGTCATCCAAATCCAAGTTCACTTACAAGATAACAAAGGTAACAGAACTTCTCATGCTCTTCAGCAATCCTTCCCCGGCATGGGGGAGAAGTGTCCACTCATGAGACCAGCCTGGTGATGGGAGACACTGGGGGGAGGGGCCGAGGGAGGTGCAGCACGTGTCCCAGGTACGCCCCAGAGGCTGAGGCAGATTGTCACTAACGTCAGCAGAGGTAGGGGCTCTCCATTCCATCCCGCCTCCTTCTTCTTCAGCAACCACTCCTTGATTTTGTTTTTCCCATCTACTGCCATCCATCCACAAAACTTCTGGAGGCCTTGAGAACTGAGTCCCTTACCCTAAGAAATTTCTGCTTATCCACCTGCCCTTTCTCCCAACCTCATCCCTCCCTCTGGAATCTGAACCATAAATAAATTGTCTCTCTGTCACTTTGACAAGTGGAATTCAAATGCAGAAAGATCACCTCCGCTCACTCCGTTGTTCCAGTCATAATGGTAGCACTGGTCTATATTCTTTAAATCTTAAAAGAGAAAATCAAATAAATGATCAGGTAGTTGCTCTGGGAGAACTTGGTCTCCCCTTGTTACAGCTGCCATATATTTGTCTGTGTTATTGTTTCCCATCTTGTTTAGTGCTGAAGGATTAGAGAAATCTCTATGCTGAGAATAGGAGCAGGTGGCTTCCCTCATGCACTCTTCTCACCTGGGCAAGAACGCTGGGTCAAGGTGGGAAGAACAAGGCAGACCGCCCAGAAAAGATTGGAAACGAGAGGCACCAACCTCAGAATCACGAAAGCTGCGTGGAGGAAGTGGACACTTGAGAGGTTTGTGTGGAATTGGCACACAAATGAACTTGGGTTACACAATGAATGGACAGAGGGTAATTGTCTCAAGTTAAAAGCTCTTTTCCTCCTTTTGTTGAACTAAAAGTCATAACTAAAAGCATGGAGGATTTATAGGCTTTTGTGTAAGGAGCATGTGTTTTTTTTTCTTCAATAAAACTATCTTTAAAGATGAATAGGACTACAAATGAATTTTTTTAAAAATCCAGTAGGATACATTAAAAAGCAAGAAATAGTGGAAACATAAATATTTTTGTCCAGTCATTTAAAATGTTTCAGCAATCATGAATAGAGTGACCTTTAGGTTATCATAATACAGCCAAAGAAGATCATTTCAGCAAAAGGGGGCAACTAACTGAGCTCCATACAGATAACAAAAGTATCTTAGAAATAGATACAGTTGTATTCACTTTTAATACAAATTGCTCTATGACTTGGGTTGCTCGATGCCCAAAAAGTGCCGTTGAATTCTGGGATAACTTGAGCCTTAGGTTCTCTTTTTGCATCTCTGTGACTTTGAGACAGTTCTTGAACCTCTTGGGGTCTCAGGTCCTCATTAACACAAGGGTGAGGCTGGTGCTTAGACTGTGTCAAGGTCCTTCCTCCTCTGGAATTACCTCATCATCGAGATTTATAGAGAAAGAATCGTAAAAGCACAATTGGTCTAAAGTTTGGGCATTTGTCCTATCCCTTCATATTTCGTAAAGGGATTCGTTGGCCGCTTTCTTAGATTAGTAGCAAAACTCTTCAGTGGAGTTGTTAACGCTGTGGGCTCGGGGCACAGCCCACTCCCGCATAGGCCCCACCTGTGTCACTCACCACCAGGGAAGGAAGGCTGCCTCCTGAGCCTGTCTCCTCGTCAGTACTTGTCTCATAGGGTTGACAGGAATTAAATGGCGTCAGTTACCTGAAGAGCTCAGCTTAGCACCTGACACCCAGTGAGCACACACTAAGTGATGTTTTAGAAATTCTGTGTTGCATCTGTGATTCCCAAAGTGTGCATGAGAGCCAGCATACCATAACAAGCAAGTGCGCGGGTCCCGGGCCCTGGAGCAGTATTTCTTGGGTTTAAATTCTACTCTGCCTGCTATTTCTTAGCCATGCGGCCTTGGCAGATCACTTAAATTTTCAGTGACTCAGTTTCCTCATTTGTAAATTGGAGATCATGATTGCTGTATTTACTGAGTTGGGTTTTTGTGAGGAGTAAACGTGTTGGTATTAAAACTCTCAGAACAGTGTCTAGTGCAGGGGAGATGCTATTAATTAAAAAAATCAAATCATCTTTTAATTAAAGGCTGAAGCCCAGAACAAATTTAAATGAACAAAAAGTTTAAATTAGCAGCCTAAAGCATAATCACTTGTATTTACCTCAGGCACCTTTTACTTAAAACCTTTCAAACAAGTACCTTTTAGAGCGCAACCCAATGCCACTGAGATTGTGGGTGGGGCAGTGGCGTCTCCTTAGGAAATTCTTCCTCGGATCCAGTCAGAGCTAATTCTGACTGGCAAATTTTTATCTCTAATTAGTACACATTCACCCCAGCATGACATTAGAAACCATGAGTGAAGTTCGCTGCCTTTGTGTTACTAAAATAAGAACTAAAATGCTGTATCAGATGAATTTGGTGACATTTCACATATATCTTTTGGGTCAGGGCTTTTAAAGTGAAGCTCTGCCCTTTTCCTCTTGCATCTCTTTAGAGATGCTCTTGGTTTTCCATTTACCTGAAAATGCACATGAGTCACATAAGCCAACACAGCTCTAAACCTCATTATCTGGCCTTGTTTTATGGTTGAGTTAGAACTGTAAGTTAGCTCTATTTGGTACAAGGTAAGTCTCTCTTCCTTTTTCTTTTTTGGTTAAGAGCATTAAATTCAAGTATCACTGATTAGTGCAATAAAATAGAGATTTTAACAGCTGTGATTTCAGGGAGATGGAAATTCATAATACTGATTTAAAAGTCAAATTCTTTTTCTGATATAACTTATTTGAACGCACACATCTGAAGCTGTAGAAAGTGATTTCAGACTTGTGCAAAATAGTTTCCAGTTGGTGGACAATGACATGATGAGACATCATTTCTTAAATTACAGAAGTACTCTGAAAAATGACTGCTTTTTGCCCTTAAAAGCAGATTTCACTCTGATGGCAATGAATGAGTGGAAATTCACTTTGTTAATATATGGTCTCTGTATGTTTTCAGAAGGGAGGAATATCAATCATAATCAGTTACTTTGATTGCAAAGGTCCCTTTCATCTCTAAGATTCTGAATATCCACACTGTGTAAGGCACTTTACCCAGTGTTGGCTTGTAAATCAAATATTGAAACAGGCTCCAGACTGTCCCCAGGGATCTTCCTCCGTGCAAGAGTGCATACTCCCTCCAGTCACTGGTGTTCACCAGGGAACCCACTGTGCCTTCAAAGACAAACAAGTCTTCTGTTATGAAGTTGCTACTGAAATAAAGATTTCTTGAAATATTCACTGTCAGTCATTTCAATGTTCATGAATCTTGGGAGACCCTCTTTTGCTCTATCTTGTATCCACTTTATTACCAACCATCCAAAAATTAAGAGAGGTCTTAACATCATTCAAACTGTCTAATACAAAGAGTAGCTTGATGGTTATTTTAAGAAACATGAAAAGCACCATGTTTTGTACTCAGTAGATGGTCACTGAAGAGTATTTGAATGAACAAATTAAAGTTTTACGGATTTGAGGAATGTATTTAGGGATAATAAAAGAAAAAATTACTGGAATAGGTTAAAAGTACTATTTGAGATACTAGAGGAGGAGTGTTCACAGTTGATACTTGCCAAGAAAGATATACTTTAAATCAGGTACATTTTAATGAAGATGCTATAATTAATGTACACCAATTCTGCAAAAGTAGATAAAAAGTGCCGAAAATGAAAGTAGGCTGCTTTTGCTTTGTAGATAAATAAAAGGAAGATTTTCATGCTAACATAAAATCTTTGGACTCAATGTATTTGAAAAGAAACATATATCTGTTTTATCTTTAGAGAATATCTTAATTATTCACTCATTTCAAATGGCCATGGTATTTTATTTTCTGGGTTCAAGGTACACTGACCATATTTTAATGTATCTGCTCAATGGAGGACAAAATTCTAGGAATACTTCAAGAACCTTTTCATTTCAACTGATTAGCTATCTGAATGGAAAAAAGAGAAATGTAAAAAACGAAATTCTAGTGTTGTTTTTCTTGGCTTCCATACCAGTGCTGTGTCCAAAATGCTGCTCTGAGGCCATGCTGTGGTCTAAGGGAGAAAACAGGAGCTTGGCAACAGACATAATACCTGAAATTCTGACCCAGACATATTTTAACAGGCCTCGGACATGTTACTTACCCACCCTGGGCCTCCATTTCTGTCTTTGTGAAATGGGTATACTGTTTATACAATGGGGTTATATTATGCACATTGTCTAACATATAGATTTTTTAAACTTTTTATTTTGAAAGAATTTTAGACTTTCAGAAGGTTTACAAAAGTAGTACAGAGAGTTATCATGTAATTGGGTTTTTCACAAGGGCAAATTTTTTCTTACTATGCAATGTAAATTTGGTGTATGCGTTCCTATTTCCAAAAACAAAGTAAAAGCTTCAAATCTTTTCTTCCCTTTGATTTCACTTCCCCAGTAATCAAGTATGTGGGTATATATATATATTTTTATTTCAGCAGACTTGATTTTTTAGAGCAGTTTTAGGTTCACAGCAAAATTGAGGAGAAAATACAGAGTTCCTATATATATCACCTGTTCCCACATATTCACAAGCCTCCCCCACTATTAACATCCCCCACCAGTGTGCTATATTTGTTACAATTGATAAATCTGCATTGACACTTCATTATCAGCCAAAGTCTATAGTTTACATCAGGGTTTGCTCTTGGTGTTGTACATTCTATGAGTTTTCACATGTATCCACCACTATAGTGTCATGCATTATAGTTTCACTGCTCTAAGCATTTTCTATGCCTTACCTATTTATCCCCTCCTCTTCCCTACCCTCTGGCAATCACTGATCTTTTTACCGTTTCTGTTGTTTTTGTCTCTTCACAATAGCTACAATCACATAGTATGAAGCCTTTTCATATTGGCTTCTTTCACTTATTAATATGTATTTAAGTTTCCTCTATTTTTCTTTTTAGCTCTGACTATATTCCACTGTATGGGTATACCATAGTATATTTATCCATTCATCTACTGAAAGACATCTTTGTTCCTCTCTTGTCTTGGCAATTATGAATACAGTGTTAGGGTCCAGGACTCCGGGGTTTCCCAGAGAACAAGACACACGGACACGGAGATGAAAATCCAAGCAAAGTCTTTATTCAGCCAGCAAGCTGGGGTCGACAGCACCTCCCCTGACACGCAGGCCGAGTCCGAGCTGTCGACCCCCAAGCAACTTTAGGTATGGTTATATGGGATTTCTATAGTCATTGCACCGGAGCCTGCACATTACCCCAACCAATGAATTTGAAACATATTCTATACTTTGGCCAATAAAATTGGAACAGGGATACACCAGGTGCCTGACCTTTGCACAAGCATTCCTATGTGACTTATCACGAGTTTTGACCCCAGGGGGGTCATTTACTTCTAGTTATCTAACTTAGGGTAGGGTCCAGGAATGTTAGTCTCACGTAGTTTCTGGCTTCTAGTTATCTAACTTAGGGCAGGGTCCAGGAATGTTAGCCTCACGCAGTTTCTATGAAAACTGGGTGGCTCAGCCTTGTTCCCTGCATTCCTGTACAACAGCTGCTATAAACATCCAGGTGCAAGTGTTTATGAAGGTAAAAAAATTTCAATTCATTTGGATAAATACCAAGGAACATGACTGCTCGAACACATAATACATTTAGTTTTGTAAGAACCTGCCAAACTGTCTTCTAAAGAGGCTGTACCATTTTGAATTTCCACCAGCAATGAATGAGAGTTTCTGTTGTTCCATGTCCTTGCAGCATTTTGTGTTAGATTTTCAACACTCTAATAGGTGTGTAATGGCGTCTTGTTTCAAACATGTTTTGTTGAAGTGCTTGAACTCTTGGGAGGCCAAGAATTAAAATCTCTTTTTCTCTAGGAGGCCCTTGTATTCTAAGTCAGTGGATAAAACTGATAAAGACGAAATCGAAGTTTCACTTTGCTACTCAACAGAGTCACTTGAATACTAGCTTCTCCTGGCCAAGAAACCAGGTCTGCGATGAGTATCAACTGTCTCTACCCACCAAAACTTCAGCCTTGTGTTTTAGAGTTAAACTTAGCTATATAATATCAGATAGACTGGTTACTTTCTATTAAGAACAATGTTATTCAAAGGTGTGTGTGTGTGTATTTTACTCTGTAGGGGCATCAACTTTTACTTAATAAATAATCGTGGAATAATTGTCTATCCGTCTGGAAAAAAGTAAAATTTGTGTCTCCTACATTATACAAAAGTAAATGCCAGATCAACTAAAAATGATGTAAAATGCAAAAGAAATGTAAAAAATAAAAAGACCTTAAAAATTTATGAAATTATGTGTAGAATTCATTATTAAAAAAAAGAATTTTAAATTCAAGATAGGAAAACAAACATCTTTGACTAATAATAATTAAGAACTTTTGTCTGGTGGAGATACAGGAACTGTTGAGGAAATACACTTGTAATTTAAATGACAGGTAAAAGTTTTTTCTGTAAGATACTATGAGCTCCTAGAAATTGATAAGAAAAAGATGAAACTAAATTGAATAATGGGCAAAGGATATGTAAAATAATTCATTGAAGAACAAATACAAATAATCAATAAACATATGTAAAGAGGCTAAATCTTACAGTTACAGGGAAATGGAAAGTAAAATAACAATTTGGGTAGAAAGGCAAGTAGTAGACCTAAGCTCAGGGAATACTTAATCTTTATTAGTATTAGCCTTCAGTGAATACCCTGGTGACAGCAGGAGAGTAGTGGGTGATGTTGATTTGGTTAATGAGAAAGTATTTTCTTAAGAGCATTTACTATACCAGAAACCATAGAGTAAAACAAAAACAAAAACAAACAAAAAAACATGGGCTTTGGAACCACATCATGGATCTGATTTTGAATTATTACTCCTTTTACAAAGAGTGTAACAGACAAGTTAAATTCCTATTTCTTCATTTAAAAATGAGAACATAAATACCTACTTCATGAGGTTATGTAAGTAAGTTTTTAGGTTTTAAGCTCTTAGAGTAGTATAAATGCCTAATGTATTTTTGATATTCTCTTAATGCTAGTTAAAAATTATGAAAATTTATCAACTCTTGGTATGGAATCTATATTGTTTTTTGCAAGACAATTCCAAGGGAAGTACTATACTTCCGGAGTGTGTTGGATTATTTTTTTAAATGTTCTAAAATATTATAAATTTCATCTCAAGCCTATATAGTAGCAATTTCAGTTAAAACTGGGTTAGAGTGAGGATGAAATTGTGAGCAGTTGTATGCCACAATGTAAGGCAACCAAGTGGATAACAGCCTTGGCTGTGTTCAATGCATAGTCTATAGGCTAAGTCCAACAGCCAGAAAGTGATCTTAAAATTTTCATCAAGAATGTGCAGATAGTACAATTTGGGGGAAAAAAAAAACAGCCTGCATAATCTAAGTTTACATGAGGTATCTACTTAATTTTATGTCTTCTTTTCACTGCCCCCCTCTCCCAGCACATTATTAAAAGCTTACAAATATCAAGTTAGAAAGTTCTGTAACTAGTTTTTGATCTCTGTATTAAAGCAAAAAATGTACCACGTCATGTGATGGAAAAACAAAGTTTGATTTGAGAGGGTGATGTGCTTATATACCAATGTTCTTTTCTCTGAATTCTTACTTTGCATAGACTTTCTCTGCCACAAGAGAGTAATCTGTATCTGAAAATCCCTTCTTAGGACATGATATAATAAGTCAAAACCTCAATTACTATTAAAAATATTATGAAAAATCTTAGTGAGTTCCAAAACCAAAACTGTTTGTACTAAAAGCACTATGTTCCATTAAAATGGGAAGAGCTCACAAGAGAAAGTGACACAACCTTGACATTCACATCTGTAGGAAACTACTACTAATCCTGGGGCTGGAGGACATTGGAAAGAGATGTTTTAACCAGAGCCTAGGCCAGTAACCTTAACAGCTGGAACCCAGAGGTGACCTTACTGGAATAGTCACTTCCCTTTCTCTCCTCTTCTCATCTTTCAGTCTTCCCTCAGTGCTTCTCAGAGTATGAAAATACCCAGAAGCCAGTTGTCTAGGAAATCTGGGAAATACTTTGCAGGGATTGACTCCCTGAGATACAGAGCAGAAGGCAACGGACCTGAGAAAAAATAGGTAAATGACTGGCACCATCATGCTACAAATTAACTTCCCAATTGAAACACAGAACATATTAAAGACTTTCTATGAACTGGATGTTTCTTAAAAGATTCCACACATAAGTGACACCAGGCAGTATTTGTTTTTCTCTGTCTGGCTTACTTCACTTAGCATAATGCCTGCAAATTCCAACCATGTCACAAACAGCAGGATTTCCTTTTTTCTTATGGCTGAATAATATTTCACTGTTTGTGTGTTTATATATATCACATCTTCATTATCCATTCTTTTGCTGATGGACACTTAGGTTGCTTCCATATCTTGGCTATTGTGAATGATGCTGCAGTGAACATGGGAGTACAGGTATCTCTTCAATATCCTGTTTGCATTTGCTTTCAATATATATCCAGAAATGGGATTGCTGGATCATATGGTCAGGTGGTGGAAATAGGGAGAGGTTGGTAAAGGGTACAAACTTTCAGCTATCAGATGACTAAGGTCTAAGAAACTAATCTAAAACATGGTGACTATAATTAAAACCTGTATTGTACAATTGAAATTTACTAAAAGAGTAGAACTTAAATGTTCTCCCATGAAAAAAAGATAAATATGTGAAGTGATAGATGTGTTAGTTAACTAGATAGGGGGATCATTTCACAATACCCAGGCATATTAAGTCACCGGAATGTACACAATGTAATTGAGTCAATTATACCTCAATAATCTGAAAATATACAAAATAGTTTTTATAAAAGCAAAAAAACAAAAACAAAAACAAAAAACCTTACTAAGCTGAAGTTGGAGTATTCAATAAGGGAATCTGGGAAATATTTCATAGAGCAGAATTATCAAAGCCCACTTGAGTGTTTTTCTGGATTTTTGCATTACTTATTGAGTTAATTACTGTACCCCTACCAATTTGTCAAATTTTCAATAAAGATTTAGACACTATTGTGTAATACAGAAAAAGGATCAGAGAGATAAGTAATTTTTCAAAAATTATTTAATTAAGCAACAGAACTGAGATTTGAACCAAGCTCTGCCAGACTCTCGTACTGTTTCCATTGCACCATGATATAAAAACAAATTAGAGCTAAAAAAGGAAATACGCTAATTAACATAAATATGTATATTGAGCATTTGAGCTATATCACCTAAAAATTATAATTTACTTAATCTAAACTAGACAAATCAATATAAATTTATGATAATTTGGTCTTAAGTTCATATTTTTTTACTAAATCAGTATTTCTTTACATGTTCTCTGAATTATTTGGGGAACTTGTTATAAATTTAAATTTCAGGGCCTTACTCCAGATATCCTCAATATAATTATCTGGAAGCAATGCCTGGGAATTAGCATTTAAAATAAACTCCATCATGGATTCTGAGGCACATTGAAGCTTGACAATACCTATACTAACTCTGTATTTGGTCATACTATCTCTCTTACCAAAAGCTATTTTTAAATTATTTTCTTTAAAAAAGGGAAGAAAACAAAACAATCAAAAAAGACAAGAAATAACAAGTGTTGGCGGGAACCCTCTTGCACTGTTGGTGGGGATGATATAAATCTGTGCAGCCACTGTTCCTCAGAAAACTAAAAATAGTACAACCAGATAATCCAGCAATACCTCTTCTGGGTATTTATCCAAAGAAAAAAAAACACTAACTTGAAAAGATGTATGCACCGTCATTGTTCATTGCAGCATTACTTACAATAGCCAAAATATGTAAGCAACCTAAAAGTCCATCAAGGTATGAATGGGTAAAGAAGTTGTGGTATTATGTACAATAAAGAAATACATACAATGGAATTATATATGATAAAGAAATACATATGATAGATTATTATTCAATCATAAAAAGGATGAAATGTTGCCATTTGTGACAACATGGATGGACCTCAAAGGCTCTATGTTAAGTGAAGTAAATCAGACAAAGACAATACCATATGGCTTCTCATATGTGGAATCTAAAAAGAAAAATGTAAGAAACAAGCTCATAGATACTAATGACAGACAGACTAGTGGGAAGTGGGAAGGGATGGGAAATATTGGTGAAGTGGGTCAAATGATCAAATAAATAAATAAATATAGTGCATTACTGAGCAACAACAAAAAATCAAAACATACTGACCAAAGGGGAGTAAAAATCCTCAGAAAAACAAAAGCCAAACAACCTATTATCTTCTATCTTATATATATATATATATATATATATAGAACCTTAATTCAAAGATGATAAAGTCTATTCATGTTGGTAGTATATTTGAAGAATAATATTTGATATATAATTTAGACATCTTGCTTCTGAAAAATTTGGCCAAGTTTCAGATATCCCAGGCTAGTTAGAAACTTGAAAATTCAATCATCCAATTATGTCATAAAAAAGAAACTCCAAGGTACAACATTTTAATGAACAATTTAAACTCTTCCTTAAACTACCAACTGATTAATTATTTCATAGGATTATTGTTACTATCCATAGCAATGGATGCCTAGTTCTATTCACATTAAAATTGTTATCTAAGTCAAATTTGCTCTTATTTAAACCTAATTCATAAATTTAATATAAATTTAATGTAAAATCAGGACTGTAATTGTCTTGAAATACATATATTTCATTTTATCCTTCTCATGTTGCTTTTGTCAGTCTCCTGATATCTGAGAAAATGTCAACCAGGTAACAAACTGGTTTTATAATATGGAGTCATATAAGATTTATGATGGATCTTGGGTAATTAATATGCAATATACATATTTAATCTAAATCACAAAGTATGCATTCATTCAATCATTCAATAAACATTTATTGAACATCTACAATGTGCACTAGGCTCTTGGGATACATCAGTGAGCAAATAAAAATTGCTGCCCTAATGGAGCTTGCATTCTAGTGGGTGGAGACAATAAGCATAATAAAGAACTAAGTTATATGGTATGTTAGAAAGTAACAAGTGCTATTGGATAAAAGAAGTAGGGCAGAATAAAGGTGGGTCACACTTATTGAATAGAGTAGTCAGTATAGGCCTTATTTGGACAGAGCCTCAAAGAAATTGAAGAAGTTATTTTAGTTTTGTAAGTATAACCATACGTAATAAAATATAACCTCTACTTCCGTTGAATGCTCTCTTGCACATGAATTTTTCTAAGATGAGGTAACTATCCTGTATTATTTATGTGTTTTCTCCTTTCTTAGACTCTCACCTCCTTGAGGAAAAGAAATGAATCTCATTCATCTTTCTTTTCCAAGCCCTTAGCACTGTGCTTGGTACAGTATTTGGAGAATTTGAATTGAATTGTTTAATAAGATAGGTTTAGAAACTGAAACAGTTTATGAGAGTTCTGGCAATTGGGTTTTAACTACTGGAATGAAAACAAATCACTGCCATCTTTCTTCTCTTGTTTCCTTACCACTCTATATAAACCATGACCTGGGAATTCCCAACTTTACTGTTTTCCTGAAGTGGAGAAACATTGTCAGTTGTGGAGTCCCAGTATGCATGGAGGGAACTGGAACAAATCCTAATTTTGTTCATCTTAAATAACAGCAGTTAAAATATATTTTAACACATGCAAACTGCAAAAGTGAATATGAAATAGTCAAGTAATAAAAACCCAGATCTTCAGCCAACCTTTTAACAGTATAAGTTAGACTCCCTGATTTTGGTAATAAGCATAATTCCTGGGTGTTTGGGCAGTTACCATACTCTCCCAATGTAGGTAGGTCCCTTGTAACTTCATCACAGCTGAGAGAGGGAAAGAATATTTCTAGGTAATAGTCATAACTAACTATTTCAGGAAAGGAAATCAAAACCTTTGCTTTGGGTTTGATATAGTGAACCAGGTAATCAGAAGAAACCGGTAATCAGAGAGATGCAAAGAAATTACCATCCCAACAAGAGGCATGACAAAGAGAAGATTGGCAAAGTACAGCAGAACAATAAAAAATAAAACTATGTCTATGGATTTGTATCCTGACCCACATTTGCATTTATGTCTATCTGCAGCACATACAGACATAAATCTCTGTTCTGACCCTGGTCTCAAAGGATTCCTCAGCACCCTTATGATACAGGATAAGCAATTAATATACCAGAACTACCCTTCATTTTCTGTGCTTTGTTGTTGGCTATATATACTCAAAAGCAAGTTAATAAAATAAATTGCATAAAGGTCATGTCTGCTGTAGCAATTCTTAACTAATGGTCATTCTCATCTAATTTTTTGTTTGTTTTTATGGTAACCTGAGTTAAAGAATTTCAGATGAAATAAAGATAAATAAATATTGTCTCTGGCGGGAACCAGCTGAACATGGCAATGCCTCTATGAGTTGTCTTGTTGTTGATGTAAGTATGAAGTATTGTGTAAGTGTTGATTAAAAAGAAGGAGTAAATTCGCTCAATTTAGGTTTTCAGCACAATAGCAACAGCAATCAAACCCCAGAAATCCTTTTTCTAAGGGCAGATTATTACAACTCTCTTTCTTGGCATAAATATAGGCTTTAGTCTGAGTAGTCTCAAAAGCTGGTAAGCTCTTACTAACGTTTTGTACTTAGTTTCCATCTGTGAGAGGCTAAAGGAGACTAAAATTAGAAAGGTGCTACAAAAGTTGCTGGGCACTTAGGGGCAAGTGCTGCATGGTGTCAGTGGCAGCCAGTTTGATCTGGATGTGTCTGACACCTTTAATGTGTTTGACACAGCAGCTATTGATGTGTACTATGCGTTTTTTGAGACATTTATAGGAAATGCTTTGTAAATTATCTACATTAAGAGTTTCAGTCTTTGCTCACCAATCAGGAGCAGCCACTGAAATGACGAAGCTTCCCCAGGGCCATCAGAACTCTATGAGTCCCAGCAGAGCCCAGGGAGAAGGAATTTTCCTGCTTGGACTGGAGCAAATTTATGGAAATGAATAACAACCAATGAACAGCCTAAATTTATGTTATCTACTGGTTTTTCCCAAGAGAATACAAATAAACAGAAAATTCAAATAGCAAGGGCCAACTTTTATTTCTAGTCTTTACCTTAAAAAATAAAAAAAATGTACCTGAATGTAACTCATGAAACCATAAAACTCTTAGAAAAAAATATAGGCAAAAATCTCTTGGACATAAACATGAGCAACTTCTTCATGAACATATCTCCCTGGGCAAGAGAAACAAAAGCAAAAATGAACAAGTGGGATTATATCAAACTAAAAAGCTTCTATACAGCAAAGGACACCATCAGTAGAACAAAAAGACATCATACAGTATGGGAGAATATATCCATAAATGACATATATGATAAGGGGTTGACATCCAAATTATATAAAGAGCTCATGCACCTTAACAAAAAAAAAAAAGCAAATAAGCCAATTAAAAAATGGGCAGATGAGCTGAAGAGACACTTCTCCAAAGAAGAAATTCAGATGGCCAACAGGCACATGAAAAGATGCTCCACATCACTAATCATCAGAGAAATGCAAATTAAGACCACAATGAGATATCACCTCAAACCAATTAGGGTGGCCAACATCCAAAAGACAAACAAAAATAAATGCTGGCGAGGATATGGAGAAAGGAGAACCCCTCTACACTGCTGGTGGGAATGTAAACTAGTTCAACCATTGTGGAAAGCAGTATGGAGGTTCCTCAAAAAGCTCAAAACAGAAATACCATTTGACCCAGGAATTCCACTCCTAGGAATTTACCCTAAGAATGCAGGAGCCCAGTTTGAAAAAGACACATGCACCCCTATGTTTATCGCAGCACTATTTACAATAGCCAAGAAATGGAGGCAACCTAGGTGTCCATCAGTAGATGAATGGTTAAAGAAGATGTGGTACATATACACAATGGAATATTATTCAGCCATAAGAAAACAAATCCTACCATTTGCAACAACATGGATGGAGATAGAAGGTATTATGCTCAGTGAAATAAGCCAGGCAGAGAAAGACAAGTATCAAGTGATTTCACTCATCTGTGGAGCATAAGAACAAAGAAAAAACTAAAGAAACAAAACAGCAACAGACTCACAGAACCCAAAAATGGACTAACAGTTACCAAAGGGAAAGGGACTGGGGAGGATGTGTGGGAAGGGAGGGATAAGGGGGAAAAAGGGGCATTATGATTATCACACATAATGTAGGGGGGGGCATGGGAAAGGCAGTATATACAGAGAAGACAAGTAATGATTCTATAGCATCTTACTACGCTGATGGACACTGACTGTAAAGGGGTATGTGGTGGGGACTTGATAATAGGGGGAGTCTAGTAACCATAATGTTGTTCAAGTAATTGTACATTAACGATACCAAAATTTTAAAAAAGTATAAAGTTACAGAGTTTCATTTTAGCCTTGTCAAAAAAATGAGTACTTCTTAATTAAAAGAAGAATAAAAGAAATAGGTACCACCAGCCTGGAACCATTCCATATCTTTTTCTCTCTCTGTGAATAAACAAGAAAGGAATAAACATCCTCATATTATTGCTTAGTGCACAGGTAAATATACCTTTGAACCCAATTCTGCTTCTGTTCTCCCAGTCTTTGCAGTGACTTTGTAAATGATTTTTTTGCTACTCTTCTTAGCAGCTAAAATAAATTTACAGAACAATCTTTTGACCCTAGTTGATGGTTTTAAATGTGCTTGAATTTCTGGAAAATTTGTGCTATATAAAATTTATGCTATCAGGTAGTTCTGTGATAAAATATTATTCTGAGTATACTCTTTTTGGGAATCCTACTGACGACAAACATGTTTTAGGAAAAATAAACTTGTGTTAAGATACTATTCTTCACATGTTACTGAATTGGTAAATGTTTATTGATATCTTTTGTGACCTGGGCATATTGTTGTATACAACAGTGCATTCAAAGAATTATATATGATATTATATTTCTGGTCAAACTGTATTTGTGGTAATTAATAACATGGGTTCTGGAATCATGTGGATCTGGTTTTTAATTCAGGTTTCATCATTTACTAGCTGAGTGTCCTTGAGAAGGAACGTTTAAGGTATTTAAACCTCAGTCTGGTCATCTGTAAAGTGAGAATAAAAAGGGTCCTTGTCTGATAGGGCTATTGGGAGGCTTAATGAGATAACATGTGGCATAAAAATACCAACATATTTTATTTTCCTTATTATATAGAAATCCACAGGAATAGGACAGTTACTGTCTTATTTCCTTCCTTTCTTCCTCTCCCTTCTCTCTTCCTCTTCCTCTCCAAGATAGCCTGAACCAAATTCCTGTATTTCTGTGGAGAGGGTGGGACCGGATGTGAAGATAATTTCCTTTCATGGTGGTGAGGCTCAGGACAAGCTATCCCCTAATAAGCACCTTGGCCCTACTGAATATTTTAAGCTGAAGGAGTTTGAGAAAATGACAGAAGGTCCCTCTGACCTCCTCCTGTACATTTGCCTGACACTAGTTGTTAAGACCCTCATGGAAAAGGTGCCATTTCTAAACCTGGAGGCAAGAAACACCCTTATCTCCAAGGACAGAAGGATGCCAAGAATCCAAGCAAACAGGCATTAGTAAATTTCCCCCTGTACTCGGATTACCCCCTTAACCTATCGTACTCCTCCACAAGCTGCATTCTTATCAAACCCAGCGTGCAGTACTCAGGTCTGACTGTTTCTTTGGGTCTTCATTTCCCTAGGAAGGCTCCCATATCAGGTAATATTTTATTAAGTAAATTTGTGTGCTTTTCATCTGCAAATCTGTCTTTGTCAGTTTAATTTTCAGTCCCAGCCAGGGGCCCTAAATGGGTTGAGGAAAACTTTTTTGGCTTTTTTTGTATGTGTGTAAACTTAAGCTAATCATGGGATTCATACTAGAGGAAGAGAAAGCAAAAGTAGCAGGAAGGAGGAGATAGAATTTTTTCCAGGATGGGAAGGGCCCAGAGGAGCAGGAATCTGAGCCCAGACCCATGGCCGTGGTCATGGCAGGAGGTGGTATGACCCTGGCAGCACTTCCAGAGTGCTCCCTGTATGCTGGACCCAGGCACCCAGACTCCCAACTCTGAACATCCCCACAAGCAGGCTTGGTAGTGAAATGCTAGGACTGCTTGTTTTCAGAAGACCAAAAGGTTTGAGCAATTTTATGAGAGTTTATAAGAGCAACAGTGAAAGTGAACCAAAGAACAAAGAACAAAGAACTTTCTGGAAATCACATAAATGTAACAGATTTGGGGGTAATTCCCACAAGGATGAAGTGACCCTCAGTAATGACAGGTACTGAATTTCCTAGTCAGTTTGTCAGGATTTGATTTGGTGTGTAATTTAATTTGATTTAAAGACAGTAAAGATATATAACATTAATTATATGAGGTTTAGGAATTTAGAATCTCCAACATGGTACCTGACAAATGGTGAGCTCTTAATAAATGATCCCTATTATTATGGTATCTTTAATTTTTGTAGAAAACATTTTTATCACTTTATCCTTCTAATGTATTAGTTGTTCAGAGAGCTTGTTAGGCTTAATGGGCTACATCAACCATCAATACCTGAGTAGTACATGTAGTTTGATATATTGCAGACTGGACATAACATACAGGTTGTAGCACAGCAAGAATATAAAAAATATCTTACTCAATTTAAATAGGATATTTAAGTACATTAAGATGTGGAATGGAAATTGTCAAATATCTGGAACTATCACCCCATTGTCAGCTAAGATTCTATAAGATAAATTTTAGCCAAAATAAGCAGGCGAAGAGAGGCAACAAAGGGCCAGGTAGTTTATTTGAGTGCAACTCCTGGGTGATGTTCTGCGGTCTGGGTATTACAGGCCAGGGAAGTCACACCCGGTCAGGGAGGTGGGAGCTTATAAGGGATTAGGAGGGGGAGGAGTGGGCAAGCTATCCTAGAGGGCATGTAGAGGTATTATTGGCTAAAGGTGACATAATAGACAATTAGAAACTTTTTTTCCTTCCAAGAGGGAGGAGGCTGACATCCGGATCTTAGTTGGCACATCAGGATGGAATTCAGGGAGAGCTGTCCCCTTTCCATATAAGGCACGGACCTTGGAGTCTGGTCTGTTCTCCCCCTATGGCATCTCTCTGTTCTGTTTGCATGTCCTTGTTTTTCCTTCCTCCAGCCTAACAAATTCCAGTTCATGTGCTGATATTAATGAGTCAGAACTCTTCTGAAGATTCCAGGGCAAGGGAGTTAAGAGATCTGTGTTTCTCCAGTCTCCCTGACTGTATAATTGAGCTTTGTAGCCTCATGCTAGAATGGAAGTGATTATCTGGGGCGGGAAGGATAGAATACATCAGCAGGGGTTCTAACAGGGGTTGAAGTGTACTGCAGCTGCAGAAAAGCTCACTTAACTTGCACATGTTTGCATTTGCTTCTGACAAGCTCGTCCTTCCTGAGGATTGTATTGTCAGCATTCATCTCTCGCCCTCCTGGATGGAAGGGTACTGGGACAGGTATCCAAGAAACAGAAACACAAAAGTGAAATTAAGTGCCTTTGGCACTGACGACATGGAATCACCAACAGTTAAAACATAAGAATTCTCAAGAAGAAAAATTTAAGAACTCCATTCCCATTACTGTTCAAATTACTGTCTTTGAACACTTGTCTCTATTGGACCTCACTGCAATTCCAGAAATGTCATTAGTAAGTGTTCTGGAATGAACATTCCACAAGCTTTGTGTTAAACTAAAATCTCTTATTCTGTAGAATCACAGCATAATTTTTACATCATGGGCAAATCTGAACTGAACAAAGATATGAGAAAACAGAGGCACAGAGAAGTAAGTAACTTGCCCAAGGTCATTCATTGGTTAAACACTGCCAAGGCCAGTTGGTGTCCAGGGCACCGCATGCACCCAATGTGCTACACGTTTGTCTGTTACTCATATTTCTCTTTTCTGAGCTGCTTATTTGTGCCCTTTGCCCATTACCTTATATCCACACATCCTCAGAAATATATAAAGTTCTTGGAATATTAAACTTTTGCCATACATTTGTTGCAAACATTTTCTCCATTTTGTTCTTTATCTTTTACATTGTTAATGTGTTTTGAGGGCTTAAAAAATATTTGTTATTTAAAAATGCTTAAAATCAACATCTGTCAGTCTTTTGACACATTTTTAACTATCAGATTATAAAAATATTTACTTTTTCTAAGTTTCCTTCCTTCCTTCCTTTTTTCTTTTTTTCAACTTTTAGAAGTCCAAGCCCCTGAGTACCTTAGTCTATCTATTGCATATCTCACACTGAAGAAAATATTGTCAATTTTTGCTTTCCATTGTTAAGAAAAAAATCATTAACTATTCATGATGTTAAAGAACATTCAGACTCACTTTATTCAGGGCAACTATTGCAATAGGTGTAGAGACCACTGCAACGGAATTTTCAGAGGGGAGAGAGATTGGGTTCAATTCCAGAAACAAGAAAAGTGGGAACTGTATAGCCAAGCAGCAGGGTGGGATCACTGAGACAATTGCTAAGAGGAAACATCAGGGGTCAGTGGGTATTCTGGGTAAAGGACCTCATAGGATTCCTGCTGATGGAAGGCTAGGGTGATCAGCCATCACTTGGGGGATAAGGAAGGATGAGGAGGCCAATCAGAATCGAGAGTGGGAGATTTTTGGCTTAACTGACCGCCCTGGAAACCCATAACACCTTTGTTCTGGGGAAAACGCGCTCTCTCTGGCACCTGACCACTGCGTTGGCAAGGTGTGAGATTGAGCTCAGGCTAGCTCAAATAAAGGCTCTTTGCTTTTGCATCCATGTTGGCTCCTTGGTGGTCTCCTTGGGATTCGCGACTTCAGGCACAACAAATGTTAATGTACCTTATAACCTAGAACTAATACCATATTGCTGGAATGAATCCCACATTGACAGGATATATATATATATATATATTTTAATACAGTGTGAGACTTAGGGTTTACTTTAAAGTGAGAAATTTCCCATAGATCCTTTTAGCATGTAACAAATCATAAGCCTATCAAAATGGTTTCAGGCAACAAAGTGATTCAAATAACTGATTAGATACCTACAGTCAATTTTTGATCAATTAGAAGTAAAAGGAAAGACAGGAATTCTGAATTTATAAGTGAAAATGAAAATCTGATTTATAAAAATCTGAGCTACATATATTTTCTATGTATTGAATAACTTTGAATGTAACTCTGGAGGCTGATTCTCTAAGGTAAGCACTTTGATGGGCATTCAAAACAAAGCACCAGAAATTTCAAATGGCTGAGCTTGCTTAATCTTCAACCTGTAAAACAACAAACACAGTGGAACGTGCTTTATTCCAGCAAGAATCATATTTTATAAAGAAGATGAAAACAACATATAATATTGTCTTAGAGAAATGAAAATATGGCCACCTTCTAAACCTCTTAACTGTTGCTTTCAGTTTAAATCAGAGAGTCATCCTAGTCATCCTGTCAGGTAAACTGCCAGTCACCTTGGCATAATAAAAGTTGAATTAACCAGCACTTTCCAAGGCACCTTATGAGGTGGTCTTTTTCTGATGCCCCATTCAAATTCTAGGTGTAGTTTAGTTATCTAAATTAGACTAGTTACAATAAAGGTCAGATTATTCAGTGGCTTAGTCTGTTCAGGCTGCTATAACAAAATACCATAGGTGGTTTATAAAGAACATAAATTTATTCTGTTTTGGAGGCTGGAAGTCTGAGAGATCAGGGTGCCCACATGGGCATGTTCTATGATTGGTAAGAGCTTTTCCTGCCCACAGACAGCTCTCTTCCCTGTAATCTCACACAGAGGAGGGGACTAGCGTGATCTCTGGGACCATTTTTTTAAAGAACAGTAATCTCCATCTCCTAGTCTCCTCCCAAAGGCTCCACCTTCTGATACTATCACGTTGAGGATTAGAATGTCAACATATGAATTTGTGGGACATAAACATTCAGACCATCGCACTCAATTGCAGTAGGTGGCCAGATGGCTGTTGTTTTCTTTTTGGGGGGGAAGGACTGAGAAGGTGAGGGAATGGATTAGGTTAAAGAATACTTAGAGCTCTAGTTCTCAGGGAAATTGACAATTTCCAGAGAAATGGATATATTTATGGATTTTTGGAATAACAGCTGTTCTTTCATTTGTTTCTAACTCCTGGAGATAAAATCAATAAAAAGTAAAATGAAAGCTGGAAGAGTTACTTTAGTTATCCTAGTTTACTAAAAGTTTTGGTAAGCAGTGTCCCTATGCCAAAGAACAGATCTTTTACAGTATTTTGATTGATGGACATGCATTTACTGAGGTTGGTGGTAAAGAGCTAACAACATTTAAAGTAAATTTATTTCAGTTATAAAAATGAGGTCTGCGTGATTCCCTCATAGCATGATGGGAAGATGGTATCATGATCTCCTTGTATGATGGGACTGTTACCGAAAATATGGGAAAACCTGGACTGGATCACTGATGGAAGAACCAAGTCGAACGCGGAGGACTTGGAGTGTTGAGGTTTTATTCTTACACCTGCGGGCTCAGAGGGGGGTAATCTCCCAAGGTCTGAGCCCTAAACAAAGGCAAAGGGAGAAATATATATCTTTCTGCTTCTGTATCTGCAACATTCTTAAGTGCACAGCAAGCGAGCAAGCAAAGAGGAGTGAGTTTAGGGAATAAGTGCCTGGCAGAGCTGGAAGTTAAGGGAGTGTGTGGGTAAAATTTAAACACTTCCAGAATAACTCGCCTGGCTTTAGTATATCTGCATATCAATAGGCGCTCAGAGGTGGAAAGAAGTATGGCTTTAGTGCATTTGCATCTTTCCTCAGGGGTAGAGATGTTCATCTCCATATCAATGGGTGATAACCTGGGCAACAGAGGGCTTGTCTGTACCTGAGAGGTGAGGGGGAGGGCCCGTGTTACTGCTGCTTGAGCAGGAGGAGAAAGACGACTTGGGACTGCAGTTTGTGAGCAATAAATGGGTTTTAAATTTATTTCTCCCTTTGACTGATTTTGGTTTTAGGGGTATTTTGCCCTGGGATTTCCTTTCTCTGGACTGACAGAGTGTTTTGTTGTTTTTGTTAAGAAGAGAGGCAGAAGGGAGCCACCTGGACTAGACTACCTGGTCCTTGTAAATTTTTCCCTATTAGTACCTGTACAACTTTAGTGGATGGAATGCAAAAATAATCTGAAAAAGTCAGGAAAGTGAAAGGAGTAGAATTATAATTTTTCATATTATTATAATAACAAGGAAAACTTTAAAATACATGAAATTATTTTAGAATTCAATTGTTGAAATTGTTATGGGCTGAACTGTATCCCCCTGAAATTCATATGTCGAAGTCCTCATCTCCAGTAACTCAGAATGTGACTGTATTTGGAGACAGGGAGTTGGAAGACAGAGGGGCCAAGTACACCATCATGATCATCAACATAAACCTGACGAGGCCCAAGGCAACAGTGGCCCAGGTCAGGTTTCCAGGACCCCATATTATTATATTATTGTATCCAAGCAGACTTTTCTCAGTGGTCAGAGGAGGCTGAAGATGTAGTCCTTGGTCGAAGGAAGACAAACCTTAGGAAGAACTACAGGAGGCTCAGTGTGTCAGCAGCTTGGTGGCTTGCATATGTCAGCTCAAACTGCAGGGTTCACTTTGATGGAGTTCAGGGCAGACTACCTCAAAGTATGGCACCTTGGCATATTGAACATTTTGAGCTTAAGGAGTTTGAGAAAATAACAGAAACAGGATGGTTTCTCTGACTTTCCCCACACCTTTCTCCTCAAGAACAGGTCACAAAACCCTTGTGTGGGATATGAAGGGTCCCCACCAGTAAGATGGCAAACTTCCGGCTTCTTTTCGGGGTCCTCGGTTCCCGCCGGCACCACCTGAAGCCCAATCACCTCTCGCCCCCCTCCCAATCCCAGCACCTAGCCAACAGCCACCAGCCCCATAGAAGTAACACCACAATCACCCTATGCCCCTTCCTATATAACCCAGCACCTTTCCCTAATAAAGCGGAACTCTCCGGTGAATTGCTGTTGTGGGTCTCTCCTTTCCTTTCATTGGTGCCGAAACCCGGGAGACGGGACACCCCAACTGGGCCCCGTCTTCCCCCGACACCAGCAGCAGCTTGCCCTCATCCTCTTTTTCCGGCGCTGGCTCATCACACTCACCACTCCTCTCTGGCCTTTAGGTAAGTTTCCCCACCCCCCCCCCGGGGTGGGCCACTCTTCCCCGAGCTATCGCAGTGCCATTGACCGTGATCGTCCGGCAAGGCCCTGATGCTCGGGGACGAGGAGGGAATGCTCCCCACCTCAGGCCTTCACGGCTGCGGCGGACCCTCAGGCCCCTCCTCCAAAAGCCATAAACCCCCGCCTCAGCTGAAACTTTTTAAGCAAAATCTCCCCGGGGTGGGCCACTCTTCTCCGAGCTATCGCAGTGCCATTGACCGTGATTGTCCGGCAAGGCCCTGACGCTCGGGGACGAGGAGGGAACGCTCCCCGCCTCAGGCCTTCACGGCTGTGGCGGACCCTCAGGCCCCTCCCCCGACAGCCATAAATCCCCGCCTCAGGCCTTCACGGCTGCAGCGGACCCTCAGGCCCCTCCTCCAAAAGCCATAAACCCCCACCTCAGGCCTTCACAGCTGCAGCAGACTCTCAGCCCCCCCCCCCTCCAACAGCCATAAACGAGGTGACTCCTTTGCGGATGAGAACGCTCCCTTTCCCGCCCCCTCCTCCTTCTGTTCCATCCGCCGAAACCTGTTCGGTCTGCCAAAAACGCCTAGCGCTAGGTACCTCGTGACTCCGGCACTCTGCCTTCTTAGGGAAGTCTGGGTGATGACCCACACTTCCCAAGAAATTCCAACTCATATACGAGTTTCCGCAGACCACCAAGGATCATCGGGGACACCCTTTGTCTCCTTGTGGTCTGCCTCCAGTCCGAGGATCTCCGTTTGTCTTCCCCTGTTTGTCTCCTTCTCTGTCCTTTAGCCATGGGAGCCTCCTCATTCCTCCCTGAAAGTTCACCTCTTGAATGCCTGCTTAAGCATCTGGCTACCCTCTCCCTGACGCCTGATATAAAACCAAAACTTCTCCGTAAATATTGCTCCCAAGATTGGCCGACATACCCCGTAGACAATAACAACCAATGGCCCGCAGGGGGAACTCTTGATCCTAACATCACTCGCAATCTCTTTAACTACTGCCAGCGCCTGAAAAAATTGAAGGAGATTCCCTATATCTAAGCTTTTCACCTCCTAGCTCAAAATCCCAGCCTCTGCACCACCTGCTCCCCACCCCAAGTTCTCCTAGCCTGCAAGCCATCTCCCTCCCCTCCACACACTCCCAGACCCTCTTCAATTACCTTTGACCCGGCCGACGAGCCTCCGCCATAAGACTTCCCCCTTCGGCCCCTCCCCCTCCTACAACCCCTCCTCCCTCCCCCGCCGCTGCCGCCTCTTTCCCCATGGCAGAAGCCTCCCGTCCTCTCCCTTCCCCTTCTTCTCCTACAACAGCCCCTCCCCCTTCCTCTACCGCCGCCACCGCTGCCGCTTTCCCTGGGGCAGAAGCTTCCCATCCTCTCCCTTCCCCTTCTCCTCCTACAACAGCCCCTCCCCCTTCCTCTATCGCCGCCGCCACCTCCACCCCCGCAGAAGCCTTCCATCCTCTCCCTTCCCCCTCCTCCACCATCTCCTCCTGCACCTCACCACCTCCTCCTCCGTCTCCCTCACCTTCCCCCCTCCCGCAAATCGAGCCTGAGCCTTTCAGCCCCCCTCTAACTAAGTTCCAAGAGCCTCGTCCGTCTTTGCCCCCTCAGATTCGGTCCCGAGGGCCTCCCAAAATTATCGCGGCTTTGCCCCCATCACCTGTTTCCCCCGCACAGACTGAGCCAGAACCCTTCAGTCTCCCTCAGACTCGGTCCCGAGGGCCTCCCAAAATTATCGCCCCGCTCCAGGAAGTAGCAGGATCCGAAGGCATCGTGCGCGTTCACATCCCTTTCTCTTTAGGAGATTTAGCCCAACTAGAGAAATGCCTAGGTTCCTTTTCCACTGATCCCACGACCTACATCAGGGAGTTTCAATGGACCCTCCAGTCTTACAGCCTCACGCATCATGACATTTTCATGCTCCTGGCCAATACTCTCCTCCCTGAGGAGCATAGACGAGCTTGGGACTTTGCCCAAACGCATGCTACCGAAACCCACAGGACTGACCCCACCTGTCCCCCTGGTCCCACTGCTGTCGCCGAACAAGACCCACACTGGGATTACAACACTGCCGTGGGTCTCCACTCTCGAGATATTTTTGCCTCCTGCTTAATAGCAGGTCTAAAAAAGGCAGCTCGTAAAGTAGTCAATTTTCAAAAGCTCCAAGACATAATTCAAAAGAGAGACGAAACCCCCTCCGAGTTCGTAGATAGACTCACTCAAGCCCTATTACAGTATACCAGCCTGGACCCAGAAACACCTGAAGGAAGAAAGGTCCTTATGACATACTTCCTAGCTCAAAGCTACCCCGACATTAAAGCTAAACTCAAAAAGTTAGAACAGGGCCCCGCTACCCCACAGACTGAGATCCTAACAGTGGCCTTTAAAGTCTTCCATAACCGGGAGGAGGAGAAAGAACGCTGTAAACAAAAGCTGATCAGGCCAATTTCCAGATGTTGGCCCAGCTGATAAAACCACAACCTGGGCGCCCCTCTACAGACAAGCCCCCCCCAGGAGCTTGTTTCAAGTGCGGAAAAGAGGGACATTGGTCAAGGGCGTGCCCCTCCCCCAGATCTCCTACCACCCCATGCCCCAGATGCCACAAAAAGGGCCACTGGGGGTCTGATTGCCCAACCACCCGAAGGGGAGGCTGGACGAACAACCCCCATCCTAAGCCCACCATAGAGGGGCTGGCAGAAGAAGATTGATGGGGCCCGGGGGCTTCTTGCCCGACCATTTCCATCACCAAACAGGAGCCCAGGGTTACTTTAACAGTAGACGGTCGCCCCATCTCCTTCCTCCTAGATACAGGAGCCACCTTCTCAGTCTTGCGAGAATACCGGGGCCCTACCACGCCAGCCATTACTCCTATAGTCGGGGTAGGAGGTAAACAGATTTTCCCATTAAACCCCCCCCCCCTTTTATGCACAATCCTAGACAGTCCCATACCTTTCTCCCACTCCTTCCTAGTTATGCCCCAGTGTCCCATCCCTTTACTAGGACGGGACATCCTTTCCCTCCTCCACATTTCCATAACTATATCCAATCCCACAGCCCCCAGTACTCCCTTTCTGATGGCCCTCATAGCTGACAACCCCCCTCTACCCAATGAAAGCTCCGGTTCTGCCCTTATACACCCTGTAAATCCCAAAGTTTGGGACATTACAAGCCCCTCCGTAGCCCTATGTCCCCCTGCCTCTATCAAATTACGTGACCCCTCTCAGTATATCTGTCAGGCCCAATACCCCCTAACCACTTCAGCCCTCATAGGCCTCCAACCCATCATTCAAGATCTCTTAAACAAAAACTACCTCAGACCCACTCACTCCCCATTTAATACCCCCATATTAGCTGTTAAAAAAAACAACGGATCTTTCCGCCTTGTCCAAGACCTTCGCCTCATCAACATAGCCGTTGTCCCTATCCATCCCTTAGTTCCAAATCCATACACCCTTTTATCGCAGATCCCTGCTTCCGCATCCCACTTCTCAGTCCTAGATCTCAAGGATGCATTTTTTTCTATCCCTCTAGACCCCTCCTCCCAAGATTTTTTTGCCTTCACCTGGACGGACCCATACACCAGACATTCTGTACAACTTACTTGGACAGTTTTACCACAAGGCTTCCGAGATAGTCCCCATATTTTTGGACAAGTCTTAGCTCAAGACCTCAAACAGTTTCACCATGATCACCCCGAGTCCACTTTATTACAATACGTAGATGATCTTCTGCTCTGCAGTCCCTCGTGGGAACAGTCTCAACTTGACACTGCGTCTCTACTTAACCTTCTAGCTTCCAGAGGTTACCAAGTATCCCCTGTCAAAGCTCAAATCTCTTCCCCTTCTGTCACTTACCTTGGATTCCTTCTGTCTCAACAAAGAAAGTCCATTACCTTAGACAGAAAACGACTCCTCTCTGACCTGCCCGTTCCCAAAACCAAGACAGAAATCCTTTCCTTTCTAGGCTTGGCTGGGTATTTTAGAGCATGGATCCCTAACTTCTCCCTGTTGGCAAGACCCCTATACGACCTCAGCAAGGGCCCCCCTGAAGAACCATTATCATCCTCACCCTGACACTCCTTCATTAAGCTCCATCAAGCCCTTGTAGAAGCTCCAGCTCTCCATCTCCCTGATTTGTCAAAACCCTTCTCATTATACATTCATGAGAGGTCCAGTCAAGCTCTAGGAGTCCTAGGCCAATATGCTTTGCCCCAGTAGCTTATCTCTCCAAGCAATTAGACCCCACAGTTCGGGGATGGGCCCCCTGCCTACGGGCATTAGCCGCTGGACAGCTCTTGCAGAAAGAAGCTCATAAACTAACATTCGGAGCGCCCCTTACCATTCTGTCCCCACATCACCTAAAAGATCTCTTAACCTACAAAAGTTTACAGACTCTCCCTCCCTCCAGACTCCTGACCTTACTGTCCTCTTTCCTCCAAAATCCAAACATTTCCTTCCTCCCCTGCCTGCCCCTGAATCCGGCCACTCTTCTTCCTCTGCCCTACTCTCCTCATACTCCCTCGCATGATTGCCTGGAAGCCCTTCACAACTTCCTTCCGTGCCACTCCACGATCTCCGAAGGAGCCCTCTCACACTCCGACCTCATCTGGTTTACTGATGGGTCCTCCTTTAAACATGAGGGCATCCACTACTCAGGATATGCAGTAGTCTCCCTCGAAGATGTCATTGAAGCACGAGCCCTACCCCCTGGTACAACCAATCAGCAGGCTGAACTCATTGCAGCCACCAGAGCTTGCACTCTGGCCCGGGACATGTCTCTCACATTGTACACTGACTCCAAGTACGTATTCCACATTCTCTTGTCCCACGCGGCAGTATGGAAAGAACGAGGCCTCCTCACCACAAAAGGGAATTCCATAACTAATTCAGCCTTAATTACTAAACTTCTAGAGGCTTCACAACTCCCACACTGACTAGGCATAGTCCACTGCAAATCACATCAAAAAGATGACTCCCCCATTGCAAGAGGTAACAACAAGGCCGACAGAGTAGCCCGGTCAGTTGCCCTATCAGAAAACGCACCAGACAACGATCCATCTGCCCTTGCAGTTTTAGCCTTATCACAAGACGCCCTCTGCTCTCAGGACAAAGAGTCTCTCTTCCGCCTCTTACATGACCTGTTCCATCCCAGCCCCCAATCCTTGATCCATTTTTTACAATCTTTTTTTCCTCTCTCTCCTGAAGACAAAACCCTACTTAACCAAATCACCTGCAAGTGCACCATCTGCCAACGCACTAACCCTAATACCCCCCTCAAAACCCGACCCTTCCCGGCTCATCAAGCAAGGGGTAATGTCCCCGCTGCAGATTGGCAAATAGGCTTCACTAACATGCCCCCTGCACGATGTACCAGATACCTACTCGTGCTAGTAGATACATTTTCAGGATGGGTCGAAGCTTTCCCCACCACTAACAAACGAGCATCCGTAGTTGCCTCTATCCTCCTCACCCAGATCTTTCCTAGGTTCGGGATGCCCACTTCCCTCCAATCAGATAACGGCCCTGAGTTCACTGCCCAAATTATCCAGAACCTCTCCAAGTCGCTCTCGCTCCCCTGGCATTTACATTGTCCTTATCGACCACAAGCTTCAGGAAAAGTAGAAAGAGCCAATAGGACTCTAAAAGACATCCTGACCAAACTATCTCTAGAACTACACCTTGACTGGGTTCGCTTACTTCCCTTAGCTCTACTGCGCATTCGAGCCCTCCCAAAGAAACCTTCCTTCTTGTCGCCCTTTGAGATCATGTACGGCCGCCCGATTCTACCCCCGGGGCTCCCTTCCCACAAAGGACCAATTCCTCCCAATATAGCCCTTCCACTACTCTCTCTCCTCCGCACTGAATTGTGGAAATATCAGGATTGGCTCCTTCCTGATCCATCCGCCTCCCAAAATCCTCCTGTCTTACAGCCCGGCCAACTAGTGTTTTATAAGCCAACACAGGATCAGCCCTCTCTCACCCCGAAATGGGAAGGTCCACACCCAGTTATTCTCTGCACCCCCTCGGCCGCCAAGCTCTCACTGCCTGATAACTCTGTCACCCCTTGGATTCATATCTCCAGGTTGAAACCAAATACCCAAGACCCACCTTCTCTGGACACCCAAGACGCATCAGTCACAATCCAGAGTCCTTCGGATACAGCCCAAGACGCTGTCTACTCTACCATGCCTCATCCCTCTGATCCCTTGAAGCTCCGCATCTCCCGTGCACCCCCTTTGCCATCCATACCTGAATCATGACTTTTTCCTCCTTTACTGCTCTCTCGCTTTTTTCCCTCATTCCTATTGTCTTCCCTGCCGCCCCACCCTCCTTTGTATGGCGATTCAAAGTCAAGCAGACTTACACACAGCATCAAAGTTACTGCCCTCATTGCCACATCAGACTGCCCTCTGAAAGGCTGCTCTGAGCCTTTGTACCTCCACTTTCCTCCCTCCACCGAAGTATTCATTTACAGCTACCTTTATTCTCCCTACCTCTGCTTCCTCTATGACCAAAGACAAGCCTATTGCAGGCAATGGCAAGACACCTACTGGGGATGCCCCTACTGGTCTTGCACCATTCACTACATGGGTGACTTCCAGTACCCACAGTATTACTCCAACCGTTTCATGAAATATCCCAACGGCTCATTCTCCTTATCAATCCCAGATCCCTGGGACTCTCGATGGGCTGCTGGAGTAACAGCCTCAGTTTACTACAAGGGGTCCTCGACCCCCCATGGTACCCTTCATATCTCTCGAGAGTATGTTCCCTCTCGCTCCCAGATCTCTCAAGTTGCATCAGATATCAGACATTCCGAGAAAGTCATTATCCAAACTCTTGATGGCACCTCTTCATCTTCTTATTCCTCCTACTCTTGGTTACAGCTCATTCAAGACACCACCATCTTTCTCAACCACACCCTCAACACCGCCAATTGTTTCTTGTGCGCATCACTACAGCGCCCACTGCTGGCCGCCGTGCCCCTCAATATTTCCAACTACTCCTTCCATGCAGAAGGACAACCCCTCCGTCCCCTGGCAGACATACCCCTATGGGAACCAGAATACCCAGATAATCTCACCATCCACCACTGTGTAGGCCCAACTCCACCCCCCTCCAGTGCACTTCACTGCCTCTCTATCTACACCCCTACCTCCGGCTCTAAGACTTTTACACAACCGGGACACTTCTTTTGGTGTAATGGCAGCCTTTTCAACTCACTACCTCTCAACTCCGATACACCCTGCATTCTCGTCACCCTAATCCCACAGCTTACACTTTACAGCATGGCAGAATTCCTTGAGCTCCAACCTCCCTTGCACTCACGCACAAAAAGGGCTGCTTTCCTTCCCATCATGGTCGGTATCTCTTTAATCACCTCAGCCATTGGGGTGGGGTTTTCGGGAGGAGCCTTGGGTCACTCTCTATGGGCAGTTAGAGATCTCGACGCCAAACTTGAGGGAGCCCTGACATCCACTGCCAATTCCCTAGCCTCTCTCCAAAGACAGGTCACTTCGCTAGCTAAAGTCACCCTTCAAAACCGGCAGGCCCTAGATCTGCTTACAGCCGAGAAGGGCGGCACCTGCGTCTTCCTCCAGGAAGAGTGCTGCTATTACATCAACGAATCCGGCATTGTAGAAACTGACATCACCAAACTCACTGACCTTGCCTCCAGCCTCCACTCTGCTTCCAATTCCAACCCATTCTCTTCAATACTAACAAACCCCCTCCTCACCTGGCTCTGGCCCATTGCAGGCCCCATAATAGTCATTCTTCTCCTCTGTCTCTTCTTACCCTGTATAATAAAGTTCATCAAATCCCAAGTCGGAAAAATCTCTAATCAAGCTTTCAACCAGCTTTTACTCAGGAACTACCAGCTTCTGGCCACAGAAGACCCCTCACCCTCACGTGACCTCCTCACCACATGCTGAGATGGACCCCTCTCTCCGCTGGAAACTGTTCCTGGAAACAATGGCCGCAGACGCCTGGCTCCTGACACCCATATCCTCTTGGCACCATTGGAATCAACAGGTCCTCGACCTATGGTTACAGGGAACCTTCATTGATTTCCAACCTGAAGAAGTCCACATCTACTCATCCTTACTGTGGGGAGTCCTATCAACCCTTTCCTCCCAATCCTCAAACCCTCACTCCCTTCTCCGCCCCTGTTCAGCAGGAAGCAGTCAGAGAGAAAGCAACGTCCACAAACCCATAGAGGAGAAAGGGGGGAATGAAGGGCCCCCACCAGTAAGATGGCAAACTTCCGGCTTCTCTTCGGGGTCCTCGGTTCCCGCCAGCGCCACCTGAAGCCCAATCACCTCTCGCCCCCCTCCCAATCCCAGCACCTAGCCAACAGCCACCAGCCCTGTAGAAGTAACACCACAATCACCCTATGCCCCTTCCTATATAACCCAGCACCTTTCCCTAATAAAGCGGAACTCTCTGGTGAATTACTGTTGTGTGTCGCTCCTTTCCTTTCAGGAGACACCCTCCCTATTCCAGGAAGAACAGAGCAACCCTGTCTCTGATGACAAAGACATGCTGGGAAGAATCTGTACTGAGTCCTTGCTAAGTTTCCCCCAGTTTACTACACTTACACTCCTTAACTCATACCTCATACTTTTTAACCTGCTGCTTTCCTCCATGATCATCCACTCTTCATCAAAACTAGCATACAGTACTCAGGTCCAGCTGTTTGAGTCTTCATTTCCTTATGAAGTTTCCTGCATCAGGTAGAACCTGTATTAAATTAGTATTTTTGCTTTACTCCTGTTAACCTGTCTTTGTCAGTTTAATTTTCAGATCTCGCCAGAGACCCTAAGGGGGTGAGTTTTTCCTTCCCTATAGTTTGATACCCTTCACATCTAAGTAAACCTTTTTGAACTTAAAACTCCTGGCAGAGAAATAATATCCTCATCTGTGGGGTAAATAGCAGAATTTTCAGACTCTCCTGCCTAGCCTTAGTTTATTTACATATCAATAGGTGTTTACCACTGCAGAGAGCCTCCTGTTATTCTGGAGCCAGCATGGAGAGAAAATGGCCATTCTCTCCTCCCCTCTACTCCTGGTATGTAATTGGTCTGGCATTTGCCAGTCACCAAGGTCCCACCCATGGAGTTCTGGCCAGAAAGGGCAGGGGGCGGGGAAGGAGAGCATGAGCTGCGGTCTGAGGAGATAGACGCTATCAGGCCTGGCTTGCAAACTCGAGCAACTGTAAGAAATAAAAGCCTTTCTTTTCCCTTGACTTATTTCAGTTTCTTGGGATTTGCAGGGGACTCACCCTGGGCTGGCGACACCCTTCTGCCTGAAGCTACATCATCTCCTCTCCTTATCAAGAAAGGCTGCTGCCCACAAATGAGCAGGAAAGACTGCCTTCATCCTCAATCCTCCCCCTCTTCCCAAAGACACTACTGAAGGCAAATGGGTTGAGATTAAGTGGGTGTGTTTTACTGTATGACCTAAGCCAACTAAGTCAGAGTGGCATCTGTAGGAAAAGGGTATTTTCTTCTAATCCTGCTGTGCATCTATTACATCTTTTCCTATTAAGAGTGAAGCCTGTCTTTGTAAAAACAGGATTCTTACAATATGGCTAAGCTGATGTGACCTTAAATGATCTGCTAAGTAATGTTTGTCTCATTAGACAAGTTACTTGTCCTGAAGGCAAGTGCATTATCCTTTTATCTGTGCACACTGAAAAGCAAGCATAAAGGGGTTTCTGTGCATATGAAAAGCGAATAAAAGGAGGCTTTGACAGGGCAACTACTTGATCAAGCATTCTGTTCCACCTGCCTTTTTTGCATTTTTGGGTGCGGAAATCTGGGTTACTGTGGCTTCAGATGGTGTTAATAAAATGTAAGTTCTTGATATGTTTGCTTATGATAAAATATAAGTACTTAGGCATATTTGCTTTAAGCACATTTGGAGGAAGGGGCTCATTTTTAGTTTTGTTAACACTTGCAAACAGTAGCATAGGCAACAAACTTACCAGGCAGCACAGCAAGATCACCAGTAAATAGCAGCTGGTGGCTCCCTTCTTTGTTCATGTATTTTCTTGTTTCTTGCACCATTTTTGTGCTTCCTCACACTATCTTTGATTGTAGTATCCCAAATGGGAATAAAAGTTCTGACTACATGTCATCCTGTAATGGAGACTGAAACATCCTCGGTGCATTAAAATTTCCCTGGAAATGTAATGCAATGGAGAAAATGCTATTTATCAGAATTCTTCCTAGGGAGCGTTCCACATGCAGTTGGCAGGAACACTAGTAGCAATGCGTAGCTGCAATTGCAAAACTGCTTTTCAGAAGGGTGGTCATGGTTGCATGCTGCGTGGAGTATGTTAGTTGTGGGCCAGAGTGGAATTGCTACAGATAATAAGAGGAAGGCCAGTCTTGCAGGAGTGGTGCATAGCCAACCATTCTCCATGTAGCTTCAACATCACCTCAGTGTGACTATCAGTGAATATGAAAAAATATACATAACCCAAAGGAAATATGGAAAAGGGTATGGAATTGGGATATCATAGCACAGGGAACCCAAAGAGCAAATAAACTTATGAAAAGTGCTCAACTTCACTGGTCACCAGAAAAATGCCAACAAAAACCACAGAGATATTGTTTCATCCTCATATTATCAAAAAGTTAAAAGCTTGATAATATGAAGATATGCAGAAGTTAATTATGCCATTATCTATAATCTTTGGTTTGTTTGTGAAATATTTCAACATAAATGGATTTGGAAAAATAAAATATGGAGTTGTAGGGGTTCCCAGGATGCCCATGTGTCTCAGTCTGGCTCTGTGTTAACCACTTACCTTTTGGCCTTGCATCAGGTCATGTGAGGGACCTTCTAATATTCTAGTTCTCATGTAGGAAATACTCTCACAAAAAAACTCACTGAAATTACTTAGACCTTGCCATTTTAGGTTTCAGGCATTTTGTGAGAAGTTGGGAGACTTAAGGCTGGAGGTATAGGTACTAGAAATGGAAGGAGGTTCTCCAACCTAGACTAAATGTTTTCTTATTTTCTGTGAAATTTCAAAACAGGAAGTTAAAGATTTTATGTTGGGTTGTATATCTTCATGATCCTTAATAATAAGGCCACAATTGTTAAGTAGTGTGCTTTACACTTGAGTGAGAAGTTAAATTAAAATATGTTAAAGACCCAAATAGGAAAATATTGCAGAGACAACACTATGTGCCTCTAAATCACTTTGTTATCCTTTTGTGTACACAGGAAGACTACCTTTATGCCTATCTTGCTTTCACTTGTGAGTACATGAATGAGTTTTGGCTAAGAAAGTAAGCAGAAGTGATTTTGACCACTGCTAGATCTGGCCGTAAAACTTCTTGTGCCATCTTCTACTCTATCTTTCCCTGTCTCTATGTCTGGAAATTGAAGACTGTGAGATGGTGGAACAACCTTACGGAAGAAATCTGGGTCTCTGAGTCACCACTTGGAGTAAAGTCATCCAGGGGGTAAATTGGAATGTCTACACTGAGAATATACGTATATGCAATAAATACATCTTTATTGTTAAGCCACTTAGATTTGGGGGCTGTCACAGAAAATAGTGTATTTTTCCACTTATCCATTAATTTCTTATAGCAAAATATATTTTCTTAAATGTCCCAGAAAGTCCTTCAAATATACCAGGACAGCTGGTATCTAACTTATAATTATTTAACTATTAGTTAGATATTTAAAATAAATGGATTTGGAATTACTCAATTTTAGTATAAACTTCCCATTTCCTTTGATGTGCTCTGTGTGAATATTCCCAGGGGCATGCAAGAGTTTGAGCCTGCTCTTTTTAGTAGTGATAGCTCACCAAAATACATATCTGACTGATATGCCTTCTTAGATTTTATAGTATTTAGTCTTAGATGATAGTTGTAACTGAGAGTTGGGGTTTTAGTTATGTTTTATGTTGGAGGGTTTTTACTTTTCATGTGGCATAATAGAGAAGATTTGAGATGAAGTTTTTGAAGCCAGATCTTAGCAAATCACACCAAAATTTAGATATTGAGTGGAGCATAGGCCACCTAAGATAAAAAAGAAATAACTGTGAGGGTAGATAATAGTATCTCCTACATGAGGATGTCATGGCTTACATTCCCAATCGCCTCCTCAGCATCTCTGCATGAAGTGTAACTGACATGTTCACACATAAATCTACCCACGTCCTGGTAATGGCCACTCTATCCACCTCAGTGTCAACCTTGATTCCTCTTTTCCTCGCCCTTCACATCCAATTTGTCAAGATACTCTTGTGGTCCTTCCTCCAAAATATATGCTAAATCTAACCACTTCTCAGCCATTCCCGCCAACATCTCTCTCCTGGATTATTTTAATAGCTTCCAGCTGTTCTGCCAGCTGCTGCCTTTGCTCATGGTTTCCCATGTGACTCAGATAAACTCCGTAAGTCATTTCCAGCTCTCACATCACCAGTGCCCTCTTCCCACCGAGCCTCTTTGGCCTCATCATCAATCCCTCACGCGAGCACTCACTTTGCTCCCTGAATTCCTTGCTGTTTCCAGAACACATTGCACATGAGCTGCCTCAGGTCTTTGCCTTTGTTGTTCCCTCTATTTGGAACACTCTTTCCTCATTTACTCGTGTGCATTAACTGTCATTCAAATGTCTTCCTACTTGTTTTATTTTCCTTTATAGCACTTGGTACCATCTGATATTCTTTACTTGTCTCTTTTTTTGTTACCATCTCAACTATTTTTAAGCATACAGTTCAGTAGTGCTAAGAATATTTATATTGCAGAAAAGTTTTTTAGAACTTTTTCATCTTGCAAAACTGAAACTCTACCCTCATTTAATATTAATTTCCCCCCTAGCCTTTGGCAATCACCTATCTGCTTTCTGTTTCTATGACTTTGACTGCTTCAGACATTCCAATGAATGGAGTAAGTATTTGTCTTTGTGATTGGATTATTATGCTTAGCATAATGTCTTTAAAGTGCATCCCTGTTGTTGCATGTGACAGGATTTCCTTCTTTTTAAAGGCTGCATAAAATCCCACTGGATGTATAAACACACTCGTATATGTACTTTTGCTTTATTCATTCATCTATCAGTGGACATTTGTGTTGCTTCCACCTCTCGGTTATTGGCGATAATGCCATGGTATATATGGGTATGCAAATATCTCTTTAAGATCCTGTTTTGAATTCTTTGAATTCTTATCCACCAATGAGTGGGATATGTCTCTTTTTAAAATCTATTATCCCCTAGAATGTGAGCTCCAACAGGGTAGGAACACCCTTTCCTTCATCACTCTACTTGACACAGACACTGCAAACAGACCATTGAGCAATCAAGTGAATATTATATCCTTGTTTATGTGCTCTCTTCCTTTATTAGAATGCAAGCTCTCTGAGGGCAGAATCACTTTCTGTTTTGTTCTTTGCACTGGCCTCAGTGCTTATAACAGCTCTTGGTTTCTCATAGGTTCTCAACAAATATTTTTAGAATGAATTAATTAGTATTTTAACATGGACAGATAGATAACAAATATAAATTGCCAAGAAAAGCATGGAAAAACAGTTATCCTCACTAGTAATAAAGATACAGATTTAGACAGCACCGTTTTGACCTATGAAATTAGTACTTTTTCAAATGTGTTTAAAACTTCAAATTAAGTTTAACGAATAGTATAATGAACATCCATATACTCTTCACTGGATTTGCCTTTGTTAGAATTTTGTCAAATTTGTTTTTCTTTCTCTTCTCCCTCTCTTTCTCTGTCCCTCTGTGTGTGTGTGTGTGTGTGTGTGTGTGTGTGTGTATTTATTTTTCCTTACTATTTGAGTTTGTTGCAGACACCACAATAATTCACCCTTAAACACTTTGGCTCATACATGATAAGAAAAAGGAAAGTCTCCTACATAATAACTATTCAAAACCACATTCAGATAATTTATCATTAATATAATACTGCTATACAGTGTATGCCCATATTCAAACTTCCCTACTTGTCCCAGCCATGTTCTTTATCAGCATCTTTTTCCAAATCCAAGATCTAATCCAGGATGGTTCATTGCATTTGCCTGTTATGTTTCTCTGGGCTCTTTACTCTAAAGCAGTGTCCCACCATCTTTTTTCCTTTTTAATCATACTGACATTATTTTAAAGTCCAGGTTAGTTGCTTTGCATGATTTCTCTCAATTAGATTTTGTCTGAATGCTTCTTTATCAGTATATTCAGGATGATCAATGTCTTAGTCCATTCAGGCTGCTATAACAAATATCCACAGACTGGGTAGCTTACAAACAACACAAATTTATTGTAGCTCTGAAGGCTGAAGGATCAAGATCAAATTCAAATATAGTGGGGGCCTTCTTCCTGACTTGCATACAGCTGTCCTTTTGCAGTATCTTTATGTGGCAGAAGGGTCAGGGGAGTTCTCTGGGGCCTCTTTAGTAAGGGCCCTAATCTTATTTGTGAGGTGTCTGTTCTCATGACCTACTCACCTCCCAAAGGCCCCACCTCCAAATGCCAAACAATAGGGTTAGGATCTCAACATATGAATTTTGGTGGTCACATTCAGTTCAATGCAATCATTTCTGCAGGAATATCACCTAATCAGTACTGCATCTTCAGTGCAACCTATGAGAGGCACATGTCAGTATGTCCCAAATTTAAAAATTAAATTAACTTTAGGCTTAGAATGCAGTTTATAGCACTTACATACTGACATATACAAAGCTCACTGATGATGTCCATATTATTAATTTTTAAAAGTTGCATGAATTTTAGGGAGTATCTTTAACAAGTAAATCTTTTCTTTTGGGAGAAGTAAGGCCAATTGTTTCCCCTTCCTTCTGGTGGAGAAGAAATAGAAAAGTTTGCCAAGTAGACACTGAACATTAGCTAAGAGACTTATACATTTGAGATTCTGAGCACTGCAGCAGTTTCTGTCACTGTTGTCCTTGGACAAGTTATGTAGTTGTTGGTCACCTTGTTTCACCTTCAAAATGGTGGGAAATCATGCCTGCTGCTCACCTAATCTGTCTCACAATGGTACTGGTGGGCTAGTCCAAGCAAAGGCATTCTAGGATGTGCCAATTTTATAATTCAAATGAAAGACACATAGAGAGGCAACACTCTGGTATAATAGACTGTTTCATGATTAGCTTAGCCACAGTCCTTGAAAGAGGCAATTTCAATATATTGTATATTTACTAAAAACTGAACAATAGATGAAACTGTAACAAGCATATCCTCAGAGCAGATAAAACACTTATCTCCAAAATCTCTCCAGAATTAAAAACCTACTATCTTAAATACAATCCTGTAACTAAAATAAAGTCTTTTTTATTAAGACAAATCAATGGCTCTTTGCACAAGAGTGGTTTATAAGATAAATGGATCAAGGTCTATTAGAGTAAATATTCTCATAGACCAAATGCTAAGGCTTTGAGGGGACAGTATTGCAATTATGACACTTGATAAAAATTTGGTCCTTGAAATGGAGGATACCAGGCTCTGCAGCAGCTGGTCCTCCCCTAAGTGGAGCTGGCATTCTTCTGGCTGCCCACTGCTTCCAGACTCGGGCAATTCTACAGGATGATCTGAATAGACATCTAGCTAGAGCCCTTTCTGTCAATGACCCAACTTTCTGACTTTCTTTGGGACCTGGATGACCCATCTACCCCAACTACTGCAGCTGGAAATGTCAGAGAACGTTCAGACTCTTGTATGACCAGTTTTACGGTTGTGTGAACTGTGCTGTCACACAGGGCTCCACACTCAGAAGGATCTACCCTTGGTTAAATAATTCTGCTATTGCCATCTTGAAGGGCTTTTTTTGAACAAGCTTCACTTTGCTTTGGACCTCACAAACTCTATCCACAGATATGACTCTCAGGAGAAACCACAAGCAGTAAGTGCCATGACATCAGTGTTGGTGATGATTTTTTGGATCTGATACCCAAAGCAAAGGCAACAAAAGCAAAATGAGCAAACTAAAAAGCTCCCACACAGCAAAGAAAGCCATCAACAGAATGGGAGAAAATATTTGGAAATCATGTATCTGGTAAGGGGTAATGTCCAAAATATGGAAAATCGCATGCAACCCAATACCAAAATAAAAAATAAAAAATAAAATAAAATAAAACAACTGATTAAAAAGTGAGTAGAGGATCTGAATAGACATTTTTCCAAAGAAGACATAGAGAAGGCTAACAAGTCCATGAAAAGGTGCTGAGCCAAACTGATCATTCAGGGAAATGCAAACCCAAATCACAGGGAGGTCACCTCACACCTGTCAGAATGGCTATTATGAAAAAGACAAGAAATAGCAATTGTTGGTGAGATGTGGAGAAAAGGGAACCCAGGCACTGTTGGTGGGAGTGTAAACTGGTGCGGCCACTGTGGGAAACAGTATGCAGGTTCCTCAAAAAATAAAAATAGATCTACCCTATGATCCACCAATTCCATTTCTCGGTATTTATCTGAAGAAAACAAACCACTAACTCCAAAAGCTATATGCACCCCCATCTTCACTGTAGTATCACTTACAGTAGCCAAGACATAAAGGCAACTGGAGAGCCCACTGATGGATGAATTGATAAAGAAGATGTGGTGTGTGTGCATCTATACACATCATTATATACTGATATAAAATCATATGTGTGTGTGTGTGTGTGTGTGTATATACATGAAATATTATTCAGCCATAAAAAAGGAATCTTGCCATTTGCAGCAAGGATGGAACTTGAGGGTATTATGTTAAGTGAAATAAATCAGAGAAAGACAAAAACCATATGATCTCACTTATATGTGTAATCAAAAAAAGTCAGAAACCAAAAAACCCTAAATTCATAGATACAGAGAACAGACTGGTGGTTTCCAGATGTGGGATTGGGGGAAAGTATGTGAAATGAGTGAAGGGTGTCAAAAGGTACCAACTTCCATTTATAAAATATATAAGTCCTAGAGATGTAATGAACACCATGGTGGCTACAGTTAATAATACTGTATTGCATATCTGAAAGTTTCTAAGATAGTAGATCTTAAAAGTTCTCATCACAGGAAAAAAAATTTGTAATGGTGTGACAGATGTTAATGAGATTTATTGTAGTAATCATTTCACATAAACAAATATTGAACCATTATGTTGTACACCTGAAACTAACATAATGTTCTATGTCAGTTATATTTCATTTCTTAAAAAAAGGATTAATGTGTTGTCTGGTTTGAGCTGCTCCATTTTAGGACTTCTTTGTTATCACAGCTTCATCCATTCCCTAACTAATCTATGTCATCCATTCATATGAATTATTTTTTTAGATTATTAGTTTAACTTATGAGTATGAGAAAAATATGTTTTCTCTACTCTTATTTGCAAATTCATTGTGAGACTACACATTTATATCCCACTATTATTCCACATTATTGTACTATTTTCTTAACAAGGATTTTCAGATGTCAAAATTATGAGACTTTCTAAAGCCAAATACCAAATGATTTCACTTACAGGTGGAACCTAAAAAAACAAAGTGAATGAACAAACAAAGAAAACACAAATAGACTCATAAATATCGAAAACAAGCTCATGGTTGCCAGAGGAAAGGGGCATATGGTCGATGGTCAAAAAAGGGGATAAGAGGTGCAAACTTCCAATTATAAAATAAATATGTCATGGAAATGAAAACTACAGCATGGAGAATATAGTCAATAACATTTTAAAACTGTATGGTGACTGATGGTAACCACACATCATGATGAACATTTCATAATGTATGTAATTGTCAAATCACTATGTTGTACACCTGAAACTAATAGAATATTGTAAATCAACTATAATAAAAAAACAAAAAACCAGTCAAAATTATGAGACTTTTGTTTCAGGAACAAAATAAGAGAAAAATGTTTAATAGCAAAAAACAAAAACAAAAACCCCAAAAAGGTAATAAAGCCCTTTGCTTCTACTACGCAAGTGCCCCCAAGGAAGGGAACACAAATGCCTGGCCACCTCTTTGGAAAGGAGAAAAATTTAATAAGAACAAAAGATAAGTTTATGACTCAGTTGCTTCTTTTGTCACTCTTAATTGCATCTATATCTTTTCTGCCGTTCTTTCTTTAGGTTTAAGATAATTTCTTAAACCTGACTTTTAACTCTTTTTTGTTCTCCTCTGCAGCCTTGATCAGGAATGTCTTTTATTTTTTACAGCCTCTCCAATATTCTCTTTTCTTTACTCACCCTAGAAACATGCTTAAGTCTTCCCCTATCTAAACATTTCCCTTCAGATCCATGACCACAGTTCATTGAAAGTACAGTTGCTAAGGTCACCTGTGATGTCTAATTGCCTGTGCCAGTGAAAACATTTTAATTTTGATTTGATTAGACCAGCACACTGCATTTACAACTGTTGATTAGCACTTTCTGGAAATTGTCTATATTGTTTCTGCTTACATCCCCAATTGTTCTCTCTTTTGAAGGCCTTTCTTCCTCTGAGGACCCCTAATATGTTGGTGATTCCCAGGGACTGACCAATAATCATTGCTTTTCTCATTGTACTCACCCTTCCTGCATATTTATTTTGAAATAGTAAAAAAATGGTTACATCTCTGCAAAGGCTCAGGCTTTCTTATACAATGGTTGGTCTCCTGGGCATTTATGCCAGGTGACGAACAAACTGCCTCTCAGGAACCCATATGGAAACATATGTGGCAAATCCCTAGTGCCTTGTGATATTTGTATGACTTTAAAATGCCAGCTCATAAATAGTATGAAATATTTATGTGTTGAATGTTTTAGAGATATTCAGAAACCATGCTTAAACAGGGTATACAAGTTTAACAAGCCCTGTAGACTGTGACCTTTGGGAGGGTGCCCTGAATTTAATCCCTCAAGTGCTCCATGGGCCTCAGAGAATTCAGATTCTTTGATACCATGCATGAAAAGGAAAATAGGTATGCAAACCCTGTCTCTGGAATGGCATTGAACTTGCTCAGGTGAAGCTTTTCATGAAAAGTATTTCTGGAGCAAGAAAAAGGACTAAGAGATTAGGCTTCAACATTCTTAATGAACAGGTTGCATGACTGTGTTGTGCTGATTTGTTAATTGTGGCAGATTGTATTTTCCACAGAAGGCTAAATACCCTTTTGCAATGTGACCTTGTGTTTCTCCCAGAGAGCCACCAGGGCTTGTTTGTTTAACCCCTTTGAGTACGGACAGGCCCGTGGCTGCACTGGTGATAGCATACGGCAGAAGTGACTCTGCCAGCTCTGGGTAGAGCCCTGCCCTGCCCTGCCCTGCTTCCAGCATCTATGCTGTGGGAAGCCAAGCCACATAAGAGGACATGCATAGATGCTATGGCTCCAGGTGAGCACCCAAGCAAAGTCAGTGTCAACACCAGCCATGCGAGTAGCCATCTGGGATGTTCAGTCCATCTGTCCTCCACGACATGACTCGTGAGAGATTCCAAGGAAGAAACCACGCAGAAGAGAGCAGTTATGTCTCAGAACTGGGAGAGATGAACAATAAGATAATTTTCAGCCCACTAGTTTTAGGGAGGTTTGTTATGAGAACAGATGGTCTAATACTTATGCCTGTGTTCATGGCAGAATTTGGTTTGAGACTGGCTTTTTTTACAACCCGGTATTGAAGTTGGGGGGAGGCTTAGCTCTTATCCACCCACCTCCAAATATTGTTGGCTATTAAAATATAACAAAAAGAACCTAAGTGTTGTATGTGACCAAACTGACTTGGGGAGGTAAGCCGCTCTTGCCAGCGCTAACAGAGCAAGAATTTCAAGGCTCAGAACCCAGGCTCAGGCCTGTGGAATAGCAGAGTGTAGCTTCCAGTATTACCATAAGTTACTGAGGGCTTGCAAGGTAGGAGTCAGTAAGCCCTTACATCTATGATTCTTTTGCCCCAGAGAACAAATAGTCCAAATAGATCACCAAGGCACTGATTGTGCAATGCATCTCCTTAAGTCAGGAGGGAGACAATGAGGAATGACAGCAGCCTTTGTACCCCCGCCTTTGCATTGCTGGTTTGCTGCTTTGGGAGCATGCCAAAGCCAAAGCAACCTTGAATGAGTCCAAGTCAGTATTCTCATCCATCCTTAAACCTGGACCAGGTGGCTTAGTACAGTACCTCCACCTGAATGCTCCACAGGCATCTCAAAGACATTGTATTCCAAACTGAGCATATCATATTTCCTCCTAAACTACTGTCATTACTATCTTCTGTCTCAGTAGGAATTAATCTCTATCCACCTGTTCACCAGATTTCTCCTTCCTCTCTCACCACATCTGAACAATATCTGAGGCCAGCCAATGCAACTTCCTGAACAGTTTGTAGGCATCTCTTCCTGATGCCATTTCAGGATTATGGCTTTAATTATATCTCATTTGGATCTCCTGACTCATCTCCCTGCCTCCAGTCTTGTCTTTCTAAAAGTCCCCCTCTACTCAGCTAGCAGAGAAAGCTACCTATGATATAAATCCATCCATGTAATTTCCTTGCCCCAAATTTGTTATCTTGCAAGCAGCCCATGGCCCCCTTGCTCATTTCTCTTGCCTCTCTTCCCACCATTGCTCACATTACATCGAAAGCATCCTATGCTGCCCATCTCACCCAGCACACACCAAGCTCTTTCTTGCCTCAGTGCCTTTGTTCATGCTGTTCTTAGCTTGATATACCTTCTCTCCAAGCCCTTCCCCACACTCCTCTCCTTAGTCTGGCTAGTTTCTGTTCATTCTTTAGTACAGCAGAGCTTGAAAAGGTCCTCATGCCTAGGTAACACCCCAGGCCAATTGCAACAGAATTTCTGCTAATAGCTCCTGGGAATCAGAAGTTTTTAAAGCTCCCCAGGTGATTTCCATGGCAGCTAAGACCAAGAACGCTGCTTTAGAGTCATGACGCTCCCTTTCTCCACAGATTGAAAGGCTTTTTATAATCTTATAATGTTTTGTGACATCTCTGTCATTGCACATTCCACAGTGCATCATAATAGCTATTTACAAGTTTGTCTCTGTAGAGGCTGTGAGCTCTTTTAGGGTAGGGAATGTGTTTTTCCTTCAAATTTGTATTTTCAATATTTACCTTAGTGGCTATAGATCCTAAGCAATCAATCACTCTTTGTGAAAGAATGAATGGGAAAACAACTGAGTTTATGCTAACATCAGAATATTCACATAAAAGGTAAGTGAAAAATGTCTCCCTATTTTACTTCAGCACTACCCATTTTTTTAAGTCCCAAAGTACATAGGCAAAAGGAGGGTTGGAATACAGAAAGTTTGTTTTGTGATTTGTAATGAAGATATTAGCAAACCATTCCAAGCACTGCAGATTTTGAGCAGGGTCCCCTCAAAGAGGTACTGACAGGCCCAAGAATGTGATGCAGGCTAGTGAGCTGTCAGAGAGAGACCAAGTCTTACTTCAAAGAGAGAATAGAAATGGGAAACGTTTGAGGCTTACTCCTGAACTGTAGAAAAGAAAAATCTTTCTCCTATTCACTGTACTATGATAAGAAACATCATGGGTTGGGCTAGATAGAACATAGTGTGTACTTTTGTGAATTGAAAATACTGTAAAGAAGACAATCATAATTTATAGTGGAATATTGAGTAAAATGAGAATGACTGACAAACATATCAACATGAAAAACCACATTTTGTGACTATTTCAATTCACTAGCCCATTCTTGAGCATCCACACTTTAAGTTTCTGTGAATTTGAGCAAGAACATCCCTGATACCAATGGAAATGGGAACAATATAAATACACATTTTGAGCACCTACTGTGTGATGCGCTTTGTCCAAAGATCTTAGAACGTCATCTAGTCTGTGATTAATTACTCTCACTTTTTTTTAGATGAAGAAACTAAGGCTCGGGGAGGTTGTCATTTGGCCAAGTTTGGTAGAACTAGGATTTAAACTCATATTTTTCTGCTTCTAACCCATTCTTTCTTCCTAATAGGAAGTTTAAACAGGTACATTAATGATAAAAGTCAGACTCTGACATGTTCTGTAAGCAAACAAAGGTCATGAGAGTGTGTAATATAGTTTGACTTCTCACTTGGGGGGATCAAAGCAGATATCATAGGAAGATACCTGATACAGCTCTTACATGAGGAATACAATTTTGTTGTTTTTGTTCTAAGTTTAGTAACTCTGGGAGATTTTTTAGTGGTTGTATTATGAAATATATTCAGATTTACAGAGGAGTTGCAAAGATAGTAAAGAATTTTCTTATATTCTTCACCCAATTTCCCCTCATGTTAACATCTTGTATAACCTTGGAATGGTGATCAAAACTAGTAAATTACCATTGATAGAGGACTATTCACTGAACTACAGATTTTATTCAGATTCCCTCATTTTCCCCACCAAGGTGCTTTTTCTGTTCCAGGCTCCAAGGAGTAGAATCTTATCAGAAGATGAAAGAGGAAGATATGCCAGGTAAAGGGAAGTCCTTGAACAATGAAAACTAATACAATTCAGGGTATATTTTTATAAGATGATCAATAACACTTATTAAATCTAAATCACTCTATTAGCAAGTGGACAATTCTCCATTGTTATTTTCCTTCCTCTCAGTTGGCTCTGTCTGGCTGAACATGAAATGATAAATAAAGAGGGAAATAATTCCTATTATTCCCTTGCCGCTCTGTTCTATTTTCCTTTCGCATCACCAGTAATAGAAAATTTGACTTCATGCATTTCAGCACTAATGCACTCTCAATGGCTTTTCTGTTCTGGCCTGACAGTTCTGGCCTCATCACAACATACCACAGATCTGAGAAAAATATGCCAGTCTATGCTGTGCTTCCCCAAATAACTTTTTCATTTTGCGCAGCAGAAAGAACTTGCTCTTCAAACAAGATAAACAAAGCCATTAAGTTCATCCTAGGTCTTCCTCTAAAAGGCTTTCCAAAGAGCCATATTAGAAAAACCACAACCGCAAATCCCATAGAGCAAAAACACACTAGACATAAATTTCAGGAGTATGTCTCCATTGAAAATAACTATGACAGAAATGTTCACCTGAGTCTCTGGGGAAATAGAAATAAAAGGGAATTTTGAACCTTGCCAAGTTTTGTGTGAAGAACCAAAAGAGAACTTTCTCAGAGGAACAAGCTAATTTTCTTTTTTCTTACTGAATTTGATGCATTTCAGCCATGTTCATCTACTTTTCCATCTTGCCCTGTGGATAGATCATCTCTCTATATAATTTTAAAGGTGAATCAGCAAAAGTGGATTGCTTTTATAAAAATATAAAACAGCTACTATCAACTTCCTCTCTTTGGCTTTAAGATAAAATGCGTGGCATATTCTGGCGTGCTGCAAGCCAGAAGCGTCAATCATCATGGACAGTGATTCAAAGGTCACCAGTTGTCACTATTTCCTGTTGGTGGGACTGCAAAGTGGTATATTTTTAGTGACATTACTCATAACTACACTACGGTTGTTTAAATTGGGAGGAGTGATAATGAGAGTAATTTGTGGGTAATTAAGCCTCTCCTTTCCACCTGTCAGTTATGCAAACTAGGAGACGAACAGCATAGTTCTGTGTTGCTTCAATTAAGAAAAATTTCATGAGGCCTTTGAATACCGTGGAGAGTCTATTAAAGTGTTAAAGAAGAAAAAGTTGAAATCTGTTACACTTTAAAAAAGTTTTATTGAGATATAATTAACATAGAATTCACCCATTTTATGCGTACAATTCAATGAATTTTAGTGTATTTACATAGTTGTACAAACATCTACCAGAATCTAATTTTAGAACATTTCCACCACTCTAAAATGAAATTTGTTCCCCATTAGTCACTCCCTATTCCCACCTCCAGACCTAGGCAACTACTAATTTACCTTTGTCTTTCTCTTTATTTGCTTTTCAAGGACATTTTATATAAACAGAATCTTCCAATAGGTGTTCTTTTGTGTCTGGCTTCTTTCAGTGAGCATATTTTTTTTGTGGTTCATTCATGTTGTAGCACTTCATTCCTCTTTATTGCTGAATAGTTATCTATTCTATGCATACACCATATTTCATTTATTTATCAGCTGATGGACATTTGAGCTATTTCTGCTTTTGGGCTATTATGCATAATGCCATGAATATTTGTATATTTTTATGTGGACATAATGTTTTTATTTCTTTTGGATAGACACCTAAGAGTAGAATTGCTGGGTCCTATTGTAAGTCTGTTTAGTTATTTTAAGAGATTGCCAAGCTGTACCAAAGTGATCACATCATTTTATCCTCCCACCAGCTATATATGAGGGTTCCAGTCTGTACCTCTTGGCCACACTTAATATTGTTTGTCATTTTTATATACCCATCTTGGTGGGTGAGAAATTGTATCTTCTTGAGGTTTTGATATGTACTTCTGTAATGAGTAATGATGTTGAGCATCTTTTGTGTCCCTAATGAGTTATTGGTACAGTTTATTGGTACAGCTTCTTTGATTAAATGTCTACTCAAATCCTTCATCCATTTTGCAATTGGGTTATTTGCTTATTCCACCTCCCTGTCTCCTCCTCAAGGTACGCACTATCTCCAATTTTAGGGCCATTATTCCCTTGCATTTAAGTAATTATTTTGTCATGTATTCCTGAAGAAAACATTGTTTTGTTTGCTTTTCCCTGAGCTTTACAAAATTGATTTATATTACATGCAGTTTTCATCAGTAGAATCTTGAATATTCTCTTAAATTCAATTTTCAGATTGGGTAAAACCAATTATTTTCCAACAGTGGTACAATACCTAACACAGAAAGTTATCTTTAAGTAAAAAATAAAAAGGTATGAATGAGAGCATATACGTGCTGATTCTTGTCTTTTGGCAGACTTAATGGGGTTGTTGTAAATGGGGTATAAGGGTGACAAAAAGATGCCCCGGAATTTATGAACATCAATGATTGCATTAATCCGATATTAGAATGCTGAGCTATTTGCTTTGATAGAGTCCTATTTTCCTGGGAATTTTTCAACTTGTGATACTCATTTTGATAGCTTTCCTCTCTCTTCTTTTCTCTGAATCTTATAATTAAATTTTTTATTCCTCACTGCTTTTGACATGCTGTTTCTTATCTGACATAGATTTAGAAAACAGATAATCTGGAATTGTAAGATTAGACTGAATATTTAGGCCCTCACTAGGAGCCTGAGGATATGAGTCAATAAATTTTAGTGCATGGATTATGTGAAATTTATTTTGGTTTCAGAGGCCTCTTTTTCCTTCCTTCCTTGTCCTTAGCTTTTTCTGAGCAGACACTTAAGAGTTTGGGTTTGAAGACAGAATCTTTTCTTGAATTCTTGCTCTACCATTTTGATGGTTACCAATCACTCCATTTGTTTATCCTTTAAATGGGGATAGGAATGTGTTTACCACAATATGACATAAAGTAAGATGATATCTCTAAAACACCTAGTATAAGCATTCAATAAACTTAAGGACATTATCATCTTTTTTAAATAATATATAAAGAGGATTATTAACAATATCAAACTCTCAAGTTACTCTTTAGTGACATTGAGAGTAGGAAGAATGAAAATAGTGTTGACAATAAAATTGTACTTCATAGATGAGATATGCAGTATTTGTTAGGACAAGAGAGGAAAAAGTTGATAACAAGTATTGAATTGGTGGTAGGTGGTACTGGTAGGGATGGTGGTAGGAGGTATTCCAGGAAAGCCAGATAAGAAAAACTCCCATATTCCTGTTGAGGGCAAGTTTATACCAGAAGGGCTGTCCATCAAAAGCATCCTGAAAAAGCACTTAACCGCTATCTAGCTCAGAATTCTCAAATTTTATCACCACCTAGACTTTCTTTTATTACTTTTTCCTCCACTAATTCCACTAAGTAAATCTGTTCACAATGAGAGCCGATGTGCCAGTAAGTTAACTGATTTATGTGGGAGAACTGAGTCTGGAGAGAATGATTATTTCCCCGCTTTCTGCTCTCCACAGAAAGAAGAGCAGATTAGGTGGGGTCTCAGACACTCTAAGATAGTGTTTGAGAGCACATGGACTCTACCCTAGCTCCCATCTTGCCTAAGGCCCATGGCTCTCTTTATCTAGAGAGCTTTATCTAGAGAAGCCATTCTCCCTCCTTCTGTCCTGAATCTGGCTTAGCCTAAGTGCAGTAATAACTATAGGTACACAAGCTTGTCAGCAATTCAAGGGTCCCCCAGCACAGGAACATCAAGGACACAACCTCATGGGTTTGACAGACTGCCCTGTTCAGCATCTGCATCCAGGGTGGTTATATTTACAATCTTGGGTGGATATACAGAAAGCAGACTCCATCTAGTTGACAGGAGGGCAATAGCATTTCACTGGTTTGTGGGCATTTGTGTGACCCCTCAAGTCTCAGAAGTAACTAGGGAGAGATGATGAAGGAAGGAGCCGATAGCAGTGCTTTTGGCTTAAATGATAATGTAAAGTCATTCAAATCTACAGAAAGGTGAGGTTCCTTGGATTTTTTAATTGTATAAATAATAATTTATAAATTAAAAATAACCAAATATATTAATCTAGGATAAAAGTAATTATTATAATTATATATTTTACCAATAATTATATAATTATAATTAAAGTCTTTAGATATGATGTTTTAGTTAGTGTTTGCTTTGTTATTCAGAGCATAAGCCACTGTAGTTCGTAGATTGTTTTTATTACATTCTAGAATCTCTATGGGGTTATCTAAGGACCTTAAATTGGAATAGCTACATAGGTCATTTCCTTCCATTCAGATACAGACAGATGAGGCCTAGAGTGATTAAGCTAGTAGTAAAACTCAGCTCTCTTTTTCTTACTTATCAGTTTTCTATTCATGCTTTGTTCCTTCTAGTCATTTTTAATATCAACAGCCCATAGCTATGTGCTACAAGGAGGTAACCCAGCAAATGTACTAGAACAATTAGTGAGTTGTATAGAAGTTATATATGCTGGCAGCTCACTTTACTTTTATTTTCTCTCATTATGAAGTATTTCTGTGGTTTGGGTGGAGCTGGGGCAGGGAGAGATGTCTTAGGCTTGTGGCTGTAAGTCACCTTGGTTAATAGTTGGGGAAAGCAAAAATCCAAGGTATACTTCTTTAGCACTACTTAAGCAGCCACAGTACAGACCTCAGGAGAAGAAGGAACCAGCAAGGTGGTGCATTAGAGCAGGGAGAGTCGAGAGAGTATTTGTGGGCTTTGCTGGCCAGAGGGAGAGTACATCGGCCCTACCAAGGAGACTCAGAGAAGTTGGTCATTTCGGCCTCTCCAGCAGAGGGCAGTCACACTCAGTTTTTCCAGGCAGTCCTTGGCTCCACTCCATGGTTTCACCTCCAGGTCGGAGCTAACTGGGATCCCAGGGCTTGGAGAAGGAAGCCCCCTCTCTTATGCAGGGAGACTGTTCCTCAATCCACAGAGAGGGAAAATGTATTTACGGCGGTCCTAGATTCCAGAGAGGACCTTGGTGGAAATCTAACTACATTTTCTCAAACAGGGTACAGAACTGAGGTCCATACTCATAGATTTTCTTTTTACTTCCCTGCTCTCAAGTTGGAGAGCTCTCTCTTTGGGATATGTCTGTTCAGAATTCAATATCATTTAGACAAAGGCTTGCTTGAAGTTATGGTTGCTTAACTGAAAGTTTCTTGCAAGAGAAAAAAATATATAGATGATGGTAGAAAATTTAAAGTATTTAACAGATTTAAGAAATGTATGAGGGAAAACCCCTCACCTATTTAATGAACTTCAAACACCTGGAAGGCACTTGATTTTCAAATAATTATATTGTTAGTGATTCTTGACAATGGAGGATAGCAAAATATGCCACCCCGAAATATGCTGCTTCAGTATATTGATTATTTTGAGCTGTAAACACGTGAAAAATAGGTTTTCACTGAACCTTGCTGCCTAAAGGTGAGTCATCCAAAATTGGCTCTGTTGTCATCAATGTCTTCCACAGGAGTTTCATCAGCCAGGGAATATTGGCTCTTATCACACAGGAAAGGAGACTAGAGTCCGAGCCACACTTGGACAAACTTGGTCACAGATCATCATACTTCTCACCTAGCCTTCTAAGGTACCCCTCATCTTTCCTAAATATCACTTACTCTCTCCTGAAAGGTCTCCATTTCCCTCCTCTTTCCCTATTAAGATGGTATGTAAGATGGAATTAAGATGGAATTCTAAGCTACCCAGAAGAGTTACCCATTTTTCCCTGGGTATCTCCCACATGTGCTTGAGCTATACATGTTAAAAGTATTGCTTTTTCTTCTTTCTCGTTAAAAGGGTCACAGCTAAGAACTCAAAAGAGTAGAGGGAAAATTATTTTTCCTCCCCTACAATAATTTATTCAAGTCCATAGTCTATAATTCTTTGTTAATTAACTTTATGCTTAAAAATTAGAAAATGCAATATTATGCTGTGCTTACCACCAGCTAGGTTTTAGATCATTCTGTGGTGTAATTTATTTCAATTAATTGATGTTTTTTTCTCTTCTTTTATTTGGACTTAGACCTCAATGTGTATTTTAGCCAAATTATCCAAATTGTTTCTGTTCTTACAGGGGAATGAACTCAAGAGACTTGTCTCTCAATGAACTGCCGAAAAGTTTGTCATAAAACCTTACATACTGCATTCCTAACTGGGTACATTAAAATATTATTGAGTTATTGCCATGCTTTCATAATAGATATAAAGTTACTAGTTACTGATATTATAACCAAGTAAAGTAACTCTTTGGTTCCAAATTGGGTTCTATGCACAATTCTATGTGTGTATTGGAGGGGAGGGGGCTCCTACACCACCAAGCAATTCTGGAACCCCAGCTGGTGTCTTACAATTCAACTCAATTCTGACCTGGAGATAGAGTCAGATCCTGCAGGTTAAGGGCTTAGTCTTAAAAGACTGCCTTCCAACACCCTTCAGACACCCATCATAAGCCACAGTTATCACCTGTGCTTCTGACCAACTGGCTGTGAATTAGAAGTTCCAAAGGTTTTAGGAGCTCTGTGCCAGAAACAGGACAAAGATGAAATATCTGTTTCTTACTATAAATCACAATAACCCAGTCAGAAACTTGAGTCTACTGATAATCTCCTAACTGACAATTCCTGACATTAATCTTGGCTTAAATATTTCAATTGATGGATTTATTTGACAAAAACAAGTTTATATACTTCCAGCTGGGTATAAATATACAATTTTCATTTTTGTTTAGAGGAAACATTTTGTCCATTCTTGTAAGAGGATGAATAAAATTATTTTTCTTGGACTTGAGCAGAAGAGAAAGGCCATTATATTTCTAAGGAGTGAGAACTCCTTATCTTGGAGGAAGGGTGTGACAGATTGTAGATTATATGTTCTAAAGATGGCTGCATCAATATATTTATATAATCTCACATGCTTTTCTTACAAGGCGATTAACATTCCTCTCAATAGGGTTTATGTTCCCTCCCCTTGAATCTGAGCAGTGCTCATAACTGCCTTCACTAATGGAATATCTCAGAAGGGATGCTATGTGATTTCCAACACTAGGTCTTAAGAAGGGTTGTTTCTGCCTCTCTCTCTCTCTTTCTCTCTCTTCTGGAGTAATGTAAGGGTTGTATGCCTAATGTAAGGGGCCTTGAGGAAGAAAGGGTGCTGATAGCTACAAACTCCAACATTTTTGAGGTGCTAGTTTATACTATAGGCATGTGGGCTCTGAAGACTTAGATATTAATACTACTCAGTTACGGTGGCAGAAACTCTCTGAAGTCTATAGATTAAACAGCCAAGTTGTGAAAAGAGAAGGTTTGCTCTTTTATGGCCCTTTTAAATTAAACCAAGAGAGTTTTTATCTTGAAGACTCCAGTATCCCAGAAGTGGAAGTAGAGACTGAGAAAGAAACCCAGGCCTTTCTCAGTGATGAAGAAATGCATTGTGTGCAAAATAAGCATCAGATGTAGAACTGCACAACCTTTGGCCATTTGAGCCTTTGAAAGTGGGGAGCCCTGACATCTGAACTGGACTGCTAACATGTCTTCTATTACATGAGCACCATCATTGTTGCCTCTGCCTTAAATCCTCACATACCAAATTCCTGATGGCTGAGGGAGGATACCCCTCACCCTGCATAAACTAATTCATAAGGGGCATACCGAGCACCAGGGTGAGTTATATGAGAGAACCCCAAGCTGAGCATGATGAGAAGCTGAGCAGAATGAAACATTTCTGTTTCACACCAATTTCAGACCCACATGACTTTGCTCAAGAATATCACGATTACTTTTGCATTAATAAACATTGAACACTAGTAGAGCATTTTTTAAAATCCTGCACTGACATCTGGCATTATTTGTTATGCTTCTGTTCCAGAGATCACACACACAATAGGTAAAAATGAAAGGAAACAATGGCCCCGCATGTTGTAGAAAAAAAGTGTAGTCTTAAAAATTATTATAGGTCAGACGTTCTTGCCTCAACTACTAGTTCCCAGTATAATTTAGGGGTTTTGGATAATGGAGGTTCATCTATTTCTTCATAACATTTCCCCTGATCATATATCATCCCCTCATATTTTATATGACATAATTGCACTCTTTTTCTTTTCAGCCTGCATTCACATTATGGGTTTTCATGGTCCTCTCTACTTAAAACTACCACATCTCACCAATTAATATGATTTTAAAAAGCACATTAAAATTTACCAATATAGTTATATGATACTGTCTAGTGACAAATAATTTGTGACATTACAAGAACTATAAATACATAGCAGTGCAAATATATACACAGTCTAAACACTGTGCTTTCATTTTTCCATCTGTCTTTTTGACTGAGTTCTACAGGCAGGGGTCAGTGTTCTGGGCTCCTGTAGTAACTGAGAGTTGTTCTATTGTGATCCTTCTGGTATTGCTGGGTTTTGTGGCTTATGTAACTTGGAGCCTCTGAAGGGCAACAGCTACAGGTCATTCATGTTTCTAACACCTGCACAGCACATGTGCTTGATACAGGTGTTTAACTGCTGCCTACTAAATGAAAGAATGCAAAAGACATTTAAACAAAATAGCATAAAAAAGGTTCTTGGATTAAGATTCTGATTGACATTTGATCTAGTATAGAAAAAATTCTCCCAGTTGTAGGCAGAGCCCTCGTTATTATGCTCTGGAAAGTTCTCAAAAGAAGAAATGATCTATTCTTGCTTTTTGAAAATGGAGAATTTATCCACCAAGTCATCTGGGTCTATGCTTACTTCTCTAATATTTATAATATTTTTTCTCAGAGAGAAAATATTAATACATTGTGTCTTGGCTTCCTTTTTTTCTTTATTCACAAACATGTTGATTGTTTCTGTTATGTTGCAATAGAACTCCTTGGAAGTTAAATCAAAAACCTTCTCAAAATGAAATGGTTACATCATGAATTCATGGTTATATTATAAATTCATAATTACCCTAGATGTCTCAAAGCATGTTTGACCAATGCTGTTATGATTAGTATCTTTAGATGAGCATTTCACCTCCAAGGGGAAAAAAATGTTACACCAGGCCTTCCTTGGTTCTTTTATAAAAGAGGCTATGATTAAAAATTTATACCTTCCAATAATTGTATTAATTATTTTAAAATATACTCAAGGCTCATTCATATATTTTATGAGTTACATTTATAAAATTCATAAAAATTTAACTTTATAATTACTTATTAAAACACTTATGAAGGTATAAAACAATCTTGTCTGCTACAAATGACAAGAAATGGAGCAGGAGCCAGGTATTCTTGCCAGCCAATAGGGATGACCCAGTGTTCCTCAGGCTTTTGACCCACACTGGCACCCACACCCCCCAAGGTGGCCCTGGTATAGTAGGCTCCAGGTCCCCCCCCAGTCATCCCATCAAGGTGGACCCACTGTGGTATATACCCTGGGATACCCACCCTGACCTGCATCTGATCCAGACATCCCACAAAGGCAGCCAGTGCACCTGGGACCTTCCTGGCTCACACCCATTCCAGCTTCAGCTATTCCACTAGGGTGGCCCCAGCATGGAGCACACTGAGATTCCCCCAGCCTGGACCTAGTCCAGCCCCAGATGGCCTGCCAAAGCCACCAGGCACACAGCCTACAGGGGGGATGTTCCTACACAAGGCCACTACTTCAAGATGGGGAAAGAAAGTGGTTCTGCCTAATTCATAGAAACAAACACAGTAAGTCTTTAAGGGATCCACATGAAGACATATAATTAAATGGGAAAAAGTTAAAGATAAAGAGACAATCTCTAAGGCCACAAGAGAAAAACAAATAGTCACATATAGGGGAAACCCCATACAATTATCAGCTGATTTTCCAGTAGAAACTTTGCAGGCCAGAAGGGAGTGGCAGGATATATTTAAAGTGATGAAAGGGAAAAACTTAGAATCAAGAACGCTTTTTACCCAGCGAGGTCATCATTCAGAATTGAAGGAGAGATAAAGAGTTTCCCAGATAAGCAAAAAATAGAGGCATTCATTACCACTAAACTGACCTTACATGAAATGTTAAGTAGTCTTCTTTATGCAGAAAACAAAGGCTGTAGAAATAAGAAAATATATGAAAGAAAAAAACTCCCTGATGAAGGAATATATACATAGTAAAGGCTGTAAATCAGCCATATAAAAGCTAATGTGAAGGTTAAAATACAAAAATAGTAAAATCAACTATAACTACAATAAATGGTTAAGGGATACACAGAACCAAAAGATATAAAATATGACATTAAAAACATAAAACATGGTGGTGGGGGAGTAAAAATGTAATGCTTTCAGAATTCATTTGAATTTAAACAAACATCAACTTAAAACAGAGTGTTTTATATATATAGGTCAGTATATATGAAACTCATGTATATTGTTTTGGTAACAATAAAACAAAAACCTACAGTAGATACACAAAAATTAAAGATACAGGAACCCAAATATAATACAAAGAAAGCCATTAAACCACAAGAGAAAAAGAAACAGAAGAACTACAAAAACAACCAGAAAACAATTAATAAAAATGGATATAAGCACACACCTATCAATAATAATTTTAAATAGAAATGGACTAAATACTTCAATCAAAAAACAAAGGGTGGCTAAGTGGATTAAAAAAGACCCAAGATCCTTTTACGTGCTGCCCACAAGAACTCACTTCAGATCTAAAGACACACACAAACTGGGAGAGAAGGGATGAAAAAGATATTCCATGCAAATAGAAACAGAAAAGTCAGCTGAAGTAATAATATTCACATCAGACAAAATAGACTTTAAAGACTCCAACAAAAGACAAAGAAAGGGTTACATAATGATAAAGGAGTAAATCCAAGGAGAGGACATAACATTTGTAAATATTTATGCACCCAAATGAGAGCATCTAAATATATAAAATAAATTTTGACAGACATAAAGAGAGAAATTGATAGTAATTCAGTAATAGTAGGGAACTTTAATACTCCACTTACATCAATGGATAGATCATCTAGACAGAAAATCCATAAAGAAACAATGGTTTTAAGTGGTGCATTAGACCAGGTAGACTTAATAAGTATATACAGAACATTTCAGACAAACATGAAAAATACACATTATTTTCAAGTGCACATGAAATCTTCTCTAAGATAGATCACATGTTAGTCTACAAAAGAAGTCTCAATAAATTCAAGAAGATTGAATCATATTAAGCATCTTTTCTGACCACAGTGGTATGAAACTAACAATCAGTTAAAAAGAAAAAACTGTAAAAACACAAACACATGGAGAGAAAACAACATGCTATTAAATAACCAATGAATTAATGAGGAAATGAAACAATACCTTGAGACAAGTGAGAATAGAAACATACTTTATAAAATCTGTGTGATACAACAAAAGTAGTTGTAAGAGGGAAGTTCATAGTAATATCTCAAGAAGCAGGAAGAATTCCAAATAAACATTCTAACTATATCTAAAGGAACTAGAAAAAGAACAGAGCTCAATTAGTAGAAGAAAGGAAATAATAAGGATCAGAGCAGAAATAAATTAAACAGAGAAAAGAAATAGAAAAGATCTGTAAAACTAAAAGCTGGCACTTTGAAAAAATAAACAAAATTGATAAACTTCTAGCCAGACTCATGAAAAAAAAGAGAGGGGCCCAAATTAATAAATCAGATATGAAAGAGAAGTTGAAACTAACACCAAAGAGACAAAAAGGATCATATGAGACTATTGCGAACAATTATATACCAAAAAACTGCACAACCTAGAAGGAATGGATACATTCCTAGGAACATACAACCTTCCAAGATTGAATCACAAAGAAATAGAAAATCCAAATAGATGAATTACAAGTAACAAAATTGAATCAGTAATTTTAAAACTCCCCCAAAACAAAGATCCAGTACCAGATGGCTTCACTAGTGAATTCTACCAAACATTTAAAGGAGAGTGGGTATCTATCCCTTTCAGAGTATTCCAAAAATTAGAGGAAGGAACACTTTCAACTCATTTTACAAGGCCAGCATTACTAATACCAAAACCAGACAGACACCACAAAAAAAAAAAAAATTACAAGCCAATATTCTTGATGAAGATAGCTGCAAAAATCCTCAACAAAATATTGGCAAACCCAATTCAGCAATAGATTAAAAGGATCATACACCATGATCAAGTGGAATGTATTCCAGGGATGCAAGGATGGTTCAACATCTACAAATCCATTAATCTATATGATACACCACATTAACAAAACAAAAAATAAATATGGAAAAGGTATTTGACAGAATTCAACATCCATTTATGATAACTCTCAACACAATGTGTACAGAAGGAATGTACCTCAATGTAATAAAGTCTATATATGACAAACCCATAGCTAACATCATAAAAGTGAAAACCTGAAAGTGTTTCCTCTAAGATAAGGAAAAAGACAAGGATACCTACTCTCACTACTTTTATTCAACAGTCTTGGAAGACCTTACCAAAGCAATTAGGCAAGAAAAAGAAATAAAAGACATCCAAATTGGAAAGGAAGAAGGAAAACTTTCACTATTTTCTGGTGACGTGATACAAAGACTCCACCAAAAATCTATTCAAACTAATAAATAAATTCAGTAAAGCTACAGGATAGAAAATTAACAAATGTTAATCAGTTGTGTTTTTATATAGTAACAGCAAGCTACCAGAAAGAGAAATCAAGGAAACAATCCCATTTATAATTGCATCAAAAAGAATAAGACAACTAGGAATAAACTTAACCAAGGAGGTGAAAGACCTGTACACTGAAACTTACCAGACACCGATGAAGATGTGAGGGCAATCTGGCTGTGACATGCCACCCTATTGATCACCAGGGTTGATTCTACTGATTTGATTGCTAGGTGGGTGTCCCCTTCCTCCCTCATCACTCCATGTATATCCCTCCCAAAGCTGCATGTTTGGTCAAACAGGATGACCTTCCCTAATGGAGGAGGTCTGCTCTTCAATCAAGGGTATACAAGTAGCTGCACTCCCCTGCTAGAACCTCCAAACAAGCTCTCAAGACACTGACAAACAAAATTGAAGATGACACAGTAAATGGAGAGAGACTGTGCTCATGGATTGGAAGAGTTAATATTCTTAAAATGTCCATACTACCCAAAGAAATCTGCAGACTCAATGCTATCTCTATCAAAATACAATTGGAATTTTGCACAGAACTAGGACAAAGAATCCTAAAGTTTTTATGAACCACAAAAGTTCCTGAATAATTAAAGTAATTTTGAGAAAAAAGAACAAAACTGCTATCACACTCCCTGATGTCAAACTATACTACAAAGCTATAATAATCTAAACAGTATGGTACTGGCACCAAAGAAGACATGTAGATCAAAGGAATAGAGAGTCCAGAAATAAACTCACACACATATATGGTCAATCTATGACAGAGGAAGAAAAGAATATACAATAGGAAAATGACAGTCCCTTCAATAAATGATGTGGGGAAAACTGGACAGCCACATGCAAAAGAATGAAACTGGATTATTTATACCATATACAAAATAAATTCAAAATGGATTAACAACATGAATATAAGACCTAAACCCTAAAACTCTTAGAAGAAAACATAGGCAGTAAGCTATCTGACATCATTCTTGACAATATATTTTTGGCTTGTTCCCTCTGACAAGGGCAACAAAAGCAAAAATAAATAAATAGGATCACATCAAACTAAAAATCTTTTGTACAGTGGAGGAAACCATCAAGAAAATGAGAGGGCAGCTTACTGAATGGGATAAGATATTTGCAAATCACACATCTGCTAAGGGGTTAATATCCAAAATATATGAAGAACTTATGTAACTTAATATCAAAAAACCAAACAACTCGATTAGAAAATGGGCAGAGGACTTGAACAGACATTTTTCCAAAGAAGATACACAGATGACCAATACATGAAAAGATACTCAATATCATTAATCATCAGGGAAATGAAAACCAAACCACAATGAGATAACACCTCATACCAGTTAGATTGGCTATTACCAAGAAAGACAAAGACTAACAAGTGCTGACAAGGATGTGGAGAAAAGAGAACCTTGCATACTATTGGTAAGAATGCAAATTGTTAAGCTATTATGGAAAACAGCCCAGAGATTCCTCAATAAATTAAAAATAAAACTATCATATGATCCAGTAATTCCACTTCTGGGCTTTTATCCGAAGAAAATGAAACCATCAATTCAAAAAGATATATGCACACACATGTTACTCCCAGCATTATTTATAATAGCCAAGATACGGAAACATCCTATGTGTCCATTGATAGACAAATGGATTAAGAAGGGGTGATATATGTAGACAATGGAATATTATGCATAAAAAAGAATGAGATCCTGTTATTTGTGTCAACAGGAATGGTCCTAAGGGCATTATGCATAGTGAAGTAAGTCAAAGACAAATGCTGTATGATTTCATTCATATGTGGAATCTAAAAAACAAAACAAATAAAACAAAAACAGAAAAAAGACTGATAGATACAGGAAACAAACTGTTGGTAACTAAAGTAGGTTGGTGTTGAAGGGTTGGGTAAAATATGTGAAGGTGATTAAAAGGTATTAACTTCCAGTTATAAAATAAGACATGAGGATATAATGTACAGTAATATTGTAATAACTTTTTATGGTATCAGTAACTAGATTTATTGTAGGGATCAGTTCATAATGTATAAAAATATTGAATCATTATGATGTATACCAGAAGCTAATAAGATATCATATATCAATTATACTTCAACAAAAAAATAACTTCTGGTCAATTTGTGCAATCATACTTCAGATTGCACATAAAGAATGCCTTCATATACCCAGATACTGTTTTTTCTTTCCCCAGTAAAGGACAAGTAACCTTATAGAGTTGCAGTAAGTATTCTCCTATACTTTTGTAGTTTTGGCATGAAATTGTCATTGTTGTTAACATGAAATCTGCACAACTTAAATGGATATTTTAATACCTTAACCTATATTTTTTCTTCCTCTCATTATACACATTATTTAGAGGAAAACTATTTCCTTGTTTTCTTCTAGAAATAACTATTCCCTTTTTTTATACTTCACCCCTGATTTGGGAAGATTTGTTATTTGTTAGTGTTGCATCCAATAATACTCCAGTATCCTTAGTTAATAAAGCTTTGTAGGAGCTAATAGAAGAATCAATTAGATCATAATTAGAAAACCACTGATTTTATTGAAGTAGTGTCTGACATCCTGATAATCCTGGAGATAGGTGGCCAGCAGAGGTATGGGTGGGGCATTTTTTTTTTTTTTTGCCATCAGCATTTTGTGTAAAGTAAGGCAGTCATAGTGAGCTAATTAGTTAAGTAGATAATGACACCAGGCTTGAGTGGGTTTGAGTCTTGGTGCCACCACTAACTAGCTGTATGTACTTAACCTTTCTGCGCTCCAGCTTTCATCTGTAAAATGGGGAGAATAATAATACATTTAGGGTCGCTGTGAAGAGTAATAATATAATTTACATAACAATATGATGACTAGTATGTAGTAAATATTCAATATACCTTAGTTATTATTAGTAATAACCTGAAAAAATACTAAAGTATAATCATTTATACATAAATTCAATGATGAGCAAGGGACAAATAATACTAATTGTCCCATTTAATGAATGGGGAAATTGAGACATATAATTCCATTAAATGCTTGTTCTAAGAACCTGAGATAAGCACTGGTACCAGGCAACATCTTGTAACAATCTAGTGCCTATTTGACACCAGAAGCCCTCTCTTTATCATATAGCAACAAACATCTTATATGCATTACTTACATTTTATCCACATGATTTACATCAGCAAATGGCTTCTAAATTTTATTCAGTATTATCCTGAAAGGTGGGTGAGAATACTAAACTAATAATTCTGGAAGGTGAAGGGGTATAGCTAGAAGAAGTCAGCCAAAAGAGAAAAATTTATCTGAAGTCTCATCTTTATCGTTTAAAAATGATCAATCTGTCCTTTGACTCTTTGATCAGTCAGATTATGGTAGGAAACAGTTGGTGTTTTCCAATTGGGCAAGTGAGGAGAATTTCATAAGGAGACTGTTTATGAGGGTGGAGACAGGTTTTAGGGCCACACAAAGCGGCAGTGCACCATGGGTCTGGTGACAGGGTGGGGTCAGGCACATCACTCTTAAGCCTAAAGAGTCATGGAAGGAGGAGGGCCAGGACCCTACTTCATGAAGAGATCTGCTGGCAGGGGCCATGGCTTTAGGTGTGACAGCCAACACAAGGCTCCCTGATGTGGGGCGTCCAGGAAATAAATGCCCTACCCGTACCTCTCCCGGCCACCTATCTCCGGTCCGCACCTCTGACAGGCTGAAGGCAGTAGGTAGCCTGGCAAGGGAGCCTGTGGAAGTTTCCTGTACAAGTCAGCCTCCAAGTGTGCACAGCAGGATGGGTGAGGGTGATGTGTGGGCAGAGAGGAGCAAATGCAAGATACCCAGCACAACTATGTTAAGTTTGTTTGCCTCAGCATTAAAGAGACTCGTGTTCTTAACCATTCAGACTACCAACAGATGTTTCAGAAAAATTGATCAGGATGGAAAGGTTATTGCATCCTGGTTTGGGTAGCATAGAAATAAACAAATCCTTGACTGCAAAATTCATCTTTGGCAATTTGGAATCCCTAATTGAGTGCTGTATTTGTTTTCTATTTGTGTTCTATGTAACAAATTACCAGAAAATTAGCAACTTAAAAGTACAAATTTGTTATCTCACAGTTCCTCTCAGTCAGAAGTATGGGTCCAGTGTGTCTGGATTCTGTGCATTGGGTCTTACCTGGCTGCAATTCAGGTGTTGGTCAGGGCTGCAGCTCACCTGAGTTTGGGGCTCTTTCTCCAAGATCACCAGTTGTGGGTGGAGTTCATATACTTGTGAGTCTAGAGCTGAGCTGCTTGTTTTTCTTCTTCTGTCAATTGGAGAAGAAAGACATCTCTCATCTCCTAGAAGGTGTCTGCAAGTCCTTGCCATGTAGCCTCCATTTGCAGTTCACAGAATGGATGCTTGCTGTCTTCCACGCCAGCTCAATTGTGTCTCTCTGACTTCTTCTGAGACCAGCTGGAGGAAACTCTTTCCCAAAGGGCTCATGTGATTAGGTCTGACCCACGCAGACAATCTATTAAGGTCAACTTATTTGGGACCTAAATTACATCTACAAAAATCACTTCACAGCAGGGATTTATTGAATAACAAGGGCAAGGTGTGTGCACATTGGGGTGGGGCAGGAATCTTGAAGGCCATCTGAGCCTACCACAGTAGGACTGAATAAATGGAAGTGAAATCACCTGGGATCCTCCCTCCACAACCTGTGGAAGGTCTGATGTTGCTGACCTCTGAAACCCATGGTAACTTTGGGGTCTCTAGACCAACAGAAGCTGAAAATGCAGATGCCTTCAGCAGTTAGCATGGCGCAGTCACATGAGCTTCCAGTATTTTCTGTCCATACAAGGCTTTCTGTCAGGTGATAAGGTCATCATTGGTGATATCATCTACTCCAGTTTTGGGAACTCCCCTTGATTCAGCAGGCACAGTCACTCAAAAATTGCAAATACAGTCTCAATTCATATTTAAAATGCCCACTCTCATAATAATGGCTACTTTGTTTATGATTTAAAGTTCTCTCCTTATCAGTCCCACTGACCCACATGAAGAAGAGGTTGTGCTTTAGATTCTTGTTTCTTTTTACCCATTTGAGATTCTATTTCTGCAAAACAATCTGGTTGAAGACCAAGGATGAGAGGAAAAGAGGGGGTCTGCAAAGTTTATACTCTCCTGAAAGTTGTGCTCTTTGGCAGGTGTTACATCTAACCTGCTCTCATGGGCTTTCTGTGGATTCTTTAGAGAACCCTCTCCCTCCAATCTCTCCTCTTTCCTTACACGTGCACGTGTAGGGCTCATGAGCATGTATGCAGGTACACACACACTCACTCACATACATGCATCACCAGGATATCAAGCAAACTGCAGATCTCTAAATGCAGGTGAGGTACTTTCTTCCAGCTCTTGGGCTTTAAAGCTCCTGACACAGCCCCATGGATCTGGAAGCTCTCCTCCAACAGCATTCAACTGTGGGGGATAGAGATTTATTAGTGACATTGAGCATATTTTCTTAACTTGATGATGATTGCTTATACAGTTTGACAAATTTCTGTGGTATTTTTCATCTTCTTGTAATTGATTTGTAGGTGTTCTTCCTATTTTTCTAGATTTTAATAATTTGTCAGTTATATGACTTTTCTTTAAGTTTGCATATGGAATCTTTAATCATATTTAAGTTTTAGTTTTAGTGTAAAGTTACCAATTGTTTATTTTCCTCCTTTTTTGAGTTGGTAATATTTTTATTAGCATTTAAGTTTATATTTTAAAAATCATATTTGATATGGCAAAGTTAAATTTAATGAAAATTTTTTCCTAATTCTTAAAGTCCTGACAATTCTAAATGCTTGAATGTATTATCATCATGCTTTAAACAAAAAGGGAAATATGTTAAAAGTCACAACTTAGGTATCTCACAGTCATATTTAAAATGATTCTTAGCATTTCTCTAGATTTATAAAACATTTACTTAGAAGAAAATGGCAAAATACCAGCCTTTTTACAATAGAGTGATGAAGATTAAGCAAAGAAGAAAGCAAAACTCCAAAGTGTAGGGGAACTAATGTTTATTTTGCCTATGTCATTTAGTCCACACAATTTAGCAAAGTATGTATTGTTATCCTCAGTTTACAGATGAATGCACTGAACCTCGAATAGAATAAGTGATCTGGCCAAGGAGTTTGCTTTAAACTTGAAATCTGAACCCAGGATTCTTAGGCATGTCTCTTTGAATGTCCAATTTATATAGCTCATGTATCTAACCACTGAAAAAAATATTGGCTGAAAAAGTGTGCATTTATATCCAGTGTCTTCCAAGGTTGAGATATATGTGGAAGTGCCCACCCAGCAAAATGTTTGGCACCTAACAATTATTCTTTTACTGACTTTAAAAAAGAGAACATAGGGGAGGGCGGAGCCAAGATGGCAGTGTGAGTAGAGCAGTGGAAATCTCCTCCCAAAACCACATATATTTTTGAAAATACAACAAAGAAAACTCTTCCTAAAAGAGAGACCGGAAGACAGAGGACAACAGCCAGACTACATCCACACCTGCGAGAACCCAGTGCCTGGTGGAAGGGGTAAGATACAAGCAGTGGCCCAGTGGGACCCGAGTGCCCCACACCCCAGCTCCCAGCAGGAGGAGAGGAGTCAAAGCAGGGAGGGAGAGGGAGCTCAGGACTGCTAAACACCCAGCCCTAGCCATACGCACCAGAGCACAGACACAGTGCATGCGTGGGGTGCTGAAAACTAGGGAAACAGGACAGTAAGACCTGTGAGTGGATCCCTGCAGCCGGCACCCAAGGGACAAAGAAAAGCAAGTGCTTTTTGGAAGTCTTAAAGGGACAGGGACCCCACAGCCGGACAGAAATGTCCTGGGACACTAACCCCAGCAGCAGGGAACTCTGGGCACCCTAAACCCCTGGATAGCAGGGCAGCTCTGAGGTCCCTCACAGAGATAAACAGCCTCCCAGACATTTCCCCTCTGACGCAGCTCAGCCATATCAGAGCAGCAGCCCGAGGCAGCCATACCCACAGCAACAGCAGAGATAAACTCCATAGCAGTCAGGCAAGAATCAGAAGCCCCGTCTGCGTGCAGCTGCCCAGCACAAGCCACTAGAAGTCGCTGTTCTCCCAGGAGAGGAAGGCCACAAACCAACAAGAAGGGACATTCTCCCAGCCGTCACTCGTGCCAGCTTGGCAAACTATCTCTATCACCATGAAAAGGCAGAATTTGAGGCAGATAAAGATCACAGAGACAGCACCTGAGAAGGAGACAGACCTCACCAGTCTTCCTGAAAAAGAATTCAAAATAAAAATCATAAACATGCTGACAGAGATGCAGAGAAATATACAAGAGCTGAGGGATGAAGTCTGGAGGGAGATTACAGAAGTGGAACAAACTCTGGAAGGATTTATAAGCAGAATGGATAAGATGCAAGAGGCCATTGATGGAATAGAAACCAGAGAACAGGAATGGACAGAAGCAGAAGACACAGAAAGAGATAAAAGGAACTCCAGGAATGAAACAATATTAAGAGAATTGTGTGACCAATCCAAAGGAACAATATCCACATTATAGGGGTACCAGAAGAAGAGGAAGAAGAGAGAAAAAGGGATAGAAAGTGTCTTTGAAGAAATAATTGCTGAAAACTTCCCCAAATTGGGGGAGGAAATAATCGATCAGACCATGGAAGTACACAGAACTCCAAACAGAAAGGACCCAAGGAGGACAACACCAAGACACATAATAATTAAAATGGCAAAGATCAAGGACAAGGAAAGAGTTTTAAAGGCAGCTAGAGAGAAGAAAAAGGTCACCTACAAAGGAAAACCCATCAGGCTATCATCAGACTTCTCAACAGAAACCTTATAGGCCAGAAGAGAATGGCATGATATACTTAATGCAATGAAACAGAAGGGCCTTGAACCAAGGATACCTTATCCAGCACAATTATCACTTAAATATGAAGGAGGGACTAAACAATTCCCAGACAAGCAGAAGTTGAGGGAATTTGCCTCTCAAAAACCACCTCTACAGGGTATTCTAGAGGGACTATTCTAGACGGGAGCACTCCTAAGACTAAACAGATGTGACCAGAGAAAATAAAATCACAGCAAAGAAAGCAGACCAACCAAATACTAACTAAAGGCAAAAAATAAAATCAACTACCCACTAAAAGCAGTTAAAGGAAACACGAAAGAGTACAGAATAAAACAACCAACATATAAAGAATGGAGGAGGAGGAATAAGAAGGGAGAGAAGAAAAAAATCTCCAGACAGTGTATATAACAGCTCAAAAAGTGAGCTAAGTTAGGCAGTAAGATACTAAAGAAGCTAACCTTGAACCTTTGGTAACCACGAATCTAAAGCCTGCAATGGCCATAAGTACATGTCTTTCAATAGTCACCCTAAATGTAAATGGACTGAATGAACCAATCAAAAGACATAGAGTAATAGAATGGATGAAAAAGCAAGACCCATCTGTATGCTGCTTACAAGAAACTCACCTCAAACCCAAACACATGCACAGACTAAAAGTCAAGGGATGGAAAAACATATTTCATGCAAACAACAGAGAGAAGAAAGCAGGGGTTGCAGTACTAGTATCAGACAAAATAGACTTCAAAACAAAGAAAGCAACAATAGATAAAGAAGGACATTACATAATGATAAAGGGCTCAGTCCAACAAGAGGGTATAACCACTATAAATATATATGCACCCAACACAGGAGCACCAGCATATGTGAAACAAATACTAACAGAACTAAAGGGGGAAATAGAATGCAATGCATTCATTTTAGGAGATGTCAGCATGCCACTCACCCCAAAGGATAGATCCACTGGACAGAAAATAAGTAAGGACATGGAGGCACTGAACAACACAGTAGAACAGATGGACCTAATAGACATCTATAGAACTCTACATCCAAAAGCAACAGGATATACATTCTTCTCAAGTACACATGGAACATTCTCCAGAATAGACCACATACTAGGTCACAAAAAGAGCCTCAGTAAATTCCAAAAGATTGAAATTCTACCAACCAACTTTTCAGACCACAAAGGTATAAAACTAGAAATAAATTCTACAAAGAAAACAAAAAGGCTTACAAACACATGGAGGCTTAACAACATGCTCCTAAATAATCAATGGATCAACGAACAAATTAAAACAGAGATAAAGTAATATATGGAAACAAATGACAACAACAACACAAAGCCCCAACTTCTGTGGGATGCAGCGAAAGCAGTCTTAAGAGGAAAGTATATAGCAATCCAGGCACACTTAAAGAAGGAAGAACAATCCCCAATGAATAGTCTAACATCACAATTATTAAAACTGGAAAAAGAAGAACAAATGAGGCCTAAAGTCAGCAGAAGGAGGGACATAATAAAGATCAGAGAAGAAATAAACAAAATTGAGAAGAATAAAACAATAGAAAAGATCAATGAAATGAAGAGCTGGTTCTTTGAGAAAATAAACAAAATAAATAAGCCTCTAGCCAAACTTATTAAGAGAAAAAGAGAATCAACACACATCAACAGAATCAGAAACGAGAAAGGAAAAATGACGACAGACCCCACAGAAATACAAAGAATTATTAGAGAGTACTATGAAAACCTATATGCTAACAAGCTGGGAAACCTAGGAGAAATGGACAACTTCCTAGAAAAATACAACCTTCCAAGACTGACCCAGAAAGAAACAGAAAATCTAACCAGACCAATTACCAGCAAAGAAATTGAAGCAGTAATCAAAAAACTACCAAAGAACAAAACCCCCGGGCCATATGGATTCACCTCGGAATTTTATCAGACATACAGGGAAGACATAATACCCATTCTCCTTAAAGTTTTCCAAAAAATAGAAGAGGAGGGAATACTCCCAGACTCACTCTATGAAGCCACCATCACCCTAATACCAAAACCAGGCAAAGACCCCACCAAAAAAGAAAACTACAGACCACTATCCCTGATGAATGTAAATGCAAAAATACTCAACAAAATATTAGCAAAATGAATTAAAAAATATATCAAGAGGATCATACACCATGACCAAGTGGGATTCATCCCAGGGATGCAAGGATGGTACAACATTCGAAAATTCATCAACATCATTCACCACATCAACAAAAAGAAAGACAAAAACCACATGATCATCTCCATAGACGCTGAAAAAGCATTTGACAAAATTCAACATCCATTCATGATAAAAACTCTCAGCAAAATGGGTATAGAGGGCAAGTACCTCAACATAATAAAGGCCATATATGATAAACCCACAGCCAACATCATACTGAACAGCGGAAAGCTGAAAGCTTTTCCTCTGAGATTGGGAACAAGACAGGGATGCCCACTTTCCCCACTGTTATTCAACATAGTGCTGGAGGTCCTAGCCACAGCAATTAGACAAAACAAAGAAATACAAGGAATCCAGATTGGTAAAGAAGTTAAACTGTCACTATTTGCAGATGGCATGATACTGTATATAAAAAGCCCTAAAGATTCCACTTGAAACTACTAGAGCTAATATCGGAATTCAGCAAAGTTGCAGGATACAAAATGAACACACAGAAATCTGTGGCTTTCCTATACACTAACAATGAACCAATAGAAAGAGAAATCAGGAAAACAACTGCATTCATAATTGCATCAAAAAGAATAAAATACCTAGGAATAAACCTAACCAAAGAAGTGAAAGACCTGTACCCTGAAAACTACAAGATACTCTTAAGAGAAATTAAAGGGGACACTAACAAATGGAAACTCATCCCATGCTCTTGGCTAGAGAGAATTAATATCGTCAAAATGGCCATCCTGCCCAAAGCAATATACAGTTATTGCAATCCCTATCAAATTACCAACAACATTCTTCAATGAACTGGAACAAATAGTTCAAAAATTCATATGGAAACACCAAAGACCCCGAATAGCCAAAGCAATCCTGAGAAAGAAGAATAAAGTGGGGGGGATCTCACTCCCCAACTTCAAGCTCTACTACAATGCCACAGTAATCAAGACAATTTGGTACTGGCACAAGAACAGAGCCACAGACCAGTGGAAAAGAATAGAGACTTCAGACATTGATCCAAACATATATGGTCAATTAATATTCGATAAAGGAACCATGGACATACAATGGGGAAATGACAGTTTCTTCAAGAGATGGTGCTGGCAAAACTGGACAGCTACATGTAAGAGAATGAAACTGGACCATTGTCTAACCCCATACACAAAAGTAAATTTGAAATGGATCAAAGACCTGAATGTAAGTCATGAGACCATAAAACTCTTGGAAAAAAACATAGGCAAAAATCTCTTGGACATAAACATTAGTGACTTCTTCATGAACATATCTCCCCGGGCAAGGAAAACAAAAGCAAAAATGAACAAGTGGGACTATATCAAGCTGAAAAGCTTCTGTACAGCAAAAGACACAATCAATAGAACAAAAAGGTACCCTACAGTGTGGGAGAATATATTTGTAAATAACAGATCTGATAAAGGCTTGACTTCCAAAATATATAAAGAGCTCACACACCTCAACAAACAAAAAGCAAATAATCCAATTAAAAAATGGGCAGAGGAACTGAACATACATTTCTCCAAAAAAGAAATTCAGATGGCCAACAAACAAATGAAAAGATGCTAATTATCAGAGAAATGCAAATTAAAACCACAATGAGATATCACCTCACACCAGTAAGGATGGCTACCATCCAAAAGACAATCAACAACAAATGTCGGTGAGGTTGTAGAGAAAGGGGAACCCTCCTATACTGCTGGTGGGAATGTAAACTAGTTCAACCATTGTGGAAAGCAGTATGGAAGTTCCTCAAAATGTTCAAAATTGACTTACCATTTGACCCAGGAATTCCACTTCTAGGAATTTATCCTAAGAATGCAGCAGCCCAGTTTGAAAAAGACAGATACACCCCTATGTTTATTGCAGAACTATTTACAATAGCCAAGAATTGGAAGCAACCTAAGTGTCCATCAGTAGATTAATGGATAAGAAGATGTGGTACATATACACAATGGAATATTACTCAGCCATAAGAGGAAAACAAATCCTACCATTTGCAACAACATGGATGGAGCTAGAGGGTATTATGCTCAGTGAAATAAGCCAAGCGGAGAAAGACAAATACCAAATGATTTCACTCTTCTGTGGAGTATAAGAACAAAGGAAAAACTGAAGGAACAAAACAGCAGCAGAATCACAGAACTCAAGAATGGACTAAACAGTTACCAAAGGGAAAGAGACTGGGGAGAATGGGAGGGTAGGGAGGGATAAGGGCAGTGACAAATAAATGGGGGTATTATGATTAGCATGTATAATGTGGAGGGTGGGGTTAAGGGGAGGGCTGTGCAACACAGAGAAGACAAGTAGTGATTCTACAACATTTTGCTCTGCTGATGGACAGTGACTGTAATGGGGTTTGTTGGGGGGACTTGGTGTAGGGGAGAGCCTAGTAAACATAATATTCTTCATGTAATTGTAGATGAATGATAAAAGAAAAAAGGGGGGATTACTCCCTGATAGGATAAAATTAACTGCAAATCAATGATTAATGCATGCTTTACATATCCTTAATTTTGATCTTTTAAAGGGTGTCGGATGATCAGTTATGGAAGTACATTTTTCTGATAATATTTCTTTCTCTTAAAAAAAATAGCAGTTCCTGTGTGGTGGTCTCCAATAGGTTCCTCACAATGGTATAAAGGTCATATCAAAATGTGGGCAAAGGGTTTGTTTGTTTTTATACAGAGGATCAAAGCGTAATTTGGCTACCCAGAAAACGAATTAAGATACAATATGAAGAACTTCCAACATCAACATCCTCTGGAAGAGTCATTCCAGAAGATGATCATCAAAAAACTTCAACAAAGATCCTGGCACTGTTGCAGTTGTAGCTGCATTCATCCCACCGGTTCCTGGACTTGCCGTTGGAATGAAGAAGGAGATATCTAAGCTGGCCTGTGCATACAGTTAAACAACAAATTTGAATGGATCTATATTGTCAGAAGTCAACCAAGAATTAGGAGAAGTGCAAGTTGCAGTGCTCCAAAATTGTGCAACTATAGACTATCTACTGTTAAAAGAATATATGGGATGTGAACAGTTCCCAGGAATGTGTTGTTTTAATTTGTCTGATTTTTCTCAAACTATTCAAATTCAGTTAGACAATATCCATCATATTATTGATAAGTTTTCACAAATGCCTAGGGTACCTAACTGGTTTTCTTGGTTTCACTGGATATGGCCAGTAATTGTAGGTCTGCTTTGGTTATGTAGCTGTATTCCTGTTCTGTTAATGTGTGTACACAATTTAATTAGTAGTTTGTTAAAACCTACACATGCTTATGTTACTCTACAAGAAGTTATGTCAAAGAAATAATCAATCTTCCCATGTTTTCTTCCGTCTGCTACTTCTATAGCTTTTCTTCTTCCTTCTTAATTACAACCCTTTAGTAGAATTCGTGCCTCATATTGAAAATTACCGAGTATCATAATTCTTCCAAGTGGTAAAGATACCTCAAGACAAATGCTGGGCATAGAAGCCACAGAGCATAAATCTGCAAAGAAGTAAAAAGCTAACCTTTTCAAAGAATATTGCTTTTCTCTCACTTATTAACTTTGTATTTCCCTATATGGCCCTGGAAGGCGGCTGGTTAGCCAGAGACGGGTAAGATTCCTCAAGGGATGAACAAAATAAGACAGGCACAGTCCCAGGGGGCCATCAGGTGAGAAATTGGGGACCAACAGAGGGGAGGCTTAGAACCTCACCCACCCTGTTTTGAGAGAAATCTTCTGCATCTGTGGATGTTTTGTTGCCCTTGTCTAGCTTGGATTAATACTTAGTGTATAGGCACACACCTGATCATCTACATTTGCCTTCTTACAGCACTAAATTATGTTTTCTATCTTTACCTTGCATCTACCTACCACTTCAACATTTTATTAAAAAAAATAAGGGAGAAATGTGGGTTCACATATAAATCAAGTATAAAAATCAAATGAATAATCATATCTGACTTGATTGTTTATAGTTCACGATGCGTGATCAAAACAAAAGTTTCTGTGATATGACTGCCCTTGCACTGTTCACCATGTAAGAACTTATTCACTATGTAAGAGCTTGTTCACCATGTAAGAACTTGTTCGTTATGCTTCAGAAGATTGGAGACTGTTGAGAATTAGGCTTGGGGTTGATTAATGATTGTGCATTGAGTCCCCTATACAGAATTTTATTGTTGTTAACAACCGTTTGATCAATAAATATGAGAGGTGCCCTCTCAAAAAAAAAAAAAAAAAAAACCAGAAAGACCAATGAAACAAAAAAAAAAAAAAAGAGAGAAGATAGGTAACAAGCATATACTTTCCAGCCCTTTAAGAATTCTTATCTTGTACCTACACTCCTATAATATTGATAGGATAGTAATATTCTGCATAGCTTTTTTTTTTTTTGAATGGCAGGACAAGTTTCCTGAGAAGTTAGATTGAGAGGTGTCAGGTGGGAATAATGAAAATGAGGCAGGGAAATTTTATCCCTGAGCTGCCAATGCTCCCACCAGAAACATCTTTGAGCACTCTCAGCCTCCACCTGACAGTCTTCAGTTTTGACTGTTAGTCCTCTATGATTTAGAAAAACTGGCTGCAGAATATTAAGATAGATCTAAGGGTCTAAAGATTATAGAACTTGATAAATTAGCTCACTGATAGTCTAAGACAGTGTTGAGGAGCATTAAACAATGGTCGGTTTTCATGAGTTCACTAAGAATGTGTGGAAGACAGAAAGTGATCCCACGTGGTTTACAGAAGGCAGACCCTCACAAGAAACATGAGGTATTTAGAGTTCACAATTATGCTAACAAGGCTGCTCTTACTGTTCATTACTCAACATTAAAGAAGTGGATGGGTGAGAACAGTTGGATGGAATGGCACCTACTGAGACAAATGCTGGGACATCAACTTTAGGCATAAGTCAAACTATCTCAGCCCTGAGGATCCTTGCATGATCTAACTTCTCCACAGATGCATTTATGTCTCTGGAAACTTGTGAAGTTTAATTTTGCCAAGAATGAATGTCTATGTAACAGAAGAGTTAGATAATGAAGTCTAGGACACCATTTTAGGCCAAAATAGTGTCTATCTATATGCACAGAGTAGTTGGAGAGAGAGGATAGTATGGTTCTTGGAAGTTTTGAAACAATCACTGTTCAAAGTTCACAGAAAATTCACTGAATAGTTTTTTTGAGTTGGGGTTCATAAATTTTGTGCCTCTCCCATTCTACAGTTCCTTGATGAACTGAAGACAGATTCGAGGGGTACAAAAAGGGATCCAATTACAGTGTGTTTTATTAATGGTTAAGCTGGGTTGGAGACATAGCTGGACTTTCTATCTCCTTCTTGGAACCTAGACTGCAGGATCCTGACTTATTTACCCAGGAGCAGGTGGAGAGGCTGGAATTACATAGCACACAGCTGTCCTGGGCAAGAGGCAGCTAAGTCTTGGACATGAGATGATGTAAGCCTGAACATAGGTGGTCCATGCTGCACAAGAGTAGTTGTACTCAGTACCCCTACCCTATCCTGTTTTCCCTGAATGCCATGAATGCCACACTCTCATCATTCTCACGAAGAGCAAAAGTACATGCACAGACACACACACACACACACACACACACACACACACACACACACACACACACACACACACACACTGCTGTGCCATGAAGAGCAGAGAAAAACTACTGCTTCTGATACTATGGCAATTCTATTTTAATTAAAGGGAAAAAAAACTATCATTGTAAATACTTACAGCCCCACTACAGTTCCTTGCAGAAGGATGTCACACTGAAAAGGAACTGATTCTAAACATCCAGGGCTAAAAAATCAATTCTGACAGCAGTAGCAAAAGTAACAACAATGACAAACACAGACAGTAAATTTTAATCTACATTATATTTATTATGGAAAATGAAATGCAAAAAAATAACTGAAAATTTTTTGAGAGTAAAACTAAGTGATCAGTGGAATTTCATTGATTTATCAATTCAAATATCAAGTCCAAAATGAGGGTGGATATGCAATTCCAAGATCTTGATCTATCCTTACATAGATCATAACATTTCATCTTTTTTCCTAGGCAATGAGTTTTTATTGGCAAGTCAATTTCCACATATTGAGGACTTTCTTGAATAAACCATTTTTATGACCTTTGTATACAGACATCATGAAAAGATGTAACTTTAGATTCTAATATTGCTACATTCATAAATGAAATTTCATTTTGAATACTACTGTTTCTTCAGCGATTTAACACTACATTACACTCTTGGTCTCTCTCAGCTGGGTATTTTACACACAAGTGATTCTCACATCGACATCTGTAATTCTTCTGGGTGGCGTTTAAATTAATACACATCTTCCACAACAATCACATAAATACATCTTTCAAACAAGAGTAAATATTGATCAGCATCAAGATTTCAGGTATGATACTCTTATAAATATATTTTTAGTAGTTAAAAAACACAAGCAGTTACAGTTGTAATTGGTTCTAATTGTAGTGTTCTTATGGTTGACTGGCCTCTCATTTTTATCTAAGATACAAAGATGGCACATTCATTCTCTGAAACATAAATATATTAAATGGCATTATTAACCTTTCTACTGAGAAGTGGTTATATTTGCACTTTCCTGTAAAGAATTCTCTAATAATGGACAATTCTGGTATTTCCATTCATATTTTCAACCTAATATGCAGCCAACACAATTTTTAGTGTCAAGGAATTGGGGTCAAATCATGTTAGGTTTTAGCAACTAGATCAGACCTTTTGATCTCTAATGGAAAATTTCCTTTTAGAAGAGACAAGAGAAACTCAACATCAATTCACCGGTGGGAACTGTGGTAAGTTGGCAGATGTTGTCCAGTGTGGACATTTGCTGACTAATGTCTTATCTAGTCCACATAGTATTACCTGTTACCAATAATACCAATCTGAATCCTCCTTAAGGAACTCCCAATGGCTCATATCCTATTATCCCACCAACAACATCTGTAATTTTTAATAAGTTTTTGCTCTTTTGACATCTCTTTGGTGTTGCTAAACATTGTTTTGCTGATGTCAGAAGAATGCCTGCAATCATTTCCCACTTTGAGTGATTATACATACATTCTTTTGAAATCTATATTCTTTTGAATATAACTCCAAAAAACATGGGCTTTTATCAGCCTGTGCAAATAAACACATTAATAAATGTACAACTGGAGTCTACAAAACATAGTTGGTTTCCCCAGTGTCATTTCCAGACATAAAATTAGGGGCTTAAGGAACAGCATTAGACCTCTGAAGCTGCCTGGGTACCAGTTTGTGCCTTAGTAAGGTGCTAACTGGATTTTTGTGGTCCAGTGGGACTGGTCTTTCCTAAGCACCAAATCTGCTACTAGGGAGTAACTCCATTTAATGGGGAGCATATGGTCCAATATTAACGTACGTAAAACAGAATAGTCATGGAAATATTCAGTTTTCAATTAGTTGTATATAATGACTTAAATATACCAGTATCAATAAAATGCATTTATGTGTGCATATATATGTGGGTAAGCTATGTAGTTATGTATACATTTTTATGTGTAGAAATGAAAATACACATCGAATAGCCCTTTTGAGGCTTTTGAACAACTGTTTCATCTTCCTGCTTTCCTGTAACTTATTTGAGGATTTAGATTATTCATACAAGGTATGTACACAATCACACCCATAGTATGTACATTCTAGTCACACACTTAACACAGAGAGGATGTGTGAGGAATGTAATTCATCCTGGTAGTCAAAGAACTGACCTTACCTGTGACTAATGGCATGGTTAATTAGCCCTGGCATATTTAGTAACATGCCAATGCACTGATTATTATACTCAGCTTTTGTGATAGTTATGTTACCTACTCTTGGATGATTAAAAAAAAACAACAGCCCTTTTTGACCTTCAAAAATGAAAGGACATATCTTGGTACTGAATACACATGCACACTTTCGTTGGCTTTATTCATTTTCATATGTGCCTACCTGATGACAGAACTTGGTCTTAAAATGGGATACAGCATATTTTTTCTACACATAAAAATAGAAAACCAACCACTCACAGACTGTACACACTTACAGAATATACTGACAGACCACAACCAACTACAGTATTATGCACAACATATTGTTCACGTGTTAGTATAGCAGAGATAAATACATTTAGAAATTTAGTAATTGTTGAGTATATTTTGCTCTTGAGTTTTCAGGCTCTGTTGCCTTTCTCGACCTCAGTGAAAGGTCTCTCCAGATGCTCTTAAAACAAGAATTAGTCTCTCCTCTCCCCTCAGGATTGAGGAGTATGACTGTAATACTGAATCTCCTAATTTACTAATATCATTTTAAGACACAGTGGAAAACATGAAAAATAATTTACTTGGAGATTTAGTCTAAAATAAATGCTAAGGAGTCTGAACTAAAATCACGAATCCTCTCTTAGTCTTTCAATATAGTTTTCTCTATATGTAGTCTTCATATATTAAAAGCAATTATATAAATCAGAAAAATCTGCTTAACTGCTTAAAAGTTTTGCTGAAGAATAGACACTTAATTTTTAAAGTAACAAAGAGTAATGCTAGCAGCAATGTCAAAAAGCAAGCTGTAATTTTTACCCCAGAAATAAGTGGATGACATTCCCACATCTTTGGATAGAGAAAGAAGTTAGCATTTCTCTCCCATTTAATTCTCCTTAATACACTTCAGTCACTGGGGTATCTCTGTAATTATCACTATGCTGGCTGCTAATCAGTGTATTTTTCTGAAGTGTAAAATATGTGATTTTTCATTCTTACTGTTTTGCAGTCAATTGATTTTGAGTTTGAGCCCAAAAAGACACTCGATGAAGAATTAGTTTTTAGGAACTCCCATTTGGAACATCTTTTTGTGTAAGGCATTATTTGAGGCCCCTTTCGATGAGTACTCATGTTTTAGTTATTTTACATTTGGGAACCCATTTTTCATAGCTAAGGCTGGTAATCCCTCAGGCGGAGTTAATTGAATTGCTTTTCTACATGCTCCTGTCCAGGAAGAGTAATTTTCAAGGTTTAACCCCTCCATTCCAACCATTTTCCTGTTGGAGAGGTCTTGAGTTCTAAGTTAGCAAGACTTTCTGACTCCTTTTCTGTCTTGGTTAGCATTCAGACAGAGATGTTAAGCACATTCCTACTAATGCTCACTAGTGCTGCAGCTCTTTATGGAGCTTCTACACAAGTTTTTTCCAGCAAGAAAGCAGAAATCATGCCATTCTTATTATATCATTGGGATACAGTTAGTCTTCATGGAGCAAACCATGCCATACAATGGTGTGCCCATAATAGAAGCACTTGCTGGTATAACTGCCTCTGTTTGGCACATTATTGCTTGGCTTTAACTTCATTTTCAACAGTCTTTATTCTTGTGATGAGTATCTGAGATATCTGGGCCTTAGGAAAAACACTAGACTTGTCAATGACATCTTGTTGCACCATTCTGGGCTCCAGTCATTTCACCAAGGCCCATGGTTATTTAAATGTCCTTTATTGTTTTCAGCATTGCCTTGATTTACCTAATAGTCAACAGTACTTTTTCAGACTTTTTGTTGTTTCTATCTACACATATATACAGATGTATTGGATTTACTTTGAGAGAGGTTATTTGGTTGTGGCAAGTAAGTAGTTTAGCTGGTGAATGTTCACAGTTAAAAGTAGCTGTAATGACCTCTGGTAGATGTCACTGATTACTTGTGAGACAGAATTTTTCCACCTCAATCCATCTTCATTCATGTCCTTGGACACTGCAAATCAAGTGTATTTGATTTCTGTAGCCAAGGAACAATTTTTTTCCCCCAAGAGTAGGATAAAGTTCATGGAAATCTGTTCCCATATTGACAAGACTATTTTCTTCCCCTTTTTCAAAAATTCCTAACATTTTGTAGACATCCTTAAGCCCACGTGTCTGCACAGATAACATTTATAATTACTCAGCCATTTGCAGAATTTCATTAAGAAGGATATAGTTACAAGGATGGACAGGAGATTTGGCGTATCACCTGTCATTTGCCAGGTGGCAGTAGCTGACCCACATTTGGAGAGATTCAACCAAAAGGGCCACACAAGGCATCAAAGAACATTGTTAACAGAAAACAAAATGCTCTGATGTGAATATATGATAGCAAATACTGAAGCAGACATGGACAAGACTTTTGACTCACTGTGTAGACAAAGCAGGGGTGGGGAACAAGATGCTCAGCTAATATAGCCAAGATACTGCTGAGTTCACTGTATTATTATCACAAAGGGAAATTCACAGGCCTCATTTCTCAAATACCACTTAGGACAAAGCAGGAGAGTAAACAGTGTTATCTCCATGGCAGCATTATAGACAATGAAGAAATCAGATGGGTAGAGGCCCACAAAAGGCTGCAAGTGCCCAAATTTCAGTAAAAACACATATACATATATGCAAACCTTATCTTAATATATTGTTTTTCTTTATACTGATTTTTAAAAAGTAGACAAGGGATGTGGTGAACTATATGGTACTAGAAATGGACACATTTTTTAACATTTGCACAATATGTAGGAGGAATAGGAGACATTTTCTCACATTTTGGCAGCAGAACAGTAACAGTAGACACAGTGAAGTCCAAACCATACATGAACAGCATACTCACATGTACCCTCTGTAAACAAAGCTGAAAGTCACAACATATTCTTCATGTGGTATATACAGGTATTCCCAGGATGATAGGAACTCCCAGAAATGAGAGGAATAACATTAGAATACACTAGGAACAATAACAAATACTCTGGGATGCAACCAAGAGCCACTTTCCTCTTCAGCTTTCTACTTTAAGATGGGCAAGCTCCTATTAAAGATTTGGTTACAAAATTCAACCTCTAGAGTATAAGATATGCATGCCTATCCAGCCCAATTTATTTTAATTTTGATATTTAACCTATTACATGAAGAACACTGGTATTCAAAATAATGAATATCAGACAATTCTAAAGATTGAAAAATCATAAAAAATCAAATTAAATAGAGCTGAACTTGTCAAGGAGGAAAACATGCTAATATGGTGTATAAATCTCTCATTTTGGATAAAAACAAAAAGGTTTCTGGTTAACGTTGACCAAACAAAATGTTTTCACCTTATGCTACTGATCCAAAAACACCACAAGGTTAATTAGGATTTTACTATATCTAAAGTAGTTGGGCTGTGGTGTGGCATCAGAGCCAATAACCCAGAAAGAGATAATTAGAAAAGCACTGAAGATAAACATATGGTGGTTAAAGTGATGACACTTTTCTTACAGTAATTAAAACAGAAAAATCAGTATTTAAACTAAAAATTCTAATATTCACTGGGTAAACCAGATAGCATCTTAACATTTTAAATGTGTCATTATCTTCCAGATACTTTGTTCTAACACATCTCTTACTACTGGTTTTAGAAACATTTTCTATTTATTTACTTAATAAAATATTTCCACAATGAAAATGCATTAAAAAGGAATAAAACATATTGAAAAGAAAGAAGAGGCAAAAACAAACAACTTTCAACCCAGTGTATGTCATGCTGGAAGATAAAGAGCAGCCGGACCAGTTCCAAGGGTCTGCCATGAGAATTCTTCTGCAACTTCATTTGGTGAGTGAACCTAAGGGGTCACAAAGGAGGGACTGAATGTCTGTACAGAGTCACAGATTGAAGTGAAGGACATTTTTCAAGTCAAGGTTTTATGGTGGGAGTTCTTGGGGCATCATTAGGCAAAAATACTGCTGTCTCGAATGACATCCTGTCTTATTGATCCATTTGATGATCTACTTGTTACTATTTTTAAAAGCTGTTCCTTCTATAAGATTCAATAAGCCACAAAAGAACTCTTTCATACTATTCAGTACTAATTTGTACTATTACATAGTATTATGTACTATATATAGTATTTTGTACTATTCTGACAATCCCTTGAGAGTGGTAGAAATTGAAAAGTGAAGAATTAAAGACTAAAAAGTAAAGGTTAGTTCCAGCACCAAAGAAAACAAGGTAAAGTTACCACATCAAACATGGAGTCTTACCTGGGGAGGCACAACTACACCACCAAATTTAGCTTTGATTAATGTGATTTTATTAATTTGTTTATTTAATGTGCAACAAATGCCTACAACTCTGAGGCCTCTGCTTCATTGAACTATTTATAAATCATGTGGTTTCTCCAAACTCATGAAAATAAATACTTTTCCTAGATGCCGAATTCTTCCTTTTCTTCTATTTTAATGCAGGAACGGCCTGTTCCAGCCACTTTGTGGCAGAGGATTACCTGGGGCCCATCCATCTGGAGTTGGTACTGTTGACAGCTGCTACTGTGTACACAGGCTGTTCTGTGTGTATACACGGCATGTATGCCAATGAGTGAGGCAGGCAGCCAGTGAGAGAGGGAGGGCGAGAGCCTGTCTGGCAAAGGCATCTCCCACGGAAGTGACAGGACACTGATACAAATGGGTGCTGAAGGCCAGAAGAGAGAGTTTTAGACTACATCTCAAATCATTAATAGTGGTTTGCTTGCTGTTTTGATGGTAATTTCTACTTTAAATAGTATCCTTAATAGAGGCCAATTGGTAAGGAACCTGAAAAATGTAACTTACTAAAAAAAATTGTCTGTTCCAACTACAACAATTGTGATCACCATTCTCAGACTCCGAGAATGCTGCGACTTGCGCAGGCTTCAAACATAGTCCAATTGCTTTGAAAGAAATCAATGGCTATTTGCCAATTTAGGCTGTGCTCAGTGTAGCCTGGGGTGTTAAAGTTCAGGTACGATTTCCCCCCATATATTCAGAATCTGCAGAAGAATTGAAAAAAAAACAACTAAAACAGAGATTGTGAGTTCACAGCACAAATGGCATTTCTGAGTCTCTGGAGAGAGGATACATGGACAGACACTATTTTCTGGCTCAAGGAGAATTAGCTCAGAGGGGGCAGCCTGCGAATGCCCCCCTGACATCTAACAATCTGATTTCCTAAATGTAAAATGGAGACCAGCACTGTCCCTACAGTGAATCCAGTAAGGGCTGACTTCTCAGGTTCCTAGCTACTCCCCAGTTCCATACTACCTCACCTCTCAAGCCACTGCCGTTCCTCCCAGGCCAGTGTCCTGTAAGACACTCCTGGGTCTCAGGGACATACTCTTCCTCTGGAGACAGGTGAGTGCTGAGCTCAAGCAGGTGTCTATGTTCTCAAGAACCATGGCCCACCCAAAGGTCAAAACTGTTTCAGAAGAGGCCTCTTCTTTTATTGGGCTTGAAGGATGAGATAGGATGGCACTTCTCTTAAAATCAAGTTTGCAGAGGTGACCTTTTCACTGCAGATTAGAAACCTAAGCAATTAGGTGATATTAGTCAACATACAAAAACTAAGGAAGCTTGTGTTCCATTTGGTGTTGACTACCTTTCTATTAGAAGCCACTGAACCAAATTCAAAGAAAAACACAAACTGCAACCTGTTTACAGGAGTGGAAATTAAACATATTGTTTGTGTTACTCAGGAGGCTTTCTTTTTTTAATGTAGAAAAAAAAGTGTTTGGTAATCAGTTATTTATAATTCCTTACCAGAACCTTAACATTCTCAGAAGAATGTTTTTGGAGAACACCTCTAGAACACACAATTTGGTATTATCAATAATTTGACTCTTTTTAAGAATTCAGTTGCATGTACTTCCTCTAGGGTAATGAAAGATGAATCTAATCTTGTCAGAATCAGAGATATATTCTGCCTTCAGTGCAGGAAAATCTGTACATTAATTCATATATTATGTGGGCAGTACTCATATTCAAAAGCTTAGCTAATTCTAATATAACTTTCTGACATTTATGAACTGGTATAACACAGTTTATAAAAATGGTTATCTGCAGATGTTTATAAATATTAATTAACAATTGGTATTTTATGCATTTAAATACTTTTACTTAATGTCATCTGGTCTAGGAAAGGGTAAAATTTGTTTCAATTTTTTACACTGAAGTTCTCATTACCTACTTAAGTTTAATGTGGTAACAGCATTCTTATTGCACTAGAACTAGAAAGTATAAGTGTTTTTGCTAATAGTGTTTTTGCTGTTTTTAATATAAAGCCAAGATTTTAGTGGAAATACCAGTGTGATAAATTGAGGGAGTAATAGTACAAAATGACATATGTATAACGGTAATGCTAGTTCTACAAGCAACGTCTTATTTAAAAACCCAGTGAATATTATTTCCTTTTAATTAAGAAGCTTGTTTCTTTTCCCTTGTTCTTTCTTTTGTAATAAAATTACATTTTCACTTATGGAGCCCCAGTCAGAGGACCCAACAATTCTCAACAGGAACTCGCTACTGTTAATACTCGCTTTCTCTTCCTGGTTGCTCAGAAAAAGCTATGCAAGCCTTGACACAAACAGACACTTGGGAACACCGTTAGGTGCACACAACGGCTCCCAGAAATACTCCCCGTCAGTCCAACACCGAGGAAGGCGCAGGGCGCACACAGCAGCTGGGGTGCCGCAGGTTCTGCAGCATGGCCTGGAAAACACCGTGCTGCCTCCCTTTCAGCTTTCGGTTGGAGGAAGTATCTGAGGATATGGACCTGCGGGTCTGGCTGCTTTGAGCTTTGATTAATTTCTCGTGTTCCCTGATTTGTCTTTGTAAATGGTTCTGGATGGCGACACCCAGGGACTCTGGGTCCAGGGAAGCACCATACACTTCCCAGGTCATGCCCTGCTCATCCCACACGACGTCCCTGACGCGCCTGGACTGCTTCAGCTGCAGCCTGGAGTCGGCGCCAAGCTGCTTTTTCTTCTCCCCTGGAGTGAGTCCCACCTGAGCAGCAGCTGCCGTCATGTTTAACTTCTGCTCCTTGAGGAACTCGCTGACCCGGCTGGCCCGGCGCGGGCTGGCTTTGGCCAAGCGAGAGGGGGTCCTCTTCCCAGAACTCGGACTGGAGTCGCCCACAGACTCGGATGGCAGGCTCAGGCTCGTGGCTGTCTTGCTCTGCCTATTTTCCTCTGTGCTGCCCTCCTGGTTCTTTCTAACCGGGGAGGGAGTGCGACTGGCAGCTGATTCTGTGCCTTCACTTTCTTGAGACTTGGGATTGAGCAGGAGGCTTTTGGCCTCTGCCCTTGCCCTCACATCAAGGACGTGGGTGCCCCTAGATTCTTGTTCTTCCACTGTCTGGGGAGACGCAGGCTTCTCTCTTGCATCACCTAATTTATTAGCCGTATCTGAGCTGCCAGACTGGTCAGCTTTGCCCATGCGACCGCAGGAGTCTGAGAGTTTGCAGTCTGAGTCTGTTTTGTGTCCATCAATGGGCTTCACTGCAAACTCAGATGGCTTGGTTTCAAATTTCCCCGACCCATAACTTGTCTCAGTTTGACTTCCTGCCCTGGTAGAAATCTGGTTAAGGGGGCTGACTTTCATGGAGCTAGGACCAGTACCTGAAAGCTCTTTAGAGCTGGGTTCTTGCCCTGCTGGAGTCATTCCTGCTGACTTCCCATCTGCACACGTATCCTGTGCACTGCTGGATGCCACATCAGTTGATGAGGTTTTAAGGACCTCACCTGGTAGGCTCACCGATTTACGTTCTCCCTGGGAAGCTGTGGGAATACCTGTGGCTGCCTGGATGTGCACAACTGGCACGATGCCAGGGCACTGCCCCACCTCCTGGGAGAACAGGGTGTTGTCAGACAGTTCCAATGTGTGGTCCCCACTGCCACTGCCAGGACAAATGACATGCAGCTGCTCTTGTTCGAAATGCTCAGGAGCAGGGATTTCCTTTAAGAATGCAGTGAGGATGCTGGGGCTGGTGGAGACGGACCTGCTTTCCACACTTGCCACGGCCTGCACCTCTGCATCCTGCTGAGCCCTCCTGGGAATTTCCTTGACATCACTGGTAGCTTGGCTGGTCATTGTACTTGCTTCCTTGAACCTGGACACCTGAGGCTGGGCTGGTAGCAGAACCTTCTCTGGCTCTGAAGGAAACGTCAAAACTTTGCTAGTGAAGGGGTTTGCTTGCTGTGTCACAGAAGTCACGGCCTGGGTGTCTGGGGCAGTGGTGGAGCGCTGTTTGTCCTCTGAACATCCACCTTCTCTTGCTGGAGAGTCACAGGACCTTGTCTGGGAGTTGCAAATGACTCCCTGCCTTTCCCCTTCAGGTCCACCTATGGGAGAGGAGGCATGACCGGCCACTCCTGTGGCTGCATTTGCAGTTTGCACTATTTCCTGGGTTGTCTCTGGACAAGGAAAATCACAGGACACTGGATCTCTGCTGCCATCCCAAGTGCCTCCTGTAGGACAACCTGACGTCTCAGGTCGCTCTTTATGTGAGGTTCTCTGTGACTTCACCAGGCTAGCTTCCGGTTCTGAGGAGAGGCTGGCGCAGGACCAGACATCTGGGGAGGTCTGGTGGGCGTGATGGCTGGCTGGCATTGTGACTGTGTCATGGATGAGATCTTTTCCTGCTGTAGAACACAGGGCTGGCGCTCCCGGCTGGCTGCTCCCTGGCAGCTGGGTATTGCCAGGAGAGTTGCATGTGGGAGACACTTTTTCCACCTCACTGAGAATGCCAGGAGAAGACATGTCTGGCTGGGTGGTCTCATGCTCACAGGCCTGCATCAGGGCCTCAGCAGCTGCCCTGGGGCTGAGGTCTGGTGCTGCAGAAGGACCAGAAAGGCCATTGGTGTTCTTACACAGGAGGGCTGGATGAAGCTGAGGTGAGGCAGCCCGCACCTCTCCTAGATCCTCTTCTTTTCCAGAAGCTGTGATCAGAGAAGTCTTCGTCGATCTCAGAAGGTCAGGTACAGTCCCCATGGAATTTCTCTTCAAGGAAACCTCAGAGCTCTCCCCTGATCAATGCTCCTACTGGGGAACAGTTGTTAGCTCTACAGTTGTTAGCGTGAAAATGCAGTCAGCAGTGACTCCTCTGAAGCGCCAATCTGAAAATCAAGGAAAGAGTACCATTACTCCATTACTACTGTACAGCAGTTAAGGATTGAAAATATACCAAACTGTCATTTGTAAAAGATCTTACAAGCACATTAAACCTCTTCCTCCCATATCTATTGATATAAAAATAGATCTTGGGAAGAAAGATTTTAGAAAAAATATTTTAATTATACAAATATTATTTTGATACATTAGTTTCTGCTTACATCCCACTGCTGTCAAGCAAATAGGTTTTTAATGTAGTTACCTAAGCATTTGATAAGTACCCCAAAAGTCATTTGTGTAACCTGATTTACCAGATACCAGAAAATCCTGTGAAGCTACTGTTATCAAACCAGTAAGTACTGAAACAGGCCTACAAAGATACATGAAATAGAATATCTAGAAATAGAGCCACATATAAATGAAGATTTAATATATGACAAGAGAGCCATTTCAATTTAGGGGCAAAAGGGTACAGTATGTAATATAAGGGGGTGGAAAACTGTTTATTCATCTGGAAGGAAAGAAAACTATATCTTTGTCTTATCCCATCTCCAAAAATAAATCCTAGATGGATTTAGATGGATTAAATGTTAAAATGTAAAATAAATAAATAAATGAATCCTGTAAGAAAATCTAGGAACCGTAGGATAATCTAGGGACAAGTAGGGTGGGCCTCTTTTGGCAAAGCAGAGAATATAGGAACTCTGAGAAAAAACATACAACTAGATGGCAGGATAAAATGCAAACGTTTTGCATGACCAAAGATACCATAAAAAATACAATAGAGTTGAAAAAAAATGTTTCCAACCTTAGAGAACAGGCAAAAATATCTATAATAAAGCAGAAGCTCTCAAAAATTTACAAGGAGACAAAATGGTTCATTGGCAAAAAATGGATAAAGAACATGAAAATGTACCTTGCAAGACATGAAATCCAATAGCCAACAAGCTTATGATCAAATTCATTTGTAGTCAAAGAAGTGCAAATAAAAAAAGAATGAGATTTTATTTTATAATATTTGCACTTGCAAAAACTTAAAAAAAAAGTGACAACACTATGGCCTGAGGATACGTAGCGAAAGCAAGTATTTTTATTAAGTGTATGTACAAATGTGTATTATAGCCTTCTTAGGGTAGCAGTTTTAGGTTTTAAAGCCAGAAATATACATCTCCTTGACCCAGTGATCCCAACTCTATCAACAGAAATAAAATATCTGCTATATATAGATATAGATACAAGTATGTTTATTGAAGGACTATTTGTAGAAGCAAAATAACTGTAAACAAACTGACCTCCATGTATATGGGGAAAGAGTAGGATAAATCATTACATATCTCTACTGTACAACATAATGAAACCATTAAAAGAAGCATTTAATTAGGCTATAACTTCATTTGGGAGGGGTTTCCCCAAGGTGTGGTTGAATGAGAAAAGCAAGGTACAGAAGGGTATATGCATTTTCACTTTTGTAAAACAATGACCTAAAACTCTACATATGCATGTGTGTGTGTGTGTGTGTGTACAAATATATTTGCATATGACTATATAATTCTAATAATATTCAGAATGAGACATATTAGATGTTAAATAGAGGGAGTAAGATGAGCTGGAGACAGGGAAAGAGAGATGGAGGCATTCAAAGGTGGAAAAATACTTAATTCAAAAAAGTTGATCTGAATTTTAAAAAGTATAACCAGACACTAGGTGATGTGGTTAAAGCAATGGTTCAGAAATTAATGGATGACTGTGTTTTAATGTTATCTCTATCACCAATAGGCTCTGCAACCTCACTTAATCTTTCTGGACCCCAAACAAACTCACTGGCAAAGTGAATTACATGATTTCTAAGTACCAAAACACAAGAATCCTACTTCTTTGCATGTGATAGCTAATAAGTTAAATAGCAGAATCCTAACTCAGCATCTAACAGCTCAACATAAGGAAAGGCGAATCTGGTTGAGCCCAGTTTAAAAAAAATAAATTATTTCATATTTTGGTTCAGTGTTATCACTGATCTGCTATCACATGAAACCTAACAAAAAAAATCAACTCATCTTCTCCCCCAAATCAGCTCTTTCTTCTAACTTCATTATTCATATTAATGGGCTGAATATTCTCATCCTTGCTTTTTACTGCTTTCTGTTCATTCAAACCATTTCCCCGGGTGTATATTCTGTTTCTTCCTTACTGGAGTTTTCTATTGCCCCTACCGTGCTTCAAACCCATCTTTCTCTCTTTCTTTTTGCATCTTTTTTATACCTTTCCTCCCATTCGCCATCCTCCTCCTCTTCAGAACAGTCTACCTATTCTTCAAAGCACCACTATCTCATTTAAGGCCGCTAAAGACTTCAAGTTGGGAAGTTTCTTTTCCTCTTTTTTAAAATCCTACAGCTATGGTCATCTGTGTCCTTTGCATTGTGCTTTTTGTGCAGTTTTCCTACCTTTGTTACTTGTGTAAATGCCTTGTTTCTCCAAAAGTACTTAAAGCCCCAGGAGGGAAGGGAGCAAGCATATTGATCCTTTTCTGCTCGCCCCACAGGACAGGGCCTTCTGCATGAGTCTTAATTGACCCCGTTTCCCTCCAAAGTAGCCATTATTAAAGCCTTGTGAAACTTCAAAATAAAAGTAAGTTTTTAACCCACGGCATGAAATACTAATGAAAACACAATTAGAATGCTATTTTTGGAAGTAACAAAATGGTCGTAACTTATGAAACATTATGTATCTGCAACCCAGGTTTAGACAATTAAACCAAGTACATTGGACACCCGCTACAAAAAGCGGGAAGGCCTCATAAAGCCAGGAGCTCAGAGCATCTCTTGTGTTATATGGCTGGAGCCAAGAAATCTGGTTTGCCAAAGACGGCTGTGAAATATGAACAACTCAGAGTTCAGCAACTGAAGGTAGAAAGACTTAGAAAAAGGTGAGAGATGTCATAAAACTCTCAGAAGTTACTGCATTTACTTCCATTTCCCATAGCTAGCTAGCTGACTGTACTAGTTTACCTTTGAAAGGATGTTTTCTTTTGCTTGCTTTGTTAATAGAGGTTAAATTACCCTTCAATTCAGGAATCAAGAAGAAAAGTCCGGATTGCTTGGCTAATACCCGTAATTTGAAATCTCTTGATTCATGGGTAGATAGAAAATCAACACTACTCTCAAACATCTCTGCTAATATAATTGTCATAGCATCCCTATGAGACAAGGAGAGGCTTCCTAAGCTCTGAAACAACCCTCTTCCTCCATGTCCCCTTCCCCTCTCCAACCAAATAGCAGAAATCTAGTCTCCAAGAGGTTAGACAAACAGGAAACTTTAATAGCATAATTACTTAGTGGTTTAGTCCCAAGTATATGTCTTTAATATGTCAGAATCCATTATTATAAGATTTAATAATCTCTAAAAATGAGGTTGCAAAAGGTGACCCCCAGACTGAAATGAATCTCTTCTGCAAGGGTGCATATGTTTGTATCTTGCCGTTTTCCATTCCCTTCCTTTTCCCTCCTTCCCTTCTCTCATAACCTCTTCCCCCATCCTTTCTGTTTCTTTGTCTTTTGAATGGAGATCTTTCATAATGTTCCAGATTTCTCTCTTGCTTCTCTAAAATCTTAGAAGGTATGTATTTCCAGATAACAACCACAAGATGGTGCTGATGAGGGCCAGCACCCTTTGTAGGCAGGGACTCATGGTGGCTAATTCCTCACCTACCCTATTTTACTCTTTCACATGATTTACTTGCTCCTGTGCACAGCTAAATTTGAGAACTTTTTCTAAGAGCGTTGACAAGAGTAGATTTCACAACCTTATTTTTAGCCCTTTGAGTGCAGTTTGGCATGGCGTTCAAAAAACATGGACCCTGGGGCCAGAATCCCTGGATTAGAATACCAGTTCTACTTAGCTAGCTCTAGCTCTGTGTGCTTTGACAAGTAACTTAACCTCTCAGGGCACCCATGTAATCTATAAATTGAGGATACTGGTATTGCCTCATTGGAGGCAATATGTGAGGATGGGATGTTTAGCATTTTGAAAAACAGCTATTTCACACATATTAAGCACCTGTAAGTGTTAGTCTCTTTAAAAAACCTCGGTATTTAAGCTTTGATCTGTGTTAAAGAAAAAGTTATTTTGACACATGTTAAATGGTAAGGAAGACTTTATTCAGAACTACTATGATAGGTGTCAAGACTATTACAGTAGAGGAGAAAGATCAAGTTCAATTTCAATGCCAAATACAGCTAGGACAAGTGAGGATTTATAACCAAGTTGCATGTTAGGGGCTGGCATCGGTGGATGGAGACATCAGAGCTATGGAGACTCATGCTGAAGTCAGGCCAGGCTGGAGGGTGATGGGAAATGAAGGATTTGATTGGCTATTGGGGGTAATCAGATATTAAGGGTGGGAGGGTTCTTTCTAAACTGGCTTAGTGAGACTCCTGCCAAAACTGAACTCTGTAGGGACAGACATGGAAACCCAAATTGAGGCCTAGTCGAGAACAGGGCTTGGAGGAACCTGACCAAAGTTTGTTCAGGGAGGGAGTCTGTCTCTGCACTGGTGAATGTGTATTTTCTTGTAAGGCTCTATGTAGTTTCATTATTGATTCTCTCTGAATCAGTCATGAATCACACAGAAGCTAATGGTATCTCTAAGCAAGTTTGTCTTTAAGTTTGATGGCAACTAGGCTCTTGATAGCAGGTTTGTTTGGCACTTTTGCCCTTAAAATCATGAGCAAAGGTTTAAATTAAAGCCTTGTTTTTGCAATGCAGCAAGTCTGCTGGGTAAACATTATCCACCTTTTATAGGGAATGAAACTGAGGCCCAGAAGTTAAGTAACCTACTCAAAGCTGAATACCTATAATTCCTGTTGAACTGAATTCTAGTGGATGCTAATGCCTGGTTCCCTTGTGTACTGCTTTCTTATTATCGGTGGCTCTGGAAAGAAAGTGGAGAGGAAGGAAAAATTTAAGACAATATGTGTGTTATAATAAATATGGTATTTTATATATACATTTTTAATATATTTTAAAATATAAAAACTATATATGTAAATGTGTATATATATATATATAGCTATAGATCTATAGCTATATATATGTGTGTGTGTGTGTCTGTGTATGTGTGTATATATATATATATATATATATATATATACACACATACATAGAGACAAGGAAGCATTTTTTTGCAAGTGGCTTGCAACTCAAGGGCAGTGTGGATGGCATTAACACCAACTGTAAGGACATTTATAACCAGTCACTTTATAAAAAGCCTGGCTTGTTGAAAGCTAACATAGCTACTGCTCATTCTGAAAATAGTGGGTTCCACTACTATGCCATGCTGCCTGTTTTCATAACAGATGCCCACGCTTAATAAGACAGGCACTGACAAGAGCATTAGAAAGTATGGAGAGAGGCTTGGCAGTTCTGGCCCAGCAGGATGCTGATATACTGCAGGTCACCGATAATCCTGTGGCAGCAATTATCTTTGCCCACTTCAGAACTTCAACATTGCTAGAATAAGGACTCTAGGATGTCATCCCATCTCTTTAGTGACATTAGGCAAGTGTTACAGGGACCTCTGTGATATCTGTCTCTGGCCATCTGACAGCAGCCTTTAATCTTCAGATGGATGATGCAAAGACCCTTAGAGAACGAGGCAAGAGGCAAGAGACTATTAATCTTTAACAAAAGGATAAAGGGGAAAAAAAAGTCATCTGGCATCCTTTTCAATCTGATTTTATCTGCTCCCTTTAATCGTGAACCTTTGCCTAGATCATTTGCATTCTGAACCCAGCAGATCCTGCCAGTGTACAGTTTTAAGGAGAGATGATTCAATCCCAGGGAACACCCACATGCTAGGAAAAGCAGTTCTTTATTTCTATAAAAAAAGATCATACCCTCACTTTCCCTAACAGCTGCCTCAAATGCACTTCAAAGATACTTGCTGAAAAAATTGGTTCCTCTTGAGGGTGGGCAGGAGGAGGAAGAGGTAAGGGCACAGTAATTCGCAATCACAATATAAGTTGGTCACAGGGACAGTAGAACAGCCTAGAGAATACAGCCAATGATTCTGTAACATCTTTCTATGTTGACAGATAGTGACTGCACTAGAGGGTGTGAGGATTTAATAGTAGGGGGAACTGTTGAGCCACTGTGCTGTATATTTGAAACCAACATAAAACTGTATATAAATGGTACATTAATAGAAAAAAAAGCAAAAAAAAAAAGGTTCCTCTCTTCTAACTGCATCTTAAGAAAACCAGAATGGCTGAAGAGAAAAGGTGGCTGCTTTACTTAGCATCACCAGCAGCATCCTGTGGACTTGCAGTCATCACGGCCACTTCCATAAAGGCTCATGAAAACCAGCAGCATGCAGCCCTCTCCCTATCCAGTTCTTTTGTTCAACATTGTTCCAGAGACACAAATGCAGCATTTGTTATCTCACTAAATTCCACTGTAAGCAGGACTGGACAAAAATTAAGAAGTGAAAAAGGGCTTTAAGGAGCACACAGACCCCAAGTATATTCTCCCTCTTTTGTCAAATAGAATTTGAACAGACAGCTTCTAAATTCACAACAAATTAGGATCACAAGGCAGAGCAAGCACTTATTTATTGTTTTCTATATTCCAGACACTGTTCTGCATGTGAACTTGTTAAATCCTTTGAATAACTCTAAGAGGGTGGACCTATTATGAGGTCCACTTGGCAGATCTGGAAACTGAGGCAAAGCCACACAAGCAGGAAGTGGCAGAGACCAGATTTAAATCCAGACCCTCTGGCTTCAGAGTCCATGCGGTTAACCGATCTTACACAGGGGAGAGATGGGGCATTTTTGATGGAGGCAAAAGCTCAATGACCTGGGCAAGAAGCTTCCCCAGACAATAAGGGGAACAACAGAAAACTCAGGGAACATAGCTTTGAAACCATCTTAATAGTTCAAGTTTATATGGGAAAACTAGGTAGCACAGAAGCTCCTGCCCTTCATAATGATTCATCCACTTTGGATGTTTGAAGGGCCACAGACTTTTCTGAAAAGTTGAGAAAACTATGGGCCTCATCTAGAAACACACAGGGGCACATGCACATGCATGCTGGCAGTTTTAGGAGTGTTCGTGATGGGATTTCTTCCTAAGACTGCACATGAATATCCTTCAGTCTAAGGGAAAATGTCACAAAGTTAAATTTACCTGCCTCAAACTGTTCTCACAGAGCTCAAATAAGTTAAATGCTCAGCATGGAAGATATACACAATCATGAATAATTACTTAAAAAATGATTATTTTGGCATCATTTACCTAAGAAGGCAGGAGCTATGTAATATATTTTATAGAGTATGTCTTAAATGGTATGTTCTCCTAAACCCCAGCCTGAAGACTATAATTTGAAGAAGCTACTTCTAGCTAACTCGAAAATCAACACAGCTTTATTCTTTTCAGATCACTTGGGAGATGTGAACTTTTGGGTTCTTTTTCAGCAAAATCAAGACTCAAGTTTAAATAACCTTGAAAAATTAAACCTCTCACTAGCTCTATTTTCCTATCTGTGGAGATAATTCTTAGTTGAATATCAAAGCTCATGTTTAAAATGCCTAAAATAAGTTACCAATTTTTTTTTCAAACTCTTCTCAGGAAGAAATTATTAGAATGTTTTTTTACCTTCTCTAATCAAGCTGGCTCTTATTTATTTTGTTTGCCTCAGATATTCAAATCTGAATGTTTTCTTCTTCTTTTGCAACTCAGTTTTGAAGGACTTGCACTGCAAACTTATTTTAATTGCTAAGAGAATGCAACAGGGACTCAGGGTGAAATGGTGGTTAAACAAGAAGCTATTAGAAATAAACTAAGAAGTTCAACATTTGCATTTAAAAATTCTGTTAGATATGATCAAAGCGGCCCTGCCTCCCAGTTTCCTGTGGGATATATTTAGCACCCCTGAGCCTTACAAACAAGCACTCTTGTCCTTGCTTCGTCCCTTGCTGACCTTGCTGATCTGCTGCCTCTTTCCCTGGCTGTGGCGCCTCCCCGCACGCACATCACGGGGGTCTCACCGAAACCAGGCCTCCACTCTGCCTGGTTTCCTTTGGCAAAGACAGCTCCACGTGCGGTGGTGGGCACTTCGGCGAGACTCTATCACCCGGCAGCAGGATGAGAGCGTATCACTGATTTCTGCTTTCGGCTCATGTGGGACACTGGTCAGGAGTCCCTCCTCCCACACTGGGCTCTTTAATCATGTTGAACGATGGGAAGTGTCTCCCGGCAGTACTTGCAGTGATGGAAAGAGATGTGAAAAGGAAGCCAGGCACGGAGCTGGTCAGCTGGGGCTCCTCGCTCCCAGAGAACACAGGGGCGCGGGAGAGCCGACTGCGGAGGACAGGGACGTCCAGGGCCCAGCCCCTGGGCCTTCTGTGGCGCTGCTCCTCACCCTTTGTAAAGGAGGGCCCGAGGGATTGACAGAATCTGGGGCACTCTGGTCTTAGAGTGAACAGTGTCTTTGCTGAGGTCAGGATCTCCTTTGGGTTTGGTCTGTGAGTTGGGATTTAAAAGAAAAAAAAAGAGAGAGAGGCAGGATCTCACAGCCTGTCCCTCTGCTTTCCAGTCTGTAAAACACTGTATTAGGCATGAGATACTTAAATTTTTGATTTTTGCCCTTATGGAGATTTCAGTCCATTTGAGGAGACAAGACAAATTTTATCAGAAGCTGTAAGTGCAGAAGATTGTATATAATTAAGTGACTAATATTGTGGTAATAAACTACACCCTTGAGAAGTTCAAATCAGGGGAAAGGCCAATATTTCTTATTCACTTGACATTTCCTGGTACAATTCTTCTTTGGCTAGAAAAATCAGCCTGTGTAAGTATAAAGAAAAACGGACATTTGAAATTCAAAGAAAGGTGAAGCAAGTAAGAGTAAGAAAGAAGATCTTTGAATAAAAATAAAATAATCCCTTAAATCACACTGAGACAATTAGCAAGTAGTTAACATCCATTCATTCATTTAATAAGCTGAGTGCCTTCTTTGTGTGAGATATTTAGGATGCAAATATAAATAAGATATGTTCATGTTTCTGAGAAGCCCACAGTTCCTGTAAATCACTAATTTCGATACAATATGAACACTGTGAAAGAAACAAAAAATAAAAGCCAATTGTACTATGGAAGCACAGAGGACTGGTCATTTTATTTGGCATAGACTTCAGGTTACAGAGTGGAGAACCCTAGGTTTTGTAAGATATATTTAATATGCTCAAGAGGAGGGAGAGGTTTCTAGGATACTTTCTCCCCGGCTTCGTACTACTGATGTTTGAACCAGATCATTCTTTGTGAGGATGGAGAGAGGGCCGGCCACCCTGTGCACAGCAGGGTGTTTCACAGCATCCCTGAACTCTACCTGCTGGATGCCAGAGCACTGCCACCCACCTCCCCCAACCTAGTGTGACAATGAAAAATGTCTCCAGATACTGCTAAAAGTCTTCTGGGAGGGAAACCTGTCATCAGTTGAGAGCCAATGATCTAGGAGATAAACATACTCATCTTTGATAGAAAGAAACATCCTTAGAGTTGATATAAGAGTCTTTGAACTACTCCAGATGGACAGGAATGAATAGGACAGTTTTCTGCTCTCAAGTCAAAGAGAGTGTGAGAATGCACATTAGTACAACTTTTATACAGGACAATTTGACTATATTTGTCAAAGATACAAGGTCTTATACACTCTGATTCAGCAATCCCACTGTGGGTACTAACCTTATAAGTACAATAAATGTACTAATTGATAGATGTACAAGGTTATTCACCACATGAACTAAAAGATTAGAAGCAATCTAAATGTCCATTAATTGGGAGAGGGTTACTTACAAAAATTATGGTACTTTCATATAATGGTAGCACTAAGCAGCCACATTAATAATGAGGAAACTTTTTATGTATTGATAGAGAACAATCTCCAAAATACATTAGGTAAAACAACAACTAAAAAAATGCCAATGATAATTTCTAAAACTTATAAGATACAGAGCAGTATGTCTACTTTGCTACCATTGGTATAAAAAAGGGGAAAAGGAACATCTTTGGCTTGTAATACATAAAATATCTTCAAGGATGAATAAGGAATTACTCTCAGGGGAGGGGAACAGGGTACCTGGGGCATAGGATGTGTGGAAGACTTCATTCTATATTCTTTTGTACTTTTTGAATTTTAAACTACATGAATCTATTACCTATTCAAAAATACTAAAAAATGTAAATGCTGGCACTCCTCACCTAGGCAAAACCAAAGAGGCATGCTCTGGAGCTTTCCAGCCAGTGGTGGCTGCGCAGCTAGTTAGAGGAAACTAATTTCCTCATCCCTCTTGGTTATCTGCAAGCTCCAAGCTAGGCAATGTAATTATTTTTCAAAGTCAACAACTGAGAAATGCTTTTTTGAAGTGATGTCTATTGGGCCACAAAACAAAGTTTACTTAAGTTTCTTTTCCCAGACTTTCTGACTCCCGTTTATCAGCTGATTTCTCCCCCCTCCCTTTTCCTAGCCCTGGTAGCTCTAGCAGTTGGTTCTTAAATGATACACCCCTCAAACAATAAATCCAAGGATGACCTAAAGCCAAACTCTATGAAATTGGGTTAAAAACATCAACTAAAATGATGAGAAAATTTTATTTATATTGTCTATATTAGGAAAAGTGACTATAAGTCAAGATATAAAGTTTAGAAAACACTTTATGTTGTCAAATCTACCTCTTCAGTCACTAGCAGACTTAACTGAATTCATCGTATTTCACAACAGTGCAATACATACTCCTTGGTCTTACTTTACCAGTTCTGAAAACTTACCCTTCACTCCCTGCTGTTATCTTTCTAAAACAAACATACAAATATGATGTGTCTCTATACAAAACAATTTTAATGGTTCCTTATTTCCTATAAAATAAGATAGATTCTCCTTAGCACAGTTTAAAAAATGTCCTCTATTATTTGCTCCATTTCTCTTGTTTCAAGACTGGTATTGTTACTCATCATTTGCCAGACCTTACTTACAGTAGGTTACTTGATTTTCTTACAACAAGCTTCAAAGAGGGATTATCTTCATTCCACAGATGAGAAAATGAGGCTCAGAAAAATCCAGTTTGCCAAAGTTGCACAGTTAGTAAATGGAAGAAGAGTTGGAATTTAAAATCAAGTGAGCATGATTCCCAAATTTCACTGCCTCTAAGGGCATAAAATGGGAGGTAAAAATGAATTCATAATGTATAGGGATAAAAGAAAAAATAGCAACAGGGTAAATTTGAAAAGCATTTTTGAAAGATTATTCTAACACCTTTCCTGATAACATCATCCAAAAGCAATTGTCCCACATCTCATCAACTGGAACAGTGTGCTTACCCTTTACCAACCTCAGGGCACTTTGAACAGTTTGCCACATCCCTTGTTCTCCAGTCAGAGGGCAGAGCCAGTACAAAGGCAGGAATTTCCGAGGCAGAGTGAAGAGTTCAGTCTGGCAGTTGGAGCTGAGGAGGAGGGGAGGTTAGAGAAATAAGGTGGAGGGATCGCACAGGGCTACTTTTGGTTTTTGCTGTGTGTCCCCTTCTCAATGAGGTCCCTTCAGACCTGGCTATTGTTAACATTGCAACCTCTCTGACTTCCACTGTTACTTCTGAAGTCCTACTATGCTGACTTATTATTTTTTTCCATAGCACTGACCACCTAAAACACCAAAACATTTACCCACTTACTGTGAATACTATATATTGACTGTCTTCCCTGCTGGAAAGCAGGCTCCAAAAGGGCAACACTTTGTCTGGTTTTGCTATTGATGTACCCCAAATGCCTAGTGCAGGGAATGGCCGATAATAAGCTCTCAGCAAATGTGCTGAATGAATATTGCCCTTTACATTTTAGCCTGATTTCACAGTATGCCACGGTTTCTATTATTTTCACTTAGCTTTTATTGATTGCATTTGAAGATAGGTTTTTCCTTGAGGACATATATAGGCAAAGTGACCATATATTCTGAATATTTTGGGGACAAAATACTGAGTTACATTGCCACCATAAGTATTCTTACACTTGTCTCAATTTTCATTTAAGAAGATATGGTCTTAATATAAAGGAACAGACACATTTATTTTATATACATTATAAATATATGTATATATGTAAATGCAATATGTATTTATATATATATATTCCTTTTTCAGCTTATTTAGACAATAAATTCTATTCCTTTAAAGACATCTGTGATGTATGCAAATGGACAATTTCTAATTCCATCCCTTGAGGGGGTACATCTTATTTGGGGGCTTGCAAAAAACTGATTATAATACTTCTTTCTGCTTAAAATACTTAGAAGAAAATGTAATATATAATATCCTTTCAGACATGTCTTTCCAACCTAGGGGATACTTATATTTGTTTCACAGATCTTTTCTGAAATATTTAAAAGCATTTTAAAGCTTTTCAATGAATTTATTGAAGTAGTAGGGGCTAGAAATATATAATACTAAAATTCCATATTACTATGATTTTGTCCAAGGCTACATATTAAAATGTTGTTCCAATAACATTTCATTTGATACTTATTTACTATGGACTGATGGACCAAACTTCCTTTCCTCTTTCCCACCTCTTATTCCCTCCTCCCCCTCCAACTTTTTTTAGTTGGTGCAGGCCCAATACAATTCATTTACCAATATTTTATAATAGGTTATAAAGCAAGAAAATAATAAGTTGTTTTTCATTATTTATGTTGTAACAATGTTACATACTTTGTAGCTAAAATTATAAGAATGATATGAAAATTTTTAAGAAGCTTCCTAGGTGAAGCTGAGAGTTGAGAACCACCATATTATATAATACCACATTCAAGTAAATTAACACAAAATACCATATTTTCTTAATCAGGAAAGATTAAAAATAATGTTCACTGGTTGCAAGGGTTGGGTGACAACAGCATTCTCAGTCATGCTTATGGGAGCACAACTGATGCACAGGTCAAGAACATTGCAAATATCTGTGTCCTCTGAACCAATCATTTTGCTTCTGGGAATTGAGCCTAAGAAAGTAAACAACATAACTGGTAAGGGTTTATGAACAATGAAGTTCATTATAAGGTTATACAGTAGAAGCTTGCTAAATAACCTCCACCTACCTGATGAGCTTTCCATTCCCAAAGAAAGATGTACTGATGAGGCTCATGACTCATGGAACCTTGGCAGCTGGCTGACCCCCTCCAGAGGGCCTGCCAGTTCGGCTCCCATCACGTTGTATGAAAAACGAAAAGGAGTCAGTGACTCTTCCTGAACTGGTTCATGTTGTTTGTCCTTGTTCTTGTCACTAGATAATTTAACTTCAACTATATGATATAGAAAGGACCAAACTTGAGTGCAAAAGTGTTTTTGTTCCTTTAAACTAAGTTGAAGGTAAGACTTGACAAAGGTGGGCTGCTAAAATAAAATGGAGCTACTGAGTTAGGAGTGAGTGAGAAAGCTGTAAGCCCTTAACATTCTTACTCATTAGGAATGCTCTGCCTCATTGTAACAACGCTGAAGTAGAAAATTATTGAGGGTCCATTATGAACTTATTTAGGAAAGAATATAAACCTCAAGCCAGTGGTTTTATTCTCAGAGAAAACATCTGCCTTATATTAAAAAGCTAGGAAAAGATGCAAATTGAAATGTTCCAAGTTAGAAGAACAATTTGAAGAATATGTTATCATTTTTATAATTTCTCATTTTCTCTAATTTTTGATCAGTTTTATCAGTAAGTTATCATGTTACAGGCTGCAAGAAATATACACCTAATATAAAATGTAGAGAAAATATATATGTACAAAAATACTAGAGGGAAATATACTAAAATATCAGTATGTCAATATATAGCTAGATTATAGGTGATTTTTAAAACTTCATTCCTTATTCTTTGGTATTTTTAAAACTCTGTAAACATAGTTTTATTTCAACTCTATAAATTGCAGCAAAAGTGTAAAGAAGAGTAAGAAAGGAGTAACAAGGACACTATAGCCCGAGGTTTCCACTTTATAATCCATATTAAATCTTTGAGTTTCCTGTTACTAAGAATATTCATGGCAAAAAAAAAATGGGAAGGATGTTCCTCTCTGAAGTTACACTTTTGTTTTTATCTTGATGCACTCTCTGAATTTTCAGATATCATATGAGCTCTTTCTCTAAACCAGGTCAGCACATGAGTCCCAAAAACATAATTAGACTCCAGTAGATATGTGGGAAGAAATCTGGGGTTAAACCTGTGAGGCTGTGTTATTCCCGTGTGTCTCTGCTTGAGAGTACTTAACCAGCTGTAGAGGGTTTACAGCCACCTGGACTTAGAGGCACCTGATGGCTCTGGTTCAATAACAGCATTAACATGACTTTCCTGGGAGCTGCTTCTCACTGCTCCCATTGGTCCTTGATGTTCTTTCCTTTCTGGGTCCCAGTCAGTCTCTGGCTTCTGGTTTAAGCCGTTTAGATGCCACAGTCACTTCTTTTTTACTTCTAGTTTTAGAAGTATTATCTTATTTTTTTGTTTTTTATTGTCTGTAAAACATCCCACATGTTACATGTGAGTCAGACATTGAATGATAGGGGAGGTTTCAACTGTACATGGGGAAGGAATTCAGAGGAACCCACAGAGAGAATGGGCAGGCATGGGGAGGATGTACCACTTACTCAGGGAAGGGTGGGGTGTCCTGCAAAGTTGAACATAGTGTACTTACAAGCAGGAGTATCTTTAAAAAGCATTTATCAGCTGGTACACATCTGGATGTGCCCTATCAGATTGGATGCTATTTTTTAAACAACTGCTACTGGTATGTAGTTACATAAAAGTGACTACTGGGAGCTAAGGCTGAGATGTTAGGTTGAGTGACACTGGAGTATCTTAATGGCTTTGTTAACACATTTGGGCTTTTTGGAAGGTAGTGGGAAGGTACTAGAGGCTTCCAACAGGTCAGCAAAACAATTAGGAAGTTTACAAAGGAAGTAGATTTCAGTCTGCACTGATTGGCAGGGAAGGATCCAGGGTAGGGGGATCATATCAGGGGTCAGAAGGAATCCATCAGGGTTGTCGGTATGAAAACTACAACGAGAAAAGGGATATACAACAATGGCAGAGGTGGCACTAGCAACATTTAAGGACTGGTGGCTTGTAGGCAGCAAGGCTAGGGAGCAAATCAAGGATGATTCCAAGGTTTCAAACTGGAGTTTTAGGAGAATGTTGAGAAGGTTGCCAGGATGACTCAGAACAGCAAACAAGGGGCCTGGGAGATTTCTAATGGGTGACCGTGCCAAGGGTGGGTGAATGGCACGAATGGGGGAGCTGTGAGCCACTCCTACCATGGCTGTCCTTCTCCATGTCCCCTAACTCATTCTCAATAATCATATAATCCAATACAAATAGGGCACTGACTGTGCAGCCTCCCTTTCCAATCATATTGGTCTTGCAATTCCCTTTTAAAACAGAGGCTCTGGAGCCATTACCAAGGTGCCTATGTGGTGAAGGACGGGAACAGACCTGCAAGCAGTAGTGCCCTGGAGCAGGCTCACACAGCCGACTGTTCATTCCAGCTCCGGGTCACTAATACCATGTGGGTGGCTGGGAACTGGTTACGGTGGGAATATTTACACCACAGAAACTGGCATACTGCAAATCTGGGTGTTTTTCTCCCCAGAAGCCATTTATTAAATATACCTCTCTTGAGCTATAAATTGGCTATGAAAGTAAAAAAGTAGTGAAGTTTATATATATCATTTATATATACATAGTCACTTGTATATTACTTGTGTAAATAGTATGTGTGCATGTGTGTGTATATATATAGATATAAATAAATGGTATATATACTTCCATAACTTATAAAAGCTCTTGAATGATTGTAAGGCAAAGTTTAAGAGTATCAGCTGGAAGGAGAAAAAGGAGGAGCACATAATGATTTTTGAGGTATACTTGATATCAAGGTTCAGAGACGGTGGGATGGCAAGTGTGCTCCCACCTGGAAGGGATCTCTAAACATTTTCAAGTTAGTCATTGGTTCCTTGAGGGAAAAATTCCTTTTGATTTTTAAAATAATATTTAATATTCTGGTACAAATTAAGTTTTTCAAAGCTGAATGTTATAGGTGGTTCCTGCTTCTCATTCTCTCTCTTGCAATGGTCCTCCTGGATTTCCTCTACAAATGTGGCTAACAATTCAACTGAGCAATGAAGAATTTTCTCAGCAGGCTAGCACACTGAATATGTGAAGCTTCTTTTCAAAGAGGTAACCAATCGCCTCAATGGTATACCATTAAACTTCTTTTTGGGGGCATCTTTCTGGAACTAGGTCTGTGTTAAAATGTCCAGCCCACCCCTCTGCAGCTCAATTTCCCCACTCTTTCTCCTCCCTCCTTCAAAAGGCTCGTGTACTTTGTATTCACTCTTCTCATAATGAGGCATTTCTAAGGCTCAATCCCTTAACTGTGAAATTTATTATAGGAATTGTTAACTAGATCAGGCAGGATACAAGAGGTGATTATGCCTACATGACACTTTGGTAGGTTTGTGATTAAGATAACCATTAATTAGAACCATATTCTCCTCTACCAGACAAAATATGGTTCTTCAAGCATACTTAAGCTTTGGAAAACAAAAAAACTATAGGTTGTACCACAGGGATTCTCATTTTATTCTCAAGAAAATTACTAGGAATAACAGAATCCAATCTCTTGCTATGCAGTTTGATACATAATTGATGCTCAAAAATATTTGTGGAAAGAAAGGAATATTTTTCTGTAGTAGTAGGGCTCCACTGCACTATGGTTTAAACATATATTTGAGGCACTAAGGGAAAAAATATCCCTTTCACTTCAAATATTGCTTTAGAACTGATGGATTAATTTACTCAACAACAACATGTAAATCTTGAGCATTTATTCATTCTTTTAGTCAGCTTGAGTATCTGTAATCCTTATTTGGGGAAAAAATATTTCACAAGATCTGTTGTTTAATTATCATTTTAGATTACCAAAACAGAATAGATAGTGATGACAAAAGTACAAAGAAAGTGAAGAAAGAGGCATGATAAATTTGTTCAACAAAAAAAGGGCAAAAGAAGTGGGAGAAATAGAGATAAAAGGGCTTCCCTGAGTCTGCTGGTGGTACTATAGCTTCTCAGGGATAAAGAAGGTGGAGTAACAATGATGACTTCTGAGGTCTACTTAAACCTGGTGACTGTGTAATTCTCCCTGTGATTCATTTTTATGCTAAAAAAAAAAACAAAGGTTAGTTAACTAAACTTAAAAAGCTTTGAAAAAGTGGCCAAATATAGCACCTGAGTTTTGAAATACAAATGGCTCACCTATTTCTTATTTTTTCAAACATTTTTTTATGTGTGTTGCACCATATATTTGACATTTTCATTTTTTGTTTGTTATGGCTTCTCTCTTATAAATCTCATGCATCAAGATACCAAGAGGAGAAATAATAACTAACTAATCTTACGTATTGCTACAGGTCAAGTTGGGGCTTGGTGCAACTCACAAGCATACAAAATCAGTAATTGAAAATGGTGTTGGGAAAGCTTGGCAGGGACATGCAAAAGAATGAAACTGGATCACTATCTTATACCATACACAAAAATAAACTAAAAAGGGATTAAGGACCTAAATGTGAGACCTGAAATCATAAAACTCCTAGAAGGAAACTTAGGCAGTAAACTCTTGAACTTTAGCATTAGTAATTTTTAGGGGGGATACTTCTCCCCAGGCAAGGGAAACAAAAGTACAAATGAACAAGTGGGACTACATCAAACTAAAAAGCTGCACAGTAAAGGAAAATCAGCAAAGAAAGAGAAAACTTACTGTATGGGAGAATATATTTGCAAATGATATATCTGATAAAGGGCTAATAGCCATAATAGATAAAGAACTCATACAGCTCAACACCTCAATAAATAGTTTAATTAGAAATGGGCAGAGAACCTAAACAGAAGGCACACAGATGGCCAACAGGCACATAAAAAGATGCTCCACATCACTAATCACCAGGAAAATACAAATCCAAACCACGATGAGACATCACCTCATACTAGGAGGAGTGGATAATATCAACAAGACCAGAAATAAGGTGGACAAAAGGCAACCATCGTACATCTTTGGTGGGAATGTACATTAGTCTAGCCACTATGGAAAGCAGTATGGAGGTTTCTCAAAAAGCTAAACATAAAAATACCATAGGACCCAGTAATTCCATTTTGGGAATTTACCCAAAGAAAACAAAAAATCACTAATTCAAAAAGATATATGAACTCTTATGTTTATTGAAGAATTATTTACAATAGAAAAATTCAGAAGCAACCTAAGTGTCCATCACTAGATGAATGGATAAAGAAGATGTGGTTACATATATACAATGGAGTATTACTCAGCCATAAAATAGAAGGAAATCCTGCCATTTGTGACAACATGGATGGACCTAGAGGGCATTATGTTAAGTGAAATAAGTTAGACAGCGAAAGACAAATACCATATGATTTCACTTATATGTGAAATTTAAAAAATTAAGCAAATAAAACAGAAATAGACTTATAAAACACAGAGAATAGACTGGTAGTTACCATAGGGGAGGAGCTGGGAGGCTGGGTGAAATAGGTGAAGGGAGAAAAATTTAGTGAGAATGTTTGACATCTTTATCTGGGTGATGGTTACATGAGTATATTCACATGTCAAAATTCATTGAGCTGTATACTAAGATTTGTGCATATTATTGTGTGTACCTTAAAAAAAAAGACAATGTGAGGGAGAAGGCAAACATTTCATAGGCCACAATGCCCAGGGACAAGTACAGTGGTCAGGCTGTGAAGCAGGAGGATTTGACTAATATTATGAATAGAATATGTCAGACTAAGGAAAGTTAAGTATAGTCTTGAAGAGTGTATACCCTGTCACATAGGTTAGTGAAGTGGAAACATATTTTATTGAGCATTTACTATGTTCCAGGTTTTCTTATGTCCTGAAGACTTCACAAGCAGTATCTCATTTAAAACTACAATAACCCTATTGAGGTAGTACTCATTCAACTCACATTCTGTAGTTGATGAAACAAGCTCAGAAATTTAATTAACTTACCTGAAGTCAATAACTAATAAGAATACCACTGACTTCAGAGCTCCAATTCTTTCAGTTCAGTGAAGTGCTAGGAATAGGAATGAAGTGCACAGGATAGGAATGGCAGCCGCCAAGACCAGCTGGTAGTATAGGGGATATATGAGAGATGCTGGGGAGTGGAACAAAGGGAATGGACAGGTGGTTAAAACAACAGTCTGGAAGAGCAGTGAGAAGGGCAGTGCAAAGTGAACAACATGCACGCAATACATCTTCTGAAGGAAGAATTACCAGGCCTTGGACAGTTTCTGGTTAGGGAGGATCATGGAGGAAACAAGGACCTGGATACTGGGCCTGTATGTTGTTGGGAAGCCCATAACAATTAGGTTTTGAATAGAACTTCAGGATGACGGTGGAAAGGGAAAGGTGGTAGAGTCACAAAATGGCAATTGATGGTGTTGGAGGCTTAAACAGCTCACTGTACCACACACATCTCTGCTAATCCCCTAAGGAATTTTCCTTTCAGAGTTTTATGGTCAGTCATGCCATTATGGCAGTCGTGATTGCCAAAGCACTTACGAGTGTAAGATTTTTTTAAATTAAAGTTTGTTAGGGGAACCCCCCTACACTGCTGGTGGGAATGTAAATTAGTTTAACCACTGTGGAAAGCAATACGGAGGTTCCTCAAAAAAACAAAAATACAAATACTCTTTGACCTAGTAGTTCTACTCCTAGGAATTTACCTGAAGAAAACAAAATCCCTGATTCAATAAGACATATGCACCCCTATTTTATCGCAGTACTATTTACAGTAGCCAAGAGATGGAAGCAACCTAAGTGTCTATCAATAGATGAGTGGGCAAAGAAAAGGTGGTACATATACACAATGGAATATTGTTCAGCCATAGAAAGAAAAGAAATCCTACCATTTGCAACATGGATGGGGCTAGAGGGTATTATGCTCAGTGAAATAAGCCAGGCAGAGAAAGACAAGTACCAAGTGATTTCACTCATTTGTGGAGTATAACAACAAAGCAAAACTGAAGGAACAAAAAACAGCAGCAGACTCACAGACTCCATGAAGGGACTAGTGGTTACCAAAGGGAAGAGGGTGCGGAGGTTGGGTGGGGAGGGAGGGAGAAGGGGATTAAGGGACATAACAATTAGCACACATAATGCAGGGGGGTCAACGGGGAAGGCAGTATAGCACAGAGAAGACAAGTAGTGACTCAAGAGCATCTTACTGATGCTGATGGACAGTGACTGCAATGGGGTGTGGGAGGGACTTGATAATATGGGTGAATGTATTAACCACAATGTTGCTCATGTGAAACCTTCATAAAATTGCATATCAATGAAACCTTACTAAAAAAAATTAAAGTTTCTTTTCATATTCTAATTAGTCTTTGGGCATTCAACTCAAATTTCTACTTCCCCTGATTTTGTTTGGTACTTTTTCGATGGCATGTTTCTAATGGTTTAAAACAAATGTGGCTAATGGGGTTTTTGCTTCAAAGAAATATTTAGGATATAAGAAAGTTCAATGTATCAGCTATACCAGAGGATTACAAGGTTTTTTTAATACAATCTGGTGTAAAAAAAATTACATCACAACCCAGTACAATACATTCATATCCAACTGTTTACTCCACTAAAATAAACTGTTGCTAAAAACAATACTTCTGATATTTTCTATTCAATTCCATTCCCTTTAAAAATGATGGCTAAAACCCACCAAACTGACATCCATAGTGACCCACATTCTGAAAAACAGAGAACTTTACTTGGAGCTCCATGTAAGAGGCCATCCTTTGCTCCCCTTGGGTCTCTGACGCCTACCAGAGAAATCTAACACATAGAACTTTAGAAAAGTTGAAACAAGAAAGGAGGGAATCACATCTTTTTGGTAGATTATTTATTTTCCTTAATTTAAGAAAGATTGGTAAACTCATTACAAGGCAACTTCACTCAGTTTATACCATCTACAAATTTAGTAAATTTGTTCCCAGGTCCCAAATTCAACTTAATGGCTAATCCCAATTAGAACATTAATCCAATGAGGTTTAAATCCAGACTGAGGTTTAAATCTCCTGAAGGGTAAGCATAGAGTTATAGATGTGGCAGAGGAGTGTCAGCCTCTTTGGCAAGCACCATGTTCTAGCAACTTCTACATTTCCCAGTAAGGGGCCAGGTAAACTGTGTGTTTGTGTATGTGTGCATGGGCACACATGCAATATGAGGTATGTGCACCCACACAAAGTTGTGGAAGGTGGAAGGCAATTGACCTAAAAGTAAAATAGTGCCTTGGTCTGAGAAGAGAACTCAAATACAAGACAGGTTCGGCCCTGTGATCTGGGTAACAGAACAAAAGCTGGATATCTAATTTTAAATGTTTACCAATGATGTCTACATTTTACTATTCAAGATACTGTAATCAGTAAGAAAATAATAGTATCCTGCCTAGAGGCAGTAGCCACTCAATGCTAGATGGAGTTAGCATATTTTTTCACTTTAAGTTGTGTTTGAGTGTCTTGGAATCAGTAGGAAAAAGGAAAGAAAATACAGATAAAAAGCAGGAGGATAGCTTTCCTTCTCCTTCTTCAGAACAGGTTGCCCAACAGTTGGAAAAGATTTGCTCTGGCAGCTCTGTTCCTGGCTAACATGGTAACAACTGCATCCATTCTTGGAGGAGGAGCAGAAGCAGCCCTTCTTCCTCACTCATTTCCTACCAGCCCTGCAAAAAATGATTGTGCAACCCCTTTCTCGGTTGTTATTTATTCCTTCCTTAATGAAATGGACCTTTGTTTGCCTCCTTGTCCACGTCACCAATAATGATGGACTGTAACGCCATCATGGTAATGCAACCCAGGATCCTAATCAGACTGGTTAATATTTGCTGAAACATTTCATAGAGAAAAAAAGAAAAACAAAACACCAATCTGCCTAACTGATCTTAACAGTAGGTCAGTTTTATGTGGAGCTCTCAGTTCCATAATGAATAATGAATACAATTAACCTAGGCCAGGCAGACAATTTCAAGAGAAGGTTCTGTGAGCTTTACCTGCCTCAAGAAAATTGCATTCCAGAAAATTTCTGCATGAATTAGTATAACTGGGATAAACAGTATGATCTGTCTGAAGCTAAGAGTTATACTGTCCTTCTGCCACATAGCAAATAATATACTGTTTGATACTAACAATGAATTTTGAACACAGCAATCATTCTTCCATAAATATTTACTAATCACCTATGATGCACAAGGTATGATCATGTATAACTGTACTTTATATGACTTTTACTTTTTTTCTTATTTAACAATCATCTATATACTCATCTTTAGGTCCCTTTGGACTAATAATTTTAATTAGATTATCATAGCCTTTGCTAATGATATTTTAATTCATATTTTCATGCAACTTTTCTTAATTATAGATTCCTTTCATTAATTACTATTGTACTAGTCACTTCTGTTATTACCTAGAATTTGGATTTTCCTTTTTCTTAGTATGTATACATGCAGAAAAACTAGCTGAAAAAGATACCATCAGCAGTTAGTTTCTTTTCTCTTAATTTCATTCAATAAAAATAGATATATTTGATATAATATCCTTTTTTATAAGAACATATAAAGATGGAAGGATGAACCATGGTGGCCCACAGAGAGAGGGTCAGAAGTGAGGTGGAAGGATAAGGAGAAATTAATTATTATTTAATTAACTAAACAAGATAGGGTCCTTTACAGATCAGTGCACATAAACTAAAATGAGTTGAGAAGCATGATTAATTCAACTATCAATAATATTATAACTAACTATGGGAATATAAAAAATATGAAAAGGAAGTTTTTTACATCCCTAATTTCATCTAGAAACACTATTAAAATATGTATTTTTCAAGTTAAGCTTTATTTTTTTAGAGCAGTTAAGGTTCACAGCAAAACTGAGGGTAAGGCAGAGATTTCCCATTACCCCCTGTGCCATCATAAGCTTGACTTCCTCCACTATCAATATCCCCACCAGAATGGTACATTGGTTACAACTGATGAGCCTACATTGACACATCTTTATCACCCAGTGTCTGTAGTTTTCATTGGGGTTCATGCTTGGTGGTGCACATTCTGTGGGTTTGGACAAATGTATGACATGTAACCACCAATACCCTACCCTAGAAATCCTCTGTGCTCTGCCCATTCATCTCTCTCCCCACCTTGCTACTCCTCCAACTCTTGGAAATACTGACTTTTTTGCTCTCTCACTGTTCTACTTTTTCCAGAATGTCAAATGGCTGGAATACCATAGCATGGAGACTGTTCAGAGAGGCTTCTTTCACTCAGTAGTATTCATTTAAGACTCCTCTATGCCTTTTCATTTCTAGGAATTGAATACTGTTCCACTGTCTCTATGTACCATAGTTTTTAAATTAATTTACCTACTAAAGGACATTTTGGTTTCTTCAAGTTTTGGTAATTGTGAAGAAAGCTGGTATAAACAGCCACCTGCAGGTTTTTGTGTGGATACAAGTTTTCAACTCTTTTGAGAAAATACCAAGCAGCACAACTGCTGGGTTATAGGATGGGAAGAAGCTGCCTAATTGTCTTTCAAAGTGGCTGTGCCAGTTTGCATTCCCAACAAGGAAAGAGTTCCTGCTGCTCTACATCCTTGTCAGCATTTGGCCTTGTCATTGTTTTGAATTTTGACCATTCTAATTGGTATACAGGGGTATCTCTCATTGTTTTAATTTGCATTTCCCTGATGACATGTGATGTGGGCATCTTCTCATATACTTGATTGTTATCTGTATATTTTCTTTAGTGAAGTGTCTGTTAAGATCTCTGGTCCATTAAAAAATATCAGATTGTTTTATTGTTGATTTTTGAGTTCTTTGCATATTTTGAATAGCAGTCTTTTATCAGAGGTGTCTTCTGCAAATATTTTTTCCCAGTCTGTGGTTTGTCTTCTAATTCTCTTGTCATTATCTTTCAAGGCATAAGTTTTTAATTTTAATGAAGTCCAGCTTATTATCAATTCTTTCTTTCATGGATTGTACCTTTGGTGTTGTATCTAAAAGGCCAGCCAAGGCCATATAGGTTTTCCCCTGTTAACTTACAAAGAAGAGGAACTTATTGGAATAACAATAACAAACACTTATGGCACTTACTTTGGTTAGGGACCATTCTATGCATTGGAATTATTAATTCCTAGAACACCCTATATGTACATACTGTTACTAGTTCCACCTTACAGTTGTGGAAACCAAGGCACAAAGAAGTTAAATGACGTGCTACAGATCACACAGTTATGATGTGGCCAAACTAGACTTGACCCCAAGCTGTGTGGCTCCAAAGTCTTAGACACCAGAGTCAATCCAAGGATACAGGGTAGTCATAGAATTTAAGGGAAGGCTACAAAGGGCATGTTCAGAAGAGGAAAGAAACCAGGATATAGTAGACTGCCACTGGGATAAATGTTCTCTAATCCACCCTCAATCACCAAGCCCCTGTGCCAGTTAAAGTCTCCAGACTCAAGGTTCTAGGAGAGAGAACCAAGTGGTTCTTGCCTAGGAGAGGACAGGGCACCCTGACTGATAGTTCTACTAAGACTGAATGCGGTGAGGAAGAAGCAATTCCCCACAACCAAATGGGAGTGCTACAAAAGGAAGGGAGATGGATTTGGGAAGGGTGGGCAGGAAAAAATACCCATTACCTGGAGCATGAAGGAAAGATCTTTATTCATATTAAATGAAAAGTTCACAGTGGCACTTGTGTGAGAAGTCTCTCAATTGCTTTAGGAACATGTCCTCAGCAGACTCCTTTATTTGGAAACAATGTCCCTACTCCTTTTCCCTGCAAGGCCACTCTGTGCAGTCCATGTTGTCCCACTTGAGTTGGATGACAGCATGCTCAAACCGCTGCCATCAGGAGAAACTTCTCCCTAATCCCATTTAGCCACCGATTCCTATATAGCTCCGATTCCCTAGCAATCCAACTTCTTGAAAAGACAGTCTATAATTCCTATGCCCCCCATTCCCAAATCTACTATCATCTTGTTTCTTCCTCTGTCATTCCTGCCATTCCACCAAAACTGGCCTTGCTAAAGTCACCAATGACTAGATTTTTCCCAAAAACTTCTTTGTTGACTTTTCTGCAGCATTTGCCATTCTGAGCACTCTGTCCTTCTGGAAGCTCTCTTATCTGTGATATACTTACTGATTCTCCCCTTTCTCTGCAGAAGTCTCCTTCTTAATGCCATTCTTTGGTCCTTTTTTTCCTCAGTTCATTTCCTAAATGTGGGCATTTCCCAGACCTTCTGTTCTTCACATTTTATACAGTCACTGGGGGACACAATTCCTTATATGTTTATTAATCTCAAATCCATCTCCAGCCAGAACTGTCTAATAATCTCCAAAATAGCAGCTCTGCACTGAGAAGTATCATTACACCTCCAATATAGTATGTCCAAAATCTCATCCACTTTTACCTCTAAGCACATACCATCCTTACTTCAGTGAATGTTACCTCTGTCTCTTCACTCAAGTCAGAAACTTCAATGCCACTCTTGCCTTCCTCTTCTCATACCTCACATCTAAGTAACAACTAGGTCTTGTAGATCCTTCTTTTTTACTATCTCTTCTATCTGCCACCTCCCCTCTAGTCTCCCCACTGCTGATGTAATGTAGACACTTATCATTTCTTGCCAGAATTGTATCAAGGACTTCCTATATAATCTCTCTGCTTCCAATCTCTACTTTCTTCAATTTTCCACACTGATGCCAGAGAGATTTTTCTAAAACACAAATACAATCATGTCATTCTAGAATTAAAATCCTTCAGTGGCACCCACACATTTCATGAGGAAGTTCAAATTCCTGAGCTTGGCACACAGGTACTTTGTGATGGGGCTCCTGCTACTTCTTAAGCCTCTTAGCCTGAGAGGAGCCCCAGAGCTTTTCAATGCAACCACTGAGAAAGATCTATGGCTGCTCAAATATATCAAAGTCACTCCACTTTCATTCACGCTGCTTCCTGATTCTTGGCTGTCCTCTGTACTGAGCTGAATACTGTCCCCTAAAATTCAGATCCACCGAGAATCTATGAATGTGACCTTACCTACAGATTTAGTCTTTGTAGGTATAATCAACTGAAGACGAGGCCATATTGCATAAGGGTGGGCCCTAAATCTAATACGACCGGTGCCATAAGAAGAGGGAAATTTGGACACAGGTACAGACACAGGGTAGAAGGTCCTGTGAAGACAGAAGCAGACTGGAGATATACACACCAAGGAACTCCAAGGATTGCTGGCAACCATCAGAAGTAAGTAGAGGGACATGGAACAGATTCTTCCGCAGGGCCACTGGAAGGGACCAACCTGCCGACTCTTTGATCTCAGACTCTTGCCTACCAAACCATGAGAGAACAAATTCCTGTTGTTTTCAGCCACCCAGCCTGCAGCATTTTGTTTTGGCAGCTATAGGATGCTGACTGCTTCAGTGGCGTGCATCCCTTATTGGCATGAACCCCTGGGTTTCTAAGAGTTCATTAAGAAAGGATCAACCTGAAGTACGCAGCATGTTAGCCTGAGAACTCACTTGTCGGGAGTGTTGGCACTTTATGCACTAAAGTAACCTCTTCACGGGCCAAAGCAGCTTGGTGGGTTATTCGCACTTTGTTATCACAGGAATTACAAGTCAGTTTCTGAGTTTACACCGAAGACCTCAAAAATCTGTGGAAATTGGCTAAATAAAGATATAACAAGCTGGATTTGTTTGCTCTGAAGAATTCATTAACCTAATTATTTGCCATACATGCAATTCTGTCACCCTCAGATGGTAATGGAGGCCACTTTTTCTAAAAGCAGTAAGAACGGCATCCACAGTTGCTCTGGCCAAAGAAGACCACCTGTTACTCAGATTACAAAAGGTTGCTGGGGGCTTTACTGTTTTCCTTGTAGAATCTCTTGCTCAATTGAAGGCTCTGAGATGAGGTTAAAGCAAGGCCTTCACAGTCATTATTTTTCTTATTTACTCAACTCTTACACAGTCAAAGGGCCTGGAGTACTAAACATGCACCATTCCAGACTGTTTAACAACTACCGGTGCTGAGCCTGTGGGTAACGGCCACAAAGATGAGCAAGACTCAGTCCCTGCCTGCAGGGCCAGCATCTGCTTCAGAGAAAGGCAATTCAGTGCCGGAGACTTCAACAGTAACACAAGAGAGGAACCTGTTCCAACTGTGCAATCAGGGAAGGCTTCCTGGAGAACCAGGGGGAGACTGGCTGCAATGCTGAGGAGGAAAAAGTGTTAGAAACATTGTAAATAACCGCCTAGGTTATGGTACTGTCAAGGTGGGCTGTAGCAACAGCTACACATTAAATGAGAAGCGAGGATGCAGCAGGACTGTAAGGAAGGACTGAAAGGTGGAACTAATGCCATTTATATGCATTATTTGTGACACAAACAGGCACATTAACTTATTAACTCATTTGTCAAGCATTTATTGTGTAGTTGCTATGTCCCAGGCACTGAGAATACAATGGTGAATATACCAGCCTTCAGCTTCAGGAACTTTCTGTCTAGTGGGGGCGGCACAAATGTGAAGCAGTGATTAGAGTACAAGGTGGGGAGCCCGTTGAAAGAGTGAGGCCCTGGGCACCATGAAAGCACATTATCGGTGCACCCGAGAGAAGGGCCACCAGGGCCTCCAAGTGTGACAGTGAAGCTGCCTTGAAGTCGAGCAGGAGTTTGCACTGCGGAGGAGACAGCACTTTGGGCAGCTGTGAACAACGTGCGAACAGACATATAGCAGTGAGAGACAGCCTGCCAGGAGGAGTGGCTGAGGGTGGTGTGGGGCTGGAACAGTAGCAGTTGAGCACTGCTGGAGCTCCAGATGCGAGGCTGATGGTACAAAGCAGCCATCTGTCCAGGGTCGGGAGTACAGGGAGTGACAAAGTGACACTGTGCCGGGCCATGTACATGTTTACCCCAGGTCATGGGCAGTCAGTGAGGGCTTGATGGAGTGGGTGTGTGGAGACTGGAGAAGGACATTTAAGAGGCTACTGCAGGAGGGACAGTGAGAAGGGCAGTCACAGGAATAGAGAGGAACGGATGGACCTAGAAATTCTGAGGAGGGGAAATTACTTGGGCACCGTGAACACTGGCTGGGCAGGATGACTTCACGTGAGCACCCCTGGTTTCAAGATGAAACAGGCAGGCAAGAGGATAGCATGTCAGTGCTACAGTGGATGTGTTTACAGGGTGTCCAGCCAACTTCGTGAGGTAAGGGATCCAGCCCATCTTAGGGAGTGTCCTGGAAAGCCTGGCTGAGCAGGGTGACCTCTGAGCGGAGATCTGAAGGGTGAAGAGTCGGCCATGTGAAGGGAGGGGTAGATGGAAGGCCACTCAAGGTGAAGGGAACAGCATGCACAGACGCAGGGGACTGGGAAGGGCAGAGTAGAGAACTACCAGCAGTTCAGAGTTACTATGACCCTTACCTTCTAGAAACGCCTCTCTGTGTGAGAGGCTCTATTAGCATGGTGGGTAAAGTGTGCTTCTATGATCAGATGATCTGGAGTCACACTCAGCTTGCCATTTACCAGGTGTGTGGTCTTGGGTAAATTACTTAATTCCTCAGAGTAAGTCCTGTAACATTTGGAACCCAGGAATGGAAACAGCAGCTACTTCACAGGGTTGGTGCGAGCTCTGAGAAGAGAGCTTAGCAGCATTAGTGATAGAGAAGAGAGCTTAGCTGAATAGTCTTCTTACCTACAAACTCACTGCCAAGTCTGCCTTCCAAGCCCACTGCCCTTTCCCTACTGCCCTTTTCTCACCCCATTCAAAAGTCACCAAATAACCAAAGGGTCATGGTCCATAACTTGACAGTTTAATTCTGAAACTGTTGGAAACCTTATGCTGCAATGCAAAAATCCCAATTCTCTTCTCTGTTATCCAATTCACTTCTTTTTATTTTTCTCAACTCTTACTATCTCCTTTCTCCATAAATATCCCTAAGATAAATCTCAAGATTCACCTATATGCAAACTGAAGTTGATATTAACTGGGCAAATCAAGTAAATCGGCATGTCCAAGAAGAATTGGGAGGAGCTGATGTTTGGGAGGGAATCACTATGAGCAAGGAGCTTGTTAGAATGCCAGCTCTTTGCTTGATTCGATAACTCTGCTGCTCTAACTGCTTAATATATTCTCATTGGAAAAACAAGTAATACACTAGTCTTTCACTTAGATTAATCATTTCTAGCTTGACTTCATCAGTTGCTGATATTCTCAGCTCTCTCACTTTTTCTTTGGCAAATGTATCTTTTTCCTTAACTTTTAGACATTTTCCTTTTTCGTAGAGGTTGCCTGATGACACTGATTTTTTAATAGAAGGAATCCATTTTCTTATATATCTATAAAAATTAAGCATTCAATGCCTGAATGGTTGTCATCTCAAGATGTTGTAACAAGACTAGTGAAAGGGAGTAGCAGTCAAGAAGAACATCAGTTTACAATTGTGAAATTGTTCATTGCAGAAGCCCAACCTGCTTCAACAAACCTGTGGTGTTTACTGATCATCTTGTTAAAGTTGTACAGGGGATAGTATCAGGGGATACTCATTATAACTACTGTTTAAGGATGATCTCAAAAATCTTGTACTCAGTTTTCTGATTCCTTGTTCTGTGTCTGGGCCCTGTTTCAGAACTGCTTTGATATTTTCCTTTCAGTCAAATTCGCCCTTCAGTGATGCTTTCCTATATTCTGTATTTATCACATCAGATAGTCTGTTCATCAGAAAGTCCACTTTATATTCAGAAAGCTTACTTCAAAAAATAGTAATAGTTCTTTTGTATTTTTTCTTCATATTTTTAAAATTTGATGCCAACTGTAAGTTATTTCCATTTCTTATGCACATATCCTCTTAAATATTAATTTCCTTTCTTCTTTTATTCCTTGTCACCGGTTTCAGGAGCCTGATTTTCAAAATGATTAGAAAACAAAAATTCCAAAGAAGAAAAGTTACCAAGTACTGACAGGGAAAACAAGAGCTTTTTCTTATTATATTAAATATAATAAATACCTTACATATGATTGAGAAACTTTGAAAAATCTGTTAATCTTATAAGAATTTGGAAGGTAGTTACTACAAAAATCTTACAAAGTAAAGCATTATTATTTTTAATTGAAGTATCATTGATATATATATAATCTTATATTAGTTTCAAACATACAACACAATGGTTCAACAGTTACGCATATTATTAAATCCTCACCCCCTACAGTGCAGTTACTACCTATTAACATAGATGTTACAAAATCACAGGCAATATTCTCCATGCTGTACTACTGTCCCCATGACCAATTTATACTGTAATTGGGAATTATTATGCCCTTTTATCTCCCTCACACTTCCCCCTCAACCCCATTTGGTAACCAGTAGTCACTTCTCAGTATCTATGAGTCTACTGCTGTTTTGTTCCTTCTGTCTTGCTTTGTTTTTATACTCCACAAATAAGTGAAATCATATTGTATTTGTCTTTCTTTGCTTGACTTATTTCACTGAGAATAATATCCTCTAGATCCATCCATGTTGTTGCAAAGGCAGGATTTCTTTTCTTTTTTTATGGCTGAATAATACTCCATTGTGTGTATGTACCACATCTTCTTTATCCATTCATCTAGTGCTGGACACTTTTGCATCTTGGCTATTGCAAATAGTGCAGTGATAAACATTAGGGTGCATATACCTTTTTGAATCAGAGATCTTGTTTTCTTTGGGTATATTCCTAGAGGTGGAATTACTGAATCAAATGTTATTTCTATTTTTAGTTTTTTGAAGAACCTCCATACTGCTTTCCACAGCAGTTGCACCAATTTACATTCCCACCAACAGTGCAGGAGGGTTCCCATTTCTCTGCATCCTTGCCCACATTTGTTATTTCTTGTCTTTAGGATAGTGGCCATTCTGACTGGTGTGAGGTGATATCTCATTGTGCTTTTGATTTGCATTTCCCTGATGATTAGCAATGTGGAACAATTTTCCATGTGCCTATTGGCCATTTGTATTTCTTCTTTAGAGAAATGGCTGTTCACGTCCTCTGCCAATTTTTAGTAAGATTTTTGTTCTTTAGGTGTTGAGGCGTATGAATTCTTTATATATTTTGGATGTTAACCCTTTATCAGATGAGTCATTTAGGAGTATATTCTCCCATACTTCTTTGTTTTTTTGTTCTGCTGATGGTGCCTTTGCTGTATAGAAGCTTTATAGTTTGATGTAGTCCCACTTGTTCATTTTTTGTTTCCCTTGCCTGAGGAGATGTGTCTAGGAAAAAATTGCTCATGGTTATATTCAAGAGATTTTTGCCTATGTTTTTTCCTAAGAGTTTTATGGTTTCATGTCTTATAGTCAGGTCTTTGTTCCACTTTGAGTTTACTTTTGTGTATGGAACTAGACAATAATCCAGTTTCATTCTCTTGCATGTTACTGTCCAGTTTTGCCAACACAGTTGTTGAAGAGGATGTCTTTGGCCCATTACATAATCATGGCTCCTTTATCATATATTAATTGGCCATATGGGTTTAAATCTGGGCTCTCTGTTCTATTCCACTGATCTATAGGTTTGTTCTTGTGCCAGTACCAAACTGTTTTGATTACTGTAGCAGCAAATAATTTTTTCAAATCTATTACTCTATCCTCAAATTCTTGAAGAATTCAATACTGAACTCAATGGAAAATCTAACTGAATTCCATAAACATTTATTGAGGATTTCTAGGTATTGGGCATTGTGCTAAGTATTGTGGGGGCTATGCAAAGATATATGAAAATATATAAAAGCTGGCTGATACGCTCTAAAATTGAACATTTTCAGGAAGATATTCCCCTAAAAATAAGTTGTACTAGACAGGTAGAGGAAAGTGCTATAGAGCACAGGAGAACATGTTCAAATAGCACTGTGGTGAACTTGAAAGGCTTTTTTGGAGTTGTGGTAAAGATTTTTGAAAATACATACATATAATTTTTCCTTAAGCTATTGAAATTTTAGAACTATGTATTAGTAGAAGATAGGCTCTTGTGGCTACTACATCTAAACTGACCAAATTGCACTGCATGCTTTCCTAGCAAGAGGTAAAGATTTGAGCTGGGATTTAAAAGTTGAGCCTTTGGGGCACAGGGCAGAGCCCACACAAAGATTCAAACACAGGAAACTACAGACTTACTGTGGTCCACTGTGGTCTATTGTGCCTGGAACTTAAGGGTATATGAAGGGAATGGGCTTGGAGTGGGTAGAAATGGGATATGGGTTGGGACATTTGTTGGGAAACATAGTTCCAGGCCCACATTTGCTATGACTCAACTTCAATGCCAGATTTTATTCCAGGAATAATTTCAAAGTTCTATTCCTTGAAATGAGTATAAATGAATGACTCCATCAACTAAAATGTAGAATGAAAGAGAAGAAATATGTGTGTTTAGAAGGATTTTTGAGTATTACGAAAATCATACTAAAACCTACAGTTAAGAGAGATTGATAGGGCTGATTCCATGCTAACCTTGATTGTTACTGATTACTGCAAATATAGAGGAAAATCTGCTCTAGTTTCAGTGTTGGGCCAGCAAACTTGTATCAAATGATGACAAAAAGTTTTATCAATTTCCTTGGGAGTTCTCGTAATTTTGGATTAATCATTTGAACACATGGAATCATGTGCCATCAAATTTCAGAGCCACAAGGGTTCTTAAAGACCAGAGAATCCTGCTTCTTGCCTTGGGTAGTTTTCCCCAGAGTAATTGCAGATGTCTCCCAGCCTCTTCTGCTTTCTCACTCTCTACCTTAAGTGCATACATTTTCAAGGTGGCTGATTTGAGACGAGACACAGGATGGAATCCTGGAAAGGAGTTTTTTTTTTTTCTCTTTGAAAAGAAACTGACTCTTACATAGGCGATGTTCAGCCTCTCAGACATAACATTTTAAAAGTATCAACATGACACAAATAGATCTGGTGATTGTTCTATGCTGTCTTGGTCACTATTATAAGATAATGTAAAAGCATGTATGTCAAACTAATATTCTTTGAAATTTTTTCCCCTTTGCTAATGATTTCCTGGGCCAACTAAGTTTTCATTTCCACCTTCAGGACTGAAATTTAGCATTAAGTCCATACATATGGATGGATACTCCACATCAGGGCAGAGGGAAGGAGATGAGCAAGCTCTCCTTATCCTGCGTACCTTGCTATGATTCAGCTTTGGCTTGGATGGGAGAAATGTGTTTATCCACACCGGGTTCCCTCATAAGAGCTACTGAAAAACAATATGCTTATGTCAGAAAGGTATGGAACTCTTCTAACACTGGGGTGGAACTGCGACTTACCCGTTAAAGGTCAGGAGACATTATTATGCAGCAAACTTGGCCTATGATTTACCTTTTAAAAAGCAACACCACACACATACAAAACTCACAAGGTCTAGGTTACATTTCCAAAAATTTGTAAAGGATACTGAAAATGAGAATTAATTTCCAGGGACAGCACTAATACTGGCTCCTATTTTTAAGCCTCCTATGAATAAGATACTGCACTGAATACTGTCTCTTACTTATTCTCCATAAGCAAGCAAAGAAGGCATTATTTATTTATTTATTTATTTATTTATTTATTTATTTATTTATTTACTTTTCATTTGATTTTTATACTTGATTTATATGTGAATCCCACATTTCTCCCTTATTATTATTATTATTATTATTTTTAATAAAATGCTGAAGTGGTAGGTAGATGCAAGATAAAGGTAGAAAATATAATTTAGTGCTGTAAGAGGGCAAATGTAGATGATCAGGTCTGTGCCTATATACTAAGTATTAATCCAAGCTAGACAAGGGCAACAAAACATCCACGGATGCAGAAGATTTCTCTCAAAACAGGGGGGTGGGGTGAGGTTCTAAGCCTCCCCTCTGTTGATTCCCAATTTCTCACCTGATGGCCCCCCTGGGACTGTGCCTGTCTTAGGTTGTCCTCCCTTGAGGAATCTTACCCGTCGTCTCTGGCTAACCAGTCATCTTCCGGGGCCATACAGGGAAATGTCAAGTTGGTAAGTGAGAGAGAAGCAATATTCTTTGAAAAGGTTAGCTTTTTACTTCTTTGCAGATTTATGCCCTGTGGCTTCTATGCCCAGCATTTGTCTTGAGGTATCTTTACCACTTGGAAGAATTATGATACTCAGAGGTATTATTTATTCAAATTAAAAACGAGGAAACCGAATTTTATTCTCTAGCTTCCTTGAACTTGTGGCGTCAGTGCCACCGCCAATTGTCCCTGACACTCGTTTGCAGGCTCGGCTTTTCACTTTCGGATGGTCCCTCTGTAACCTCAGATCAAAAGGACTGCTTTTGGACCCACACGTACGGGTTTTACCAGGAATTCTACTCTTCTTTCCCGTCCTTGGAAATCTCTTCACACTTAGGATACCTAATGGTGCTGATCTAATGGCCGTAATTCCAGGCTCACTTCCTCCCCACATTCCCACCCTCCTCCGGTTTGTAACTGCGGCGCAGATACCTGACCCGCATATGGCGCCAGAATCCCAAACTAAGCATTCCAACCCAGGATTCAACATCTTCTGCCAAAAACGAACTTTCCCTCCTTACATCTCTATCTCTGTTAATGGCAGCAATGTTCTCCCAGTCAGGTCTGGCTTAAGATCCTGAAGTCACTTTGACAGCTTCATCAACTCCCTCGCCCCCATAACCTGCAGTCACCAATTTCATTACATCTCTGTCAGAAATATTTGCAAATTTCTTTCCAATAACTGGAGCTCAAATAACAATACTTCTCACATTTATGTAGCTCTTTCAAGTATGCAAAGTTCCTGCAGACATTATTTCTTATGATTAACCTCATAGATACAAAGACAGACTTCAGAAATGGATGTGATTTATCCCACAGTTTAGAACCAGAGACAGGACTTGATCCCAGGGCTTCTGACTCCTGCTTTCCAGGTACAACACCTGCCTTCTCCAAGCCATGCTGTAGCTGCCACAGGTCCCTCGGCACAGTCTCTACCTGGCGCCCATACAGCTTATATAACCACGAACTGTCACTGTCTCACAATCACTTTCAAATGACATCGTTTTAAAACACAGATTTGATCACATCACTCTCAGCTCAAAACCCTTCTGTGGCTTCCCATACTAAAAAATGTTCCAACTACTTTCCTTGGCACTGAAGATGCCCCTCCCCCCTGTTTGATTTCAACACAATTCTGGTACATTGCTTCCTGCCACCCCCATACCCCTATCTAATTGATACTCTCAGTTTCTCAAATATGCTTGAAGCATTTGCCTGCATTCTTCTGCTCAGTTCATGTCTTTGCAAGTGCCATTTTTCTTTCCTCCATTAATCAATACCAAAATATTGATGTAACAGTAGAGTATCAGGGACTGGGCTAGATCTGAAGGAAAACTAGTGAATAAGACCGAAAGGATCCATTTCTCAAAGGCCTTAGGATCTACTGGATTCTTAAAGTTCAAGACAAATGCCACACTGTGAAATAAGCTTTTGCTGATCTTCCTGGTAGGAGGTGATGACCTCCTCTTTTCAAAAGCCACAGTACAGAGAGAAAACCTCTATTCCAGGGTTTATCATAATCTGATTGAATTACGGTCACTAACTCACATATCTTATTTCTCACTCCATGTTGTAAGCTCTATTTTTGATAGAGACTCTGAGGAGCTCAAAATTCAGCCCTCAGAGCAGATAGTACAGCCCTTCCCATATAATAAGACCTTAATAATAGCAGAATAAACAAACAATTGCTCTCCGAGTCTGTGACTATGAAACTGGGGAGACAGCATGGCAAGCCCCATTCACGCACACACAGTAGTGGACACAGCAAGCTCACATTACTCTCTCACACACGTACCAGTTACCATGACATTGCTTTAGGCCACAGAACTGTCAGCTGATGTTCAGGGTCGCACAACACTTGCCTCCATCCATTTAAAGAGAGTTTTGAGATCAAAACTCACCTAAGATTTTTTAATATCAGAGCACAAATCTGTTGAGTCTGTACATTTTTCTGCATCAATAAATAATAATAGGATTAGCATCTTCTCCATATGGTCTGCTTTTCTGACCTCAAAACCAGGATGATGCTGAACTCTTGACTATGAGTCTAGGCTGAACTTTTTTCAAAGAATTTAAAAAATTTACATAGTTATATTTATTCTTTGGTGTACAGTTGTATGAGTTTTGACAAATGTGTAGTTGTATAACCACCTCCACAATCAAGATACAGCGCAGTCCCAACCCCACAAAGAAATTCCACTTGACTATTCCTTTGCAGTTACTCTTCCCCACTCTAAATGACTCATCTGTTCTCCACTCCTTATAGTTTTGCTTTATTCCAGAATGTCATATAAATATAAAGGTACCTTGTTATTTCAGTGTGGCTTTTTAAATTAGCAGAAAGTCTTTGCAATCAATCTATGTTGTGTATATCCATAGTTTGTACCTTCTTATTGCTGAGTAGTATTCTGCTGCACAGATTGTGCCACTGTTTGTTATTTATTCCCTAATTGAGAGACATTTGGGCTATTTCCTGGTTTTGGCAATTATGAATAAAGCTACAATTAAGGAGCTACCATAAGTTTCATTTCACTTTGGTAAACAGGAGTGAGTGACAGGTCAGGTGGTAAGTGAATGGGTAACTCTGTCGGACACTGCCAAAATATTTTTCATATAGCTGTTTCATTTTGTATCCCCACTCACAACATATGAGAGCTCCAGTTGCTTCACATCCTTGTCAACACTTTGTATTAACAAGGCCTTTTTCTTTTTTGTCTGCCATCTTAGATGTGTCATGTGAGATAGAATTTTAAAACTTCATTTTTTTGGAACCAGAATATTTCCACTTCCATATTAATCTCACATACAATACTTCCTCCTCTCCCTTCACTTGGATCTTTGTATTATTTCTCCCACTAGAGTATACATTCCTTCATGGGTAAGGGACAAGTTTTAGCCATCTTTGTATATGTGACGCACTGTCACCTCAGCCCAAGTACAGGGATTTGCAGTAACAGGCAAATACTACATGCTGGTTAAATAAATGATTCTATGTGACCAGACAGATCCACACACAATGACAGAACTAATGCATCCAAAACATAATATAGTTTGCCTCATTTTATCAATTGGTGTTTACAGAGGAATTTTAATAAAACTATGCCCCTCCCTCCCTCTTCATGGATATTTCCATATTCATATACTTGTGTTATATTTGCCTGAATTATGGATTTGTTTGCTTGATTTAGCAGGGGTTAAATTAGAAAATATATTTGGGATGGAGAAATATTTGAGTGACAGATTTCTTTCCTGCATGAAAAATTATTATTTTTTTACTAGTACTTAAGTAAAAGATTATGATTTATTTCACACACTATTACTTACTTACATTTCTCTTTTTTAAATTGTGTTATAATTGACACATATTATATTATTTTTAGGTGTACAACATAATGGTTCAATATTTGTATATATTGCAGAATGATGACCCTAATAAGTCTAGTTTATATCCATTACCACACATATTATAGATTTTTTCTTGTGATGAGAATTTCTAAAATTTGTTCTTTTAGCAGTTTTCAACTATGCAACACAGTATTATTAACTGTAGATACCATGCTGTATACTATATCCCCAGTACTTATTTATTTTATAACTGGACGTTTGTACCTTTTGACCCCTGTCACCCATTTTAGTCACACCTGCACTCCTCTGGCAACCACCAATCTGTCCTCTGTATCTGTGAGATCTTTTTCTTCTTTTGTTTTTTAGATTACACATATAAGTAAGATCACATGATAACTATCTTTCTCTGTCAATCTTATTTCACTTAGCATAATGCTTCCTTCTTTCTTATGGCTGAATAATATTCCATATTGTGTGTGTGTGTGTGTGTGTGTACCACATTTTCTTTACCCATTCATCCATCAGTGGACACACAGGTTGTTTTCATACCTTCTCCTTTTTGAATAATGCTGCAATGAAAATGGGAGTCAAGATATCTTTTTGAGTTAGTATTTTCATTTGCTTCAGAAAAATGCCCAGAAATAGAGCTGGTGGATCATATAGTAGATCTATTTTTAACTTTTGAGGAGCCTCCATACTGTTTTCCACAGTGGCTGCACCAATTACATTCCCACCAATAGTGCACAAGGGTTCCCTTTTCTCCACATTGTTACCAACACTTGTTATTTCTTGTCTTTTTGATAAAAGCCATTCCAACAGGCATGAGGTGATATCTCACTATGGTTTTGATTTGCATTTCCTTGATAATTAATGATGCTGAGCATCTTCTCGTGTAGCTATTGGCCATTATGTCATCTTTGGAAAAATATCCAGTCAGATCCTCTTCCCATTTTTTAATTACGTTGTTTAGTTTTTCCTGCCATTTACTTGCATTTCAATTTGCTTTTGGGGTGAGAGAGAAAAAGTTGGAATTGCATAGGGATCTGTCTGTAAACATCAAGTGATTTGGAGGGAAAAAAATGTTGACAGTCACTGATAAAGACTCAAAAATAAATCTCCAAAATGGAGTGAGTCTCCGAAGTTCCACAGGCCAACCTCCCTGCCATTTCAGCAGTCCTAGATAAATACTTCCACAATGGGCAAGCTCACTACCTCATACAGCACCACTGCATACCTCCTTACAGGCAAGAGTCCCAAAACAAAATGAAATAAATAATTAAAAGAAACACTGGGAAGGCAGCTTCTTCCTAACTGAGCTTTTGCTTTTCTATATTATACGAATCTTCTGCAGCACCTACGGAAATCTAAAAATGGAGCTCGGAATCTATTGTGGCAGAAAATATGTTCATTGTTACATCATCCATCCATCCATGTGCCAAGGTAATCTCATTAACTTTCATATTGCAAGACGATATATATTTTGAAGAGAGGAGCTAGCTCAGTGGCTTAAATGACATGAATCTTGGAACTTTTTTAGAGCTACTCCTTCTGAAACTTTAAGTTGTGAATGGAAGTAAGCCAGTAACTTGTAGTTGTATATAGAAGAAAATTTGTAGAAGTCTGTGGAAGAAAATGTCTTAAGTATAACCCATGAGCAGATTGAATTCTGAGTCCTTCAGCAGAAAGGATTCTTGCAGAACTCAAAATCACAAGACTCACTAACTTTGGACATTTCTCTTTCTGTTGGCTAGTTTTGGGGTGGTTTGGTAACAGGTGTCAAGTTAGTTCAGATAGAAACCCACAATTCCCTTCCCTAAATGGTTATTTGTAGCTACAAGGGAAAGTTCTATGAGATTTGGAGCAAAAGTGGAGCAGCAGCGTTACTGCGCTCAGAAGGGAGCTGTGGTGCAACAGGGGCTGGGTGCTGATATCCCAGCACCTTGGTGCTGTTGGGCAGCAGCAAGCAGGCTGCAGGTCCTCCTCCTACCAGACCTCCTCCTCCAGCTGCAGGGCCAGGTGCCTGAACAGCTCCACAGTGAAGAGTGGCAGCTCCTCTAAGGTTCTCCCAGGTCACTCAGAGTAGAGGACGTACGAGTCCAATGCAGATCCCAGTTGGTCTTGCAGGTTCCACCTTGCCCTTGCTAGGTTCCAGTGCACAGACAGCTTTTCTCCCCAGCTGCCACCTCTGCTAACCTATGCTGACTTCAGGCCCAACACCAGATGCAAAAGTAGCTGCTTCCCATAGACCTCTTCATAAACTCCCACAACTGTGTAAGTCCTAAAACTTACAATAAACCCATTCCTCCATATCACACAGTGGTTTTGCTTTCCTAACTGATTTGGCTTCTATTAAATCGTTTGTTTAGAATATTTACTTGGTTACAACTAGTCTCCTGTGCATGGCTTTCTTTTTTAAATTTATGGTAGTATCAAATGCAATAGTGCTGATTTATTGTGCTTAAGTATGTCCTTTTATTTTACCCTGTTTCTGAGAAAGAGGCTTGGAATATGCTCTTTTGTCCAATTCCCCTCAAAACTACTGTGCCAGGGAATTGGGAGTTTGGTCCATGATCAGAGAACAGAGAAAAACAAACAAATTTGAACTTTGATGCAATTACTGGAGGTAAAAAACACCTGAGCTAACTAGCTGTTTCTTCAAAATGTATTTTAATGTGACACTTGGAAAGTTAGAGCTACTCCTGTTAACACATAATCATTAGCCATTTTTTATTTTTTATTTTTATTTTTTTCTCGTCAGTCTCCAATCTTCTGAAGCATAACGAACAAGTTCTTACATGGTGAACGAATTCCTACATAGTGAATAAATTCTTACATGGTGAACAGTACAAGGGCATTCATCACAGAAACTTTCGGTTTTGATCATGCATTATGACCTATAAACAATCAGGTCAAATATGAATATTCGTTTGATTTTTGTACTTGATTTATATGTTGATCCCACATTTCTCCTATTATTATTATTATTTTTATTTTTAATAAAATGCTGAAGTGGTAGGTAGATGCAAGATAAAGGTAGAAAACATAGTTTAGTGCTGTAAGAAGGCAAATGTAGATGATCAGATGATCAGCTGTGTGCCTATGGACTAAGTATTAATCCAGGCTAGACAAGGGCAGCAAGACATCCACGGATGCAGAAGATTTCTCTCAAAGCAGGGGGGGTGAGGTTCTGAGCCTCACCTCTGTTGATCCCCAAATTCTCACCTGATGGCCCCCCTGCGACTGTGCCTGTCTTAGGTTGTTCCTCCCTTGAGGAATCTTACCCGTCTCTGGCTAACCAGTCATCTTCCGGGGCCATACAGGGAAATGTAAAGTTGGTAAGTGAGAGAGAAGCCATATTGTTTGCAAAGGTTAGCTTTTTACTTCTTTGCAGATTTATGCCCTGTGGCTTCTATGCCCAGCACTTGTCTCGAGGTATCTTTACCACCTGGAGGAATTATGATACTCGGTAAATTCGATCTGAGGCACGAATTCTATTTAAGGGTTGTAATTAGGAAGGAAGAAGAAAAGCTATAGATGTAGCATATGAAGGAAACATGGGAGGATTGATTATTTCTTTGACATATCTTCTTTTATAGTACCTTAAGTATGTATAGGTTTTAAACTACTAACTAATTTGCACACACATATTAACATAATAGGAATACGGTGACATAAACAAAGCAAATCTATAATTACCATCCATCTCCAATGAAGCCAAGAAAACCATTTAGGCACCCTAGGCATTTGTGAAAATTTTTCTATGATATGATGGATATTGTCCAACTGTACTTGAACCATCAGACAAATTAAAGCAGCCCCTTTCTGGGATCTGTTCACATCCCATATGTTCTTTTAACCATAGATAGTCTATAGTCATGAGATTTTGGAGTGCTACAACTTGCACCCCTCCCAACTCCTGGTTGAGTTCCAACAGTACAGATGCGGTCAAATTCGTTGTCTCACTGTATGCACATGCCAGCCTAGACATCTCCCTCCTCATTCCTATGGCAAGTCCAGGAGACGGTGGGCTGGATGCAGCCACAACCGCAGCATCGTCCGGATCCCTGTGGAGGCTTTTTGATGATCATCCCCCTGGCACAAGTCCTCCAGAGAGTGCTGATGCCGGAAGCTCCTCCTCATATCGTATCTTAGTTCATTTTCTGGGTAGCCAAGCTAGGCCTTGATCTTCTGCATAGAAACAAACAGACCCTTTGCCCACACTTTGACATGCCCTCTATACCACTGTGCAGAACTCATTGGAGGTCAGCACAGAGTAACTGCTTTTTTTTTTTTTTTTTTATTAAGGGAAAGGAATATTGTCAGAAAAGAGTACCTCCATAGCTGATCATCTGACACCCTTTAAGTGATCAACATTAAGGATATTTAAAGCATGCATTGATCTTTGATTTACCAATAGTTTTATCCTGTTAAGGAGTAATCCCCCTTTTCTTTCTTTCTTTTTTTTTTTTTTAATCTACACTTACATGAAGAATACTGTGTTTACTATGCTCTCCCCTATATCAGGTCCCCCCTAACAACCACATTACGGTTACTGTCCATCAGCTTAGCAAAATGTTGTAGAGTCACTACTTGTCCTCTCTGTGTTGTACAGCCCACCCTCCCCTTTCTCCCTCCCCCCCATGCATGCTAATCTTAATACCCCCCTTCTTCTTCCCCCCCCCTTATCCCTCCCTGCCCACCCATCCTCCCCAGTTCCTTTCCCTTTGGTACCTGTTAGTCCATTTTTGGGTTCTGTAATTCCACTGCTGTTTTGTTCCTTCAGTTTTTCCTTTGTTCCTATACTCCTCAGATGAGTGAAATCATTTGGTATTTCTCTTTCTCCGCTTGGCTTATTTCACTGAGCATAATACTCTCCAGCTCCATCCATGTTGCTGCAAATGGTTGGATTTTTCCACTTCTTATGGCTGAGTAGTATTCCATTGTGTATATGTACCACATCTTCTTTATCCATTCATCTACCGATGGACATTTAGGTTGCTTCCAATTCTTGGCTATTGTAAATAGTGCTGCGATAAACATAGGAGTGCATCTGTCTTTCTCAAACTTGATTGCTGCGTTCTTAGGGTAAATTCCTAGGAGTGGAATTCCTGGGTCAAATGGTAGGTCTGTTTTGAGCATTTTGATGCACCTCCATACTGCTTTCCACAATGGTTGAACTAATTTACATTCCCACCAGCAGTGTAGGAGGGTTCCCCTTTCTCCACAGCCTCGCCAACATTTGTTGCTGTTTGTCTTTTGGATGGCAGCTATCCTTACTGGTGTGAGGTGATACCTCATTGTAGTTTTAATTTGCATTTCTCTGATAATTAGCGATGTGGAGCATCTTTTCATGTGTCTCTTGGCCATCTGTATTTCTTTTTTGGAGAACTGTCTGTTCAGTTCCTCTGCCCATTTTTTAATTGGGTTAATTGTTTTTTTTTTGTTGAGGCGTGTGAGCTCTTTATATATTCTGGATGTCAAGCCTTTATCGGATCTGTCATTTTCAAATATATTCTCCCATACTGTAGGGTTCCTTTTTGTTCTATTGATGGTATCTTTCACTGTACAGAAGCTTTTCAGCTTAATGTAGTCCCACTTGCTCATTTTTGCTGTTGTTTTCCTTGCCCGGGGAGATATGTTCAAGAAGAGATCACTCATGTTTATGTCTAAGAGGTTTTTGCCTATGTTTTTTTCCAAGAGTTTAATGGTTTCATGACTTACATTCAGGTCTTTGATCCATTTTGAGTTTACCTTTGTATATGGGGTTAGACAATGGTCCAGTTTCATTCTCCTACATGTAGCTGTCCAGTTTTGCCAGCACCATCTGTTGAAGAGACTGTCATTTTGCCATTGTATGTCCATGGCTCCTTTATCAAATATTAATTGACCATATATGTTTGGGTTAATTTCTGGGGTCTCTAATCTGTTCCACTGGTCTGTGGCTCTGTTCTTGTGCCAGTACCAAATTGTCTTGATTACTATGGCTTTGTAGTAGAGCTTGAAGTTGGGGAGTGAGATCCCTCCTACTTTATTCTTCTTTTTCAGGATTGCTTTGGCTATTCGGGGTCTTTGGTGTTTCCATATGAATTTTTGAATTATTTGTTCCAATTCATTGAAGAATGTTGCTGGTAATTTGAGAGGGATTGCATCAAATCTGTATACTGCTTTGGGCAGGATGGCCATTTTGACGATATTAATTCTTCCTAGCCATGAGCATGGGATGAGTTTCCATTTATTAGTGTCCCCTTTAATTTCTCTTAAGACTGACTTGTAGTTTTCAGAGTATAAGTCTTTCACTTCTTTGGTTAGGTTTATTCCTAGGTATTTTATTCTTTTTGATGCAATGGTAAATGGTGAATGGAATTGTTTTCCTGATTTCTCTTTCTATTGATTCGTTGTTAGTGTATAGGAAAGCTACAGATTTCTGTGTGTTAATTTTGTATCCTGCAACTTTGCTGTATTCCGATATCAGTTCTAGTAGTTTTGGAGTGGAGTCTTTAGGGTTTTTTATGTACAGTATCATATCATCTGCAAATAGTGACAGTTTAACTTCTTCTTTACCAATCTGGATTCCTTGTATTTCTTTGTTTTGTCTGATTGCCGTGGCTAGGACCTCCAGTACTATGTTAAATAACAGTGGGGAGAGTGGGCATCCCTGTCTAGTTCCCGACCTCAGAGGAAATGCTTTCAGCTTCTCGCTGTTCAGTATAATGCTGGCTGTGGGTTTATCATATATGGCCTTTATTATGTTGAGGTACTTGCCCTCTATTCCCATTTTGCTGAGAGTTTTTATCATGAATGGATGTTGAATTTTGTCAAATGCTTTTTCAGCATCTATGGAGATGATCATGTGGTTTTTGTCTTTCTTTTTGTTGATGTGGTGGATGATGTTGATGGATTTTTGAATGTTGTACCATCCTTGCTTCCCTGGGATGAACCCCCACTTGGTCATGGTGTATGATCCTTTTGATATACTGTTGAATTCTGTTTGCTAATATTTTATTGAGTATTTTTGCATCTGCATTCATCAGGGGTATTGGTCTGTAATTTTCTTTTTTGGTGGGTCTTTGCCTGGTTTTGGTATTAGGGTGATGTTGGCTTTATAGAATGAGTAAGGGAGTATTCCCTCTTCTTCTATTTTTTGGAACACTTTAAGGAGAATGGGTATTATGTCTTCTCTGTGTGTCTGATAAAATTCCGAGGCAAATCCGTCCGGCCCCGGGGTTTTGTTCTTGGGTAGTTTTTTGATTACTGTTTCAATTTCTTTGCTTGTAATTGGTTTGTTTAACTTTTGTGTTTCTTCCTTGGTCAGTCTTGGGAGGTTGTATTTTTCTAGGAAGTTGTCCATTTCTTCTAGGTTTTCCAGCTTGTTTGCATATAGGTTTTCATAGTAGTCTTTAATAATTCTTTGTATTTCTGCGGAGTCTGTCGTGATTTTTCCATTCTCATTTCTGATTATGTTGATTTGTGTTGACTCTCTTTTTCTCTTAATAAGTTGGGCTAGAGGCTTATCTATTTTGTTTATTTTCTCAAAGAACCAGCTCTTGGTTTCGTTGATTTTTGCTATTGTTTTATTCTTCTCAATTTTGTTTATTTCTTCTCTGATCTTTATTATGTCCCTCCTTCTGCTGACTTTAGGCCTCATTTGTTCTTCTTTTTCCAGTTTTAATAATTGTGATGTTAGACTATTCATTTGGGATTGTTCTTCCTTCTTCAAGTGTGCCTGGATTGCTATATACTTTCCTCTTAAGACTGCTTTCGCTGCATCCCACAGAAGTTGGGGCTTAGTGTTCTTGTTGTCATTTGTTTCTATATATTACTTGATCTCTATTTTGATTTGTTCATTGATCCATTGATTATTTAGTAGCATGTTGTTAAGCCTCCATGTGTTTGTGAGCCTTTTTGTTTTCTTTGTAGAATTTATTTCTACTTTCATACCTTTGTGGTCTGAAAAATTGGTTGGTATGATTTCAATATTTTGGAATTTACTGAGGCTCTTTTTGTGAGCTAGTATGTGGTCTATTCTGGAGAATGTTCCATGTGCACTTGAGAAGAATGTATATCATGTTGCTTTTGGATGTAGAGTTCTATAGATGTCTATTAGGTCCATCTGTTCTAGTGTGTTGTTCAGTGCCTGTGTGTCTTTACTTATTTTCTGCCCGGTGGATCTATCCTTTGGGGTGAGTGGTGTGTTGAAGTCTCCTACAATGAATGCATTGCAGTCTATTTCCCTCTTTAGTTCTGTTAGTATTTGCTTCACATATGCTGGTGCTCCTGCATTGGGTGCATATATATTTAGAATGGTTATATCCTCTTGTTGGACTGAGCCCTTTATCATTATGTAGTATCCTTCTTTATCTCTTGTTACTTTCTTTGTTTTGAAGTCTATTTTGTCTGATATTAGTACTGCAACCCCTGCTTTCTTCTCACTGTTGTTTGCCTGAAATATGTTTTTCCATCCCTTGACTTTTAGTCTATGCTTGTCTTTGGGTTTAAGGTGAGTTTCTTGTAAGCAGCATATAGATGGGTCTTGCTTTTTTATCCATTCTATTACTCTATGTCTTTTGATTGGTGCATTAAGTCCATTTACATTTAGGGTGACTATTGAGAGATATGTACTTATTGCCATTGCAGGCTTTAGATTCGTGGTTACCAAAGGTTCAAGGTTAGCTTCTTTAGTATCTTACTGCCTAACTTAGCTCGCTTATTGAGCTGTTATATACACTGTCTGGAGATTCTTTTCTTCTCTCCCTTCTTATTCCTCCTCCTCCATTCTTCATATGTTGTGTGTTTTGTTCTGTGCTCTTTTTAGGGGTGCTCCCATCTAGAGCAGTCCCTGTAGGATGCCCTGTAGAGGTGGTTTATGGGAAGCAAATTCCCTCAGCTTTTGCTTGTCTGGGAATTGTTTAATCCCGCCATCATATTTAAATGATAGTCGTGCTGGATACAGTATCCTTGGTTCAAGGCCCTTCTGTTTCATTGCATTAAGTATATCATGCCATTCTCGTCTGGCCTGTAGGGTTTCTGTCGAGAAGTCTGATGTTAGCCTGATGGGTTTTCCTTTAGAGGTGACCTTTTTCTCTCTAGCTGCCTTTAAAACTCTTTCCTTGTCCTTGATCCTTGCCATTTTAATTACTATGTGTCTTGGTGTTGTCCTCCTTGGATCCTTTCTGTTGGGAGTTCTGTGTAATTCCATGGTCTGTTCGATTATTTCCTCCCCCAGTTTGGGGAAGTTTTCAGCAATTATTTCTTCAAAGAGACTTTCTATCCCTTTTCCTCTTTCTTCTTCTGGTATCCCTATAATACGAATATTATTCCTTTTGTATTGGTCACATATTTCTCTTAGTGTTGTTTCATTCCTGGAGATCCTTTTATCTCTCTCTATGCCAGCTTCTATACGTTCCTGTTCTCTGGCTTCTATTCCTTCAATGGCCTCTTGCATCTTATCCATTCTGCTTATAAATCCTTCCAGGGATTGTTTCACTTCTGTGATCTCCTTCCTGACCTCTGTGATCTCCTTCCGGACTTCATCCCACTGCTCTTGCATTTTTCTGCGCATCTCATCCCACTGCTCTTGCATTTTTCTCTGCATCTCATCCCATTGCTCTTGCATTTTTCTCTGCATCTCTGTCAGCATGTTCATGATTTTTATTTTGAATTCTTTTTCATGAGGACTAGTTAGGTCTGTCTCCCTCTCAGGTGTTGTCTCTGTGATCTTTGTCTGCCTGTAGTTTTGCCTTTTCATGGTGATAGAGATAGTTTGCAGAGCTGGTACAAGTGACCGCTGGAAGAGCTTCCCTTCTTGTTGGTTTGTGGCCTTTTCCTGGGAGAATAGCAACCTCTAGTGGCTTGTGCTGGGCAGCTGTGCGGAGACAGGGCTTCTGCTTCCTGCCCAGTTGCTTTGGGGTTTATCTCCGCTGTTGCTGTGTGCTTGGCCTGGCTGGGGCTGTTCCTCCAAAATGGTGGAGCCCCTTTGGAGGGGGAGCGGCCGGGGGGCTATTTATCTCCGTAAGGGGCCTCTGTGCTCCCTGCTGCCCAGGGGATTAGAGTGCCCAGAGATCCCCAGATTCCCTGCCTCTGGTCTATGTGACCTGTCCTGCCCCTTTAAGACTTCCAGAAAGCACTCTCCAAACCAAAACAACAACAGCAACAATGAGAGAGGGAACAGAAAGAAAAAAAAAGGAAAAAACACCCGATTTTTTTTTTTTTTTTGTCCTCAGGTGCCGGTCCCAGGCACCTGCTCACTGGTCCTGCTGCCCTGTCTCCCTAGCACCAGGGTCCCTGTCCTTTCAAGGCTTCCAAAAAGCACCCACCCACCGGTCCCGCAGGGAAGGAATGCTCGATATTCTTTGTCCTCAGGCACTGGTCCCAGGCACCTGCTCACCAGTCCCGCCGCCCTGCCTCCCTAGCACCGGGGTCCCTGTCCCTTTAAGGCTTCCAAAAAGCACTCGCCAAAAAGAGAGAAAAAAAAGGGGGAAAACGCGCAATTTCCTCCGTCCTCAGGTGCCGGTCTCAGGCACCCGCCCACCGGTCCCACAGGGAAAAACGCGCGATATTCTTTGTCCTCAGGTGCCAGTCCCAGGCACCCGCTCACCAGTCCCGCCGCCCTGCCTCCCTAGCACCGGGGTCCCTGTCCCTTTAAGGCTTCCAAAAAGCGCTCGCCAAAAAGAGAAAAAAAAAAGGGGAAAAACGCGCGATTTCCTCCGTCCTCTTGCGCCGGTCTCAGGCACCCGCCCGCCGGTCCCGCAGGGAGAAATGCAGGATATTCTTTGTCCTCTGGCGCCGGTCCCAGGCACCTGCTCACCGGTCCTGCCACCCTGCCTCCCTAGCACCGGGGTCCCTGTCCCTTTAAGGCTTCCAAAAAGCACTCGTCAAAAAAAAAACACTCCAGTTTCTTTCCACCCGCCGGGAGCCGGGGGGAGGGGCGCTCGGGTCCCGCCGGGCCGGGGCTTGTATCTTACCCCCTTCGCAAGGCGCTGGGTTCTTGCAGGTGTGGATGTGGTCTGGATGTTGTCCTGTGTCCTGTGGTCTCTATTTTAGGAAGATTTTTCTTTGTTATATTTTCATAGCTCTATGTGTTTTTGGGAGGAGATTTCCACTGCTCTACTCACGCCGCCATCCTGGCTCCGCCCTCTCAATCATTAGCCATTTTGAATGTAATTTAATTAATCAATTTTTATCACAATGTATGTGCATTGAGAGTAGAAAAATACTGCCATGACTGCTTCAGCCTCTTTAATATTTCTTAATATTAACATTTTAGGTATTAAAAGCAGGTATGCATCCTCCCATATTGGCCACAGACAAGTCCTTATTAAATATCAGTTGAATTAAGTAAAGAGCAAATTTCAGCTTCCTGTTTTTTACGAAAAGGAAAAGAGCAGCAGTGTAAGAGCAAACAACCACAACTGACTGCATCCTCTGCTGTTTTTCTCACTATTATACAGAAACTCCAGCAGGAAACCACAGCGATATCCTTTCCATAAGCACACAGAAACCTTGTGAATGCTGGCAAGCATGAAACAACGCTATTGACATTATATAGATGCTTGTGATGACTTACACTCACATGTTCAGGTGCTTTACAGCATTGTGAAATTGTTTCTCAAGGACAGATTCCCAAGGAAAACTAGTCAGAATAATAGTTATACCTTAACCACCTGGGTGGGGGTAAATTATATAAAAAACAATAAACACCATTGAAACTCAAGGCCTCCCTCAATGTAACTGATTTTTTTAAAACTGATAAATGTTAAAATTCCTCATTTCACTCAGATTTGTAAAAATGTGTAAGTGACCACAGTTATATTACCTTCAACTCAAAAATCATGAAAGTATGAATTTTTCCCTTTTGATTCAAAATGGCCCAAGAATTATATCTTCCTAGCAATGAAATGCAGAAACCCCTGTCGTCCATTCTCACATATAATCCCATTCAGAATTTATACAACACATGTTTTAAATTTGTAATATGAGCCTTAATCATGTTTTATCAATGAAGGGACTTTCCATTGAAGATCTCTTAGTTGTTCAGGAAGTACAAAAAAATGATTATGGCAGAAGTTCAGGGCTCTCAAGGGCTTTACCTCCGATGGGAATCACAGACATGTATACTCTTAACAGAAGTCAGAGGGACAGATGGCTCTAGCTGTCTTGTATGCCCACAATACCTAGTATATAAATTCTCCACAAGATGTTCGTTTCATGTCCACATGTGTAAAAAGTAAGTGCATAAATGCCTGGTGGTGATGGAGAGAGGGAGACAAAATGTGTATTTCCTAAGTTCCCGAAAAGGCCAAAGAGACCTCAAATTCAGATAACAAGCCCAAGATAGAAGAAAAAGTGCAAGCGTGTTAAAAAATTTGGCATTAACACCAGAATTGACCAAACTTCTCATTTCTAGAGAGTACCTGAGGTGCCTTGGCCAGTGACATGACTTCATGTACTACTTTCACAGATGGTGACTTCTGTACCACTTTCATGATTTTTGCCTTATGTGCTTCTTATCTAAAGTGTTTTTTACTTAATATTTTTCATTCAATTAACTTTAACTGGTGCACTAGTTGAAAATATTAGCCTGGTCTTAAGAAATGACATCTGTAAAAATCATGGGTTTGATGTACTGGTTATACCTCTTTCATATAGCATATTTTAAATACATGTTTCTAAATTTATTCTTAATATATTTGCCTAATAAGATAAATTCATAACTATTAAAATAGAAAGTAAATTTGTGTACTCTCTAAGATCATCTCACAGGTCACTGATGAAAATTTGCATTTTGAAAAGTAGTTCATTCTACTGTGCCTCCCCCTGGAACAAAGAGTTCGAATTTTAGAACAACACAAAGTGATAAATACATTCTAAATTGATGAAAATAGTTTGTGATAAGACTAATGCCTGTAGGTGACTTCTGTCAATTTTTTTTAGCTGGAAAAAAAAATCACTTGTTTATTAAGGAACTAAAAAAAAAATTAAGGCAGAAATCATAGCTTTAAAAACAATGATTGGAATTTCATCTTTAAAATGGACAGAGATCATGTATATTCATACTCTTGTCAAGTACCATTAGTTTATTACAAATGTAGTTTTAAGAAGGAACTTGTTCTCAAATGAGCCTTCTACGTAGCCTACCTTTTTTACAGCCTTCAATTTGCAACGAGAATACTTAGCTGCAAGCAATAAGGGATTGCTCAACTTTCATAAGTAAATGAATGTCTATGATTAAAACATCTATCGTGGAAACACTAGTTCTATAAATAGTTTCTAAGTCCAAAGTCCATAGGTAGGGCTAAACACAGACACATGCCTGGCTTTTCTTGTTACACGTGTGAATGTGCACGTGGTATGTGCGTGTAACTACGCAATACATGTTTGGTTTTTCTTTTGGGAAACAAAGAAGTGTTTGCTGAGCATGTGTCATCAGGATATTTTGGTAAAAAGTTTGGTTTTCCAATTTTACTGCCTATACAATGATTCATAAAGTTTTTACCTAAAATGTTTCTCCTCGAATTCACCCTGTTGGTTTAAAAGACATCACTGAGGCAGAAGCTTTCACATTTGGTTTTTAAGCAACACAAAGTGAAATCTGAGATAAGAGAATGCAGTCTGTGAAATCCTGCCTGCTCCTCATATTTTGACCCAGTGGTAATAATATTCATGTTAATAATGTTAGTATATTAATGATGTTAGTCTACTGAAGTGTGACACAGTGGTGAAGCATGTGGCCTTTGAAGTTTCAGTATAACTGAATCTGTACATAGCTCAGTCAATTACTATCTGAAGGGCCTTGGGTAGGTTATTTAATCTGTTTCCTCATCTCTAAAATGGGACAAAAAAACAGGATAAACCTCAAGATCTTTAAAAATGAGAAATGGGTTAGCAGGACACCACTGAGAGGCTAAAGAATGAAGTTTTGACAAAAGTTGGAGCTCATTAACTATACAGATCTGCGGTGTATCCATCGCCCGTTTCCTGCAGTGGCAAGTAGATGGACAAAGAGAAATGTGCCAGGTTTCTCCCATGCCCTAGAACCAAGATGGTGAAGGCCCTGGTGGTTCCTTCAGGCTCTTGCACTGCTTCACCCACGTTAATTCCTCTTCCCCCATCTGTCTGCTTGGTCCTTCTTTTCTACATCTTAATTCTGTAATCTAGGTAACCTCCCTCTTTTATTTCCTCTGCCACTACCTTCTGCAGGGCTAGGTAAGAGAGTTCTCTCAGGAGGGTAAATACGCAGAGATGACCTACTCACCAGTATCACAGAGACACGAATTGCCATGTGAACTTCCGGGGTCCTAACCCTGGAGAGGAAGTCCAGGGAAGAGGAGCACCACCTCAGACAAAAAACGTAGCATGAGGGCATGAGGTATCTTGCCTAGCAACTGTGATGATGGCTGGGTAATGGGCACATTACCCAGTAATGAGCTGATTCAAAAATTACCCCTCAAGGATGGAGGTAAACCCTGAGAGCCTAAGCAGTTCTCTAATAAAACAGTGGTCTTCAAACCATCTTAAAATACACTAGTGTTTCACAAATCATTTATGAGCAATGATAAAGTACTGATGACAGCAATGATGTATTAAAAGAATAATTTAGAGCAGTTTTCTCTGATGCCAGTTATGATAATCTTGATAATAGAGTAATTCCTATAATACTGTTATTCTGATTCATCTCACTTGCATTTGTAGATGTTTCATTGAATAGAAAAGGAAGGGGAAATTAAATTACATTTGAGGTTCTGTTGTATTCCTGGGGAGAAAATTTCCTACAGCATATGGGCCAGCAGAAACTTAGACGATTGCTTAATCTTTTATCTGCCCATCTTGGTTGCTTTTGCTACCCTCTTGTTTCTTACTTGTTCTTAGCAAAATGAAGTTGAACATACATGTCTTTGTTTTTATTTTCGGCATTATTAAGGAAGAGAAGTGTGGGAAAGACTTCCTTTAGTTTTCAAGTTGACCTTGCAGGGAAGAAAGGAGCTCAGGTGTGGTAAGCAGGTGGTGAAGCCGGCAGGGGGAGGGACAAAAATGAAGCTGAATTGCTGTGCGGGGCCGACAGGAAGGAAGGGAGAGGTACCGTGAGGCCTGGCTGAGAGAGAGGAGCCTGGTTGCCAGGCAGCTGGGGGACCTTCCAGAGATGCTGACCAGGAAGAGCCCGCTCTAACTTTGCTGAGCCATATTTGGTAAAAAGTTTATCTAGTCCAGGAGTCTGGGAATTACTTGAGAGTTCAGACTATGTTTTATTCAACTTTGACTCCCTAGCACCATAGACAGGGTCTGAGTCTATATTAGATACTAATGCAAATATATCAAATGATCCAAGCATCCATCTTCCTGAAGTTAGAGCCTTCTGCCAACCCCCGTTCACATCCTAGACTTGATCTCCTTCATAAATTTCTATTTCCAGTTTTAGGAATATTTTTACTTGATTTGCAAAGCAGAAGAAACTGATGTGTCCTCAATCCAGTCCAGCTCAGGTTATTAACTTTTATCATCCCTCCCTGAGATTTAGACTCACCACTCAAAGGCCACAAACAACAGAGGGCTGATTTTTAAAAACCTATCATTACAATTTTAAACATGAAAATAACCACCAAGGGAGTAGGAGAATAGTTTCTTCAATAAGAAAACATAAAAGTTGCAGTGCAAATAAACTTATGTTATTTAAAATCACTAAGAAATATTGACTTTACCCCTAAGGAATTTTAACTCATGGCTTTTATACATTATCAATACATCTCAGTTGACAAGACACCTAATCCCGAACGACTTGGACGTCATTCTGCAAGGAAATGCACTCTGTCCGAAGAAAGCATAGAGTCGATGTAGCAGTGTGTCCTCTGTTGGATTCCACCGATACTATTCTCAGCACTTTTTGGAGTGAAGCTGCTGAAGCACCGACACTTCGGGATTAATAATTAGGTGCGAGGATGTTTTTAGAAGTAAAGTAGGAGGCACGATGTGGGGGTGGTAATGCAGTGAAGTGTGCATGAGAAAGGAAAAGTAGCAGCAGAGGTTGAGAAGAAGTGAGAGATTACAAAGAGCTATTAAGAGCTTTCTTTACTTCAGAGATCTGCCTGAGTTTCCCAGCTTGTCTCAAAGGGCATTTGCCATTATTTGTGACATGAACAAATCACCCCTGACACAGTCACCTCCTTTTTATCCGTATTAAACAGGGAAGTTCCACACAATCAAGTGGCCAGACTGTGCAGGGATCTGACTAGCTTCAGCAATGGGTGAAAGCACAGCCGACTGCCTCTGCTAGATGACCATTTCTCAGCTGTACAGGCAGTCACAGACTGGGACACGAGTTGGAACACCAGTTTATTCTCAACTGCCAAGCCCACTAAATACAATGCACCATTACTGGGAAGAATGAGATGTGCTTTGGGCTTTAGGAAGCTATGCAAGCTTGGTGTATAAACTACAGAGTTCTACATAAAATAAAGACATGGTGCATTTAAAAAGTACATAAAGCAATCCAAAGTAAAATCACAGTCACTGGTCAAGATCAAGAATAAATAAAATTATTGTTAAAATGGCTCATTTGCTTTGCTTGTTCCTACATGTGGTACAATAAAAAGCAAGCAAGCAAACAAAAAATTCCCACCATTCTTACTAACAGACCAGTTCAACTCAGTTTGCATTCATTAACTTTTTATAAATCTACATATTATGATAATGGAAACTTTCTAGACTGTCACTATAATCTATGGGAGTTAACTACATTCAGTATAGAGTTCTCTCTACTTTGTGCAATTTCATAAGCATGGTAATAGCACTGTAGAGTCGATGGTACTTAGAAAACATGTGGTTCAGACTTCACGAACTCAGGTATCTATGAGCTGTAGGTAGCTAACACAAATGAAGTTGTAGAGTACAAGTGACTTATGTGAAGCCTCAGTGTAAGAGAGACAACAGGGAGTAATGGGGACTATAGTGAAATAAGAGGCAGCACATTACTGCTATTCAGGTCCTGCCTAGAGAAAGTGGATTGGTGTTTCCTATAATAGATCTAATTTTGCAGTATTAGCTTAATTAAAAATGAATATCTACAAGCCAAATAACACATGATCTTCCTGCTGGGCCCACCCACTACCAGTTTTTAATTTCTAATCTGGTACATCCATCTTCAAATCCGAGATATGGACAGGTCAAGTGACATGTACCAGGACTCTCAGAGGCTCACGGCAAAGCATCCTTTGCTCAGAGAATCTCTATGTGCAGATAAAAATCATGCCCCGTGTGAAAGGAGATGTGTAGGCATTTTCACTCATTCAGAGCCCAGCCCCTGACCCTAACATTGACAGATTTCTGTTATCTGCCTGCTTTCAGAACATGTTTGACATGAAAACAAGACCAATCCTCCATACCCCTTTGTCATAAGCAATTTTTACTCATTCAAGGATGCAGGGGGAGATGCACATCAATTTATTAACCTTAGTGCTGATTAAAATTCTTATTAGCATTAAAATTCTAGTCACTTCATTTTTACCTTCATTTTATAGGGAGAAATAATTTATGGGATTCAAAGAAAGGAATGCTTTGAGAACCATATAATTAAGTATAAATTAAAAATTCATGCTATGTATAAAATAGTACTTAGAAACAGGGCTTAAGAATCACAGAGTTTGCTGAAATAATCGAGCTTTAAAGCATGTTTTGAAGGGCTTGAGAAACTAGCTTAGGATGAAGAAACAAGCATTCCAAAATGATGTACAGGCAAAGAGAAAGGAAGACCCAAGCCCAGCAAAGTGGGACCCACAATGAATCACATATCTGAAAAAAAACCCAAACCTGTTGTTAAAAAATGTGAAAGATGTACCAGGAGATTCTTAGGGAGAACACATTCATATCAATGGGAAAAAGAAGAAAAGCAATTTAAAATTTCTGTATTATATTCAGCAGCCCTGTCCTACATAGCTATAATTCAGAATAGAAACCTGGAGGTGATGCAAAATTCTGAATTCCGATGATAATTGCCATATTGTACTTATTAACAAGGCAAACAGATAGACATAGGCTATTACATTCTAGAAAAATTGTCAGTAAGAATTGAAACAAAAAAGATGCTCAGATTACTCAGAAAATACAGCAAACACAAACTATTAACTCCCTCAAGCATTTCATTTGCCCAAAGTTGTACATTATAAAGAAAGAGAAGAGTCTCCCACAGGCAAAATATGGTTATTTTAATTTTAGGCTATTTCAAAATCAATATCCTGAAAAAGCAATAGAGAATCTACTCACATAAAACATCTTGATTATTCCCCTAAACTAGACCTCCCACTTTGTGAACCATTTGCAATTCAGGCTTGAAAAAAAGGATTCACTGCAACTCCTTTTCCTCCAGAAAATCAGTAGATGCAAATAGATTTTTTAAGGAGCTCTAGAGCTCTCTGTCCAGCTGCCCGTTACTCAATTAGCAACAGTGCTGAGGTCCCTGGGGGCGCCTGTGACTTTGGATTTCTACTCTCCAGCCTCGAGTTTTTTTCAAGGTTTGCTTGGTTCTGCAAGTGTCAGGCTTCGTGACTACTGACCAACACCATCTTCCTAGGGTGGCTTGGGTATCCACTGGGCTTAGGATCCAAGAATTAACATTTTTAAATGGAATCTGGTGTGTAAAGCCCAGAGAGCGATTTGCCTCAGATCACACAGCTGATCCCCACAATTTTTCTGCCACATCAGACCCTTGGGGCAGAGATCACTGCATTCAGAATGGCTCACTGCATTGACTCTCAGTTTTGGAGGAAGGGCTGCAGGAGTAGTTCACTTCCCCTGCCCTGTCAAACTGGAGATGGTCACACCGTCTCTTCTGGGCCTGCTCCTCCCTAACCTTAGAACTGGTGGAGAACTAGAAAGAGGTGGTCTAGACTTCTAACAATGACTGGGGACAAGTTATTAACTTGTCTGGGACTCATCTGTATTTCCATATCAATAAGGCAGAACTTAACAGTGGTGTCCCAGCCTGGCTATTGGAATCCTTTGGGGGCCCTTATAAAATACAGATTTCTAAGCCCTACTTCCAGATTGGTGTTCAGATTCGGTAAGTCATAGCATTTAGCTTTCTAGCTAAAGGTAAGTTATTATTGACTGGTAATAATAATTTGAGCCCCTAATTATGCACCTAGCTTCAAAATAAAGCCAGCAATCTAATTATAGACATAAAAAATCAGAAAGCTGTTATTGTGTTGCTAACTCCAATATGCCTGAATACAAAGCTGTGGAAATTTTACTCACGGGCATTCAAGACAGTAAGTAACCTAGATTGTAATTACGGGCATATACATTTTCCCTCATGAAATTCAGTAAATGTCTTCTCAATCCAAATGCACTCTAAATGTTTTTATTATTCCAGACTTGACTCTTTATTCCAGACTTGACTCTTATGCCTAAAAGTTCGACTATCACCAATTTAAACATTCTGATGTGGAGAAGGAAGATGAAAGAGGAGTCCAGGACAGCTTTATAAAAAAGTGAATTTCCATATTTGACTGCACTCCAAATCAACTAGTTTAAGCACAAGAGTCTCTATTTTAACTGGCACTGTTCTTCTGGTTAAAGAAATAGCTTTTTTCAAAAGGATTTCAATATCAGAACATTGTTTTATTTCACAGGAAGGACAGCAAGAGCTAAAAGAAGCCTACAGAAAGTTTTCAAAAACACAAGACTTTCTTCTCTGACCTGATCTTCTCAAAATAACCATTAGGCTACAGCAAAACACTCCGATGTTAATTTCTTGAAATGCAAACAAACATATTTAAATATTTAACTAAAATGATGGATAAGTCACAGACCAACTGAAAAAGAAAACCCATCAGATTCTGCTCTTCCTTTGGGGGTCATGAATACAGCGGTTTGGTCCACCTTCACGGGGCGGTTAGGCCTAGTTACAGGGCTTTGCACCACTCCAGAAAGGAGGCCAGTTGAAGAGAACAGAAGGGTTTGCTCCATTTACGACAATCACTGGATAGCCCCTCTGTGCCAGTAACTGTGCTCTTAGAAATGAAGTAATCATGATCCAATGTGGTATATCACAAAATTTCAATTGTTCAACCATGAAATTCAATTGAAGCAAGGCTTAGTCAGTAAATTATTACAAAAGAAGTAAAAAGATGGCAGTAAATGACAGATGTATGATGTTATGGCCATTCTGCAGCAGAATTAGGAAAAGAAATCATAAACATTAAATAAATAGCAACTCTGGAGTAATATTTTAGTCTAAACAGAAATTCTGCTGCAATTCCCTCCCCAACTTGATATTCATTTTTGCTTTACTAAATGATTCTTAAATAAACCTCACATGACCCCACCTCATTCTTTACTTCCTTCTTCTATATCTCCACCCCTTCCTCACTGCCCACCCAGATCCATTCATCTTTCATAAACTTGCTCAGATTCCATCTCATCCTTGAAGCCTTGCTAGACTAATTCAGCCCCCAAGGATCTTACTCTCCTCTGATTTTACTGCCATGAATTTTCTGCTAAGTCAAAATGTTTTGCCTTCTCAAGACAATTTTGCTATCCTGAATTTATGAATAAAGCTATACGCAAATGCTTGTGTATCAGATCTCCTAGTTGACTCTTGGGGTCCTGCAAACTAGAAGCAGCTCTCATTTGGATAACTTAAAGCAACTGCTTTCGAACTTTTTAAACATGATGCATAGTAAGATACACACTTTACTCATAGTCCAATATATATATACATATAAGTATATACTTAATTAAAAAGTTTCATGAACAATACTTACCCTTCTACTCTGTTTTACTCAATATTATTTTTCAAAAATAAAAATTACCCAGGAAACTGACTTCACATGGGTTGTGAGCAGTTCTAAAAAGGCAGGTATTGATTACTATGGGATTGCTGTATATATTTCCCTCACTTAAAAAATAACTAAAAAGTTGTGTCTGGTCTTAGGGCTCTCTTTAGCCTGTGTTCCTGAGTTACTTTCTTGTTCATTCAGTTTTTCATACCATCATACTTTTACCTTTTGGAGTCATCTGGGACAATTAAGTACTTGGAATATACAGTATTTTCCATAGTTTTTCTCTGAAAATTGTTGCTATGAAAATAAGATCCCCTGCATTTCTATTAAGCTCATTCCCTCATTCTCTTTTATTTTCACAATATGCAGAGTAGGTGGTGGACATTTCATGGGTGAAGAAATTGAGGCACAGTTAGGACTTTCTTGAGGACATGTCTCCCTTTTAATCAGGTGATTGTAAATGAAGGTAGATATGGTTTCTAGATATTTGAAGGCTATCAACAGCATTTATTAACTTATCCAGTTCAGATGGCTGACTGACCAGATGAATCATCAGCTCCTCTGGACTTCAGCTGATGACAGATCTGCTTCCTTTCCCATCGTCATCTTTCCCTCTTTCCTCTACTTAACAGCTTTCCAACTACCTAGGGCTACTGTTCTTCTGGGGCCTCTGCATCCTTTGCTTGCTGTACCAGGACTGCCCTTCTCTTCTTTACCAGACTGATTCCCTGCATCCTTCAGCTCCCTGGGGACTGTCCTTGTCCTCTCCACCTACATAACCCAGTTTCCATGGCACCCTGTGCTTGTCCTATCCCAACATTTAACTAGCTACTTCCTCCCTTCCAAGTTTTGCAGGCTGAGCCTGTTCTTCGTTCACTCTTCTATTCCACTGTTTAGGACCATGTAGAGTTCAGGATAAATATACGTTAAATGCTTGGATGAATCAATGAACAAGTGCATAAAGGGCAGAAACAGTTGCCACTGAGACAGTTCAAGTGTAAGCTGGGGCTGGGGTTGTGTGTCCAGACTCTTTGAGGTCAGTCTTTTTGTGATTTTGTGATTCTATGACCAGTATTTTAGTGCTTCCCTGTAAGCTGCAGATTTTGTGACTGGAAATTCATACAATGAAGGATAGCTGTATCTAATATATTTTTAATAAATACAATCTTAATAATCTCTTAACAAATATACTTAATATAAGTATATTTGAGGCATAATTAAGGAAATGTTGCAGGGACAGATAAGGGCATGGAGCAAGTATAATGAGACAATTTTAAAAACACCCAAATTTCCAATCATCTTATTGGAACCTACCACTCAGTTGAGACTTATCTGATTCATGTCATGCTTCAATCTTCCACTTCCCCTATGAAGCTGTGCACCTGTGATTCTGTCCTCATCATTTTCATAAAAGTCTAGTTAGTGATTAGGTGAAATCTCACCACACCGTAATACCCTCTACATGGATCTCCATGAGTTCCCCTGCTCTGTTTCCAAAATAAATTCCAGTGATATAACATCTGGGCTTCCAATGGCAATTACTACTATTTTTTTTCCTGTTTATGAATCAACAAACCATTCTCCTCCCAAACACACACAAAAACTTGAAAATGCTTTTCATGATTCTATTTCAAAAGAAAATCCTCTAATACAAACTCCTGCCATTTGCAGATAACAACAGAGATTTTCTTCTTCGTGTTGTGACTGATGTATCTTTAGTTCCACAGTTGTTACTCAGGGCAGACCAATGGTGAACACAATGGAAAAGAAAGAACAGTTTATAACTGGAAAATAAGCACATTCGGGAGAAGTACACTCAATGCATTATCAAAGTAAAATATGCAGCAGCTCCAACACGAGCAAACAAAAGCCCACGAAGAGATGTGTAAATATTTTATGAGGCTAAGCCTTAATCAACTCTCTCTCCAAATCTTGCTGGTGTTGTAAACACTTCAGCTTCTTCCAGTCCCACCATGACCCAGATTGCTTGCAAAAACAAAATGAAAACATGGACCAGTGGATCTTAAACAAATGTGTTGTGAAAAATATTTACATGGCATATCCAAGTACTGCTTTTACAGGGAGAAGATACTTTAATAAAAGGTGGATGGTGACTCTCAGAGCTTGCTTCTCCTTCCCTACTTCAAACCCTTGCCTTTTCCCCACTGCTTCAGCTGCCTTCTGGGCTTTCACATCATCTTAACCTTGAACTGCCTACACCCCAAGCAGAGATTGCTCTCCATGTACCTCCAGAAGGCACTTTAAACCTCGCCGGAATTTGCTGCCTTCCCACCACCCAAAATTCACTTCCCAAGTGTCTCCTAACCCTCTTTTTAACCCCTCCTTCCCTGTCCATTGTTGCAGCCGAAATTTTGCATACATCTTTTAGATCTGCCTGGATAGCATGAAGATCGGTTGTGCGTACTGGTTAGCAGTGTTCTTCAGATCCTTTCTAAAATCCACCTCCAAAGAATCATTTATAGCCTCTAGTCGCTCTAACCTGATTTAATGTGGTTCCAAAGTTCACCTCTAGATACTGAACAGGTCTCTACAATGTTTTCCCTTTATCAACCTCTGCTGGCCCTACTTCTCTCTCCGCCTATCTCAAGAAAAACTACGTACGTGTGTGTATATATGTGTGTGTATATACATACATGCCCACACGCACACAAATATACATAACTATAGTGTTCTGACTAAAGGGATTGGCGTAGGAAAACGAGAAAAATGTCAGTGTAGTATTGCCAAACAGACACGTACACACCCCCCCACACACACACCTATTTGTATATTCACAGTGTGCAGACCCGATCGATTATAAATTCCCCCGCCCGAGAGCAAGTACAGCAGGCGTCTTCCATTTACCTTCAAAGCCAGTCTACGAGAGCAATGACCTTGCAGAGAAATCCATCATCTGCGAGAAAGACTGCCCCGCAGGGAGCGCAGGATGGGATGGGGACAAGAGCAACAGGCAAAGCATCAGCGGGCCAGCTGTGGGACCGAACCATCCGCCATCGGCACCGAGCACACCGCGTCGCTCCGGTCCCCGGTGGACGCCCGGCAGAGCGGCGCGGAGGCGTCTCCTCCCGCGGCCGCCGGTCGCCTACCTGCTCTGGGACGACTCTCCCGGGGCGGCGCGGCCACTGCCTGCGTTGTGGCGGGGGCTCCCCGTCGCATGTCCCCGGTGGCGCCTCTGGGCGCCACACGGAAGGCTCCGGCGGCTCGGGCACGGCGGTCCTTTCTAGACGCGTTCCGGGAGGTGCAGGCTGCTCGCAGGAACTGAAATTCTCTGCAGAGCGCCGAGGCGGCGCGCGGGAGCCGGGCGGAGACCGCGCGTCCCGGCCGACTGGAGGTGGGCGGTCGCGTGCCCGACTGCGCCTCCTTCCGGCCCGGGACGCGCCCACCCGTCCGCGAGGGCAGCGCCGCCCGGCCGAAGCCGCCGGGAAAGGGGCGGCGGCGGGACGCCGAGCTCCGCCCCCGCTGCGCTCCCACCGACCTCCCCGAGCCCCGGGGACGCCGCGGCCGCTGCGTGCCAGGCGGCCAACTGGGCAGGGGCTGGCGGGCTCTGCTCTGCTGCAGGGTGGCCAGCTGCAGATGGAAAGCTAAGACGGGGGATTAAGGTAGAGGGCTGGGGCCCAGAGCGACTCAGCAGGAATTCTGGCCCTTGCTCCCTCCCGTTGGTGACCAGACTCCGGTGGCTGTGTCTAGACTGTAGCAGACGGTTTCTAATAAAGCCACGTGCACTGAAGATCTGGAAGCAAGCAAGCACCCAATGTGTAATACATGGTGCAGAATGTACAGTCTTGTGCGTACTTGGAGATGGCACTGCTGTTTTCTCGCTTTGCCCTTCCACCCCGCAATCCATTGGTGTGGATGGCTTTGCAAATTGTCCATGCTGGGCAGCTTCAGCAATACTGAATGAATGGGTGGTATGGTTAGCAGCTGTAAATGGTGCAAATGATACAATGAGAACTATTCTTAACCGAGTATTTGTTGTCAGGTACTGTGCAAAATGCCTTATATGCAGCCTCTTTAATTCTCTACCAGTCTAGTAAGGTGCATATTACTCTCCACTTTATTGATGAGAAAACTGAGGCTTCTATGATTTAGATGCTTTGCTTGAGGTTACACAGTAATAGTCTGCACAGCTGGTTTCAAACCACTCCCAAAATGTATCCTCTCAACTATCACACAGGATTTGCCCAGGGATCTTGTTCCTTCCATGTCCTTCCCAGCTTCTAGAGGCAGCCTGCATTCCTTGTCTTGTGACCATATCACTCAGACTTCATTCCTATCATCTCATCTGTTGACTCTGATCCTTCCACATCCCTCTTATAAAGACCCTTGAGATGACAATGGGTCAAACTGAATAATCCAGAAAAATCTCCCTCCTCAAGATCCTTTATTTAATCACATCTGCAAAGGCCCTTTTGTTCATGTAAAGTAACATATTCATACATCCCAGGGATTAGTATGGAGATATTTTTAGAAGGTGATTATTATGCCTCCTAACATCATTTAGTACTTCCCCTATAGTTTCTACTATACTGTACTTATCCTTCTTTTCTGCTTGATTTCTCATGCTGGGAAGTTCTTCCAGTGGAAAATACACCTGAAAGTCATTCAAGAGATGATAACAAATTTATAGTAGCAAGAAATACTCCAAGGTCATGAAAAGGCCATGAGGCTGTATGGGATTATGGTCATGAAAAGGACACATAAGATTAAGAACTACTTACTGGTCTGAATACCCTGAGGTCACTGAAGTCCCAAACACAGCTAAACTGGCAATATAGAATTTTTCAAAATTCGGCTTCTCAAAGAGTGCACTGTTCTACAATAAATAAGGCAATTCAAAACTCATGCAAAATTGAGTGTAACACCAAATTCCAAGCAAAGAGATAGCTTTCAGAGTGACGGTAAACATAAAACAAGTATGTCAAGTGAAATCAATAAATACTATCAAACAACTTTTCCACTCGAGGCATTTATAGAAACACTCTGACATGGAGAAGTTTATCATTTTACCGGGGACACAGAATTTATGAAAGATAAAATAATAAAGGATTTAAACAGAAGAAACAATAGGAAAGGCAAATGGTGCATGATAAACTACCAAGTGAACTAGAAAAAGTGAAAGTTTTATCTGGAAGACAGATTTATACAGGGGAGTGGAGAAAAACCGGAGAGGTAGGTTGAAAGGCTGTATTGTGAAAGATCTTGAATGTCGAACTAAGGAGTAGAGACTTAATCAGCAATAATAACAATGATAATACCTTCTATGTTTATGTTCACATAATCCTGAGTAATTTTCCATGCACTTATCACATATTTTCAGTCATTTGACTTCCTCCATAAGCCTCCAGACAAATAGGGTGCTATGCACATGTGTGTACATATATATATATACACATACACACACACCACAAGGGGACAGAAATGCAAGCCTCTTGTCAAAGAGATACTCTTGACCACTCTATATAAAATAGTTGCTCCCTCCCACTTACCTGCCTTTCTTCCTAGCCTCCTCATTCCTGCTTTACATTTTTCCATCAGACTTACTACTGCATGCTGATGGAGTTCATAGTTGTTTATTGTATGTCTGCCGTCTACGAGGGGAAGGACTTTGTCTCTTTTGTTCATTGTTATATCCCTATGGCCTAAAACAGTGTCCAACACTTATAAAGTGCTCAGTAAATATTTGTTTAATGAATCATTACCCCCAAGTTACAAATGAGGAACCAAACTCCCAGATATTTAAATGACTTTCACCATATCCCATAACGAAGTGACTTTACCAACACTAAAGCCCAATGTCTAGTCCAGTGCTTGTTTGATACTATGCTTCCTTTCTGAGTGAAAGCTGTCAGTGGTGTTTAAACATGGGCCAAAGTGTATTTTAGAAAGGTAGGAGTGTGAGACCAGAATCTCCTCTAAATGTCACATCTTTCCTAAAAACGTCATCAGTTTAGCCAGATTGGAAAGACACACTGGCAGGATGGAATTACCACCAGTAGGCTCTGGAGGGCTGCCATAAACTCTACATTAGCTGGCACTGAGCAATACTGTAAGTTGTCTTGTAATTGTTCTCCAGTTAATTCATGTGACAATGCATTATAGGCCTTTTGGGCTCAAGGACCATAATACCTTCTATTTCTTTTATATCCCTGCATTCTGCTCAATACTGGACTCTAAATAGACTTATCACTGCATGGTTACAGGATGGCTGCAATTGCTCCAAAAAATCATATCCTTAAAAGCCACATTCAAGACAGTGTAGGGAATCTGAATATGCCACCACAAAATATGCCCCCTTGGCATAAGGATTATTTTGAACTGGAGGCAAGTGAACATCAACAGATGCAGAAAGAAACTTTCTTGGAGCTTCCCTTATCTGACTAAAAGCAGAAACTTCTGAGTAGCGGGGACTGCCGTAAAGCCCGTCTCCTGGGCAAGTTTTATGGCCATGGAGAGCACTGAAAGTCACCACCAAGATGGGCCTGCAAACAAATCTCACTAAAATAATCCTTGTCTTCTATTAGGTTCCCTCCATGTATTTGCCTTCCTGCAATTTGCTGCCCCTAAAAGGCTACACCCTTTTTTCTCATTGTCTTTCCACTCTCCACAAATTTGTTGTTATTTATTAAGATGCTATATTATCCCAAGTTCTAACCACCACTTTGACTTACTCATTATTGAGTTTATGCTGCATCTGTGCATGCTATACATGCTAATAAACTCTGTTTCTTTTTCCTCTTTCCAATCTGTCTTTGTCTAATTTGTAGGGCCCCTACTAGAGAAGCTAGGGAGTACAGGAAAGAGATATTTTTCCTTCTCTACAACAGGAAGAAAATAATTCCAGTGGAAAAGGGAATCTCCATTTTTTTTCATGGAAGAAAAAATAGTTTCCAGAACCCACTCTCCTACTCCCAAGCTTTTGGCCAGAATTTGGTCTCCAAATCACTCAGAGAGGCAGTGTAAGTGAGCATACAGCAAGGAAGCAAAGGCTTGGTTTTATTTTTCTAGGCTAGGCATCCTGATGCCCTTGTCAAAACTGAGGTTCTGTTAGTAACAGAGAAAGAAGGTATGCTCTAGGATCGTCCTTAGCCATGCCTCTCACAGAGAATCCGTAGAGAACCACTGAAGATTTACATTAAAGTCCATTGTGATGTTACCTGACTGCATTTGGATTTCTGGAGGACCATGGCAGATGACATAAGTAAGGTTCCTACTTATCTCCCTCCCTTCCTCTCCTTTCTTTCTCCCTCCCTCCCTCCCTTCCTCCCTCCTTCCTTCCTTCCTTCCTTCCTTCCTTCCTTCCTTCCTTCCTTCCTTCCTTCCTTCCTTCCTTCCTTCCTTCCTTCCTTCTCCCATCCTTCCTTCTCCCTTCCTTTTCCTTCCCTTCCCCTTCTTCTGATACTATATAACCTTCTGCCACATCAGTTTTTGGCCTGCTTACTGTTCCATTCTCTATGTAATCAATGACCTGTTGTTAAATGTTTACATTATCTCTATCTGGAATACTCTTAAAGTAGACTTAATTGATTGGATGAGAGACACCAAAAACATTGTTTGTACTATTGACATCCTCTCTTGCTGCTCCCTAAACTCACATTTTCCATTCCTGCCATAGCAGTTGTAACACACTAGCATATTGTTCTACAACACCATGACTTTGCTTTTATTTGTGATCCCCCCAACCCTCTCAAAATGTTCTTTCCTCATAGCCACTTACCCAAATCCTGTTCTATCAAAATTCAGTTTAACTATTACCTCCTCTAGGAACACTTGCTCAAACCACCTTTCCTATATTTAATTACTTTCTCCTTTGTGATACATCTATATCTGGTATTCATCTTTGTTGTAGTTAAAACACTGTACCATAATTCACGTTTTTGTCTTTAATAAACTCAGAGTTCCATGAAGACCAACTCTTTGTATTAAACTATTTTCTGTCATCAAACTTGGCACATTGCCTGTCAATTAACCTTTGTAGGATTTAAGGCAAACCCAATTTTCAAAAGGACTTACTCTGCTCCAGGAGTTGTGCTAAGCATTTGAAAATCTGTTACTCTATTTAATTGGAGAAAATGGAATGATCACTTCATAACAAAAGATATCCAGCTAAGAAAGGGTGGAGTCCCAAAATGTTTTAGGCTCTGAAAACTGGATTTGTCTGCACTGACATGATGAGGATGCAATGTGGGAGCATTTGGACTTTTTACTTGGCTATTAAGCCATACACATGTATAGATTACTATCAACTTGTATTTAAAAATTGCATGTGATACATGTGAAGATCTATTTCATAAAGAACCATTTTCAAATGATTATTTTTACTAGACATTTTAGACTATAAGGAGCAAAATATGTGCTCAGTTGACCTTAGCTACTGAGAACCTATTTAAAGGACACAGGGAAGTAAGGATACACAGGGAACCATTTCTGGAAGACAGATGTTGCTTCTGTTCTCTTGACTTCCATTCATCCCTTTCTGATTCCTGCATCTCAGTTTTCCATTGAGGAGCCATGCTCAGTCCATGTGATTAGATGGGGCTGATCCTGCCCCAGGCACGAGCATGTGACTTAGGACTGAGCACTAGGAGAACAACCTGTCCCCGGCCAGAGTGATTGGTTCATGGATGTGTGCAAGACCCAAACTATTGCTGGGACTCTTGGGAAAGATGGAGTCCCGGTTAAAAATCTAAAATGAGCTGCTAGTAGGGACGGCTTGGAGAATGTTTGCATGAGAAAGGGCAACATGAAGACAAAGGAAAGAAAGTCATTGCTCAAGATGGTGGGAGGAGATGTAGTTCTCTTATCTGGTGATATTATTAAACCACTACATTCAGCCACCCTTGAATCAAGTTCCATCACTGAATTTTACATTGCTCAATCATGTTCAAATCAGGTTTGTCCCCTGCAGTTGAAGACTTCTGATAGACTCTTACAGCAGCAGCCCAGAAAGCCTTCCAATGTCACTTAGAATACAGCAGCAGATCCCAGGAGCAGCATTGATGCTTTGGTCTAAGGAGAAGCTCTCTGGTGATTTGGTAATGTCTCCTTTAGAAACAGCAGTCTGCTGCTGCTTTGTTTTCTGAAGCCTCTGAAGGACCTCCTAATTGTGCTTCTTTGTGCTTCTCTGCTTACACTGTTTTTTTAAAATTTATTTATTTTTATTTTGGTATCGTTAAACTACAGTTACATGAAGGACATTATGTTACTAGGCTCCCCCCTTCACCAAGTCCCCCCCACATCCCCATTCACAGTCACTGTCCATCAAAATAGTAAGATGCTATAAAATCACTACTTGTCACCAAGTTCACGGTCACTGTCCTTCAACATAGTAAGATGATGTAAAATCACTACTTGTCTTCTCTGTGTTGCACAGCCCTCCCTGTGCCCCCCCAACACTATACATGCTAATCGTAATGCCCCCTTTCTTTTCTTCCCACCCTTATCCCTCCCTTCCCATCTGTCCTCCCCAGTCCCTTTCCCTTTGGTAACTGTTAGTCCATTCTTGGGTTCTGTGCTTCTGCTGCTGTTTTGTTCCTTAAGTTTTCTTTTGTTCTTATACTTCACATATGAGTGAAATCATTTGGTACTTGTCTTTCTCTGCCTGACTTATATCACTGAGCATAATACCCTCTAGCTCCATCCATGTTGTTGCAAATGGTAGGATCTGTTTTTTTCTTATGGCTACATAATATTCCATTGTGTATATGTACCACATCTTCTTTATCCATTCATCTATTGATGGACATTTAAGTTCTTCCATATCTTGGCTATTGTAAATAGTGCTGCAATAAACATAGGGGTGCATCTGTCTTTTTCAAACTGGAGTGCTGTATTCTTAGGGTAAATTCCTAGAAGTGGAATTCCTGGGTGTCCAATGGTATTTCTATTTTGAGCATTTTGAGGAACCTCCATACTGCTTTCCACAATAGTTGAACTAGTTTACATTCCCACCAGCAGTGTAGGAGGGTTCCCCTTTCTCCACAACCTCACCAACATTTGTTGTTGATTGTCTTTTGGATGGTAGCCATCCTTACTGGTGTGAGATGATATCCTATTGTGGTTTTAATTTGCATTTCTCTGATGACTAGCGATGTGGAGCATCTTTTCATGTGTATGTTGGCCATCTGAATTTCTTCTTTAGAGAACTGTCTATTCAGCTCCTCTGCCCATTTTTAAATTGGATTATTTGCTTTTTGTTTGTTGAGGTGTGTGAGCTCTTTATATATTTTGGATGTCAACCCTTTATCGGATCTGTCATTTTCGAATATATTCTCCCACACTGAAGGAAACCTTTTTGTTCTATTGATGGTGTCCTTTGCTGTACAGAAGCTTTTCAGCTTGATATAGTCCCATTTGTTCATTTTTGTGTTTGTTTCCCTTGCCCAGGGAGATATGTTCAAGAAGAGGTCACTCATGTTTATGTCTAAGAGATTTTTGCCTATGATTTTTTATAAGAGTTTTATGGTTTCATGACTTACATTCAAGTCTTTGATCCATTTCGAATTTACTTTTGTGTATGGGGTTAGACAGTGATCTAGTTTCATTCTCTTACATGTAGCTGTCCAGTTTTGCCAACACCATCTGTTGAAGAGACTGTCATTTCCCCATTGTATGTCCATGGCCCCTTTATCGAATATTAGTTGACCATATATGTTTGGGTTAATGTTTGGAGCCTCTATTCTGTTCCATTGGTCTGTGGCTCTGTTCTTGTGCCAGTACCAAATTGTCTTGATTACTGTGGCTTTGTAGTAGAGCTTGAAGTTGGAGAGTGAGATCTCCCCAACTTTATTCTTCCTTCTCAGGATTGCTTTAGCTATTCAGGGTTTTTGGTGTTTCCATATTAATTTTTGAACTATTTATTCCACTTTATTGAAGAAAGCTGTTGGTAATTTGATAGGGATTGCATAGAATCTGTATATTGCTTTGGGCAGGATGGCCATTTTGATGATATTAATTCTTCCAGCCAAGAGCATGGGATGAGTTTCCATTTGTTAGTGACCTCTTTAATTTCTCTTAAGAGTGTCTTATAGTTTTCAGGGTATAGGTCTTTCACTTCCTTGGTCAGGTTTATTCCTAGGTATTTTATTCTTTTTGATGCTATTGTGAATGGAATTGTCTTCCTGATTTCTCTTTCTATTAGTTTATTGTTAGTGTACAGGAAAGCCACAGATTTCTGTGTGTTAATTTTGTATCCTGCAACTTTGCTGAATTCCTATATTAGCTCTAGTAGTTTCGGAGTGGAGTCTTTAGGGTTTTTTATGTACAATATCATGTCATCTGCAAATAGTGACAGTTTAACTTCTTCTTTACCAATCCAATCTGGATTCCTTGTATTTCTTGGTTTTGTCTAATTGCCATGGCTAGGACCTCCAGTACTATGTTGAATAACAGTGGGGATAGTGGGCATCCCTGTCTTGTTCCCGATCACAGAGGAAAAGCTTTCAGCTTCTTGCTGTTCAGTATGGTGTTGGCTGTGGGTTTATCATATATGGCCTTTATTATGTTGAGGTACTTGCCCTCTATTCCCATTTTGTTGAGAGTTTTTATCATGAATGGATGTTGAATTTTATCGAATGCTTTTTCAGCATCTATGGAGATGATCATGTGGTTTTTGTCTTTCTTTTTGTTGATGTGGTGGATGATGTTGATGAATTTTCGAATGTTATACCATCCTTGCATCCCTGGGATGAATCCCACTTGGTCATGGTGTACAATCCTTTTGATGTATTTTTGAATTTGGTTTGCTAATATTTTGTTGAGTATTTTTGCATCTACGTTCATCAGGGATATTGGTCTGTAGTTTTCTTTTTTGGTGGGGTCTTTGCCTGGTTTTGGTATTAGGGTGATGTTGGCTTCATAGAGTGAGTTTGGGAGTATTCCCTCCTCTTCTATTTTTTGGAAAACTTAAAGGAGAATGGGTATTATGTCTTCTCTGTATGTCTGATAAAATTCCGAGGTAAATCCATCTGGCCTGGGGGTTTTGTTCCTTGGTAGTTTTTTGATTACCGCTTCAATTTTGTTGCTGGTAATTGGTCTGTTTAGATTTTCTGTTTCTTCCTTGGTCAGTCTTGGGAGGTTGTATTTTTCTAGGAAGTTGTCCATTTCTCCTAGGTTTACCAGCTTGTTAGCCTTGTTAGCCTATAGGTTTTCAAAGTACTCTCTAATAATTCTTTGTATTTCTGTGGGGTCTGTCGTGATTTTTCCTTTCTCTTTTCTGATTCTGTTGATTTGTGTTGACTCTCTTTTCCTCCTAATAAGTCTGACTAGAGACTTATCTATTTTGTTTATTTTCTCAAAGAACCAGCTCTTAGTTTCATTGGTTTTTGCTATTGTTTTATTCTTCTTGATTTTATTTACTTCTTCTCTGATCTTTATTATGTCCCTCCTTCTGCTGACCTTAGGCCTCTTTTGTTCTTCTTCTTGCAGTTTCGATAATTGTGGCATTAGACCATTCATTTGGGATTGTTCTTCCTTCTTTAAATATGCCTGGATTGCTATATACTTTCCTCTTAAGACTGCTTTTGCTGTATCCCACAGTAGTTGGGGCTTTGCGTTGTTGTTGTCATTTGTTTCCATGTATTGCTGGATCTCCATTTTGATTTGGTCATTGATCCATTGATTATTTAGGAGCGTGTTGTTAAGCCTCCATGTGTTTGTGAGCCTTTTTGCTTTCTTTGTACAGTTTATTTCTAGTTTTATGGCTTTGTGGTCTGAAAAGTTGGTTGGTAGGATTTCAATTTTTTGGAATTTACTGAGGCTCTTTTTGTGGCCTAGTATGTGGTCTATTCTGGAGAATGTTCCATGTGTACTTGAGAAGAATGTGCATCCTGTTGCTTTTGGATGTAGAGTTCTGTAGATGTCTATTAGGTCCATCTGTTCTAGTGTGTTGTTCAGTGCCTCTGTGTCCTTACTTATTTTCTGTATGGTGGATCTGTCCTTTGGAGTGAGTGGTATGTTGAAGTCTCCTAAAATGAATGCATTGCATTCTATTTCCTCCTTTAATTCTGTTAGTATTTGTTTCACATATGTTGGTGCTCCTGTATTGGGTGCATATATATTTATAATGGTTATATCCTCTTGTTGGACTGAGCCCTTTATCATTATGTAATGTCCTTCTTTATCTTTTGTTACTTTCTTTATTTTGAAGTCTATTTTGTCTGATACTAGTATTGCAACACCTGCTTTTTTCTCTCTGTTGTTTGCATGAAATATCTTTTTCCATCCCTTGACTTTAAGTCTGTGCATGTCTTTGGGTTTGAGGTGAGTCTCTTGTAAGCAGCATATGGATGGGTCTTGCTTTTTTATCCATTCTATTACTCTGTGTCTTTTGATTGGTGCACTCAGTCCATTTACATTTAGGGTGATTATTGAAAGGTTTGTACTTATTGCCATTGCAGGCTTTAAGTTTGTGGTTACCAAAGGTTCAAGGTTAGCTTCTTTACTATCTTACTGTCTAACTTAACTTGCTTATTGAGCTATAATAAACACGGTCTGATGATTCTTTATGTCTCTCCCTTCTTATTACTCCTCCTCCATTCTTCATATGTTAGGTGTTTTGTTCTGTACTCTTTTTAAGAGTGCTCCCATCTAGAGCAGTCCCTGTAGGATGCCCTGTAGAGGTGGTTTGTGGAAGGCAAATTCCCTCAACTTTTGCTTGTCTGGGAATTGTTTCATCCCTCCTTCATATTTAAGTTATAATCGTGCCGGATGCAGTAGTCTTGGTTGGAGGCTGTTCTGTTTCATTGCATTAAGAATATCATGCCCTTCTCTTCTGGCCTGTAGGGTTTCTGTTGAGAAGTCTGGTGATAGCCTGATGGGTTTTCCTTTGTAGGTGACCTTTTTTTTCTCTCTGACTGCCTTTAATACTTTGTCCTTGTCTTTGATCTTTGCCATTTTAAGTATTACATGTCTTGGTGTTGCCCTCCTTGGATCCCTTGTCATGGGAGTTCTGTGTACCTCTGTGGTCTGAGAGGCCATTTCCTCCCTTAGTTTGGGGAAGTTTTCAGCAAATGTTTCCTCAAAGACACTTTCTATCCCTTTTTCTCTCTCTTCTTCTTCTGGTACCCCTATAATGCAGATATTGTTCTGTTTCGATTGGTCATTCAGCTCTCTTAGAATTCTTTCATTCCTGGAGATCCTTTTATCTCTCTCTGCATCAGCTTCTCTGTATTCCTGTTCTCTGTTTTCTAGTCCATTAATGGTCTCTTGCATCTCATCCATTCTGTTTTGAAGTCCTTCCAGAGCTTGTTTTATTTCTGTATTCTCCCTCCTTAGTTCTTGCATATTTCTCTGCAAGTCCATTAGCATGGTTATGACTTTTGTTTTGAATTATTTTTCAGGAAGACTTGTTAAATCTATCTCCCCGGGTTCCTTTTCAGGGGAAGATGTAGCAGATGTCGAAGCTGTCTGGGTTAGTCTTGTCTGGATCAAATTTTTTTTCCTTTTCATGTTGATAGGTGCAGTGGTGAGCTATTGGCTTTCTGTCAGCTGGGAGAGCTAAGGCTTTCTTCCTCTTGCTCCTGGCCTCTTTACTGGGACAACTGCGACCCCTAGTGGCTTGTTTTGGGCAATTGAGTGTAGACTGGGTCTCTGTATCTTGCCGGGCCAGTCTGGAGGAAGCTCCCTTGCTGTGGGTGTGGCCAGCCTCAGACTGCTGCTCTGCTATGGCGGAGCCCCGGAGGGGTAATGGATGGTGGGCTGTTTGGCTGTTTACCTCCGTGAGGGGTCTCAGAGCTGTTGCCCATGGGGTTAGTGCACCCGGAGTTCCCTGGAATTTCCAGCCGCTGGACTGTGACCCAGGATGCTTCCATCCAAAGGTTCAGAAATCTGTCCTAATGCTGGAAGAAAGGGTCCAAAGGGGAAGTTAGTGCTTTCTTCTAATGAGAAAAACAGATAGATGATGAGAGGTAGAGAGACAGGCAGACAGATAAGCTAGAGTTGAATATATCCTATGATTGGAGAGGCTTGGAAGGCCTTTCCTTTCTCTTGCTCCATTTTTATACAGACCTCAGGCTTTTTAGCACATCTGTTCAAGCTTTTCAGTCCCAAAGCCAAGTCTGACCAAGGCAGGTACTAGACTCACACCCTCCCGCTGCTGGAATCTGGAAATGATCTAACTGGATTTCCATATCAAATGTGGAATGACTTAGGTAGGCCCTGAGCCACTACATCTGCAGCGATGATCAATCTTCTCTATTCTTTATGTTCTCCACCCACTTTTGACTGGTTTTCCAATAATGCTTCAGCCATTGGTACTCCAGTCTGCTTGTTTGAGGCTATGACACTTCTTAGCCCTTGTCAGCCCCTTTCTACAAAGGCAGTGGACTGATGGAAGCTAGGTGCAACTTTCCCAGTAATTGGGAGGAGTCTAGCTCTATACTGCATGGACCTCCTGGAAAAAGAATGCACCTAGCATGTGGCTTTGAGTATAATCACTATCTAGAGACTGACTGCTCTGCCTCATTCACTTCTAAGAGGGCTTCACCTTCCTCCTGCCTTAAATTTGTTAGCTGGCATGTACTAAAATCTGCACTGTTCTGTTCTTTCAGACCCTAGTACTTTTTTATAAGTCAGACTCATCAGCTAAGTTAGATTCCCCAGTCCAGATTTCCCCCTTCATCCTGCTGAGATCACCAACATTCTCCATAAAAATTCAAAAATTATTTAATAATGTCGATCAACTGATGAACGGATACATAATAGTGGTATATCCATATAATATATTATTTGTCAATTAAAAGACTGAAACATGCTTCAACTAAAAAAATGGGCAAAGATTCCAAATAGACATTTCTCTGAAGAAGACAGACAAAAGTTAATAAGCACATGAAAAGATGCTCAATAGCATTATCTATTAGGGAAATGCAAATCAAAAACACAAAGACATACTACCAATAACACCCATTAAGATGTCTACTATCAAACAATAGATAACAAATGCTGGAGAAGATATGAAGAAATGAGAACATTTATAATTTCCAATAGGAATGAAATATGGTACACCTCCTTGGAAAACAATTTGACAGGTCCCCAAAAGCTTAAACATAGAGTTACCATATATATATACCTAGGAGACTTTAAAACATATGTCCACACAACTTGTACATGAATGTTCATAGCAGCATTATTCATAGTAACTAAAAGATAGAAACAACCCAAATATCCATCAACTGATGGATAAATGAAATATAATAATATATCCATATAATAGAATTTTACTCAGAAACAAAAAGTAACAAAATATTGATACATGCTACAGAATGGATAAACCTTGAAAACATTATGCTAAGTGAAAGGAGCCAGTCAAAAGACTACATATTGGAGAATTCTGTTGACATAAAATGCCCAGAATATGCAAATCTATAGAGACAGAAAATAGACTAGTGAATATCTAGGGTTGTAGGGCTTTGGGGGAGGGAATGGGTATGGGATTTCTTTCTGGGTGATGAAAATGTTCTAAAATTAGATAGAGGTGATGGCTGAATGCCCTTGTGAATATACTAACAACACTGAATTCTGCACTTTAAAAAGGTGGATTGTATGGTATGTGAATTATATCTCAATAAAGCTGTTGAAAAATATTTTAACAAGTAGTTTAGCCTGATAGGATACTTTTCAAGAATTCTTAACTCCCAATATTTTAAGGCTGAGCTCATGAGCAACCTTCTCATGTCTAACTGAGTTCTTTCAGTATGTTCTCCTGGTCAATGATGCTTATCCAGCCAACTATGTCCACCTATGCAAATAAATTGATAACCCTATTTGCATATCTATCTCCTATGAGTTCCTCCAGTCCAAATAATTTCCCTAGAGTTTGGTCACACTTGGGTTGAACTGATAGAATTGATTTTAGCAAACCGCAAATCTTAACACCTGGCCTTTGTTCACCTCACACAGGTTTTACATTCCCAAGAGAACCTGCCTAAAATAGCCAGCCAGTCAGTCAGCTGGCCTTTTGCTCTTTCTTTTTTGACAGGTCCAACCTACAGTATATTGGATGGAATATTATTTTTCAGTGAAGATGTTTCCTGGAGGAAAGGTACAGTATCATATCACAAAAGAAAAACAAACAGGAAATAAATTAAAAATAAGAGTTCTCGATTTTGTTTTCTGTAATGGATATGAAACCATTGCAAGAATAAACAGTGATTTGGCATTCAGCATTACTGCTATACTAGTTATTAATAAGGACTGAATTAATGAATGAATAAACTAATGTCATAAGCATATTATTTATAGAGTGATGAGTAGATTTGGTTTGGCTAGATTGATTAAGTTTATCTAGCTCTGAAATTGCACAATTCAAGGAGTATAAACTTAACTTGTATTCATCTCAGTTTTCTATGGCTGGTCTTCATCATGATGTGGTATAGCTGGGACATTACTGATTTTTAGGTGAGAATGCAAATAGAAATGGGCCAAATGTATTTTGTGTACTCACTGTGGCTGTCATGTTTCAAGGCTTCTCTTTTGACATGGGTGAAGTTATAGCCAATCATCTAATCAGTCATAGGTACAGATGACATGGTGGAAGAGAACTAAAAGACATGATTCTCTTTCCTGGGAGACATGGTTATTAACCATGCCAAACACTAAGAAAATATATATATATATATACATAAATAATGTATTATATATACATATATATGTTTATATTAAGAAAATATATACATGTGCATAGGAGATCCATAAAGTCCAAATACATAAATATATTTTATTTTTATATATTGAAGGTGTCTTTGACAAGAATACATTTTCCTAAATGTTACCAGATTTTTCTGGAAACCTTTTATACACATGAAAGATGAATGCAAATAAGACCTCTAGTTAAGAAAAATAGTTGATTTTCTTAATCATCTAATGGGTTATTCTTTCTGTTTATTATTTTCAGGAGTAATTTGTCTTCCTAATTATTCATTTACTATAAGGAATCTACATGTTTCTCCATAAGACACTCTTAGAAGTTATATCATAAAGTGTAACAGTGTAAAGTGGATCTTTTTTCCCTATAGCAATAATGTTACCATTAGGTCTGGTTTCTCTGATCATGAATTCAACAAAATGATTCAGACTTAGAAACTAACACTAAAATCTCTAGGCATTAAAAATAAGATTATGTCTTAAATTCTATAAAATGACATAAATAGGATATGTATATCAATTATTCGAGACCTCAATGTACTACACTGTACATATGTAACACAACCATTATAACCATACTGTATTACAACAACTTACTTAAAACAAATAATGCAGCTCTAATAACCAATGCATTAATTATACATGATTCAAGAAATAATTTTGTTTGCATTCTTACAATTCACAAGGAGTGGGGAAGAATAGTGTTTTGCCAAATACTTATTAAAACTGTGTAGGGAATTTTGAGTGGATGTTTTTTTCTTGATAAGTTTTTCCTGCAGCAAGGAGTCTTCAAAATTATTGAACAGTTCTGACTAGTAGATATTTGTTAAAATTCTACCAGATGCTAGACACTATACTAAGTAATGAGGACACAGAATTGAATAATAATACAGAGCCTTGCCCAGGAGGAATTCACAGTTTTGTGGGAGAGGTAGATGCATAAAGCAGTGGCTTTCCACACAGGAATGAGCTATGCACGAGCCACTGTGGAGCACAGGGCAGCTGGAGTTTGGGGATTAGAGAGGCTCCTTGAAATGAGTCTTAAATTCAAGATAGATAGGAGTTACTGGGATGAGGAAGTGGAATGAACAGGAGATATTTAAGAAACTGTGTATTCTGGGCTGTGCTCAAGATGGGTCATTAGAAATTAGAGCCATTGCAGTATTATATTTGAAGTCCTTATTAAGAAACATAGTTCATTCAATAGAATGCTTACTAAGTGTGTTTTATGTATTGAGCAATGTTCTAAATGCTGTAAATACAGTGATTAACAAAATAGACAAAAAACAGTTGACTTTTAGGAGCTTATATGCTAGTGGGGGAAACAGATGAAAATAGAATAAACAAATATGTTATAATGCCAGAGAGTGATGAATGTCGTAAAGGAAAAAAAGCAGAGAAGGGACTAGAGAGTGACAGGGCACTGTCTTAGATGGGGGAGACGGTCATGGAAATCCTCTCTAAAGAGATGGTTTTGAGTAGAAAGAAATCAGGGGGTAAGGCATGTGCATATTTAGAGGGGAACAGCATTTCAGATACTAGGATTAGCCTGTATAAGACCCTGAAGTAGGACCTTGGCTTGGTATGTTTAAAGATTAACAAAGAGGCCGAAATGGCTGGAACACACCAAATGAGGGGAAGAATAACAAGAAATGAGTTGGCAGAAGTGGCCAGAGGCCAGTTCATGTGAGTCTTTATCTTTACCAAAGCTGTTCTCTCTACATTGTAGTTACAAAGCTATACTGTGTTTCCCAGAATTCTTTGCAGTTAGGGAATGTGGAGCCTTATGAAAGAGTTCTGACTCTGGACTGATGGTTATGCTGTATACACCTTCCAGATTTACTCACATAAATATTCTACACAATTCTCTCTTCTGTCTGCTGTCTGACCTCATGGAGGACTCCACGGCCCTTGGGACTCCTAGAAGGATCAAAGAAGACTGATCATTACCTAGGGACATTTTCTTTGGACTTTTTATAAGAACAAAATACAGTTTATTATGCTACACCACCAAGATTTGGGGGTGTGTTACAGCAGCCAGTGACTCTGACTAATAAAGCTTTGTAGTTGGGATTGAAAGGAGAGGTGTCTATTGAATTTGATATTTGAGTTCATTTTCTTTTCTTTATTCTTTATCCTATATCCATTCCCCCCATCCCTATTAGAAAAACTTTAAGGAAGCAAAGGGGTCATAGAAGATCACTCTGAAGGCTTTTGTTTTAGAGAGAAGGGGGATAGTCACCCTTCTTTGTCTTAGTAACATTGAGGAGTGTGGACATTAACTTTAAGGCTTGTATGACTCATTAGGGTTGGCCTCCTCTCTACAACTCCCAACTGATTCCCTCTTTCCCTGACCAATTCCCTGACCAAAAACAGCAAGAGTGATCAGAAGTACAGAAGAAAAATATAATTATTTAATAAGCCAAACTGAAGTTTGGACCATCTCATTCTTAAATAGCAAAAGAGTGCATGAGAAAAGGACCTATGTATTGGACAATTTGGCCAATGATTAACTTACCTTGGAATGATCCAGTAATTCTTCTGCATCTGCATCTTTTGGGTATAAACACATAGCTAAGATATATAGTTATTTTTATAGTCCCCAAGAGCATTTAAAAATATTTCTTTCTGTAGGAATTGTCCTCCAGTCTTTTAATTCTCCTACCTTTCTAAAGTATCATGCATGGTACTACTGTGAACATTCACTGTTTCATTGCTTTTTTATTGAGCATATACTCTGTTTCTGGCACTATTCTCAGTGCTGGGAATATACAACTTCCTGCTGTCGTGGGCCTCAGGAAAAAATGAAATTTGATTATAGTATAGACTTAGCTTAGTTTTACTTTTCATATCAATTTTCAGTTGCTATATTAATAAATAGCACAAATATAGTGGCTTAAAGTCATATAGACTTATTCTTCTACATTTCTGAAAGACGGAAGTTTGAAAGGAAACTCATGGGGCTAAAATCAAAGTGTTGTCAGGGCTAGTTCCTTCTGGAGACCCTAGGGGAGACTCTGCTCCTTGTCTCTGCCAGCTTCTAGAAGTTACCGGCATTCCTTGACTTTTGGCCAACCCCTACTTCTATCATCAAAGTAACATTTCTGTCTAATCTCCCTGTGTCCTCTTATGTGGATCTTTGTGATTTTATTGGAGCTACCAGGATAATCTCACCATCGTGGGATCATTCAGTTGATCACATCTGTGAAGTCTCCTGTACAATGGTAAGGTAATATGTTCACAGGTTCTGGGTATCAGGAGGTTGGTACCCTGCAGTCAGCACACTTCTTAGCTTACCACACATTTTCAGTGTTTAAGGCTAAAGAATATATTTTCCTTTTGTGAAAGCTTCAGATGGAGTATCCTAAAAGTTGTTATATAAAAGAATGATTTCATTTTCTTTCTCACAAATTGCAGTCAGGCTGCTACAACATGAAGGATTTCTGAGTTCTGTTCTACTAGTGAGCTGGGTGTTCAGAAATGGCTCCACCACTTTCTGGGCTGTGATCTTAAGCAAATTCTTTAGCCTCTATTATCTTTAGTTTCTTTATTTCTCTAAAATGGTGATAATAGAACCTCCATCCACTGTTGTTATCTGTTGTCTAAGATCAGCTGAGATAACTGAAAAACATTTGGCTTATTGTAGGTCAATTTCTGACCTATATCTCAATTTCTGATACTCAACATCTAGGAGCTCCACAAAAAGGATTCAGTGAATCTTTGATTTTCTGGATTTACATGCAAAATTTTGTTTGCATCTATAAACACACAGTTTGGAGGAATAGTGTTTCTATTTTTCATTCAATTTTCTAAGGGTCTATACATTTGTCAAAACAAAAAAATCATTGTAGATTACCACTGTGTTATTTCCCTTTCTCTTTCAACTTCTCCAGGGGTGGAACTGATACACACCCTTCATCAAAACCACAAACTTGAGGTATAGACAAACTCTTCTCATTCAATGCGAATATATGGCAACAAGAAAGATACATCCTTTCCTCTTTCTATAATGGTGGTTTTTGGTGCACATCCTGTTTTTAAATAGAGGCTATGCTTACCAGCACATCAATATCATTATGATATTTTTGCACTTAAAGTTTTATGTCTCATTCCAACTTCCCATGTTCCTCATAAAGGAATAGCATAACTTCAGCTGCCAGTAACAACTTAGCCTTGATCTGTCTGGATTTTAAAATCACATTTCTATCCACATGATTCATAACTCACCAAGCATCCCTATCTTCATTTCTGTCAACATGCAGTGGCAACTTTTCCAGCTTGCCCTTCTCAGGCCTACTTACTGAGCCACGAGTGTGTTTTGTGAACTAATATGATTTGAAGGAGGTGCTTTAAGGTGCTTTATTGAGCTCATGCGTACATGGCTTGCTTATTTCTGGACACAGTACATACCTAAGTTGCAACACCATATGATCTAATCACATTAAATGACAGACTGTAGGTTCTTCAAGAGCAGAGCCCATATTTTGCCCATTTTCTTATCCCTTACACTTAATACCACACCTACACACAGTAAGGGCTCAGGAAATATTTGTCATATTGAACCAAATATTTATAATACAAACTCATTTTTTTCTCACAGACCTACCTATCCTTCTAGTTCCCTTTCTGTTAAAGGCAACACCCTCTAAATATATATCCAAGTTTGAAACTGTGATCATTTATATCCAGGGTCAGCAAACTCAGACCAAACCTCGCTGCCGCTGAAGTATAACTGGAACATGGCAGAGTTGAGTAGTTGTAACAGAGACCATATGGACTGCAAGGCTTAATACATTTGCTGTTTTGCTCTTTACAGACAATGTCTGCCAACTGGTGATTTATGAGATAATGCCCAGCAAACTTATCTCCTAGGATAGGAGATATTTCTACATACATTGCTTTCCTAACTATGAACTCTTCTCACTGATTCTTCCCCAACTCATCCCTAATCCCCGCTTATACCAAGTGCCACCTCATTGTTGAGTTCTTCATAAATGGAGAACAGATATGACCTCTGGAGTGCAGGAATTGCCCATATTTGATCTTGTGTTCTCAGCAGAACTCAGTAACTGTTGCTGTGTTAGTGTGTTCTTCTCCAAATAGCTGAGCAAATATCTTCCTGTTTGTGATCATCTCTAAGCTTTCCTGCAGGTATTTCCGGTAGAGTATAAAGTTCTTACTTACCTTTATCTTCCTGCAGCTTCTGCACAAAAAGATGCCTCAAAGCTCATTAAAGGAGAATGTGCAGAAAGCCCAGAAATGGCGTCACGGAAAACACAGAAAATTGTGTGAAAGGATAAGAAAAAAATACCTACCGATTTTCAATGGCACTTGTAATGACTTTATAGTGTACTGCCTAGCAACAAAATAACCAATAATAAGAAAATCTACATAGAATGGAGTGGTACTTCATGTTTCTTCTTTTAACTAAAAAATAAAAAACATATATAAAAGGCTAATATAAAAATGAGTATAAAACAACCTTACTTAGTCATGGTAAGAAAGACATGTCTTATTCTGGACTGTTTGAGTGGCATTACTAACCACAGAGGTTAAGATGGATGAGACAAAAAATTTTAAAACATTTCTCTTTTTGGAACTTCCCCAGAGCCTAACTATGGGAAGGGTTAATCTCTCATACTCTGTCTTGTCATTGGTGGAAAACTTGAAACCAAAAAACCTATTTCCTCAGATATCCACTGATCTGATGGCCAAGAAATCTGAGCTGTCACAGAGCTTCCAGAAGTGTAAAGATACCTCTTTGTTGTTAAATTTCAGAACTTTATGCACACACATAAACTTTGGGACACATGGGACACATTTTTGTCATCTAGTGGCTAAAAAATAGTATTAAAAACTGTCAGGTGCATCAAGATAATAGGACTCATCCCAAACAGGAGCTGACAGCCACACAAAGAGGTAAAAAGACAATGAAGGTGACCTCAGGGTAGGAATGGCCTGTGGGAATGGAGTGATATGGGGGCAAGAGTGTGTTTTCATCCTTTTTTTTATATTCTTTCTCTGATTGCAGCAACATAGGTTAATTTTGTAATGTACAAGATTTTTTAATACCAAAAAACCCAAAGACCATAGAAAGTTATGCATGAGCTTGGTAATGGATATTTAAAAATTCTGAAGTCTAGAAACTTCAATTAACATAATTTGATCAAAATAATAAAGTATACACATATCACATGGAGACACTTTATCTATCTATTTATCTATCAATCATCTACCTATTTATTTCTCTATAGCAAATAACAATTTTCAGAGCAATTGTTGCAAAGGATGCATAATTTTTAAGATATAATTACAATAGTGATGTGGCCTACAAAGCTTAGGGTGAATAGTAACAATATTTTCTCTTTTATATGTAGATTCACAGCTGAGCCTTGAGAAACAACAGTAACACATTTTTTACTTACAGGTTGCAATGTATGTGCACTTCACCTTTTTGTTCTTTATGGAGCATTATTGCCTTTGAGAGTAAATACACCACTCCTACTAGGGTTAAGTGAGAGTTCACTCATCACTAGACTGGGGAAAAGACACTGGATTCAGAATACTGTTTTTGCACAAATTTAATATATAAACTAATTCAATCATTAGTCTCCCCAAAAACATAAAGCAAAATTCCTCTTGGACAATACCTCAATGTTACAGATGTTAAATAACCCTGGACAAGATTTAACTTCTATGTGAATATGAAGTGTAGGTCAATTTCTGTTGTTGGGGGAATCAACACAATTACGTAATATTTTACAAAGAGTTAAAAGACAGTCATAAATCTCCAATCTTTGAGTCTCTGTATATATATGTCCTTACCTAGAAACTTATCTTCTGACAGCTCATGTTTAAATCTTATTAGATATACACTTAAAATTATGCCAAAACTCCACCCCTGTCAACCACACTATCACCCTCATCACCTCCTACATTCATTCTATCTTAGTTAGTATATCTAAAACCTTTTTAATCTTATTGTTTCCTTCTCCCACTCTATCCCATAGTTAGTACTTATTTTTGCTCCACTTTTTGGATTTTAATATATTCTGATTAAAAAGTGTCAAGCTTCAATCTCCAAATTTTCCTTTGCCCAAACATCTCCTTAAACCCACTCAAATGCTTATCTCATTAGGGTCTCCAAATGCCCTGCTGAGTTTGAGAGTCTAGTATTGTGGATTTTACTATTTTTTCCTATTGAAAATGTAGACTATAGGTTAAGCAAAAGCATATCTGAAAACAACAGTCCCATTCTGGCTTTGTTATTGAGACACTAACAGTAGAAAGTGAGCAGGTCATCTCCACTGCCAGAACAGGGGCAGTCTCTCTTAGGCTGGGCATCATTTCTAAACCTTCACTTTAGGTGTATGCCGGCTACAGGATGGCTTTGTAAAGTAGAATAGGGTAGAGGAGAAGAGGACTCTATAAAAAACACCTGGATCCTTGGAGATGCAAGTGAAAATAATCTTTGTCCTTAACTTACCTGCTGTGTATTGTTAACTTACCGGTCAGGCAAATCAGCGGCCTCTCAGACTCATTGTCAAGGGAGCATCATGAGATCTATCTTGTATGTCTGCCATGAGACTTGGCATAATGTGTTTGAAGCACATAGCACAGAGCCTGACACAGAAGCAGAACTCATTCAATGAAAGTTTTATTATTATTCTTTATTTCAGAGAGAGCAGGGATTGAAAATGAATTGAAAAAGAGTTAAAATTTTCAGAGACATTGTGGCATACACATATTTATCCTGGAGTAGCAAGTAAAAGTGAGAGTCTAAAAGGTTTGGCTGTGACAAATTTGTCTTCAGTGTCTAATTAGAAAGCCATTCCCACTAAACACTCAGTGCTTTTCTCCTCAAGGTCCCCAAATGCCCTGTCAAGTCTGAGAGTTTGTAATATTCCTAATAGAAAATAGGATTTCCCTATTTTTCCTACTGAAAATGCAGACAACAGGTGTCTTAGTACAGGCTGCTATAATAAAAATACTATAGACTAGGTGGCTTAAAGAACAGGCATTTATTTCTCACAGTTCTGAAGGATGAGAAGTTCAAGATCAAGGCATTAGCCGATTTGGTGTTACATGGCCATCTTTCCGCTGTGTCCTCACATGGTGGAGAGCTCTCTGGGGTTCTCTGTATAAAGGCACTAATCCCATTCATTGAGACACCCTTGTCACCCAGTTGCCTTCCAAAGTACCATCTCTTAATACCATCACATTGAGGGGTTAGGATTTCAGCATATGAATTTTGTGGGAAACAAACATTCACTTCACTACAAACAGATTAAGTACAACTAAAAGCAACAGTCTCCTCTTGATCCATTAAGCACTGTTCCTTCCCAGGACATATTTTCTCTTTCGGCTAAAAAGTGACATATTGGAGCTATTCTCCAATGGCACCAATAACTTCTATTTTCCGCTAAAATGCCTGAAACGTCATTATGATGTTCAACCCTCAATTAGGGTAGAAGATGGCTTTGCTTCTTGTACAACAGCAAAGGAGAAATGAGAGGCAGGTTAATGTGTTTCCTTTAAAAGGCCAATTGTATGGTATTATTTATCTAAGGAACTCAGGAATGTATTTAGTATCCTAATTATTTGAGCCCTTGAAATAGTTTTACTCACTCCATTTGGCAAAAGTCTCCTACACAGGGCTCATCTGTGAGAGACAAAGAGATGAAAATGCCATCGAGGTCCCACTGCAGAGAACATGTTGACTTATGATGGTGGGGGTGTGGGGGAGCAACACCATGAGGTTCTGCTTTTCCTCTGACAATGCATATGACCTTAGACAATTCACAATTTATTTGGGTCTCATAGTTTTCATCTAGGAAATATTGAAGTTGGACTAGATGACTACATTCCTTCTAGCCCCAGTATCATATAAACATCATTGTCTGGATTATTGCTCTGACCCTCTACATCCTCCAGGGATCCTGGGTGCAGGAAATGAAAATTGGACAGGAAGTTAGGAGTCCTGTTCTCTTAACAGCTAGAGGAGTGATAATGGGGATAATGGTAACCACTCTCTGGGCCTCAATGCTCTCTTCTATAGTGAGGTTCAGGGGAGAGCAAACTGGGCATGTTCCCCAAGGCAGCAGGGCTGGGGGGTATGAGGGAGAGAGCATAGAGCAGGTGGTCAGGGTTCTTTCCACCTCTGAAATTCTCTGAGTCATCTGGGGCACTTTTTCCACATTACTCAGCTAAAGCTGAAATGAGAGGGTTCATGGCATTTAATTCCTGTTTTTTGTTCTGCATTAGTTTTGTTTTGTTTTTTTGGGGGTGTCAAGTAGAGAGAAAGACTGACTAGTAAGGAGAAGAATATAATTCCTAAAAATATCTTAAAAACAAAGTCTCCTAATATATAGATGAACTTCTTATAAATCCAAGAATTAAAACCATTCATAAAGAAACAGGATTTAGCCACAAAATTATTTATTATTTTTTTTTGTTTAGGTGTATTGAGTACATGAGTTTAATGAGCAATACTTGCTTAATATTACTTTAAATTCTTGCCCTTCATTGTTAAGAAAAACAAAGGACAGAAATAAACCACATTATGTTACTATATATTATTAACCTTGCAGATTGTTATTTCTGAGAATTAAAAAGAACAATGAATTGTAATGATCAAAGAAAGGCAGTGTACCATTGAGTAATTTGTGTGAGTGCAGTTAACAGCCCTTCCCAGCTCAGAAAATCCTGGTAGTTACAAAGGACATGCTATTGTTTTCTGTTTAGTAGATGTAGAGTGGTAAATGAAGAATCAGAGTATTTTATCTTCACATTTCAATTAAGCAGCAAGGAAGATAAACAAATAAAGCTAAATATAACTTTACAGAAAACGCTTTTTCCAGTTGTCTTCTTTAAAATTTCCCAAGCTCAGGCTACTATAAAAAATATGAACTGAATATTTTCTTCCAAGTTGTGTATGTCAAGAGGCCACTAGTCCCCATTTTATAGATTATCTGGGTTCAGCTTAACTGAGTCACTAACAGGTAAAGGCATTGCAGCTATGCATGAGCAAATAAGTAAAAGAATGCAAGGATAACTTCTAGGTATGACTTTCAAACATATGGTGTTTATTCCTTATGAATTCCTTACAATTCCTTAGCGTATAGTAGGCAGAGGCCCTAATGAATTCTTTTTGCTAGTATTAGTATTAATTCCTCTGTTGTTGCTTTTTTGGCCAATGTAATGTCAAAGTCCAGAGAGTTAGAAGTGGCTTTAAATAAGGTTATTGTATTTTTTAAAATTTAAATGGATAATCCAAATAGTCTTAGGGTTTTTCAAATATAGGATGATCTTTCATATGACATAACCTTTTATTTAAGAGTATAATCCTCACGTGTTACAAAAAAGGAGGAAAATAAAATAGTGACTTACCTGAGAAAGCTGGCTTGGATGCTTTATGAATAAATGCTATTTTCCTTGAATGAAGACAAAATATTTCTTAAGATTTCTACTTTATAGAGACTTTGTTTCTTTTCTGCAAGTACTTTCTTTAGAGATTTATGACCAAACAACTCCCTGATTAATTCTCTTCTGGAGATATCTAAAGCCAGGTATAATAAGAAGTGGAAGGAAGGCCTTTTCAGAAGTTCCTCGGCCTTCTCATTGTGTCAAATCAGCACAAATGAGTCATAAGTCTGAAACCTGGGTGCCTTGCCACTGCAGCATCAAAGCGTTACTGACAGAACCTTGAATGATGGGCCCTGAGAAGGCCTCCAAGGCATCGTTCTAAAGACAGCAACATCCTTGAAAACATGGACAAGAGCTCACGCAGAATATTCTGAAAAGGCTGGGTAAATATAAACTAGTGTGAGCGGTAACTCTTGTGTAGGCAGACTGGGGGGCTTTGGGGGCATGGAGAGCCCATATAATAACTGCAGTGATATTTCCTTGATTTCTTCTCCCCCTCCTCAGAATTCTCTCTGGGACCCCAGCACACCTGGAGGGCTCTGAGGACGTCGTGTCCCTTCTCTGCGGCTGCTGTAATGCTGCAGCTGCTGAAGCCTAATCATGCCAGGCCTGCAAGCACCATTGCTGCTGCTCTTATTCAGTGCTCCTGGTGCTCTCTGCCCATCACTGCTTTCTCTTGCTGTCAAGACCTCTGCTGTTGGTACTGAAAAAGATGGAGAGAAGTCTCTCCCTCACTGAGTAAATGCTTTCTAGGCCTCCAAGGCTCAGCCTGGCTACTGTTTCCTTACTAATGCTGAACTAGGAATTTGGAGCATAACTGCTAAAGCCCAAGGATAGCACAGTAAATATATTCCTCAATGATTGCTGAGTGACACAAAATGAGACACGTGTTTCACAAACCTAATATCTCTGCTTTCTCTTATGTTACATCACTGAGGCCTCTCTTCCTAGCTTCCAGAGGGGTGTGCTAACATAGTCCAAAGATTAGGCCCAGTTTCCTTCTCCAAAGCCCAGGAGATCCTGCTAATAAAAACTATTTGTGATATGGTCTGATTCCCCAGACTCTCCATGGCAAATACAGTGATCAGTATCCATATTAGTTTCCTACTGCTGCTGTAACAAATCACCACAAATGTAGTAAGTTAAGACAATACAAATATATTACCTTACAGTTTGAATATAAGATGTCTGGTGTGGGTCTCATGAGACTAAAATCAAGGTGCCTGCATCGGGGAGAATACTTTTCCTACTTCAGTATTCAGTTCCTCATGGTTGTAGGACAGAATTTCTCATTTTCTGGCTACCTGATGGGGTTCATTTCCAGCTTCTAGAGGACACTACATTCTTCAGCTCATGGCCTACTTCCTCCATCCTCCAATCTATTGCTGGCAGACAGAGTCCCTCTCAGGCTTAGGCTCCTTCATTATTCTTCCTTTCTGTACAGCAAAGGACACCATCAGCAGAACTTGGCCAATGTAATGTCAAAGTCCAGAGAGTTACAAGTGGCTTTAAATAGGGTTATTGTATTTTTAAAAATTTCTTGACCTTTCTCTGCCTCCCTTTTCATTTTGTTTTTTTTCTTTTGCTACCATTAATATACACTTACATGAGCAACATTGTGGTTACTAGATTCCCATCATTATCAAGTACCCCCCACACACCCCATTACAGTCACTATTCATCAGCATAGTTAGATGCTATAGAATCACTACTTTTCTTCTCTGTGCAATACCACCTTCCCTGTGCACCCCCCATACATTATGTGTGTTAATTGTAATGCCCCCTTTTTCCCTTATCCCTCCCTTCCCACACAGATTCCCCAGTCCCTTTCCCATTGGTAAATGTTAGTCCATTCTTAGATACTGTGAATCTGCTGCTGTTTTGTTCCTTCAGTTTTTTCTTTGTTCTTATATTCCACAGATGAGTGAAATCATTTGATACTTGTCTTTCTCTGCCTGGCTTATTTCACTGACCATAATACCCTCTAGCTCCATCCATGTTGTTGCAAATGGTAGTATTTGTTTTCTTCTAATGGCTGAATAATATTCCATTGTATATATGTACCACATCTTTATCCATTCATCTACCAATAAACACTTAGGATGCTCCCATTTCTCAGCTATTGTAAATAGTACTGCGATAAATATAGGGGTGCATATGTCTTTTTCAAACTGGGCTCCTCCATTCTTAGGGTAAATTCCTAGGAGTGTAATTTCTGGGTCAAATGGCATTTCTATTTTTTGTTTTTTGAGAAACCTCCATACTCCTTTCCACAATGGTTGAACTAATTTACATTCCCACCAGCAGTGTAGGAGGATTCCCCTTTCTCCACATCCTCTCCAACATTTGTTGTTGTTTGCTTCTTGGATGGTGGCCATCTTAACTTATGAGGTGATTTCTCATTGTGGTTTTAATTTGCATTTTTATGATGATTAGTGATGTGGAGCATCTTTCCATGTGCCTGTTAGCCATCTGAATTTCTTCTTTGGAGAAGTGTCTGTTCAGATCCTCTGCCCATTTTTAATTGGATTATTTGCTTTTTGTTTGTTGAGGTGCATGAGCTCTTTATATATTTTGGATGTCAACCCCTTATCAGATATGTCATTTATGAATATATTCTCTCATACAGTAGGATGCCTTTTTGTTCTGCTGATGGTGTCCTTTGCTATACAGAAGCTTTTTCATTTGATATAGTCCCACTTGTTCATTTTTGCTTTTGTTTCCCTTGCCTGAGGAGATAGGTTTATGGAAGTTGTTCATGTTTATATTCAAGAGAATTAATCACAGGAACTATGTTTTCTTCTAAGATTTTAATGGTTTCATGACTTACATTCAGGTCTTTGATCCATTTTGAGTTAACTTTTGTGTATGGAGTTAGACAGTAATCCAGTTTCATTCTCTTACGTATAGCTGTCCAGTTTTGCCAACAGCAGGTCTTGAAGAGGCTGTTGTATATCCATGACTCCTTTATCATATATTAGTTGACCATATATACTTGGGTTAATGTCTGGACTCTCTATTCTGTTCCACTGGTCTATGGGTCTGTTCTTGTGCCAGTACCAAATGATTACTGTGGCTTTGTAGTAGAGCTTGACCTTTTCTGTTTTTAAAGACTTATGTGATGAAATTGGCTCATCTAGCCTCAAAGTCCTTATCCTTGATCACATCTACAAAGATCTTTTTCCATGTAAAATAACATATTCTCAGCTCCTAGGGATGAGGGCGTGCATATCTTTAGGGGGTGGTCATTATTCTGCCTATCACAGAATCTGCTTGGTGATTCTTATAGTCTTAGTGTCTCCAAAAACAAGTCCAGCATCTAATAGAAAGTTTTAGGCTGAAATTATACTCTGTATTAGAAGTCTTTTGATTGAATCAAGAAATTGAAATAAGGAAAAACTGATATTCTTTAGATCATTAAATGGAGAAATCCAGATGGCTTCAGACAAAGATTGATCCAGGAATTGGTCTTTCTTCATCACACGACACTACATTCCTTTGCTAATTACAAATTCAGGAAAGTTATTTCTTTGTCTTTAGGCTACTGTCCTATCATTGTAGCAACTCCAGTGGGAAGAAATGTTTTCATTCTCAAGAGTTCCAACAAAAGTTTGGGAGACAGTTCTAATTCTCCCTGTTAAGTTTTATGACCATCTTGGAACCAGTTACCCTGTAGTCAGAGTAATACAGTGTTTTGATTGGTTAGACTTGACTTCTATCCCCAGCTCTGGAGGCAGGGGATGGGGTTAGGCCCACCTTAATCACATGAACTAAAAGTGGATAGAGGTGCTATTATACAGGGGATGTGAATGCTGGGCACTTAAAGACAATAGGCATTGACTCTTCTCAGAATTTTGGGAAATACTACATAGAGATTTATTATGTAAAGATTGAAATGTAAGTTGTGGTAGTAAGATAAAACAGAAGTACATTGTCTTTATATAATGCACATTACAAAATGTTCATTGTGGGGAAGTTGGCTCTCCTACAGCCAGGATCCTCATTGAACTTAAACCACCTGATGATGTAACTGGCCTGTTTCTAGGCTACTGTTTCCACACCTTTAGGCAATAAGCTGTTGTTGTACTATATAGAGTTCGGCCCAGTGCTCTGGGCAGAGAGAGGTAAAGACGCTAGTGCATGACCTACTGCTGGGAGAACAAGCTGGGTAATAAACCCTTTCACCCCAATAACATTTTCTTTGGTCACATTGAATTCATAGTGAACTTGCTCGGGGATGAAACGCATTGACAAGACAATTGGCAAAGTCAGCAGGGTTCATTGTTGACTAAGGAAAAAGACAGGCAGCCCTTATGGGAGGGGTACTTCAGCGGGCTGCCCCTGTGAATGGGGAGACAGTGGATTGCCCCCCAATGGGTATGTGGTCTGAGGTGGCTTGCCTCCTAGAGGACTGGGCCCCACCCCAGGACTGGAGGCAAGTGGAGGTGACACCTGAGACAGTAGGGGTGGCTCTTAGTACAGTAAGCAGACCCTTTGAGAAGTAGAGTGCCCGTGAGGCAGTGGGGACTGTGGGTTGGCTGCTTCTCACAGTCTTAAAAAGGTCTACAGAGGAGACCCAAGAAATGGCAGTGCAAGAACGTGAGCTGCAGACTTCAGTAGATTCCCTGAGGAGGGAAGTGGCATTGCTTCAAGAGGTGGCACAAGAACAAGCTGCAGACTTCTGTGGATGCCCTGAGGACGGAGATAGTATTGATGCAGGAGGAGGCGGCACTAGAACGCGAACTGCAAACCTCTGTAGATTCCCTGAGGAAGGAGATGGCCTGGATGCGGGAGGAGGCAGCACAAGAGCACCGGCAGCAAGGAGCAATTGGAGACAAGATGGCAGCGCTGCCAGGTGTTCTGAAGGAGGAAGACGCCATCAAGGAAAAAGACAGACTCCTGAGGGAAGCACAGGTGGAGATGGCACAAGAATGTCAGCTGTGCAGCATTGAGGTGAAGGTAAGAAAGCTTCTGAAGACTGAGGTAGCATTGCTGCAAGGCACAGTAGAAAAGTTAAAGATTGTAGCGGAGGATGACTTGGGGGAGGGGAGAGAAAGATGCCATCAGCCCCAGAAATGGAGGAGCTGGGGGAGGATGAAGGGGTGGTGCCAGAGGCACTGGCGCCTCCTGTATCAAAAGCTTGCCCAGTGGTTGTAAAGAAAATAAAGACCCAGCAGCTGAAAGTTCCCCAAGAAGAGGAGTAGCCCCCTCCCCAGGTTGTGGAGCACTCTGTGCCTCGCCCCTATACTCAGGCTGAGTCTGTGGATTTGGGCTCCTGGTTTAGACATTAGCCCTTGGAGTCAATATCAGCTTGGCTCCTCGTCTGTGGGACTTAGGGGTGGATGGAATTGTTCTGTCGGGATCAGAGATGGTAAAGCTGTCTTCCTGACAGTGCAGCCTGCCTTGAGGCAGCGATTACAAAATGCACATTAGACCCCAGGGAGTCACTCCCTCCTTGATTGGCTTATGGCTGCACTTAATGCTGTGTGGCCCAATCCAGGTGATCTGCCATCCTCTCCTCTTAGACGGCAGACATATGCTGAGCTCCAACAGGTACTACGAGAGCTAGGCATAAGAAGTGCTGTCTATAGTCCAGAGAATTATGGCCCAGATGAAGAGATTTTCACTACTGGGATGAGAAATACTGTACTTCAAATGGCTCCTACATACATCCCTCTTTGGGTCTCTAGTGGCCATTCTTTCCCCTCACTTAGGGCAGCCCATAAGCGAGGTGACACATATAGTAGCAGACTTAGGAGAGGCAGAAACAATGAGAATCCAGAAAGAAATAAAACCTGTTACTTACAAGAAGAATTTACAGGGCCCTATGAAGGTTACGAGCACCCAGATGTGTGTTGATTTAATATGGGCAGAAGCAAATGGAAGGAAATTAGATGGGAAGTCAAATAGGATCTTACTGGAGCTATGGCAACAGCTGAAACCAGAGCAGCAGTTAAAGCCATTAAGACCAAAGAGGCAGAGGTCAGAGACAGAGCCACGAGTCCGACCTGTGTGTTTGCAAGACTTTCTGCTGAAGAACTTGCCAACCCATTGGATTCTGGTCACAACTCTGGAAGGGGGCAGAGGTACAATACACTTAGATAGAAAGCAACTGGCTGCCATGTATCACACCTTACTGGCCACAGAACCCATCACTGGAATGGCCCCAATAAAGGACATAACCATCTATCCCATCTTTGGGTGGGTACAAGACTGGACCCAAAAACCAAGGAGTGGTGTGGCACAAACACCCACACTAGCCAAGTGGGGTGCTTACCTACAGCAGCGTAGTGCTCTCTCTAGTAGCCCCTTGAGTGAAGAACTCCAATGCTTGTTGGGGCCCATGACATATACTAGTGAAAAGCAGGAAGAACTTGATTTTGAACCATTAGTAGCAGAGAGCCCCTATAACCAAAGATGCATGGTATACAGATGGCTCCAGTCATGGGCAGCCCCCAAACTGGAGCACCATAGCTTTCCATCCTAAGACTGAGACAATATGGATGGAAGATGGTGAGGGGAAGAGCAGCTGAGCAGCCAATGGGCAGAGTTGCAGGCTGTGTGGCTTGTGATCAGCCAGGAGTCCTCCCCTATAGTTGTCTGCATTGACTGCTGGGCTGTCTATCAGGGCTTGACCCTGTGGCTACCAACTTGGCACCATGCCAACTGGATAGTTGGTCACCTACCCCTTTGGGGGCAAGACTTATGGGCCTGTGGTCACACCAAAATAATTACAATATACCATGTGACAGGTCATTTGCCACTGTCATCCCCAGGAAATGATGAGGCAAATAATTTGGCCCAGATACGTTGGTTAGAAGTAAAGCCTGCCTCTGATGTAGCCCAATGGCTACATCAGCATTTGTTGCATGTGGGACAAAAGACAATGTGGGCTATAGCCCGTCAGTGGGGCTTGCCTTTGACCTTCGAAGAAGTTAGTAGAGCCCAGCAGGAGTGTGTCGTGACCTCCAAAAGGGACTTACGCAGAGTTCCACAGCAACATGGGACAATAGCAAAGGGGCCTATACCCCTCGTCAGGTGGCAGGTAGACTATATTGGGCCTCTACCTGTGTCAGAAGGATATCGGTATGCGATGACTTGTGTGGATACAGCTACTGGACTTCTGGTTGCTTGTCCTACCCATTGTGAAGAATAGCAGGTGACCAAAAGAGGCCTGGAGCATCTCTTTGCTGCCTATGGCTGACCACAGGTGATTGAGAGTGATCAGGGCACCCATTTTACTGGACATACACTGCAAGAATGGGTGAGACAGCTGGGAATCAAGTGGAAGTTTCATGTGCCATACAATCCTACCACAGCAGGCATGATAGAGAGGCACAATGGCTTGTTAAAATCTGGACTAATGTCAGATACTAATAGTCTGTGGGGATGGTCAGTCCACTTATGGACTGTACTACAGCGTTTGAATGTGAGACTCCGAAAGGGACCTTTGAGCCCCATAGACATGTTAGCACATATGGCTGCCTCCCCCATACAACTGCAAGTACAAACCAAGGAAGAATCACTGAAGCCGAGGTTCAGCCACTAGAATAACATCTTGCTGCCAGCACCAATTCTACTGAACCCCGGAAACTCCATTGAGTGGACATGGCCTTGGACCTTTCAACACATGGACCAACGATGGCTGGCTCTCCTGACACCTTGGGGACAAGCCCTGGAAGCTGGCCTCCTGTGTATTCCTGGAATAACAGCAGAGTGACCGCCAAAGGTCACAGTTGTATATCCTAAATGGCTAGAAGGTAAGAGCATCTTACTGGGGAGTTTTGTTTTATCATTATGGCCAGTGCATGTGCCTCCAGTAGCACTATATATAGACCCTTCAGTAACTCCCACGGGGAAAGGAGTAAAAGTATGGTATACTAGACCCGGGAGGGACCCCCTTCCTGCTACAGTCCTATCACAGGACCACTCTCTTGTATGCATCCTACCTGATGGACAAGATTTGCCTATATTGGTGGCATTAAAACATGTGTCTTAACACTCCTAAAGTCTTTGAGGATTGGGAACTTCCTCTGGCTTGAGGATTATTATAATTTTTGTTATTAGGAACCTCCTTTGGCTTGAGGATTATTATAATTTTTGTATCAAAATCTTGCTGTATCTTTATTTTTATTATCTCTAAGTTGTTGTTATCCTCTTGCTGTTGTGTAATCTGGTTACAGTGCTCCATCTTTCTCACACAGGGACCCTTGTGGAAGATTGAAAGCATGTAGATTGTAAGGCAAGAATCCTGGAGGGGTGGTAGTGTGTGGGGAAGTTAGGGTTCCTATGGCCAAGATCCTCACTGAACTTAAACCACCTGATGATGTAACTGACCTGTTGCTAGGCTACTGCTTCCACACCTTTAGGCAATAAGCTATTATTGCCTATATAGGGAGGTTGGCCCAGTGCTCTGGTGCTAGTGCTCAACCTACTGTAAGGAGAACAAACCAGGTAATAAACTTTTCAACCCAAAGAACATTTGCTCTCCTTTTCTTTGGTCACATTGAATCCATAGTGAACTTGCCCAGGGCTGAAACCCATTGGCAAGACATTCATGTGAATAAGTCAGCGACTTATCTTTCTCATAAATATTGCATACTGTGTGCACCTTTCCATATATCATCTGTGTGACTTTTAAAAAAATTACTTAATCTTAAGTTTCTCACATGAAAAATAAAATCATAGTCCTCCCCTTTCAGCGCTGTGCAAGAACTAGAGATAATGCCTGTGAAGAACTCACACAGTGGCATATAGTTGATATTCAGTTAATGGCAGATATTAATGTCATCACCATCATTTAAAAAAGATATCAAAACTTTTCTCAGTATTGAAACAGTTTAAGTTACAGAACTATATCTAAGTTTTTCTTGAGAGCAAGCAAGCTACTTGTAGTGTTCTGCTTTAAATATAAGACTTGAAATGAAATTTTAATCAATTTTTTCTGAAGCCAGTAGGCCTTTTTATTGATTCAGCTCTGAGGAAAACCCCAATAGTTTTAAATATATTGATTCTGGTTGAAATTAATTTTAATTTAACATAAACCAAAAGCAAATGAGGTCAGACAAGCAATGCTGCCAACATGAAATTTGCATCCTTCCAAGATGTTCTTTCATTTCTGGTCTATGTTAAATCAAATTTCCTTTTATTAGCCAAGATGAATATGATTCTGAATCTAAAACTTTCTTAGATTGATACTTGTTTAGAAATCAGTATGCAGAATATACATGTATGTGTTTCTATGAAGTTTGATTGTCACAAAATTGGGGGATAAGAATAAGTGAACTGGAGTGGGAGAAAATGAAGGAAAAATCAGAGAATGATAATAAAAAAGAAAAATGCTTTTAAACTAACATTTAGGATTTAACTTGGGGCCCAGGGCCATCTTCATGTGAAACTTCTGAGATTCTGTGCAAAATTTCAAGCACATGTTTGTATGTGTTTTCAGGGATGATTTTCATGAGCATGTAGCTATCCAGGAGGTTTTCTTTGTCCAGTGTTAATAGGGAAGAGTGCAAAGATTTTATGCATAGAATTATATTGGTAAGTGCACTTCAAATGATTGTATTGTTCAGGATTTTTCTAAAGGCTGAAAGGCAGAGGAAATTCTTCTGTACATTAACAACCCTCCTTCCTCAAGGATTTGTAAAGTAATAGATAACTCCATCATTCCCAGAGGCTTGTTAGGATGTCCTAGCACATGCTGTAATTGTGAAATGTGGAATGGTCAAGAGTTTGATCTCTGACAATCAAATCCTCAGCTCAAGGTTCCAAATCTGAGAGATCAATTCTGTTATCCAATACCAGACTTGTTCATGGGGAGCCTGGAGGAGCTTGCTACCTAATAAACTGCATGGGCGGCCTGCAGGGGATGAACACAGGTGTTTGAAATAGCTGGAACCTGGGCCTGGCCTAGATGAGGCAGAACTGGCTGCCTGTAGAGGCTTAGTGAACTCACCGGATCTGACATGTAGCACCTGCAGGGAGGAGTTTGCTGGTAAGGGAAATTCCACATGTAAAAGAGGGTGGGCAGGCACATAAGAGGGAACAGGTCAAAGAGCCGTGGATAACAATAGCTAATATTTAGTGTAAGAGTATTATATGTTACACACAATTGTAAATATATATGCATTTTCTCATTCAATCCTTACTACATTATCAGGTAGTTTCTTCTATTATCCCTATTTTGCAGCTGGGGAAAATGAGGCCAGAGAGATTAAGAAATTTGTGAGGTTGCAGAACTAATAAGCATCAGGGTAGGATGTGAACCCAGGCAGAGGGGCTCCATTGTCTACCCTCATCAACACTATACTATACACCTTGTTATCCACCTTGTCCTACTCTAGCCTTTTGTGCAGGCAGCAAAAACAGCCAAGCACAAAAAGCCTCAGCCCTCCTTGTACCCCAAGTCAATGAAACCAGTATTGAAGATACAGCAGGAACTTCCTTCTCCCTTGTCAGTGGAGTCTGGGAAAGTTTGCTGTGCCCCTGTGAATAAAATGAGAGTTCCTGTGCCCAGGATTCTCACCTGGCCCTGGTTGACTAGCTCACTGCATGCCTGTGGGCAATCCATGGCTGTTGACTCTATATAAAGAGCTCCGCCCAGTGCTCTGCACGCAACATGGTGGCACAGCTGCAAGGCTGCAGGAGAGCAGAGCAGAGGCTGGAGTGGTGGCAGCACTGAGAACAGAGGCCCAGAGGATGGCTGTCCTGGATGACTGTGCAGAGGGCCCCAGAGGCAGAGACCGGCTTGCTACATGTAGACTCACTCTGAGTGAATGGGATTTTAGTGACTGACCTGCCATCTGGAAATAAAGTTGGGTACAAACGCTTTCACCCCAAGAACATTTTGCTGTCAATTTCTATGGTCACACTGAATCCATAGTGAACTTGCCTGGGGCTGAAACCCATTGGCAAGACAGCCCCCAATCCCCACTCTCCCCAGGTCACACTGGAGAAACTTCGTTTACCTGGGTTCCCCAGTGAGCACAGGGCTGCAACTTCCCTCTACTCCAGGTCCGTTCTGCTATTTATTCTGCCTTTGTTCTTTGCTTCTCTAGACCTGGAGCCCTGTCCTGGACTCCATCCCTGTTAGCTGGGCCCCCTTCCAACTTAGTTTCTTGAAGCTTCCATCCCCTAGGAGGAAACAACTACTGACAGTCTTATTTGTGTAGCCTTAAAACGGCTCCACCACCAGTGCCTCACTGCACTGCTGACAGAAGTCTCTGTAGATGTCCCAGGTCTGCCTCCTGGGTTGAAGCCTCAGCTTGTAACATTAGACAAAGTAATAGTGTTCGTGAGTCCTCAGTTTCCTCATTTGTAAAATGAGGGGGACAAAGCACCCCAGTAGAAACATTGCTTTGAGGATTAAATAAGATAGTCATGTTAAGTCCCTGGAACAGATGGAGCACTATCTTGCCAATGGGTTTCAGCCCTGGGCAAATTTACTATGGATTCAGTGTGACCAAAGAAAATGACAGTAAAATGTTCTTGGGTGAAAGGGTTATACCCAACTTTATTTCCAGGTGGCAGGTCAGTCACTAAAATCCCGTTCACTCAGAGCAAGTCTGCATGCAGCAAGCTGGTCTCTGCCCACACAGTTGTCCCACACAGCCATCCTCTAGGCCTCTGTCCTTGGCGCTGCCACCACTCCAGCCTCTGCTCCGCTCTCCTGCAGCCTTGCAGCCATGCCACCATATTTCTCAGAGCACTGGGCAGAGCTCTTTATATAGGGCCAATAATGACATATTGCCTAAACCTTTGTAGTGAGCTAGCCAACCAGGGCCAGGTGAGAATCCTGGCCACAGGAACTTTCATTTTATCCACAAAGGGTTATACCCAACTTTACTCCCACAGTGGCAAGTCAATCACTAGAATCCTGTCCACTCAGAGCGAGTCTGCATGTAGCAAGCTGGTCTCTGCCTCTGGGCCTCTCTGCCCCTGCAGCCATCTCAGTGTCTGTCCTCGGCGATGCCACCACTCCAGTCTCTGCTCTCCTGCAGCCTTGCAGCCCTGCCCAGAGTGGAGCTCTTTATATAGAATCAATAACAATGTATTGCCCACACGTGTAGTGAGCAAGCTGACCAGGGCCAGGTGATAATTCTGGCTGTAGAAACCTTCACTTTCTCCACAGCACTCAAAAAAATAGCTATCATTTGTGTCTTTCCACTAGACTAGATCTCAAGAAGTTGCTCTCAGCCTTGCGGCTTGAGGTGCTGATTTTTCCTGCAATGGGTGTAGAGAAAATGGAAATCCCATGACCAGAATTCTCACCTGACCCAGGTCTGCTTGCCCACTGTGCACGTGCAATGCTCACAGGCATAGGCTTGCACACATGTGGGCAACGAGTTACTATTGACTCTATATAAAGAGCTCCATGGGAGGCTGTGGGGGCTGCCAGCTGGAGGCAGAGGCCGCCAGCTGCAAGGAGACTGGCCCACCAGCAGATGGGATTACAGTGCTTGACCTGCTATCAAAGAGAATAAAGTTTAAGTAAGACCTTTTATCCCAAGAACATTCTAGTCTCACTGAATCCACAGTGAACTTGCCCAGGGCTGAAACCCCCAGATGAGACAAGGGGTTTAGCTTTTCTGGTCTGCTTTGTTAAGACCCTGCTCTGTCAGTATTAGGCTCTTTTGCCCAGGGAGCCTCATGGCTGGGTTTCCATAAATTATGGTTGTCACGGTTCTGGTTCTGAAAGCCTGGGGCCTAATCAACATAGGACCAATGGGGGTCAAGATAAGAACTCAGTGCTCAGAAGAGGCCCACACTGATTAGGGGAGGAAGAAGGAGCAGACAGGTAGCACTGTGGATTCAGGGCCACAAGATTGCCATTTCTTCCCAGAGAGCTATTTATTGGGGCAGGCTGAGGACATAAATTCTTTTTTATTGAAATATAATTGATAAAAAAAAGAAATATAATTGATATACAGTATTACATTGGTTTCAGATGTACAACTGAGTGATTTGACAATTACATGCATTATGAAATGCTCACCACCGTAAGTATGGTTACTATCTGTCACTGCACAAAAATCTGCAATATTTTTGACAATATTCCCTTTGCTGAGCTTTCATCCTTGTGACTAATTTAGTTTATAATTGGCAGTTTGTACCATTTTATCCCCTTTACCTGTATCAGTGGGCATATTTTAATTCCTGTTCCAGTGGTGAGTGGAACTGAGGGTCTTGATACATTTATGGCTTTTACATGATTTCAGAATGAGGGAAATGGCTTGGGCCTGTAGGGGGATCCTGCAGGATACACTGAGTATTAGTTTTCTATTACTGCTGCAACAAATCACCACAAATGTAGTGGCTTGAAAAAACACAAATTTATCATTCCACAGTTCAGGAGGTCAGAAGTCTAAAATGGGTCTGCAGGGCTCTGTTCCTCCTGGAGGCCCTAGGGGATCATCCATTTCCTTGCCTTTTCCAGCTGTGTTCTTTGGCTTATGTTCCCTTTCTCCACCTTCAGAATTCACAGTGCAGCTTCTCACATTTCTCTCTCTCCCTTCTGCTGCCATGGTCCCATCTCCCATTTAGAGTCTCCTGGCTCCCTCTTTCAGTGTGAAGGACACATAATCACATCATACCACCTGATAACCAGGATAATTTCTCCATCTCAAGATCCTTACCTTAATCTCATCTGCAAGGTTCCTTTTACCGTTTTAGGCAACATACTCACATGTTCTGGGGGTTAGAATGTGGGCTTCTTTGGGAGCCTTTCTTCCTTGCCCTGTGGAGCAGGAGAGGCTCATGCAGGGGAACAGCGGGCCCCAACAGATGTGCTGGCTTTCTAGACCTTTTCCAGTGAAAACCTTCATCATTGCCATGGCACATGCTGACACCCCAAGACAGAACCATGGTCCTACTAATGTGTTTAAATTATGACTCTGCTAGATAGAGACCTCCTGTTAGAGGAATAGAAGAAAACTTCATCCCAAATTTGGGCTCAGTAATTTATTTCAAAGGTGAAAGTATTAAATTGACAGAGAGAGCAAGAGAACCACAGAGACAGAATAATTTTTACAAAGAAATTGTCACTAGTCCCTGGGACCCACAGTGTGTGCTTAAGACACGTAACAGCAGCAGTGTAGATCCTATTGCGACTGCAGTATTAGTTTTTAGGACATTTCTTCTTAAAAAACGACTCATCAGTGCTTAGAGAGGATTGGTAGATGTGGGAGAAAAATGGTGGAGATGGGAGATATGAATGTGAAACTATTTTTTAAAACTTGCATGAATATCATGGTCATTTATGGGCATAAAGGGAACCTTCCATGCTACCCAGCCTGCAGCTGGGAATTGTATGAGTTTGCTAGGGCTGCCGTAATGAAGAACCACAGACTGAGTGGTGTAAACAACAGAAATTAATTTTCTCACAGTTCTGGAGCCCCAAACTCCAAGCTCATTGTGTTGGTTTCTTCTGAGGCCTCTCTCCTTGGCTCACAGACAGAGGACTTCTCATCCTCCTAAGGCCTTCCCTCTGTCTGTTGTCTGTGTTCTACCCTCTTCTTTGTGTTAAAACCCCTGTCATATTGGATTAGGGCTGATCATATGCCTTTGTTTTAATTTAGTCACCTCTTTAAAGGCCCCATCTCCAAATACAGTCACGTTCAGAGGTACTGGGGTTAGGGCTTCAACGAGGAATGTTGGGGGATAGAATTCAGCCAGTAGGGACCAGCAGAATGTATTCCTTCACATTACATGACATGACATTTACATTGCTGGAGTGATTCCAGCTGCATCCTGGAAAGAGAAGAGTATGCATGGGTAAGAGCCCTGCCAATCACCAGCGGTGTTTCTAAACCTAACACAATCACCAGTCAGCATCACGCTTAAATCAAGAGAAGATAAGCCCATTCTGGGTCCATGTCTCTGTTAAAATCATCCAGAACCTTGGGGATTTAGAGGTTACCAGAAAAAGTTATTTAAAGCTATCCAAGCTGTTATGCTTTCCTTTTTAAAGCATTTCTTAGTAACTCACAATCCTTCTAGAACAGAGAGTTAAATTCCTTGGCTTTTGTGTTTTAGTCATTTTATTAGGTAGTGGGCTTTATATTTAAAATCATTGCTTAGAGATGCAGGAATATGATTCTATTTTCTGTAGCTGAATTCAACTTTCCCATGAGCCCTGCAATTCTGGTGAGGAATAGGAAGAACTTTAAGTTGCCCATTCACATTTTCTTGGTCCCCTTCAGTTTAAAGCTTCCTCTTTTCCAAGGAGGTCAGTGTTCCTGCTCCCTCCCCTGGCCCCAGGTTGAACTAGATCTTGGGAAAGACCACTGGCTCATGTTCTGCCATCTTACCTTCTTTGGTGTCACCTAAGGTGTCGCATGCCCAGAGCTGAATTCGTAGATAGTTAACGAAGCTTAAACTTCACGGCTTCTCATTCACAGAGCTTCTTCTAGCCCTGGGATCAGGCTGCAGTGAGGGGTGCATACGGTCATAGATTTCATAACATTTACAGAAGTGAAATGTTTTGACAGCAATTGAATAAAACCAGCAGTGATTGGCACTTGATTTCTACTCCATCCAACTTTTCCTAATAGCAAATGGCTCTGGGGTGGTTGCAAGAGTTTTGGGGAACTAAGGAGACATTGAGCTGGGGATTACATTATATTCATTTTGTATTTAGTGTGACACATTTATGTGGTTTACAGTCACTTCCTTGAAGAATAAATTACATGCTGGTCAACCATAGGTAGAAATGGCTTCTAGAAATATTCCTGTCATCTGCTGCATCAACTCAAAACTATGCAGGACTGAAGTGATATCAGGATATGGTGCTTGCAGTGCCTGGCACTAGAAGTAAGTGGAGAATGTGGGGGAAAAAGGCTTGGGAAAAAGCCCATGAAGAGTTTTCCAGTTACCAAAGGGGTAAAATTGTGAGCAGAGGATTTAGTTCTTATTGACAACTTGACAGAAATTTTTCAGATCAGGAATATACTCAATAATGCAGCATATATAATTATATATATATATATATATTTTTTTTTTCTGGTGTAAGTTATGCATAATAGAACTCAGAGTTGCTGTTTGTAGAGCACATATGCAAACAGCTGGTATATCTATGTATGAGGCCACATGACTTATGTTGACTTATGTTTTCCAACTATCAGTTATAAAAAACATTAATGACCCTTAAGAAAAACCCGAGTTATCTTTTTATTCTATCTATAGAAAATATTACAAAATGATTTTCATATGAAGAAATGAATAGAGAGTATATACCCTAAAATGTATGAAAAAATGTCTTAGTGAGATATAAACCCTTTTTAAAACTGTTATTGTCTAAATTTTTATATTTGGATTTGTTAGCTTTTATACATGTGGTGCTTTCTCAAATATTCAAAGAAATAGTCTTTCATTCTTAGTGCTGTAATTCTTATGTTGTATTCTTTTTTCTCAGAGGGCTCCCCAATCCTACAAGCTTCAGGGTTCCCTATTTAACCCATCAGGTTCTTCTCAAACCCTGTGAGTGGTGAACACTGTGCTGACGTGATGAGGACCTGGACTCCAGCCAGAGGCAGCATCTGTGCGTGCTCCTTGTCTGGACCCCAGCTACCTTCCAGCACAGTGGTCCCTGAGCATGCACGTTTCAGCACACCTCTGCCCATCTCTGAATTCTAGAGGATCTGATGCTGCAGTGACATTCAGGGGCAAGGAGGACATGGGAAGCAGAGGGCAGCTACTTCAAGTCTTCTAACTGAGCATAGGTACCATGCCTATGTGCCTACTGCACCGGTGCTGCCATGGGTGGGGTGGGGTGGGGGGTAGCGTGGGAACTCTCTGTGGGGCCATCTTTCAGTGTTTGGATTTCAGATTGTTCCTACCAGTACTCTCCAAGCACCTCTTCCCAAACTCAGGAACAGCTTTTATAGCCCCATGATGCAATAGTTAGTAGCATGGACTGGAGCCATATCCCATAGTTACAAGCTGTGTAAACTTGGATAAGTTACTTAACCTCTCTGAGCATTAGTTTCCTTATCTATATAAAAGGTCATATGAGAATGAATGAGTGAACATGTTTAAGTACTTGATACACAAAATGCATGTATTTCAGCTATTATAACCTCACCGTTGGGGGTGCACTTGTGCCTTATTCTGCATCTTTCCTGGGCTGTGGCTTACAGTAAAAACATTATACTCTGGCCTCCAAAATTTGTTCCTTGATATTTAAAGAGCAGCTTTTGGGGTTTAGAGTGTCCTTTTTGTTTTCTTTAACCACAAAGTCCCAGAAGTTAGTCAAAAGCCTGGATTTCAGGATTATTGTTTCAGAGATGGACTTCAAGTAACTATTTGGAAGTCTAGAAATGACTATAAATTTTTGCTTATGCTTGTATCTCAGCTATAAAGATACTAAACTTCTCTGAGGCAATGGGTACTTCTGCTTATAAGGAGAAGATTGTGAACAAAGATAAGTACAAATATTAAAGTAATAGTGTATTTCAAAATGCTGTATAAACAACAAGAAGAACTAACACTTTTAATTTCCTTTAAGGATGCCAGGTACCACATCTTGAAATTTATAAATATTGCTTAATCTTTATACTATCGTACTATATGGATTGTTTAATTTCCATTTTTCTGATGGTCTGCAGAGTTTTGTTACTTGCCTGAACCATTAAGTGGTAGGCCATGATTTGTACTGACATTTTGCTTCCAAAAGACATGCTCTTCCACTCATTGCTCTTGATGTCCCATTCATCTTCTTCCTAAAATTTAATTCTTTGAAAGAAAAGCATGTGACTGGAAAACAGCAGTTTTCTGTAAAGAAGAGGTTTCCATTATCAGCTGGGGCTTGTCAATTGTAGGGAGCATTTTCCTGAATTTTTGGAGCTTTTATTCTGTCAGAAAAACTTATTTAAAAAATTCTAGGTTCTATCTATAAGTTTGTAGATTCTATCTACAAGTTTGACATCTATTATGAACGTATATCTCAGTGCAATTGCGTAGTCAGTTCTAATTAATTCTGTGTTCCAGTAAATTCTGCTGATACATCGATTCTATTTGAAAAATTCAAGTTGTCCTTGTGGAAAAACCTCACTCCATCTCTCTCAATTATTTGTTGTTTTGATTCTAAGCCTGATCTTTATTCTTATCACAAATTTCTCAGAAGAACTCTCCCTCCTATTCCCATAAGGAATTAAATTGATCATGCTTAAAATGGTGACAATACTTTGCTCTTACTTTAAAAATAGGAATACAGAAATCATATACGTGAACCTGTTACTCTGGTTAACATTGAAAATTATCACCATACAATATGTCAAATGTGTTTTCAAGCTTGATCCCAAGTGAAATCATGAGGAAAACAAAATTTATTCTATCTGAGCCACTATTTCTTAAAACCTGCCAGCTTGCCTTTATATCCCACTCACACTATAGCTAACATTCTCATTCATTTTTCTTTCTCTCATGATCTGGCTTCAGGGAAAGGCCTGGTATACTCACTCATGCTGGCATTAGCAGACACCAGCTTTCCCCCCTTGCAGCTTCACTCTGTTTCCCATATGTAAATTCATGAATATGTTTGCTTCCCTCCCACCTTCAATACTTCCCTTGGAATTATGTCTCCTCTGGCTTTCATTTAATTATAAGTGAGTTAGAAAGCATTTAAATTATTTCCATTTTGTCACATGGAAGGGTTTGAAAATAGATAATCCTGATCACAATCACATCATTATTCAACAGTGTTCTGTAAGTTTTGGTTAATGTAATGAGGCTGAAATAGAAATAAGTTGTACAAACATTTACGAAAAGTGAAGGCAACATTATTTTTTGCAGGTATGAAGATACATCTAGAAAATATGACTAAATCTAAAAAGTACTGTAATGAAAAGACTCAGTAAAATGGCATGTATGGAACCATTTAACCATAATTGCACATTATTCCAGCAATTCTTGTTATGAAACATAATGAAAGAAGAACTCAGAGTATTAGCAAAATACACAAAATGAATTGGAAATAACCTTATCAAGATACAGAGATTATAGGAAATGAACTAATTTTTTTAAATAAACAGGCAATATGCCTTTGAAATATTTGGAAACACATGCCTTGCTCTAATTATGAGAAGACTGAATACTGCAAATATATATGCAGAACAATATTTCAAACAAATAGATATGCAGAAATATGTCAGTATGTGTCATTTGTATCCAGGAACAAGTTGACTCATATTCTGCTTCTTAAGATACATCATCATGACCTCTTGCTGTGAGTGCTCTTTCTGGAACTGTCCCAAGGTGGTTCCTCTGAGCCCACAGGTTAGCTACTAAAGCCAATCAGTGGTTCCTTGGCAAAGCTGGGGAAGAATTTTCACCTGGACCCAGAACAGTACCATTTGTGTCCATCACCTCCAGTGTCCTTTATGAACACATCTCCCAAACCTCTGTCCTTAATCCTTCTCATCATCAGGACTGAAATCTGGTATCTCAAGCCAGAGAGAGAGAGAGAGAGAGATCCAAGCCATCCCTGTCTTATGCAGCCCTGTTCCCCTCATTTTTGTTCCGCTCACTTCTCCATCCTATTTTAACCCCAAGTAAAAGCCCTGTGCATTACTAAATCACACAAATAGACTAGACTGCCAGGTCATCAAATAGCCAGGTTCTGCCTATATGCTCAGTGACACACTCTACTGTAGAAGAACCCTCCTGATTCTATTACAAATCATTCATTAACAGTGATATATTAAGTGCTAGGCATAGTATGTAGTTAGAAAGTCATGGTTTCTATCCTTAAAGAAACTTATTGTCTGGGTATCACAGCTCTTATTCATTAGGGTGTCATGAGAGGGCTTACCAATTGCATTTCCAAAATACATAAACTACTCTGTTCCAAACTAAATATGTTATTAAAAGAGCAATTAAATTTAGTTTATCATGACCTGTTCTCAGTTAACTGATGCTGGCACCTAGAATTCTCTATTCCATATTTTTATGTTCTTAAAATCCAGTCGATAGTATTTCTGAGAATCCATATCAAACTCACCAGAATGTAGAGAAAAATCAAAACAACATTAGCCTATTGCCAGTCTTTTAGCAGTTCTTTGGTTCTCTGCAAATCTCCAATATTGATTCACCACCCTCCACATTCTGCTAATACCTCTCCTTATAATAATATCCTAGGACAGAGTGCCTGAATTCTGAAAATGGTCATGTGCTTTCTTTCAATATTATAAATATTATAAATGAACATAACATAATTATTAAACATTTATTGAATATAAACTCCTAATTGGTAGCTGTGTAAGGTATAGAAGAAAAATGGTGAACAAAACATAGTTTTGTTCAAAGATGCTTATAGGTTAGTGGAGAAGACAGATTTCTAAACAAATGATGATGATGATTATGATGATAAGGATAATAACTTTTAAATGATTGTTATAGAAGTGTTATAGGGAGAAGGATTTTTTTCAATTTAAAAAATGGTTCTAGGTTAATTGACTATCTAACTGACCTCTTTACACATACTCAAAAATCAATTCCAGATGGATTGTAGATTTAAATACAAAAATTAAAGCAATAACTTCTAGAAAATAACTTAGGAAAATGTCTTTCGAGTACCTTCGGTAGGAAAAAAAAGCATTAACCATATAGGAAAAGATAGATAAATTAGACTTCACTAAAATTAAGAACTTTTTTTTGTTCAATGATTCTAGTAAGGGAGCAAACCACACAGTAGAAGATAATATTTGTAATACATGTAATTGGCAAAGAACTATATCCAAATCAATAAGAAAAATATACATCAGTAAGAAAAATACTCCAGAAAACATAATTAGAAATGGTCAAAACACTTGAAAAGGCACTTCACAAAAGAAGATATCCAAATGACCAATGTTTGCTGAGGTGATCAACACTATTAATTATTATGGAAGTATAAATTAAAATAACATACCAGTACAGGAATGTTAAACAAAAATACTTGGACTACCACATGTTGGTGAAGATACACCACCAGTCTGGAAAATTGAGTTACCAAAGCTGATCATACAATGCCCAAGGACTTGTTAGCTTTTATATATGTGGTGCTACTCCTAGACAAGATAAATGTTATGTGTTTACCAAAAGACTTGTACAACAATGTTAATAGAAGAATTCCTCATAATAGCCAAAAATAACAATAAAATAAGAAAACAGCAACTAAAAATGATCCAATTGTCAATAAACAGTTGACTGAAGAATATACTGTGGGCAAAGGACAGTCTTCAACAAATGGTGCTGGGAAAAATGATATTCACATGCAAAAGGGTGAAATTGGATTTCCATTTTATATCATCACTAAATCAATTCAAGATGGGTGAAAGACCTAAATTTAAAACCTGAAACTATAAAACACCCAGGAGAAAACACAGGGGAAAATCCTTATGGCATTTGTCTTGGCAATGATTTATTGGCTATGCCTCCAAAAGTACAAGCAACAAAAGCAAAAATATACAAGTGGGACTACATCAAACTAAAAAGGTTCAACACAGCAAAGGAAACAATAGAAAAAATGAAAGCCAACTAAGAGAATGGGAAAAAATAATTGCAAAACAGAAATCTGATGAGTATAGGCTAATACCCATAATATATAAGGAACTTCTACAACTCAGTAGCAAAAAACAAATAACCCAACTTAAAAATAGGGAAAAGACCCAAATAGACATTTTTCCACAAAAGACATACAAATGGCCAATAGCTATATGAAGAAATGCTAATCATCAGGAAATGCAAATCAAAACCTTAATAAGATACCACCCCTCACACCTGTTAGGATGTCCATCATCAAAAATAAAAAATTACAAGTGTTGACAAAGATGTGCAGAAATTGGAACCCTTGTACATTTTAGTAAGAATGAAAATTGGTGCAGCCAGTATGGAAAACACTGTGGAGGTCTCTTAAAATATTCAAAATAGAACTACTATATGAACTAGTAATCTTGAGGACATGCTAAATGAAATCAGGTAGTCATAGAAGGACAAATACTCATGACTCCATTTATATGAGTTGTCTAAAGTAGACAAACTCATAGAAATAGAAAACAAATAATGGTTGCCAGAGACTATGGTTTGGGAGAGTTGCTGTTTTTTTGTTTCAGCAATAAACAAAAAAATACAAAATTTCAGTTATAGGGAGAAAAGTTGCTGTATAACACTGTGCTTGTAGTTAACAATAATGTACTGTATACTTAAAACTTCGTTAAAATAGTAGATCTCATGTTATGTGGGTTTTTTCCCCACATTAAAAAACTCCCAATAGAATGAATAATTAAATTGGGAGTGTATTCAGACAACAGAATATTATGCATTGCTCTACAGTAATGAAAATGAAATGAATTATTGCTACATGTATATAACAAGATGAATGAATCATACAATCACAGTGTTAAGTGAATGAAGCCAGGCAAAAAATTACGTATTGTATCATACTATTTGTATACAGTTAAAATTAAGCAAAACCAACCTACCATGTTAGAAGTCAGAATTGTAGTTACTTTTGAGCCAGGGGCTAATGACTGGAAGGGACCACAAAGGAGGTTTTTAGAGTACTGGTGATATTCTGTTCCTTACTTTTGACCTTGGTGGATATGGGCCAGAATTTCTATGCTTTTGGTCAATAAACTGCTGCAGGTTTAGGCACTTGTTTTTAAAAATAGAAATAAGTTTTCAGATGGTGATACCCAAGTAAGTGGACAGATAATTCTATTAAAGTTCCTATTAAAAACATGTATGACTATTGTAATAATAATAATCATATTAAAAATTTAAATCATTTTAATAGTTATGACTAACCCAGCTCTTGGTCAGGACAAAAAGCTTGGATGGCCTGTGGGCAAAATGAAAGGACTGTATATGTAGAAGGGTGGAGCATCCTGGGTGGAAAAGTATGAGTAGAAGTAGTTCTGAGAATCTGTTGCAGCATACTGTTGAGTCAGTGACTTGAATTTATTCCTCAAGTACAAGACTGCCAGACTGCCAGCACTAAGAATTCTATATCCCTTTCTCTGATGAAGGATCAGGTTCAGGGTTGAAGGAGAAAAGGGATGGGCATGGACAGTTCCTTCTCTGCAGGCATTCTGGGATGCCTCCTGGCAGATGTCCAGGCCCCAGTAGCTGCACGGTGGATGATAGCTTTTTCTGTGCCCCATCCCATCCCACTTCTCAGACCCATGCATTCTTGGCTGTGGACACCAGATTTCTCTGTTTGCATTGGCTCCATTTAAAATTTGGTGATAAGCAGCTTGGTCCCTTGACTTGACTGGCTATTAAGGTATGGTGTTGCCCAGACTGTCCTACAGGTCTGTACAGTGTGCCACAGTTTAGCCTGGCTGTCTGCCTGTGGTCTCCAGATCTGATTGTTACACAGAAACCTGCCAACCCTTCTTGAAGCTGTATGTTCAAGGCAATGTTCTTATAGACCACATCTTGTGAGAGTGTGTAGAATTCTACTATGAGGCCAGTGCTCAGGCTCTCTCAGTTTTCTGGGCTGATGGTGGGGCGGTGGTGGTTAGAAAGCTAGGTCTAAATTACTGCCACCACAATTGCAGAATGATGTGGGTACAGGTTTAAAGGAAAGTCAGCCATGATTGAATGTGCAAAAATGGCTTTCTTGGGGGCCTCCCCTCAATTACAAAAAGATCAGGAAAGTCAGCTTGTATGCTGCCTGAGAAGGGAGAGCTGGGGAGTCCAGATGCTCATTACTCACAGTAGCTTTTTTTGTGTGTTGCTGAGAGAGAGACATGGGAGCCAGAATCAAAAACCTGCTACCATGTGAGACCAGACTTGCAGTGATTTAAGGAGAAGAAGCAAGAGCTTAATGAGCAATGACAACCATAATCACAGTTGTGAAGAGAATTGGGCAAGGATTGAAGTGTGGCAGGTATGGAGCAGGTAAGGAAACAGTCATTGAATAAAATGTGCTGCTTTAATGCGATGCTCTGCTTAAAGCATCAGGTCAGGTCAAACCTCCCCTATATTTACGTAATCCATCTCTGGATACAGCACCAGTAGGAAAAACAAAACAAAACAACGAATGCGATCTTAAAAATGTCAGGCTGTTTTACTTTCCTGCTTTAAAACGTTTAATGGCTTTCTAATGAACCAGGAATACAGGATTTCTATGGCTGCATGCCCTTCCTTTCTGACCTCATCTCCTACTACTTCATCCCTCCTAGCTTGCTCTCCTTGGGTTATGCTGGCCAAAGATCTGATCCTCGAACCTGCCAGCATTATTTCTGTCTGGGAGCCTTTTGCAGTTACTCTTTCTCTGCTTGGAAAATGTTTCCATTATCTTCCTACCCCTGACTCCATCTCATCATTTAGATCTTGGCTTTTGCTTTACTCTTCAAGCCACTCTCATTGACTTGCCTTTCTAATATGTGCACACTCCCCACCTGTCAGCATCTAACACGCATCAGCCTATTCCATTTAAAACTTACTTCCTGGCATTATCACCATCTGAAATCAGCCCATCAATCATTTTATTCTTTGTATTTATTTATCTGTCTCCCTCTCTTCCACTCTAATTGAATGAAAGAAAAATCTTCATCTGTGTTAATTATGCTATATTTTCAGTGTCTAATGCTATGCTTGGCATACAGTGAGTATTTAATAGTTATTTACTGAATGTTGAGTTAAAATATCAAAAGTGCAAATCATAAGGGATTTTAAAGCATTTTAAGCAATCTTTAAATCCACAATGCCCCCAATTCTTCTAATTGTATAATTGCTCCTTCTACCCAACGTAATACCTCTAGGATTGTGATATCTGTCCCTATTGTGTGTGAGGGCAGAGGAAGGACAAAACCTACATAATGTAATTTGTAATCTTCCACAAATGGTACTTCACTCTTTAGTACAGAGGCTAAGTGGCAAATTGTTTCAGTTTCATTCTTTCTATATAAGTTTAAAATATTGACCTTTAATTAAGTAAGTAAATAATTAATTCAACAAGTATTTTTTTCTAACCATCTCAGGCCTATCCTAGGCTCCTGGAATACATCAATAAGAATGATCTGGCCCTTGCACAGCTTGCTCATATTCCTATCTGCTAACTAGGTTATTTGGTTCAATCAGGAGAATCAAGCTGTGGAAATACTGTCCTCCATCCTGAATTATCTTCTTCATTTGTAAAATAATAGTGATATCCTTAGAAATGTTCACACTATTAAAATATGAAATTAGTTGTTCTGAAACATACATTTCTGGTCATTTACAAAAATATCATACATTATAAATTGAAGGTATATTAATATCATTCCCAACAGGAAATTCTCTGTTTCATAATAAAGCTAAGAAAGTAGATGAATTCAGAGGGAAGAGTAGATGACAAAGATTATTCAAGTAGAAAACTACAAACATCTCTTTCTCTAAAAAGAGATACCATTCAGTTATTAGGCTATTATTCTATTTTCATTGACAGTATCAACATGCTCAACACTAATATAAGGAAAAAAATTACCTGAACAAAATCTATAATTTAACTTGCACTCCATGGAGAGATACTTGTGTATATATAATGATCTTTTGAAAATTTATCTTAATTCTATGTTGTCTATAAATTTGATGAATTAGTAAAAATGAGACCATTCAAGATTAAAAATTCATTGAAGAATTTCATCATATCCAAGAACAGATAAAGCTAGTCATTTAGAACAAATGGCAGCACATGTCTATACCAGAAAGATGGGATAAAAGCCATCTTTATTTCTCTCTTTAGGAGAAAGGACCACCCTCCTTCTTCCCATCCTGGATTTTCTCAGGAGACTCATAAATATTCAGTCTTCATTCTGTTACAGAGAATAGTATGCAGATGTGAATAGGCCTAAGGTATAGAAAAGTAGGAAATGTAAGCTTTCTTTTTCTAGGCACAAATGCCTGGATGGTTTTACAGTTGTGCTCTTTTGATTAATAACCCCAAAGCTGAGAAGGGCAGGACTGACTACTCTTTTGAGCAGAGGAAAGCCTTACTTCTATTGTGTTTGGGGCCTGTGCAGATCATGTTATATTTAGGAAACTGCTTTTCTTCCTAAATATGAGCCTAGACTCGACCTCCATAAGAATGTACACTTGTAGACTTGTAGACACTGAGAAGTGACTGGTGTTTCCCATGGGGTAGGTGAGCGGAGAGGGTGAGGGAATAAAGGTGCACAAAAGTCTCAATCATAATATGAGTTGGTCACAGGGATGGTAGTATGGCATGGAGAATACAGCCAGTGATTCTGTAACATCTTCCTATGATGACAGATGGAAACTGTACTAGTGGGGGTGAGGATTTAGTAATGTGGGTAACTGTTGAACCACTGTGTTTTGAACTTGAAACCATCATAAAATTGTATATCAAAGACATTTCATTGTCTATTATTCTGCAGATGTCATTTTATTGTGCTTTGCTTTATTGAGCTTTGCAGATAATGCATTTTTTACAAATAGAAGGTTTGTGGCAACCCCAAGTTAAGCAAATTTTTTGGTGCCATTTTTCCAACAGCATTTGCTCACTTTGTGTCTCTGTGTCACGTTTTGGTAATTCTTGCAAAACTTCAAGGTTTCTCATTATTACTGTATTTATTATGGTGATGGTGATTAGTGATTATGACTTTCTGAAAGCTCAGATTATGGTTAGCATATTTTAGCAATAAAGCATTTTTAAATAAGGCATGTACATTTTTTTCTTAGACATAATGCTGTTGCACATGTAAGTAGACTGCAGTACAGTGTAAACATAACTTTTATATGCACTGGGAAATCCAGAAATTCATTCAACTCTCTTTATTGCAGTGGTCTGAAACCAAACCCACATCTCTGAGGTATGCCTGTATTTTATCCTAGTATTTTAAGCAAGAAAGTGAGGTGCTCAGTGAAAGTTTCAGTTTAAATTTTGGCTCTGCCATTTATTAGCTGAGTGACATTAGAAAAGGCACAAATTCTTCAGATTGTTACTAATTTTGTAATATCTTGCACTAACCCCTATTTAGACTTAATTACAAATTTTACTGATTCATTTGTTCACTGTTTTAAAAAATACTGAATATTTGTTGAATTCATTGTAAAATATTTGACTATTATGGCACATTTTAAACACAGAAAAATATGGAGAAAAAGAAAAAACTCAAGTAAATATACACCAGTTTTATCAAATCTTAACATTTTGCTATATTTTGTACACATATGAAAAAAAGTGCAGACACAATTGAAGCCTGCAGTGTATCCCACCCTGATCCCAGTACCTTTCTTCTCTCACTACTACCACTACCATGATGTACTGTGCATTGTTCCCATGCAATTTTAAATATTTGTAATGATAGATTCATACAGGTAAACAAGATGTTTGTGCCCTTTTATATTTTAAGTAGATAGTATTATACTATATATACAATTTTGCAGCTTGCTTTTCTTTGAGGTGTACTTATGTTGATATAAGTATCTCTGGTTTGTTTTTATACTTACTAGATAGTATTTCATTGATTTATATATGTAAATGATAGATAACTTATGAATATACCACTACTCGATTGATGTTTCAAGTTTTCAAATCTCATTCATTTTGTTTAAAGTTCTTCCTTTTTAAAGTTGAGATACATATAATAACATGTACTATTCTTGGTGTACAGTTCAATGAATTTTGACATGGGTATATACTCAAGTAACCATCACCCAAATCAAGATATTAATCATTATCACTAATTTTCCCCCTTCCCCTATTTCACTTATCCCTAACTCCTCTCCACTGTGGAAACCTGTGTTTATGGGTCTATTCTTTTTACAGATTTTCTTTGACCTATGATGGGGTTACATCCCAATAAACCTATCATAAGTGAAAATATTAAGTCAAAAATGCATTTAATACACCTAACCTTCTGCACATCAGAGATTAGCCTAGCCTACTTTAATATGCTCAGAACACATTAGCTTACAGATAGGCAAAGTCACCTAACACAAAGCCTATTTCACAACAAAATGTTGAATATCTCCAGTAGTTTATTAAGTACTGTACTGAAAGTGACGAACAGAATGGCTGTGTGGGTAGAGTAGTTTCTAAGTGTACTGTTTGTTTATATTCGTGATTGCGCAGTGAAGCGGAGCTGCAGCTCGCTGCCTGGGATCACCAGAAAGTATGGTCTCATATCGCCAACCCAGGAAATAATCAAAATTCAAAACTTAGAGTATGGTTTCTACTGACTGTGTATCATTTTCATACCATCACAAAATCTAAAAATTGTAAGTTGAACCATTGTAAGGTAGGGACCATCTGTACTTTTATTTTCTACTTTTTGCTATTTAAATAACCCTGTGATGTCTTTTTGAGAATACGTGTTGGTTTCTCTAAAGTGAATACATAGTCATAGAATTTCTGGGTCTTAGGGTATGCACACTTTCAACTTAAATTGTTTTAAGAGAGGGATGGCCAGATTTCTCTCCAAATTGGAGGAGCCAATTCTGCTCAAACCATGAACATATGAACCTTCCATTTCTTATGTTCTCATTAACAGTTATTTTCAGAACTTACTTTTACAAGTTTAAAGTTTTGATTTTCACAGTTAAGTCTCTAAAGTTCATAAGGATGATTTTATCTTTATAACAAGTGAGATAGGGATCCTATTCCCATGAGGATAATCAATAGTGCTGCTGCAATTTATCGAACAGTCCAGCCTTTCTCGGCTGGTTGTTACCATGTTAGTTATAAACCAGGTTTTCCTTAGGGCACGGCTCTGTTTCTGGACCCCCCACTAAATTCCATGGCAATGTTTGTCTTTCTTTGCTCTAGACCACAATGACTCGCTTACTTTGGTTTACTATGTTTTGCTAGGTGAGAAGGTAAGCCGCTTATTTTGTTTATCTACCAAATTGTCTTGTTCCTTTACTTTTTTTATACAAACTTTGGGGTCAACTTGACTTGTTTTATTGACCAGACTTGTTGGAGCTATTCAACATAACACTAGAATATTTTTTGGAAGAAGAGAGCACTTTAGTGAGTTTTTTCTTATTTTCTCTCTATTCCCCTTTCCCTTCCACTCTGTACTTTCGGTGTTTCCGCCCAGAAGCACTTGGTCAACGGATATTGGAATCCATGGATCTATACTCCATGCCTCATCTAACTGTTCTTTCATACTTTCAATCATTTAGCTTTTATTTCTTTAGTTATTTGCATGGCATTTGGGGGCAATATCTAGCATTGATTTTTTCAGCTGCATTTCATTTTCTATTCATCCCACTTATTGTTTCAGAATTTTCTTTCTCTTAGCAGGTTCATTCCTAATGGACGAGTAATCCTTTTGAATTTTTCTGAAGTTACTAATGGTGCTTATTTTCAAATGCTCCTTGGTTGCTCTTGGCATTAGTTCTTTTGTTTATAGATTTTATTAGCTTTCCTTCATGTTGTTGATTTTCCGTGAATGGTTACTGAATATTTGTTGTTCATTATTCTGTAGTTGATACTTTAGCTTGTTGGCAGCAAGACAATATTTCAGTGTTCAAATGAAAGTTTATGCTGTCTTGGCAGTGAATAAAGATTCAGACAAAGAGAACCTCACTCCTTGTGTGTATGTGAATGTGTGTTTGTGTATGTGTATGTGTGCATGTAGCAAAGACATGGCCAGGTTGGCTTTCTTTTAAAGAATGCTTGCTTTGTATCTTTTATGCATAGGGACTTTGTACCCTTTATTGGCTGCACAAAATCATCTGGAGCCCTGTCCTACTTTCTGTCCCCAGAACCCATTTTTAAAGGACTCTACTTGTGGAAGGCAGTTGTCCAGACAGCTTCTGGAGGCAGGGGACTGATATAGGCAACAAGAAGAACCATAGCTCACTTTTTCTAGGCTTCATCACCTTTGAACTTAGTATTACTTCATAATTAGGCTTTGTTGCATTTTTCCATCAATTCGTTCTCATCAGAAATGCCTTTTGGTTCTGGTGTGCTAATGACATATTTCCTGGCTTGACAGGATTGCTGAGGATTTGTTTTAATGTCATTTCAATGTGATTTTTTGAAGGAAGAAGTAAAGTCAAATATTCTGAACCAGATATGTTGAGTCAACAATTTAGAACTGAGTGATACATCATTTATATTGTGTTGTATGCTATGGTTAAAAGTAAATGAAATAGTAAGTTCTCTGCATTGGAAAAGTATGTTGGATATTTGATTGTATTTTCCATAGGACTTAAAACAGTAAGTATTTTTATGGTTGAATGATTAAAACAATTTTTTTCTCAAAATTAGATTTATGCCTCTGAAATATCTAGGTAAATGAATGCTCCAAAAATTTCTGTTATTCTTTTAAATTTACTTGCAAGCACTTTTCTTTTGTCCCAGATTCTCCAGATATCATCTCTCTATTCCCTAAACTAAACAAAAATATTTTCAGCTTTTTAATTTTAATGCAATAGTTTTGCTATCCTTTTCTAACTTCTAATGCCCATGTGTTAGACCAGTTGTTATGGACTAAATGTTAGTGTACCACCCAAATTCATAAAATGAAGCTGTATTCCCCCATGTGTTGCTATTAGGATGCAGGGACTTTGGGAAATAATTAGGTTTAGATAAGATCATGAACATAGAGGCCCCAGTAATGGGCATAGTGTCTTTATGAGAAGGGGAAAAGATTCCCGAACTTCATCTACCCACTTTTTGAGGATATACAGTAAGAAGATAGCTGCCTACAAGTCAAGAGAAGAGGGCTTAGAATGAAACCAAGCTTGCTAGCACCTTGATCTTGGACTTCTCAGCCTCCAGAACTGAGAGAAATACATTTCTGTTGTTTAAGCCATTCAATCTGTGATATGTTGTATGGCCCAAGATGACTAAGACACCAGTAAACTGAGAGTTCCTAGGGTGTCCATATCAGCATCTCTGTTAGTGTAAGGCTCTGAATGGAGCCATGAGGGTGATTCATTAAATTTTCAGTCTATATTCAGCACTTTTTCTGTTTCATTTATGTATTGTGCTCCTATAGGGGAACATACATGCCTTTATTCTAGAATTTCTCATTTCTCTTGTATTTAAGCTTATATCTTGAGTGCTTATATTTTCATCCTTAGCAAAGTAAGTAGAACAATTTTTGAGAAATAGTAGTTGTTCAATAATGTTCTCCAAATGAATGGATCATATTAAAAAAATAACATTTCTCTGCTCTATCAAGTATAAATGGCTCAAATATAGGGGAAGGCTTTGTAAAAGAAAATCATTTTGGATTGAAACAAAAACTTAAACAGATTTAGTAGCTTAGTATTCACATAAGAAAAATCTCTATTATTGACAACTAAAGGTCTTGCTTTTGAGCTGGTGGTTGGCTAATTAAGTTGACCTAGTCACATTATTGAATTGTGTATTCAGAACAAAGGTCTGCATCAGAGAATATTTTAACATGCTATTTTAGATTTTGATATGTACACGGAGTGTTGAGAAAATACGTAAGATCTTTCATTGCATTTTGAAAATACGTAAGATCTTTCATTGCAAAATAGTAACAAGCAATTAAAATTTATGGCGGTGAGGGATGGAGAACTGCGAGTCTCCCTTTATTATGTTTTCTTCTAAGTGTAAGTCATTGTAATTGCTTTTGAAATAAACACAAATATGACTTAGCAGCCTTATCAGTTATCATTTCAACCCCAAAGATTTACTGTGTGGCCCCATGAGAATCATAAGTAGCTAAGGAACTCACTTAGGAAATGACGTTAACAAAATAACCTTTTGTGTCCCAATGACATGGTCACTGCCATGGTTATTAGTAGATAATGAGGGTGCTTCACTTATGTAACATTGTTTCTATGTGCTTTATAATTTTGATGGAATTACTCAGGTTAAATTTTACTGGCCATGTACTAATCAAATAATGGATGCTGCGGCTTAGCTGATGTGGGTAGGAGTGACATCACAATTCCTTCATGGTGGCTGTTGAAACCAGCATTGAGGGGGTGTCTCTATTAGGAAAATGATTATTGACAACATTTCAAAAAAAATCAGAATCAGTACTCAGAGGGACTTTTGCTTGGAGTGAAAAGATCTCCAGGATATGATTCATGAATCAACATTTTTGATAAGTATAAACTCTGTGGATGGCTTTTTGCATATTTTATTTCTATCATCCTCCATTGCCAACCACCTATTTTCCCTTCAGCAGCCAGTAAGGCACCATGCACCTTTGTGCACCATGCAAGTTTTTCTGTTTAATTGCAAGCACATGTTGTCAAAGAGGATTTGAGTCCCTTCCCAGTTACATGGGAACTGAAACGTGTAGAGAAAGCCCCATGATGATTGGTGTTTATCATGTAGTGGAGCAAAGTTTGGTGCCCCTAAAATGTGTCTCTAGTATGTGGATTATTTTAGGCTCATTATATTTAAGAAACAAGACTCAAGAAGTCTTTCTCTTTTGCTTCCCCCATAACTGCCTAAAATAATTTTGATGGAGGCCTGTTTCAGGAGGAGAGCTGTCACCACAGATAACTGTGTATAATATGAATTAAGGGAGTAGTACAGGAGGAAGCTAGCAAGGCAGGTTTGATCAAAGTCCTTTCTATATCCCACTGTTTCTGTGTGGCCCAGCAAACATTTGTTTACCAAACATTTACTCATTTTCATCTTCTTGTGACTTACTTCCCCTTCCCTTTGAAGTTCCAGACCCCTACCCACTTCTTTTTAGTTCAGGATGACATATGTACCTCCTTTTGACTGTCTTTGGAAACTCTCATGTTTATGTAGATCCCACATTTTTTAATTAAATTTGATTTTCTCTTCTTGCTGTGTCTCACATCAATGTAATTTGTAGACCAGCCAGAGAAATCTTGAATGGTAGAGGAAATTTACTCCTCCCCAACAATAGCCAGTCTTAAACATCAAAACTTCCAAGTACCATCACATCCTTTTCTATAATTTTCTCTCCAGCAAGCAATGTTTGGTTATATAAGCTTAACTTCATCCATGTAGTAAAATGTGGATGTAGTCTAAGAATGTGTCCTAAATCATATTCCTACAATGCACTGTTTTCTCCATTTCAATGTAATTAGGACATTCATCATGTTTATTCTGCTATTGTGATTTGTATTAGATGAAATTTTGTCATTGCTCAGAACAACTTGATTTTATTTTTTTGCCAGGTAACAAGTTTACATTCAGGATTCTCCAGATGAGCTCTCTGAAAATTGGTAAATGAGAACCGTGTGGGGCCCATGCTAATCTCTGTATTGTTCCAACTTATGAGCAGCCTAAGTGAACACTATATTACATACCTAAAACTAATACAATATTATGTCAACTAAATAATGATTTTTAAAAAAAATCTGTGCCAATCTTTCCTGAGACTTTATCATTTTATTGAGCCCTTGAAATTGGCAAGTCAGTAAACCAAACTCCCTCCTCCCTAAGCAAAGGATCCTTGCTCTGTATAGTAGATCTGCAGACACAGAGTCTAATCCCAGCCCCACTAATACTTGCTAAGCCATGTTTGTAAGTCATTAAACTACAAGGTAGCTTCATTTATTAAATGGATTACTTCCTGACCTCGATGTGTCCTCTCTAAAATAAACCTGGAGTACTTTGGGCCTTGTAAGCACCTCATAATACAGTTGGCAATAAAACAGCTCAGTGCAAAAGAACTCCATTAAAATTGTATTACTAGAGGCAGATAATCAAATTTTCATAAGTGTAGGAGTAAAAAGATACTAAAAAAATGGTATTGACTGTTACTAAATGCTAATGGTTTGAAAGCAAATGTGATAAAAGCAAAAAATATCACTACCACCATTTGGGGTTCAATTTGTACTCTTAATAAAATAACAGAGGTATTCTTAGAGATTTAGTAGGTATATCCAGTGTCATAGAAGCAGAAATTCTTAAGATTGGAAGGTACCTCTGAAATTAATCCAATTTCCACCTCACTCTCACTGGGTGCTGAATCTGTTCCATATCACCCTTTATGAAAAATTATTTAGCTTCAACTGAAATACCTCTGATGATACACACACTTCACTAACCACATTTAATTGGTTGAAAAATCCTAAAGTCGGCTTCCTTATAAATGCTACTCATCAATATAGTTTTGCACACTGAGGAAACAGGAAAACAAAAATCCAAACCAAAACAAAAACTGTATTTTCTATGTGAATGGCCTTCATACATTTGAAGATGATTGTCAGAGCCCAATATTTTATTTCTCAAAAGATTTTCCTTTTCTTAATGACATTCCATGGTATCATGTTGTCTTAGCACTCACTGCTAACCATGATCTATTTTGTACATATCCTCCTGAAAGTCTGGTGTCAGAGTAACTTGGACTTCACAAATGATCAGAGCAGTCTGGACTTGAGCAAAATTAGCCAAAATCCTTGGCTGCATTCTATTGTGAACAAATAATACTCCATCTGCCAAGACACAGGACAGAAGGGCCATCCTTGGCCTCTCTCAGATCATGCAAGAGGATGGCTGTCTTCATTCATTTACCTGTTCATTCAAGAGACATATTTTGAGCATGTGCTAATTTTCAGACACTTTTCTATGTGCTGGAGATCAATAATGGGCAAGACAGAGTTCTCATTTGCCCTTATGGAATTTATAGTAGAGAAGAAGAGGGAGAAAAGTATTACAATTTAGGACTTGCTAGGTAAAAAGGTCAAGTGCTAGAATTAGACACTAATGTGGCAAAGAGAGGAATGTAAATTTAATTAGGTGGTTAAAGAGTCCTCTTTGAGGAGGTGAGAAGTAAGTCATTAATCACATGCTTAAAGCTGCCTCTGTTGCTTTGCAATTCCACTGCTCCACTCTGTAGTTTTGCCCCTCAGGGGTGACTGTCCACAGTGGCTGCTCACCTCCCCTGGACCACACTGGAAGGATTGCTGCCTTGCCCCAGCAGTCTTTAGTAGTGTGAGTTCTGTTTGTGCTCCCCATGTTCCAGCTGGGCTTCTTGCTCTGGAGCAAAGAGCTCTCTACATTCTGTGGTAGTTGTCTAAGTCTGCTGTAACAAATTACAGCAAACTTGGATGGCTTCAGACAACAGAAATTCATTGTCTCACAATTCTGGAGGCTAGAAGCTCAAAATCAAGGTGTCAGCTGGGCCATGCTCTCTTGGAAGGCTCTTGGGAAAAATCCGTCCTTGGCTCCTGGCTTGTAGTGATTGCCAGCAGTCCTTGGCCTTCCTCCACTTGTAGATGCGTCACCCCATCTCTGCTCTGTAGCAACATGATGCCCCCCCTGTATCTGTGTCCAAATCGTCATCTTAGAAGGACACCAGTCATTGGATTAAGACCCATCCTTAACCAGTACAATCTCAACTGGATTAGATCTTCAAAAACTATTTCCAAATAAGGTCATAATCATAGATGTGAAAGGTTAGGACTTCCACATATCTTTTGGGGGGACACAATTCAAGCCATAACACACACCAGTGTTTCCAGATACACCGTGTCTGCTCTCATAGAACTTCCTGCTGACCACCTATAGATCCCCTTTTTTGGACTAAATTGTATTTTGCAAGTAGGGAAAACTTTCCCTTTATAATGTCTAACTCTTTTAGAGGAAGGCTCTCCCCAGATAAACAAACAGAAGCCTTGCTTGGGCCACTACTGATACAATCCTTCCTTCCTTCTCTCCTTGCTCCCTCCCTCCCACCCTCTCTTTCTTTTTTTTTTTCTTTTTTTTCTTCCTTTCTTCCTTCCCTTCCTTTCTTTCCTTTTCTCCATAATTCCTTTCTTCCCAGAAAGTAAAATGCCCCAGGAGCCAGGGATAGGGGTAATGAACATAAGCCTCATGAACACCTGCATCATCTTTTCCTCTTGGTGTCCACCCTACAATGACAAACTTCCATTGTGCTTTCGTGATTTCTCTTTTAGTAATTTCTGTGCTTCTCCAGCACCGCTCTCTTTCTCCCTGAGATCACAGGCCAGGCACCCTGTTCTATGTCTGTCTCAAGTAGTGAAGAGGGTTGCATTTTTATTGCACAGGCTTCCTGAATACCATGCAAATTTTGAATTTTTTAGTAATTAAGGAGGCTTGTGTTTTTAAGAGAAGGAAGTGGAGATCTGGAGAGAGTGGTATCAGTTCTGCCCCAGTTAAGATATATTTTTAGTCTTATAATACCAAGAATCACTCCTGTCTCTCCAAGGGTGAAATCTTGAGAATGTCCCAAAAGATGGGAAACATAAAACTCTGCAATGTGCCCATTTGTCTTCTCTGCTGAAGTTAGTAACAGTAGGGAACTTAGCAGATGAGGCTGAACAGCTTTACAAAGGACATATGCAAAGAGAAATGGAAGAGTGAAACATTGGCTTAGGCACTCAAATGAATATCAGACTAAGTGAGGAAGAAGGAAAACTGATTTTTCAATCTATATTCACATTTTTAGAACCCTTGAAACTATGACATAAATGTATGTGCACATGACATATATGTAAGTGTGTGTGTATGTGTGAAAGTTGTGGTAGATGCAAGTTTTCTGATTTTTGGAAAGATACATTGCAGAGTAGAGCAGCAGTAAATAAAGAGGCTCAACTCTAACCCTATTTATATTTTTGCTTACTAAAAAATTTTCCTAATACTACTTTACATCATCTGTTATAAGATACGCATTTTAGTTATATTTTATCATCTCTAAAATCAGAGTGTGTCTTACAAATGACAGTGTTTTCCAACTGCTATTGGCCTGGGAACAGTTAGGGCAAGCTTGGAATTGCCTTTAAAAACAAGACAGTGGAAATAGTTTTGCATATTGTCATGGTCACTTCAGTTATGTGCATTATTGATGTCACATGTCCTCTTCAAAAAGAGTACAATATTTGTTAGTGTTATAATGAAAATTTATTGCATTCACAGAAAAGTAGAAACAACTAAGAAGTTCATGTCTAAATGTTGAAAGAATCTTTTCAATAAGCATGAAACAAAATTTCTGTATGATAATAAAGCCTGTGTCCTTGTTTAATTGGGAATATTTTTTTTCTTAGTAGTATATAAAATAATGATGTGTCTTCAATAAATGACATATTACAGTCAAGGAAATGCAATAATTTATTCCCTCAAGTACAGTGAAACATGAGCTATTCTAACCCCAGTCTTCCATAACTTCCTGACTTTGAGGCGAATGATGCACAATGTCTATATAGGTAGGAAAAAAAAATCTCTTTGGCAGCAAATAGCATCAGAAGACCCAGAGAAAAGTGAATATAGTTGAAAAAAATCTAACAATAACTTTATGAGTCCCATTACTATGTGTACCTCCCTGGCCCAAACCACCATCATCTCCCACTGGAACTATGGCAACAACTAAATGGCCTCCCTACAGAGCTTCCCTCACTGCATCTGGAAGAAAATCTAAATTCTTAGGCAGTGCCTGCAAGGCATTGAACTGAACTATCTCACCTCTGCTCCTCTGCCTTGTAGGGAGTCTGCCCCTCTACTGCCTTCAAATGGCTCTTCTTTCAGACTGCAATACCCTCCTCCCAGTTCTTGGGACTTAACTGCTTCTTGTCATTCAGCTCAAATGCCACTGTCTCAGAGGGACCTTCCTAATCCAGTCAGGGTAAAATAGTCCTTCTGTTGTTATCATATCACATTGTTTTATTTTGTTTTAACATGCCTCACTCTCTGAAATCTAGCAAATCTTATTTGTTCACTTCTTGGGTGTCTTTCTCACTAAAATATAACTGCAGGAGAGGTGGGGATGGCAGAGGCTTGTCTGTTCACTGCTGTTCCTATCACTGTAACGTTACTATCTGTTGAGTGAATGAATAAATAAACTGTTATCAAACAGGCTACTGTGAAAGAGGAAGTGCTTTAATGGGCTGGGAGATCTATAAAAGCCTGTTTACAAAAAAATATAAATACATCAAAGTCTATTTACGTAAAAATAGAAAAGCATTTCAGAAGGAATTGGAAGCTTAAAAAATAGTACATGGAGAACATAAAGAGATAGAAGAAGCAGACTGACAGAAGCCAGCCCTGATGACAGTGGCTTGGGCGCAGATGAGACAGGGTATGTTGATCACGTGTAGCAAACACTGATAATGGAGACAAGAGACAGACGGCAGAGCAGCTTGGAAGTCTTGAGGTGAGGGAAGCTCATCTGGTCTGCCTCCGAGCCCTCTTGGGCATTAATGTATTCCACTTGAAGCTGCCAAACAGCTGAGCTCAGTGGTCCCGGGCCGGGAGGTAGCATTCACCACGCAGAGTACCACAGTATTAATAAATAAACTTTGCATTTCCAAAATATTCCTGCCAAAGTCAGATGCTCATGAGGTTCAGGGTAAGTAATGGGAACAGGAGAGCAGGCTGGGAGAGGACAGCTCATATCATATCCACCTAACAAGCCCACACCTCAGCTGCTGCTCAGCTCCAGCCAGTACTGCCCCATGTGAACTGGGCTCCGGCATTATGAGATCTTCTGATTTTTCTTGTGGGTCAGATGTCTGGGATTTTTATGTGAAAATTTCCTACATTTCAATGCTGGCAACAAATAAATTTACAAAGATATACCATGGGTCAAAAAAAAAAAAAAGATCTGTAGTCCAAATCCAAACCATAGGTAACCAGTCTGCAACCTCTATGAGCAATTTCCCATATTATCCTTGTAGATATATTCAAGAACCTTATGAAATAAGTAAGTGGAAATTTAAATTCTTTTATTGTGGAATAATCACATGTTTCTTTTAAAATAATTCAAGAGTACAGAAAATCATGAAAATTTGGAAACAAGAGAGTCTCTTGTGTTCTTGTACTAGATAACATTCTGGCACATTTTTCCTATAAGTTAAGACCAAGGATCACTCATAAAATGCATATGCATATTTGCATATACATTTTTCTTTTTTTATTGAGGTACATACAATAAAATACACAAATCTCAGTGTGCAGGTTGATGAATTTTGAGATGTGTGTACACTCACAGAAATTCACCCAGACCAAGATATCAAACATTCTCATTAATTTCTCTCCCCTCACTATATTACACGTACCTATATATATATATATAGGTAGCTAGATAGCTTTATGTCCTGCTGTCTCACTTAACATTGGAGTATAATATTAAAACACTTCCTTGTTATTTAAATTTCTCAGGAATATTATTTTAAGTGCTACACACTACTCCATTGTAATTATGGGTGATCATTTACTTCAAGTTTTCTCTGTTTTGGATGTTGATGTTTCTTCCATTTTTTTTTTTTTTACTATTACAAAAACTTGACAGTGAACTTCTTTATGCCTAACTCTTGGCTTGTGTTTCACACTACTTCATTAGACGTGATTGCTGCAAGTAGAATAATTAAACAGATGTTGATGAATGCAACCAACCAAATTTATTTGAAAAATTTTACCATAAAATCCACTTCCAAGAGCAGTTTTGACAATATGTAACATGTTCCTTTCCATTGCTAGACACAGCAGAAAGAAACTTGATGTAAGTTTGTGTATTTAATTACTAGTAAGCATGACTATACTTTATATGACAATTAGCTACTACATGTATTTTCTCTATCTTATTTCTTTGGTCACTCTTTCAAGTTTGGGGATCTATAAATATATTAATCTTATTTTTCTTATATGGAAACAGGAGACTGTTTTCCTCTTGATGTTTTAATTCTAATGTTTCGGGTGACAGAAGCAGTTATTGGCCTGACTGACCTTTGGTGGAAACAGGCTGCAGGGTCACATGGCCTGGGAGGCTGCATGATCTTCTAGTATAGAGATTATATTAAGAACCGCAGGGAGCCCTGGGGATCGCGGGGATCCAGGTGGTCTTGGTTAGCGGTCTGAGCATGGTAGATTATGGCACTACACTCACTTCAAAATGACCAGCAAGCTGTCAACTGAGGAGAGCAGCTGAGGAAGACGATGTAGAACGACAGACAAGTATGGGAATTTCTCCATTGCATGCAGTGTTATAAGCAAGGGGCTGACGCTAGCCTGGTTTCTGTGTCTTTCTAGGTAGACATTTTTTCCTTTCATTGGATGGTCATTAACTTTTTTTCTTTTTCCTTGCAATTAAAACTGCCATATTACATCTATTTTTAAATGAATTTTTTATGGTACCTTTTCATGCTTTCGATTTAGCAAAATTTTCCTTTTGACATTATTGTTACATTTCCATTTGTTCATACTTGTTCATACTTGTAACACCCAAGATTCGTAGGTTGGCTTTTCATAGCTCAATTTTTTTCTCTTATCATCTTATTTTCTCTAATAACTTGGTTCTTAGAATCATTTATTCAGTTATCCATATTTAGCATTCTGTGTTTTGATTGTCGCAGTGCAGAGTTAAAATTTGATTTGTATCTGGAGCTTTGTTGAATTATTTTCTCATTTCGTTCAGTTTCTTTTCACCATGTCTTCATTTTAAACCTTTTTCACTCTACGGATTTCTTCTTTCCATAGGGGTCATGCCTTCTCATATCCCTCTAAGTACATCAAACCATAGTTTCTAAAGGCTATTGTAATTCATAATATATTTGGTTTTGTGCTTCTGTCTTATTCATGTGGGTAATTGTGTCAAAAAGAGCAAAATACTGGTGCTGAAGACAGGGCATATGGACTCCTCCCCACAAGGCTGCATTTCAGCTCATGGGAAACATGTTTTTCTCTCTGTTCCATTTCCAACTTTTAGTAGAAACTTGTCAGTTTCTGTGTCAGTTCAGGTCCATTGGGAAGCAGATGCCACGATGGAGTTAGGAATGCAAGAGATTTTTTGGAGGCAATTCCTGTGAAAGGTAAAGAGGAGTTGGGGGAGAAATAGTTGCTCCAGATGACAGTCCAGGTCTGAATCCTGTTGAAGGCAATGGTGAAGGGAGGAGGTCGGGGTAGAAAGAGGTTCAAACTTAGGCGCCAGTCTAAGTGCATCTTGACTGGCCCAGTGGAGATTTTTCGTTGGAGGACTTCCACACTGGGTAGAAATTGCCAAGCACCAGTGCCCTCACTGTGCATGTCATTGCCTGGCAGTTTCCCGGGAGAGGGTAACTTCTTTACTGGACCTCCAAAGGCAGGGCATCAGGAGAGAAACTTGCAGGAGGTCCTCTTGAAGAAAGATTCAAGGAAATATCACCATGGCTGCTGAGGTGGGTAACAAGAGAATCAGTACTTTTCATTTCAACATTTCAGATTCGGACCCCAAGGTATCTAAGATACTAATGATATTTTCTCCAGTCTTTTCTGAAGGTGCATTTCTTCCTTCATGAAGCAACAAGAGTAAGTAATGGTCAGTATGTTTGACAAGACTCAGCAGGTTCTAACATGTTGATAGTCCATTACCTTCCCTGAGCACCACACATTTTTGCATAAGCATGTCTGTTCCATAATGCAGTCCCTTCATTTAACCTGGGTCACCTGTTTCAGAGAATCCTTGAATCCTTTCTACTGTTGTATTTGTACAACCTATCTGTTCCCTGTTTTAATTTCCTCCCTTTCCAGGGTCCGTATCAACCCGAAACAGAGAACTAATTATTGATTATGTCCTCTTTTTGTGCTGTCTTCCTCTGAAGAGTTTGACAGTTTTGAATCACATTAACTTACTTCCAGTGTAATGCCCTCCAGTGGCATTCCTCTGTGTTTAAAATAACCCCCGAACTTCTTGCCATGGTCTAGAGGATCCTCAGTGATCTGCTTCCACCAGCTTTCTGACCTCGTCTCCTATGGCTGACTGCCCTTGCTCACCATATTCTAAACACACTCATTTTCTTACAGCTCCTTGGATACCTGAAACTCTATCTGGGCTCACATTCTTCCCTCTGCTTTTAACACTTTTCCTCCAGAGCTTTGCACCATGAGGCTTCTGCTCAACTCCTGATATTTCAGAAGTTTTGCTTGACCCCACTTACTTAGAATGCAACCACTACAGTCCCTTTCCAGTCCTTTGCAATGCCTTTCTCCCATCCCTGACAATGCTGCCATAAATGAGTTTTGCCTTGCACCTTAGTGTTCCTTTGTGCCACATTTTCTTGACTTGGCACATGCAGAATATTCATATACCACTTAGATGAGATGAGACCAAATCCATGCTATAGCAAGGTGGGAGACCTCAAGGCTTCTAGGGAATGAAAATAATTTCAGTCTAGGCCACACCCAAACCTTCACCCTCTGCTTCCAACTCTTTACCTGCTTTTTGATTATCTGAAATTGTATTATTTATATGGTGTCTCATTTAATATCAATCTTCCTCAGCTAGAAATAAAGTTCCAGGATGTCAAGAGCTTTGTTAGATGCATATATTATTGTATGCACATAAAGCAGTGCTTGGCCCATAGTAGGCATTTCAATAAATGTGTGTTCAGTAAAAGAGTGAGAGAATAAGTGAATGGATGTCATTCAGTGAAGGAATTATATTTTCTATTCACAACACAGCTTGTCTTATATCAGCTGTGTGCAGGATGACTGTATTAGGGTTCTCCAGAGAAACAGAACCAATAGGATATATATAGACAGATAAAAGAGATGTATTATAAGAATTGGCTGCCATGGTTACAGAGGTCAAGTCCTGCAATCTGTGTAAGTCTTAGAACTAGGAAAGCCAGGGTGTGATTCAGTCTTGAGTCCAAAGGTCTGAGAACTGGGGGCCTGGTGATGGAAGCTGTGGTCTGAAGCCAGAAGTCAGAGACTCAAAAACACTGTTGTCCAAGGGCAAGAGAAGATGTATGTTCTGGCTCGAGCAGAGAGAGAAAATCTGCTCTTTATTTTTGTTCTATTCAGACCATCAGGTTGGTGATGCCTGCTCGCTTTGGGAGGGCAATCTTCACTCAGTCTGTGGATTCAGATGCTGGTATCTCCCAAGGGCATCCATAAAGGCACATCCAGAAACGGTGTTTTATTGGCTATCTGGGCGTTCCTTTGACCAGTCAGGTTGACGCATAAGAGGAATCATCATGGTGACCATAGTAACTTTGGCAGAGGAGACTTAGGGAAGCTGTCATAGAAGACTTTATGATGTGAGGACTATCAGAAAACCGATCACCAAGTGAGGACGGTCACCAGCACCATTCCCAGCATGCTGGGAATACGAACCGGGCGTTTCGTCTGGTAGACGTGTAGCTGGTTGCCCTGCAGCGAAGCTACTGCTGATTCAAGAGCTGATCCTTCCAGGGCTGCTGATTTTTGTTCCCCTTGTTGGCTTCTGTAGCTTCAGGCCGTGCTAGTCTGTCTTCCTTTTCCATCCTCATTATCTGACCTTTGGAGGAGCAATGTTCCTCTTGTGGGGGCTCTGTCCTACTATCCATCTTCTGACTAAAACTGTCAACCGGACTTTTAGTATCTCTTTTGCTACCCCATACAAATTTGAATTTTTAAAGCAACTTTCATGGGTTTATTTTTTAGTTTGATACCGAGGACTTTTCAAAACCAACAGAATCAAAATGAAATTGATATTGGATTAATTTTTTCTCAGCACCAGCACCTCTAAATGCGTATCTCTCACATTTGCATTGAGACAGAAACAACTCCAGTCATTTGTTTCTTATGAATTTCCCTCAAATATTATGACTCTCTTGGAGAATATAGAGGTATTTCCTCTCACAACATTAGAATACTTTTAATTTAATTGAAATATGTGGTTCAGCTCTAGTTACTCTGTAATGATATATAATGCACGTGTGTGGTTTCTTTCTTGAGAATTTCACATTCAGAAGTTATTTAAAGAGCAAAAAAAAACAAAACAAAACCCAGACACAGAGATGGATTAGAGAAAAAGTGCTGTTTATTTTTCTACCTACAAGCTGTATCACTGTAAGAAATTATGATGTAGGGAGCACATTACAGGGTAGTAGTGGCCCAGGTCACAGAGGTCTGGCTTCTGGTCCCCTCTCCATGGCCTGGAGGGTCCAAATTACTTTCTGTATGAATATGTGGGTAACACACTGCAAGCTGAGGGGAGACGATGGTGCAACATTGGCTGTGATCAGAGCCTAGCTTCAGGAATATTGAAAACATGGTTTGCAATTTTTACCTCGATACTGAGCACTCTTCAAATTTTACAGCTTTATTACCCTACAACTGCTCTTACTGATTAACCTCCTCTTTTCTCCATTTTTTATTCTATAACAAATTACCTCTGATTCATCTTGCAGATTTTTATATGAGTAGAATTTGAGTAGATAAAACAAATTGTGTTAATCAGTCATGGGTTGTTCTTACTAATTGATTAAGCCACCCTAAGTCCTTTTTGGAATCATACGAAGGTAAATATTATGAATTGATTGAGTAACACTTTCATTTAATCAGTATCATGCCATATATTTTACTTCATAAGTTCGTTAAAAAAATGCAGCATTGTTTGCTTCACAGATAAGAAAGAAACAGCAAAAGTTCTTCTATGCAACAGGAAAATGAGGGGAACCATGGAGTTTTGAAGGATAGCAATGCTTTTTTGACGTTGCTCCCAGCAGTAGTGCCAAGCCTCTCAGACTGTCAGAAACAATAACAAGACGCCTGATGCTTCATGCTTCGAAGCCTTGCCAGTGGTACTACCAGCCTTCCCAACAAGACTCTGGCAAATTCCAGGACAGCTGACAGGCTTCTAGGTGACAGTGTGCTTAATCACTGAGGCATACAACAACCATATTAATTAACATTACCTGGTTCTTAAAAATGTAAAGACTGCACACTATATTTAGCCAAACCTGAAATGCTTTCAGAACCGTGTGGTTGCTCTCATAATCAAACATCTTTTGACTAACACCTTAATGGGTATTTTAAGTAAAATTGTGTTAGTATCTTTTAAGGAAGACATGAGGAGATACTAGATTTGATTGGATGGTCGGAAACTTAAGCTCTTGTTTTAGGGTTCTTTGTGATTGTAGGCAAGTTAATGCATCTCAGTTACTGAATTTTAAGAAGGTAACAATAGCTACCAAAAGTGTGGTTGTGTGAATTAAGTGATCTAAAAGTATGTAAACTTCTTGATATAGTGTAGGGGATATAGAAGGTGATGGATACATGAGTTCATTCAACAATGTTTATATTATAAACCTTTACTGTTCTAGACTGGGGCTGTCTGATATGGTAGCCACTGGCCATAGCACCTGAAATGTGGCTAGTCAAAATTGAAGTGAGTTGTAAGTATAAAATATTTACTGGATTTCAAAGATTTGGAACAAACAAACAAAAGGATGTAAAATATGTTAAAATTTTTAGATGGATTAGATATTGGAATAGTATTTTGGATATATTATAGTAAACTAACACATTATGAAAATGAATTTTGCATGTTTTTTTAATGTGGCCACTGATACATGTATAGTTACACATGCAGTTCACATTTGTTGTTCTCATTACATAGCTAGTGGACAGTGCTAGTCCAACTGCTGAGGGAAAAGTGAAAACAAAAAACAAAAAACAAAAGAAGTCAGAAAGTTGTCTTCTCTATTACAGAGCTTGCATATCAGGAAGAGGAGATAGATAATACAACATGAAAAAATACAAGCAATCCTTATATTCACAGTTCTATATTTGTGAATTTGCCTATTTGCTAAAATGTAGTTGTAACCCCTCCCACTCCAAATCAATACTGGGAAGCACTTTTGCAGTCCTTCCAGATATATGTAGACTGGCAAACAATGTGAGTCACCTTATGTACATTGTTCCCAACTGAAGTCAAACAAGGTGATATTCTTGTTTCTACTCTCATACTGTAAACAAGTATCATTTTCATGACCTATTTAGTGCCATGTTTTTTACATTTTTACAGTTTTGGGGTAATTTTACTATTTCTGGTGACCCAAGAGCAGTGCTGAAGTAATGTCTAGTCTTTCTAAGCTCGAGAAAGCTATGATAGGCCTTATGGAGAAAATATATATATTAGATAAACTTTGTTCAGGCCTCAATTACAGTGCTGTTGGCTGTAAATTTAATGTTAATGAATCAACAATATATATTAAATAAGATGTTTTTAAACAGAAATATACATAAAACAAGGTTACATATTGATTAGGTGGTGAAAATGTGTACAGAGGCTTATAGGAACCAAACCCTGTGTTTCCCATGGGGCAATCTTTTAGTATTCACTAACTCAGTATTTGAATAAGATCATAGAGCATAACTGTGATGAATAGCAAGAATTGGCTGTGTGTAATATAACACCAGGTAGTAATAACTGTTACGGAGATATGAAGATAGAGAGGGATGGATGTCATGGGGGTGGAGAAATTGCTAATTTGGAAAGGGGAAAATCTCTCCAAGGCTGTGATTTTTGAGAACAGTACCGGGAAGTTGGAAGCATCCAGGAGCCAGTTCCCACATGTTTGTAGGCCACTGTAAAGATTTGGGATTTTATTCTACATCTGACTGGAAAGCTTTGAGGGGATAATAAGTTCATGTTACATTTTTAAGGGTCACACAGGATTCTGTGAGGAGAATAAGTTGTGGGGAAAAAATCTTACCCAGACAGACAAGTTTCTATTTATATATTCCATTGACCTTTGTATTTCACATGTTGGACAGATTTTTTTTCATATATTTTGCCTTTGTGAAATTTTCAGTAATATTTGCGTTATATATTTTGTGACTCAAAGGTAGCCATTATTAATATTAAAGCAAAGTTGTATAAGTGGCTACTAAAATATACTATAGGAAATTTCAATGAGTAACAATCTACTTATTCAATTTTCTATGTAGCTCATGTATTTGAGTTATAATGTTACATTCTCGTTAGTAACATTGTGGTATGAAAATCAGACGAACCTGGGTTAAATTCTACCTCTGCTCTTTACTTGATGTATAACCTTGGACACATTTCTCAACCTTACTGAGCCTCAATTTATTTATGTGTAAAATGGGAATGACAAATGTAGGGTCATGGCAAGAGTTATATAGAACATATTGAATGTTTCTGTTCAGCTGTAAGTCAAATGCCAGCTTGGAACCACTGTTAGTCTCCTTTTATATCATTGTCCAAATGCTTTGTCCCACAGGAAGAGATGTGTCTTCGGGAGTCTGGCTCACTGGGGGTTCTGAAAATGCACCAGGTGGCCCTGTACTTGGTCATCTTGATCTCTTATCAATCACACAGCTTTGGGACTTTTGCTTTCTTCTCAATGTTGGCTGACTGACATCCCTCCAAAAAGGGGAGGTGCACCCTTACCTTACAGCTTAGACCTCTCTGACTTTGGGTTTTTTAATATTGTTTCCCATCTCAGAGTTCTTCTCACTTTTGGAATAACCAATACCAGCTGCTTCCCATTTCTTAATATTGTTTATTGGTCTACCTTTTGGTAACTTCTGCTTACAGCAGAGCAGGAAGCAGATGTAGTAGCAATAGGTATAGCTCATTATCTGGGTAAAAATTTGTCTTGGCAGCAGTTCACTTTGGAGTTGCCAAGTCAAATGCAACAGAGTGTACATGATTTTATTAAATAAAATATCGAGTTTCCTTAGCTGACAACATCTCCCTTTTGGGGGGCAGCTGGGGTTCCAAGCAGCGGTGTGGGGAAGCTGGGACATCGGCATGATCACAGCAGAGGTCCTTCCAGAGTTGCTTTCCTGCTCTCTGACTGCCTACTTTTCAGGCACACTCCAAGTTGCTCAGGCTTCCCAAGTTAGCCAACTCTTTCTCGAGAGTTAAAGAAATCGCTTGATTTCCTCCCCACATCTGTGATTACCCTATGCTTTCCTCTCTTAGGATAGGAATCATTCACCAAAATATTGAAATCAGAATCTTTGGAGACATTCTGATCCCTCCATTTTTTTATTGTTCCAAATACAATCCATCACATGGTCCAGTCAATCTACTTTCGAAGTCTTGTGCCCATTTCCTCAGCCATAGCCCTGGGTCCAGCCACCATCACCTTTCATCTGGATATTGAAATCAACCCATGACTTGCCTTCCTGAGCTCCCCCTCTGTCATTTGTGTCTATGTCCAACCCATTCACTACACTTCCCTGACAGTGGTTTTTTAAAAATTTCAATCTTATCCAATTCCTTTCCTGCTGAAAGCCTTTCAATGGCTTCCCATTGCATTTAGAATAAAATCTAAATTTCTTACCAGAGACTGTAAGGCCCTGTGTTACCACCTCCCACCTGTTCCTCCAGGTTCCTCTCCTCCCACCTTTTTCATCATCCCACTGTTCTCTCTGCCCCAGTCATGTGCACAGGGTCTCCTTCGGTTCCTTCAGCCAGGGGGCACCCCACCCTGAGGTGGACTGGAAGTCTCCCCCTGCATTTCGTATGCATGGCTCCTTCTTCTCCTCCAGGTCTCAGGGTAAATATAATCCTTCATGACTTAGTTCACAGTTAGCTCCTGTTTCTTTTCTTTTCTTTTTTTTACAGCACCATGGTTTTTTCCCCCCTTTATTTCTTAGGATAGATTTTGAATTATATATATATGCATACAACATATATACATATATACATATGTATATATACATATATATAATATATAACATTATATATTAGTATAAAATTATATTACTATTATATATAATACAGATTGCATAATTTAATTTTTATATTTTGTATATGCATGTGTGTGTATATACACACACATGTATATATATTTGGTTGTGTGGTTTACTTATTTAATGTCTGATTCCCATACTAGAGAGTAAGACCCTTGGGGACAGATACAGAGTCCCTAGCACTGTGCACACATAAGTGCTTTGAACATATCTTTGGAATTGATGAATGGGATAGGTAACGATCAGGTGCAGCGAATTTTGAGTAGGCATAGAACTAGAGGAATGCTCAGCCTCTGTTTCACTACACACTACACCAAGAGGTCACATTGATCTTTGAATCCTTTTACTTTACTTAATAAAATATTTTGGTCAGTGAAAGGAGGTTGAGAGAATTATTTTCATTTTCAAAATCTTTAAGGAGCAACATTGTTCCACAAAGCTAGGTTAGTGAAAGGATTTTCTCCAAAGCCAGGATCCAAGACCCCACCCCACCTTCCATCAAACAGAAACTGGCCTCTGTCCTCTTCAGAATCACGCACTCTGTTAGTGAGCCAAAGTCCTTAACATCGCAGCAGTTACTGGGCCCTAGTCCTGAGTTCCCCACTGGCGAGTTTAGGGCCACATCTTTAGGGCATCTCAGTACATAAACTGGTTATAGCCAATTGATTTGGGACCTTTGTCCTGTTGGATGCCCAGAACCTTTTGATTATTCTAGCAGAGACATCTTAAATTTAATAAAATCCAGTTTGCAGAGTTTCGGCACACAATTCTGAATTTACTTATCATTTGATCAGTAGGGATTTCTTAATGTATAGGACACGGCAAGTACTAAGTAAGATTCCTGAGCCCAATCACCAGCAAGGAGACTCAGGCTAAGCTTGTACCCAAGGGCAGGGGCAAAATTCAACAAAATAAATTTACTCTGTCAATTTTCCAGAGCTAGTGTTACTCATCTACTAAGAATTATACAGCAAATCACCTGAGCTTCTTGATCTAAGTGTCCTGTGCAGCTTGGGAGATTGCTTTCAAAGTGGTCATATTCTGGAAATCATTTTTGCTAAAAAAATATAAATGCCATTGTTACAAAGAGTGAGCAGAATTCAGGGAAAGCTGGACACAAGTTTAATAAACTCGAAGAAGTCAAAGTTACGGGGTCTTGAAAATATTAAAAGAAGTTATTCCATGGCCAAAAGCCATTCATGGAGAGTAGCAGCAGACAATGGATTTCAAAAAAATTTTTTTGACTGTGGTCTTAAGTAAGAAACATGCTAATTTCTATAAGGCAAGATCAATCCATGCTGTGGATGCACATTTCCCTCCTCTCTGTTCCCTCCTTCTCTCTCCCTTCCCCTGCTCTTTCCTTTTCATTCCCCTCTCCCCACTTTCCTTTCCTAAATGGCTGATCTCAGCTACTGGGGTAATTTCTAGATTAACACCCATAATATGCTGATGCATAGTGATTGGCAAACATTTTTGTTACCAAAAATAAGCAAACATTGCCATAGAACATACTAGAGAGTAGCAGGCCCTCCCTCACAATGGTTGACAATAATTCTGTACTTAAAGTGAAGTTTGAACAAGCACACAAGCAGAATTTTCTGTGAACAGGTTTAAGGGTCCTAATGCAGGGAATCAATAAGTTAGCACAGAATGGTGTGAGACAAGAACAGTGTGGGCCACACACTGGAGGATCAATGGAAGTTACTCAACAGAAGAAGAAGGAAAAATGTACTGCCCCAGCACAAGCGTCTAAGAGTGTAAATATGATCCTTGGTGAGGAGTTAATATCAGAAACACATTTATTCTTTTTTTCATTTATTCAACCAATATTTTTGAAAGCTCTAGCCCCTAGTTGGGAACAAGACACACTCTATTCCTTTAAGGAACTTGTAGTGAATGAATATATTATTTGTGGTTAAATGTGTATGACATAATATATGATGATCTATAATATAATAAATTAACTGGAAAGAAGAAAACCACATATAATTCACATTCCACATTATAGTTTTAGTTGTTTTCAATTAACCCTTCTTGTTAGGTGGGTTAAGTCTAGAGTCAGGAACACTTCTGTAGGTTTTGTACATAGATATTTAAACTATGTGGATGCCAAATCACAATTGCAGTCAAGATGCTGTAGTTAAGAGTGGAGAGATCAAGTAAGTAAAACCTTTAAAATAAAGTTGATTTTTTAAAGTTTATCTTCTGGAGTATATTATGCTTGTACATATTAAATACTTAACTTAAAAATATAGTTTTATTATGAGGTTTTTAAACTAATGTTGACTTTTATAGTACTCTCAGTATTTAATTTAGAAATACATTAGACATTGCCTTTAATTGATTTTTAATTTGGTCGATGTCTTGCCTACTCCCAGCTAATTCCTCTTATGGAGGAAGAGGCTGGGGATCTTTCTGGAGCCTGTTGTATAAAGCACTAAACCCATTCATGACCTAATCACCTCCCAAAGACCTATCTTTGAGCTTTAGGTTCAACATATGAATTTTGGAGGGACATGTACAGAAATAGCATTCAAAGAATAATAGGAGCTGCCCAGCTGGAGAGGAAAAGATCAGCATTGAAGCTAAAGAAGTAGCATCAGCAGATGAACTTGAATGAGCAAGAATTAATCATGAATGCATGGAATTAGGGGATGGGGAATGGGAACATGAGGACCAGGGATGATGTCAGACCAACTGACAATAAGTTTTGTGTTAGAGTGGTGAGAGGTAAGATTGCATTTATAGGGTTATGAAATTCATGGAGAACTTCAAAAGCTAGTCAGAAATACCAATGAGATTTGTAAAAATTCCTACCTCCTTTACAATACTTCCAATTTCATACTACTTCTTTATTCAACACATATTTGACTGACTATTAGGTGTTAGATGCTGTAGGAGTTTAGCTAAATAGTTTTCCCCAAAAATTTATGTTCTTCTGTAACCTGTGAATGTGACATTATTTGGAAATAGTCTTATAGTGACCTTATTTAGAAAAATAAAGATGTATTTATGCTGGATGAGGATGGGGCCATAAATCCTATGACTGGTGTCTTTATAAGCAGAGGGGTTTGGGAGCTCATAGAGATGCAGAGCTACACAGGGAAGAATGCCATGGGACAGTGGAGGCAGTGACTGGAGAGTTACAGCTACAAGCTAAGCAAAGCCAGAAGCTAGCATTGATGCCTGGATCAGATTTTTTTTCGGAGTCTCCAGAAGGAAATAACCGTGCCATCTTGATTTTGGACTTCTAACTTCCAGAACCATGGGGGAACACATTTTTGCTGTTGTTGTTTTAAGGCACCATGTTAGTGGTAATTTGTTACACCAGCCATAGAAAACTGATACAGTACTGTGCTAGAAGTTGGAGATACAAAAAAGAACAAAAGAAGTAAAAATTCCTGTAGTTAGTCATCTTCATGTGGTATCTTTCCTTCTAAACTGTAAGTTCCTGAAAGGAGGGTTTGTTTCTCACTGATCTTTGTTTTCCATGCATTTCTTTATACACTATAAATGCTTAAAACATATCTAGGGTGCCAGATAATGAGGAACAATGTAAAGTTCTGGAGTCAGCAGGGTAGAATTGTGATAGCATGGGTTCAGATATCAGCTCCACTGATGATTGGCTGTGGGTGATGTCGAGCAAGTTGTTAACCTTTCTGACCCTTACTCCATCCTCTGTAAAACATGAGCCCTGATATCTGCCTCATGACACTGGGTGAGAGGACTTCATGAGGTAATATATATAAAGTGTCCAAATCATGGTTGGCTGATCAATAAAATTAGTTTCCTCTCTTTCCCTTCCTTGCAATGGTATAGGGAAAGCAGATTTTAGGGAGACTAATTTGGCAGTCGGGTATCAGGTGGATTAGGGGAAAAGGATGGTGTTTGGTGTTAGAGCATTTATTTTGGAGGAAGAACCTTTTAGAAGGAAACTGGTTATGAAATTATGAGGGTATGGATTGGATGTGAACTGAGAAAAGAGGACAAATGCAGAAATGTATGTAAGGAAGACTCTATAGAATTTAACCACTAGTTGGAGAAAGAAAGAAAAAAAAAACTGCAATAGAAATATTTACCTAGACTGCTGATGTAGTAGCCTGAGATACTACAAGTGTTGCTGATACAGTCAGGGAATTTGGAAGTTTGGTTATTAAGGTTGGAAGGTAAGTTTAGTTTGGTTCATGCTGAATGATGATAGGACAGAGATGTGATACTTTATAGAGCAAAATGAGGCTGCAATGGAGCAGAGAGTTAGAAATGCAGATTTGACAGAGATGTAGATACTGAAGACAAGTAGCAACAGGAAACCATGGAAGTAGATGATTTCACTGAAGGAGACAGTATGTAAGAAAAAGCAAACAAGGGGAAGAACTGAATCTTGAGGAAGAATATAATAGACTACAGTTGAGAATAAGAAAGTGTTGCAGAAATTATGGTAAAAGCAATCCTTTGATTTATTAAGGGTAATTAAGAAAAGTTCTCATTTGAAAAAATGCTGCACTTTTAAATGTTTTATGTCATAGCCTTCCAGAAAAACATTGAAAGTCCTTAGGAGAATCGAACTGCTTTTAGTGAACAAGTAAGTATTGAATATCTTAACTTTTTAGCTATGCCTGCGTATTGTAGAAAAGCCATAAGACAATATACACATTTAGTTTTTCCTGGCCTTAATTGGAGAACATCTTGCATTTTTATTTCTTTCTGATTTGTGGTTTCCATAATTCTTTGAACTAGTCAAAAACATAATAGCTGAAGGAGAAGACTTTGTGATTAAGTGTAGGTAAGTGGCATGTCTGTCTCCAGCTGAGATGGTTCCTTTTAGATTTTAGAGATGTATAGGCAATGTCTAGAGTGGGAGGTGGGCAGACATTCCAGAAGTCTATTCTGTGAATTTGAGAAGCTTCCTAGAAAGAAACTTATACTGAGGAAAATATTGAATTTATAAGAGAAGTTCAAGGCTATGGACTGGTGTGGAAACAGCTGGGTAATTCTGAGGGTGTGCAGCCCATACGGTCCTCTGTCTTGTCCTTTATGTCACACACATCTCATGATCCCCCTGCACAAACCTGGGGATTTTTACTGCCTGAATCCTAATAGTGAAGCTCAGTGGGAAAAATGAAAGAAGACAACAATTTTCTTCAAGTCTCTGAGACAAAGAGGGAGCAAGACTGCTTTCTCTTGGGGCCAGATAATAGGGGTAATGTAAAAGATGCATTCTCTTGGACTTCTGAGCAACAATATGGAAACAATGGCCACATAGACACATGAGTGAACCTCACATCCATCACTGGCAGCCTCTAGGCAGAATAGAAAAAAAGGGGGGTACATTTGACAGGTAATAATTTGATAGAAAACAGGAGACTTATAAAGAAATGACAGTGAGAGTTAGGAGCTTATAGCATCAGCTAACTTCAGTAAGGATGGTGATGCCTTGACTTCCAAGTATATTATTTTATTCAAAACATTTGTGGACTCTATCTTCTACAAAACTCATTTATGTCAATTTACTAATACAAAGAAATGTTATATATGAAATTATCATCATAGATCATTAAAATATATCAAACCTAAAACATAAAATATTCTTTTTTTTCTTTTCTTTCTACATTTTTACCATCTAGTAGAATACTGCATTTACATAGATAAATATCCCCAATGCTAGTTCAGAAGCCACATTTCTTGTAGAAGAGTATAATTGCCTTATCTTTGGTAAATTTATAAATCCATGAGATAATGTTGAAAAAAATTATGATTTTGCATATATTGATTTTCGTGTGTAGTCTGTGCTGGCAGAAGTTTCCCTGGCCATAAGGAAGATCTACTTTAATTAACTCTGATAATTCACCCATATCAATTGAAGATACACATAAACACACACATATACTGCTACCCCCAAAAATATATACACAGAACTGTTACTCAGAAATAGCAGAAGATTTTAGTCTATTTTGTATAAGTGAACTTGACACATAATAAGTACTCAATAAAATAATAGCTACTATCATTATCACCATCATGACTACTATTAAGAAGCACCACTGGTTTATCAATAAGTCACACTGAAAAGTAAGAGATACACTGACTTAGTTACTATGTGATACTCCAAGAAAATAGGGTTCAGGAGAATGGCCTATTGATTTGTATTGCTTTGTCTGATAATGGTTTGTGAATATAGTTGTTTTAAACAAACTGTATGCAGCAGGAGAGGGAGACATGCTCCTGGAATTTTGCCCCAAGAACACTTCTGTTCAGCCTGTCCATCATTTAAAGCACTATGGCCTTGGCTTCTGCCAGCAGGAAGTGGTGCAGTCTAGTGCCTTGAGGGCTGAGCTCTGACCCCAGGTGTGCCTGGTTTTGAATATTAGCTCCACTGGTGTCCAGCTGCATGACCTTGGACAGTCTATACGTAACTTCTTCGTGAGTCATTTTCTTCATCTCTGAAATGCGGTTTCTGATAACAGCTCATAGGGCTACTGTGAGTAGTAGTACAAGGATGCAGCACAATAGTAAGCCTTTGATATAAATCAGCCTTTGTTCACCTGTTACTATCCTGGTCCCTGTTTGGTGATTACTTGATGCTCTGACTACAGCTGTGAATCAGTGCTCCTCTCCTGGTCTAATCTTCCATGCTAGTTCGGTTGGCATTTCTGATTCCTTCCAAAGAAGTACTGTCTCACTTGCCTCCTCACATTTGGTAACTGCAATCCAGTTATTTGGGGCATGAGTCAGAATAAGAAAAAAGGCCAAAGATCATGGCACCATAACAGACTGGAGTATTTCCTCCTTTCTGGCACCTGCATGTCACACTGAAAGTGCTGATTATTTCCTGATCATAAAGAACTTAGTAGTATTTGCTACCAGTAACATCTTAGAGGGAATTAAGAAAGTTGCTTCTTTAAAAAGACAATTTTATTATTAGCTATTATTTCTTCAAATATTGACGAGCATAGATAAAAGATAGTTGATGACCAAAAGTAGAACTCCTCATGTGCTCACATGTTTTAATTTAACAATTTTGGTTGGTTGAAACAATGTAAAACAAAGAAAACAGTGCAAGGTGATAATCCTATTCTTAGTTTTGAATTGCATTAAATGTCTTAGAAGCAAAGTGGAGGGAGGTACTGGTCATAATACTATCTTCTCAGTACAGTGTACACATTTGCAAAGCTGCTTTTATGATAAAGGAGCATATAGGAAAGAACTTATTGTTATATTAGTTAGTATAGACTTCCATCTTTTTAGGTAGTTCCCCTTCATGTTTCTTGGGTTTCACTGAACTTATTGGATATATGGATTTATAGTTTTTGTTAAATTTGGGAATTTTTTGTCTGTTATTTCTTCAAGTTTTTTGTCTTCCCCCAACCACAGGATCCAGTAGCACATATGTTAGGCCTCTTGAAGTTGTCCCACAACTCACAGATGCTGTGTTTGTTTTTCTTAGTCTTCTTTTCTCTTAATGTTTCATATTGGATGACATCTAATACTTTGTCCTTAAGTTCAGTTGTCTTTGCTTGGGCTGTGTCTAATCTGCTATTAATCTTATCTCATATATTTTTCCTTTCAGACACTGTATTTTTCATATGTAAAAGTTTGAGTGTTCTAAAAAAATCTCTTCCATATCTCTATTTAATGTACTCAGGTGCTCTTCTACCTTCTTGAACATATGAAATATAGTTTCAATAACTCTGTATCATCTTGTCATATATGGGTCTGTTTGAATTGAATGATCATTCTCATTACAGATCATATTTTCTAGTTTCTTTACATACCTAGTAATTTTTCATTGGATATCAGACATTGTAATTTTTTGTTGTTGAGTGGTGGATTTTTTTGTTTGTTTTTGTATTCCTCAAAGTATTCTTGAGCTATGTTCTAGGATGCAGTTAAGTTACTTGAAATTAGTTTGAGACCTGTTTTTAAGCTAGTCTCTTTTAGGTGGGACTAGAGTAGCTTTTTAGTCCATGGATGATTTTGTCCACTACTGGCAGTATCGTTTTGACCACTCTACCTGATGTCCAGTGAATTAGGATTTTCTTTAACTGGTGCAAACCCAAATTGTTACCAGCCATGAATCAACTTCAGGATTGTCTCTCTGTTTCTTTCTTATAATAATTTATCCAGCTTTCTTCACACACATGTGTTTATCAGTACTTAGCTTAATATATGAAAGGAATCCTTAACAGATGTTAAACTATGTTCTCTCTCTGTCTTCCTCTTTCTGGGAAGCCATGTCCTCTCTTGTATTCTGTTCTAGAAACTCCAGCCCTGCGATCTCATCTGACACTCAGCTCCATCTCTTCAACTCAAAGGAGTCCACTGAGCTTTCCCTAAGCTCCCTTTCCCCCTTACACAGGCTGAAAGTTCTCTCCAGGCTCCCAGATGAGGCAACTGGAGGGCTCACTCCTTTTGTTTTCTTTCTCTCAGGAATCATTATCCTGTATTGTTTGATGTTCCGTGCATGTCTGAAAACATTGTTTTATACACTTTGTTCTTTGTTGTTGCTTCAGATGGGAAGGTAAGCCCAGTCCAAGTAACTCCGACTGGGCCAGAGGTGGAAATTTCCCAAGGTCTTTTCTCTTAATCATGGTAACTAGATAGTAAATTTGACTTATTTAGACTGGAATGCATTTACATTTCCCTGATATATCCAAATCCTGGGTCATATGCTGATTCTAAAACTGTCCTTTAGAGTGTTGTAAAACTGCCTCGTATACTCAAGGCTACTCTTGCCATCCTTCTCTTAATACAACTGACCATTTATCAACTCTTTGATGTTATATGCTTATGAAATCAGAAAAACATATTTTTTCTTTTAAAACTATAATGAAATTCTCTATGTATGAATCGACTAAATTTAATTCAAACATGATTACATCTAAAACATTCAATAATTCATCCATTAAAGAAATATTTGTTGATCGTCTATTTTGTGCCAAACAGGCCTGTTCTAGCTGCTAGGAATAAAGCTGACAACAAAAAGGTAAGGTTCTTCCATTTTTGGAATTTATATTCTATTGAGAGTAATGAGATGATAGCCAAGAGAAAAGCAGATAAATGTATTATGTTTAAAAAAAAAGAAAGAATATCAAATAAGTATAAGCACAATGTATAAGGAAATTAATATAGGATGACTGGGTGATTACTTTTGATTAAGTAGTAGTCAGAAGGGCTCTTACTTTTATTCAGAAATTATATTTTCTGAAAGAAAAAGGTGAAGTTTTAAGCATGATATGATCAGAGAAAAAGCTTTGGAGGTAGAGGGAATGAGTGCAAATATCCTAAGGCAAGAATGTTCTCGAGGTATTCAAGGAAGGCTGGGATTGGTAGGTGCAATCGGTGAGGGAGAGAGGAGGCCACAGGTCACAGGAGCCAGCAGGGACGAGCTTATTTTTATCATGGTTGAGGAGTTTGGACTTACTTTAGAATGATGGGGTCCACTAGGTTTTAAAGGAAGGGAGTGGCATGATTTGTTTTACTTTTCAAGCACCCTGACTACTGTGTGGAGAATTGTAGAGGAGATTGTCAAGGAGTAAAAGAAAAAGCAAGGAGCCAGTTAGAAGGATATAGGATGATGATAATGGGTATGGAAAGAAGTGGACAGTGTGGGGGTAGGTTTTGGAGGTAGAGTTGGTAAGACTTGATGGATTAAGTGTGAAACATGAAGGACAATATATAGATTTTTGACTCCAGCAACTGGGTGGATGGCTATATCATTTAATGGGGGAAACTGGGAGTAAAGAAGTTTGTGAAAAACAATCCAATAGTTTTGTTTGAACCATGTCAATTTTGAGATGTTTACTTGAAAATCTTATGGAGATACTGAGTGGGAGTTGGATATATAAGTCTGTATTTCCAGAAAGAGACTAAGGCTAGAGAATTAATTTTGGCAATTATCACAAATAGATGGTATCTAGAATGTTGGGTTTAGGGGAAGGTACTAAGGGGAAGGTAGTATGGAGTGGGGGGTTCAGACACAGTCCTGTGCAATGTTTACATCTAAAGTTTATCAGGGATAAAAAGAAAGAAGGAGATTTTGAAGGACTGGGCCGTGAAGTGGGAGGAATACACTTTTAAAAATAAAAGAATGGGCAGTGTATCAAATGCTGATGAGAATACCTGATAAGAACAAAAAAGTGACCATTGGATGTGACAGCTTGGAGGTCATCAGTAACCTTGATTAGAGCACATGCAGTGGACTCGTGGGACAGAAAAACTGAAGAGTATGAAGGGAAGAGGGGAAAGCTAGTGGTTATGGGCCACTCTTTAAGGATGAAGCTGTGCTGTGAATGGGAGATGACAAATGAGATGAAAGATGGAATAGGAAGGGAGTCAAGAAAGGATTTATATATTAAAGAGAGGACATAATTTGTTTTAGATAAAGGGTGATAATTCATTAGAGAAGCAGAAATCAATGCAGGATAAAGCAAAGTAATTGCAGTATCAGAGTCCTTGAAAGCACAAGGAGAGGGGTCTAGTGCACAAGTGCAGAGTTGGCTTTGGGTAGCCCAAGGGACTCTTCATGCATGTTCACAGGAGGGTACAGACATGGGTACACTGGTTATTTCAAGGTATAAACAGGCATGAGATATTGTCTCATATTTTTCATTTTTGGCTGTCATGAGGCAAGGTTATCAGCTGAAAGATGGTTAGAGGAGATGAATGTAGGAGGACTGAAGATAGTAATGCCTGAAATAGTCAGTTGAAGAATTGTATGATCAAGAGCATTTCTGAACAGTATTGTATGCCCTTTACATTCCAAGTCAATAAGTGTGTGTGTTTTTCTCCAGGAGAAATTGGTTGCAGGCTAAAACTCAGTGTATTTGCTGATTTTAATTAGGACTGGGATTTTGCCAAGAGAGTATGATGCAGATAGAAATGAGAGATATGGTTAAAGTATTGTGAATATATTATATTAATGAGAGACCATGAAATCTGAGCTCTAGCAATGGAGGGAAATAAGCACATGAGAAAGGTGATAGTGAAAAAGCTGTAGAATCTATGGACTGGTGGCCTTAATGAAGGAGAGGAATAGTTGAGGATGGGGGCTAAGTAGCAATACTGAAAAAAAAAGGTAAGTGGTTGAGTATTTTTTCATCTCTTTGCCACATAATATCAAAACAAAACATCTGAAGGTATAGTGTCATCTTTTTCATATCAATACTGAAAAATAAGACATCTGGAGATAAGTTAACTGGCTAGACAAGACTAAACTGCACTTCATTGAAATTTTAGTGATCCAGTAAGAAGATACAACTTAGAATGTCAATGCATTTTTGATTGTTGAACATTAAAGGAGCATTTTTCATTTTACATTTTTAGCCTGCAATCAAAACTCCTCATCAGTCATTCAATTGCATCTTCTAGAAATAGATGACCTTAGGTTTTTCTTTTTTTTAAATTAAAATATCATTGACATCCAGTGATACTTATATTGGTTTCAAATGACCTTAGGTTTTTCTTAATGCTGAACTCTGGGGACGGCCCTATGAAACTACTTCTCCCAGCGATTTCTCTGTGACACAAGAGCCTCCTCCAACTCTTATACACTCTTTTGTCTATGTTAAAAATGGAAATAGAGGAGGAGCCAAGATGGCAACGTGAGTAGGGCAGCGGAAATCTCCTCCCAAAACCGTATATATTTTAGAAAATATAACAAATACAACTATTCCTAAAAGAGAGACAAGAAGATACAGTACAACAGCCAGGCTACATCTACAATTGCAAGAATCCAGCGCCTCACGAAGGGGGTAAGATACAAGCTGCAGCCTGGTGGGACCCGAGTTCACCCCCCACCCCAGCTTCCAAGCAGGAGTAGAGGAGTTGGAGCAGGAGGGAGAGGGAGCCCAGGACTGCTAAACGCCCAGCCCTAGCCATCCTCACTGGGAGAGCAGACACACCGTGCATGGTGTGCGGGATACTAGGGAAATGGAAAAGTAAAATCTGCGAGCAGGTCCCTGCAGCTGGCTCCCCTGGGACAAAAGAAAAGTGAATGCTTTTTGAAAGTCTTAAAGGGACAGGAGCCTCACAGCTGGATGGAAGCGTCCCGGCACACTCAGCCTAGCAGCTGGAAATCCCAGGGAACTCTGGCTGCCCTAAACCCCTGGGCAGCAGCACAGCTCTGAGGTCCCTCATAGCAATAAACAGCCTCCCATCCATTCCCCCTCCAGTATGGCCTCACCATAGCGGACCAGCAGCCTAAGACTGGCCATGCCCACAGCAGCCCCAAAGAACCTCCTCCACAGCCACCAGTGCCAGACTCAGAGACCCCATCAGCATGTAGTTGCCCAGCACAAGCTGCAAGGAGTTGCCGTTCTCACAGGAGAGGAAGGTGATGAGCAAGCAGGAAGGGACTTTGTTCTCCCAGCTGACACACCCATCAACTGCCCACAACTACCTCTATCACCATGAAAAGGCAGAAGAATTTGATTCAGACCAGAATCACACAGACATCCCCTGAGAGGGAACCTGGGGAGATAGATTTAACCAGTCTTACTGAAAAAGAATTCAAAATAAAGGTCATAACCATGCTGAAGGACGTGCAGAGAAAAATGCAAGAGCTAATGGATAAAGTTATGAGGGAGAATACAGAAATAAAACAGTCTCTGGAGGGACGTAAAAGCAGAATGGATGTGGTGCAAGATGCTGTTAATGGAATAGAAATCAGAGAACAGGAACACAGAGAAGCTGATGCAGAGAGAGATAACAGGATCTCCAGGAAAGAAAGAATATTAAGAGGAAGTGGGTAAGATACAAGCCACCTCTACTGTGTGACCAATCCAAATGGAACAATATCCTCATTATAGGGGTACCAGAAGAAGAAGAGAGGAAAAAAAGGGATAGAAAGTGTATTTGAAGAAATAATTGCTGAAAACTTTCCCAAACTGGAGGAAGAAATAGTCACTCAGACCATCAGACCACAGAAGCACACAGAACTCCCAACAGAAGGGACCCAAGGAGGACAACACCAAAACACATAATAATTAAAATGGCAAAGATAAAGCACAAGGACAGAGTATTAAAGGCATCTAGAGAGAGAAAAAATGTCACCTACAAAGAAAAACCCATCAGGCTATCATCAGAATTCTCAACAGAAACTTTACAGGCCAGAAGAGAATGGCATGATATATTTAATGCAATGAAACAGAAGGGCCTTGAACCAAGAATACTGTATCCAGCATGATTATCATTTGAATATGAAGGAGGGATTAAACATTTCCCAGACAAGCAAAAGTTGAGGGAATTTGCCTCACACAAACCACCTCTTCAGGGTATTTTAGAGGGACTGCTCTATATGGAAGCACTCCTAAGGCTAAATAGATGTGACCAGAGAAAATAAAATCACAGCAAAGAAAGCAGACCAACCAAATACTAACTAAAGGCAAAAAATAAAATCAACTACCCACAAAAACAGTCAAAGGAAACACAAAAGAGCACAAAATAAAACACCTAACATATAAAGAATGAAAGAGGAGGAATAAGAAGGAAGAGAAATAAAGAATCATAAGACTATGTTTATAATAGTTCAATAAGCAAGTTAAATTAGATAATAAGATAGTAAAGAAGCTAACCTTGAACCTTTGGTAACCATGAATTTAAAGCCTGCAATGGCAATAAGTACATATCTTTCAATAATCACCCTAAATGTAAATGGACTGAATGCACCAATCAAAAGACACAGAGTAATAGAATGGATAAAAAAGGAAGGCCCATCCATATGCTGCTTACAAGAGACGCACCTCAAACCCAAAGACATGCACAGACTAAAAGTCAAGAGATGGAAAAAGATATTCCATGCAAACAACAAGGAGAAAAAAGGAGGTGTTACAGTATTAGTATCAGACAAAATAGACTTCAAAACAAAGAAAGTAAAAAGAGATAAAGAAGGACATTACATAATGATAAAGGGCTCAGTCCAACAAGAGGATATAACCATTATAAATATATATGCACCAAATACAGGAGCACCAAAATATGTGAAACAAATACTAACAGAACTAAAGGATGAAATAGAATGCAATGCATTCATTTTAGAAGACTTCAACATACCAATCGCTCTAAAGGACAGATCCACCAGATAGAAAATAAGTAAAGACACCAAGCCACTGAACAACACACTAGAACAGATGAACCAAATAGACATCTAAAGAACTCTACACCCAAAAGCAGCAGGATACACATTCTTCTCAAGTGCACATGGAAAATTCTCCAGAATAGACCACATACTAGGCCACAAAAAGAGCCTCAGTAAATTCCAAAAGATTGAAATTCTACCAACCAACTTCTTAGACCACAAAGGTATAAAACTGGAAATAAAATGTACAAGGAAAGCAAAATGGCTCACAAACACATGGAGGCTTAACAACATGCTCCTAAATAATCAATGAATCAATAATCAAATTAAAATAGAGATCAAGCAATATATGAAAACAAATGACAACAACAACACAAAGCCCCAACTTCGGTGGAATGCAGTGAAAGCAGTCTTAAGAGGAAAGTATATAGCAATCCAGGCATATTTAAAGCAGGAAGAAAAAATCCAAATGAATAGTCTAATGTCACAATTATCAAAATTGGAAAAAGAAGAACAAATGAGTCCTAAAGTCAGCAGAAGGAGGGACATAATAAAGATCAGAGAAGAAATAAATAAAATTGAGAAGAATAAAACAATAGCAAAAATCAATGAAACCAAGAGATGGTTCTTTGAGAAAATAAACAAAATAGATAAGCCTCTAGCCAGACTTATTAAGAGAAAAAGAGAATCAACACACATCAAGAGAATCAGAAACGAGAAAGGAAAAATCATGATGTACCCCACAGAAGTACAAATAATTATTAGAGAATACTATGAAAACCTATATGCTAAGAAGCTGTAAAACCTAGAAGAAATGGACAACTTCCTAGAAAAATACAACCTTTCAAAACTGACCAAGGAAGAAACAGAAAATCTAAACAGACCAATTACCAGCAATGAAATTGAAGTGGTAATCAAAAAACTACCCAAGAGCAAAACCCCCGGGCCAGATGGATTCACCACAGAACTTTATCAGACATACAAAGAAGACATAATATCCATTCTCATTAAAGTTTTCCAAAACATAGAAGAAAAGGGAACACTCCCAAACTCATTCTATGAAGCTAGCATCACCCTAATACCAAAACCAGGCAAAGACCCCACCAAAAAAGAAAACTACAGGCCAATATCCCTGATGAACAAAGATGCAAAAATACTCAACAAAATATTAGCAAAATGAATTAAAAAATACACCAAGAGGATCATACACCATGACCAAGTGGGATTCATCCCAGGGATGCAAGGATGGTACAACATTCGAAAATCCATCAACATCATCCACCACATCAACAAAAAGCACAAAAACCACATAATCATCTCCATAGATGCTGAAAAAGCATTCAACAAAATTCAACACCCATTCATGATAAAAACTCTCAACAAAATGGGTGTAGAGGGCAAGTACCTCAATATAATAAAGGCCATATATGATAAACCCACAGTCAACATCATACTGAACAGCGAGAAGCTGAAAGCTTTTCCTCTGTGATGGGGAACAAGACAGGGATGACCACTGTCCCCACTGTTATTCAACATAGTACTGGAGTTCCTAGCCATGGCAGTTAGACAAAACAAAGAAATATATGGAATCCAGATTGGTAAAGAAGAAGTCAAACTGTAACTATTTGCAGATGAAATGATAATGTACAAGAAAACTCCTAAAGACTCCACTCCAAAACTACTAGAATTGATATCGGAATACAGCAAAGTTGCAGGATACAAAATTAATACACAGAAATATGTGGCTTTCCTATACACTACAATGAACTAATAGAAAGAGAAATCAGGAAAACCATTCCATTCCCAATTGCATCAAAAAGAATAAAATACTTAGCAATAAACCTAACCAAGGAAGTGAAAGACCTATACCTTGAAAACTACAAGACACTCTAAAGAAAAATTAAAGAGGACACTAACAAATGGAAACTCATCCCATGCTCTTGGCTAGGAAGAACTAATATGGTCAGAATGGCCATCCTGCCCAAAGCAATCTACATATTCAATGCAATCCCTATCAAAATACCAACAGCACTCTTCAACAAACTGGAACAAACAGTTTTAAACCACAAAAGAGCCTGAATAGCCAAAGCAGTCCTGAGAAGGAAGAATAAAGCAGGGGAGATCTCATTTCTCAACTTCAAGCTTTACGACAAAGCCACAGTAATCAAGACAACTTGATACTGGCATAGGAACAGACCCATAGACCAGTGGAACAGAATAGAATCTCCAAACATTAACCCAAACATATATGGTCAATTAATATATGATTAAGGAGCCATGGACATATAATGGGGAAATGACAGCCTATTTAACAGTTTTTGTTGACAAAACTGGACAGCTACATGTAGGAGAATGAAACTGGATCATTGTCTAATGCCATACACAAAAGTAAATTCGAAATGGATCAAAAACCTGAATGTAAGTTATGAAACCATAAAACTCTTAGAGAAAAACATACACAAAAAATCTCTTAGACATAAACGAGTGACTTCTTCATGAACATATCTCCCCGGGCAAGGGAAACAAAAGCTAAAATGCACAAGTGGGACTATATCTAGCTGAAAAGCTTCTGTACAGCAAAGGACACATCAATAGAACAAAAAGGCATCCTCCAGTATGGGAGAATATATTCATAAATGATAGATCCGATAAAGGGTTGACATCCAAAATATATAAAGAGCTCATGCACCTCAAAAACAAAAAGCAAATAATCCAATTAAAAAATGGGCAGAGGAGCTGAACAGACAGTTCTCCAAAGAAAAAATTCAGAAGGCCAACAGACACGTGAAAAGATGCTCCACGTCACTAGTCATCAGAGACATGCAAATTAAAACCACAATGAGATATCACCTCACAGCAGGAAGGATCACCACCATCCAAAAGACAAACAAGAACATATGTTGGCAAGGTTGTGGAGAAAGGGGAACCCTCCTATACTGCTGGTGGGAATGTAAATTAGTTCAGCCATTGTGGAAAGCAGTATGGAGGTTCCTCAAAAAGCTCAAAATACAAATACCTTTTGACCCAGGAATTCCAGTCCTAGGAATTTACCCTAAGAATGCAGCAGCCCAGTTTGAAAAAGACAGATGCACCCCTATGTTTATTGCAACACTATTACAATAGCCAAGAAATGGAAACAACCTAAGTGTCCATCAGTAGATGAATGGATTAAGAAGATGTGGCATATATATGCAATGGAATATTATTCAACCATAAGAAGAAAACAAATCCTACCATTTGCAACAAGATGGCTGGAGCTAGAGGGTATTATGCACAATGAAATAAGCCAGGCAGAGAAAGACAAGTACCACATGATTTCACTCATATGTGGAGTATAAGAACAAAGAAAAAACTGAAGGAACAAGGCAGCAGCAGAATCACAGAACCCAAGAATGGACTAACAGTTACCAAAGGAAAAGGAACTGGGGAGGATGGGTGGGAAGGGAGGGATACAGGAAGGGAAAAAGAAAGGGGGCATTACAATTAGCATGTGTAATGTAGGGGGGCGGGCACAGGAAGGGCTGTGCAACACAGAAGACAAGTAGTGATTCTACAACATCTTACTATGCTGATGGACAGTGACTGTGATGGAGTTTGTAGGGGGGACTTGGTGAGGGGGGGAGCCTAATAAACATAATGTTCCTCATGTAATTGTAGATTAATGATACTGAAATTAAAGAAAATAGGAATAGAAAGCCTTTTCATCTGCGATGATTCACAAACACTGAGTGTGTTTTGTCCTGTCCTTGGGTTTTCATATTCATTATAAAATTAGAGTAGGCACAAAGCTAAAAGAGAAAAAGAGAAGTTTGTATCTTGAAACTTCTCAGTATCAAATACTCCAATTCAGTATTGTACAGTTACTTTTAGTTTCAGATGTACCTTGATTCAGATTCTTTTGACAAAGGGGGCACATTTTTATATAGTCTGAGCTGAAACCACATGCTTTTCTGGTATAAGGGGAGAGAGGACAGCCATGGCAACCAGGAGCCCCTGTTCTCAGTGTATAAATAGTTTCTCTCTCCTGTTTTCCCTATGGCTATTTATAGAGCATGAGTGAACTAGAATATGGCCAATCTGTCTTCCAATGCTATATATCCAGAAAAAGTAAAATCATTAAAAGTTATCTCTAATTATAACCAAAAATATATATACTATTCTTTGATTTACTAAAAGCCAGATTAACTCAAAAAACATTCTTAAAGGAAAAAGAATGTGAGAAAGGAAAATATGATGAGTTGTTTCTTCACATATCAATGACTGGTAGTCAAAGTATTTTCCTCATTCTGTTGTTTGTAAAAATCCACACCACAATCTCTACTTTTGTACAGATAACCTAAGAATCAGGTAGATGGTCATGAATGGTTTCTCTGGACTTATATGAAGATTTCACATCAACATGACAATATGAAGAAGTAATTGCATTTTTTATAGTGCTGGTGTTGAACTCATGGAGAATGAGATGAGATATGGAAAGCATCTCATACAAATTGTTTGAGTTTTTCCATATAAAAGGGAAACTGTCTCTCCTCCATGAAAGTCGTAAGCCATCTTATTTTCCTGTTTGTGTAGACTTCCAAGAAATTTGAAGATTTTGATGCTTAATGTTTCTAGTTTCTCTAATAGATTAAGGTCTCCAATCCTCATCCTGAAATTTAATATTATATCAGATATTTCTTTTTAACAGTTTTTACTGTTCTTTTGTGTGTGTTTTTTTAAATGTAAGCTGTGGAGCACCATTTTGGAAAGCAGCCTTGAAATTTCAGAATATTAAAGTTGACAAGAACTGAGAAAACAGACTAATCTCCCAGTTTATTTCCTCCCAATGTAGGAAAGAGGGCTCAGAAATGCTATGTAAATTATACAGCTAATAACTGACAGAGTTCAGTACTAAAACAAATGCTATTCTAATCTACACTTGGTGGAGGCTAGAAAAAAATTAACCTGGAAATTATACTTAATGTAAAAGTTTTGCTTTCTGTTTTAAACATAATGTTATTACTTCAGAATTGTTCTGTATGACTGAGATTTGTTTTCCCTGGCCTGACTCCAAGTTCTTTATTTTTCCAGTACTCAGTAAACAATTAAATAAATCACAGGCTGAAATGACTTTTTTCAGTGAATTATTTATTATCAATGGTAATGGCCAACTTATTTCTGTTGCTGGAATATGATAAGCTTATCTTCTTTTGAAATTCTGGAAATATTTAGAATTTTACATGGTATTTTTTTGAGAGGGCATCTCTCATATTTATTGATCAAATGGTTGTTAACAACAATAAAATTCTGTATAGGGGACTCAATGCACAATCATTAATCAACCCCAAACCGAATTCTCAACAGTCTCCAATCTTCTGAAGCATAACGAAAAAGTTCTTACATGGTGAACAAGCTCTTACATAGTGAATAAGTCCTTACATGGTGAACAGTGCAAGGGCAGTCAAATCACAGAAATTTTTGGTTTTGATCAAGCATCATGAACTATAAACAATCAAGTCAGATACGATTATTCATTTGATTTTTATACTTGATTTATATGTGAATCCCACATTTCTCCCTTTTTTTTTCATGAAATGCTGAAGTGGTAGGTAGATCCAAGATAAAGGTAGAAAACATAATTTGGTGCTGTAAGAGGGCAAATGTAGATGATCAGGTCTGTGCCTATAGACTAAGTACTAATCCAAGTTAGACAAGGGCAACAAAACATCCACAGATGCAGAAGATTTCTCTCAAAACAGGGTGGGTGAGGTTCTAAGCCTCACCTCTGTTGATCCCCAATTTCTCACCTGATGGCCCCCCTGCGACTGTGTCTATCTTAGGTTGTTCCTCCTTTGAGGAATCTTACCCATCTCTGGCTAACCAGTCATCTTCCGGGGCCATACAGGGAAATGCAAAGTTGGTAAGTGAGAGAAAAGCAATATTCTTTGAAAAGGTTAGCTTTTTACTTCTTTGCAGACTTATGCCTGTGGCTTCTATGCCCAGCGTTTGTCTTGAGTTTTCTTTACCACTTGGAAGAATTATGATACTTGGTAATTTTCGATATTAGGCACGAATTCTACTAAAGGGCTGTAATTAGGAAGGAAGAAGAAAAGCTATAGAAGTAGCAGATGGAAGAAAACATGGGAAGATTGATTATTTCTTTGACATAACTTCTTGTAGAGTAACATAAGCATGTATAGGTTTTAACAAACTACTAATTAAATTGCATACACACATTAACAGAATAGGAATACAAATACATAACAAAAGCAGCCTACAATTACCAGCCATATCCAGTGAAACCATGAAAACCAGTTAGGTGCCCTAGTCATTTGTGAAAACTTATCAATGATACGATGGATATTGTCTAACTGAATTTGAATAGTTTGAGAAAAATCAGACAAAATGACACATTCCTGGGAACTGTTCACATTCCATATATTCTTTTAACAGTAGATAGTCTATAGTCGCACAATTTTGGAGCACTGCAACTTGCACTTCTCCTAATTCTTGGTTGAGTTCTGACAATATAGATCCAGTCAAATTTGTTGTTTTACTGTATGCACAGGCCAGCTTAGATATCTCCTTCTTCATTCCAATGGCAAGTCCAGGAACCGGCGGGATGAATGCAGCTACAACTGCAACAGTGCCAGGATCTTTGTTGAAGTTTTTTGATGATCATCTTCTGGAGTGACTCTTCCAGAGGGTGTTGATGTTGGAAGTTCTTCATATCGTATCTTAATTCATTTTCTGGGTAGCCAAATTAGGCTTTGATCCTCTGTATAAACACAAACCCTTTGCCCACACTTTGATATGACCTTTATACCATTGTGAAGAACCTATTGGAGACCATCACACAGGAACTGCATTTTTTTTAAAAGAAAGAAATATTATCAGAAACATGTACTTCCGTAGCTGATCAGCTAACACCACCACCATCTTGGCTCCACCCTCTTTACATGGTATTTTTTAATCATGGAATTATATGTTTAATTTAAAACAGCACATTTAACTTTACTCATAGCCTGTTATATAAAACTGACAGTCTCATCCTATACCCCAACCTTAAAACTCACACATATAAATGCACACACACAACATGTGCACACACACTGAACATAACTTTCTGTTGCGCAGAGGGTCTGAAATATTAATTGGGATCGTTGAAGATGTGGGAATTGTGTTCCTTGTGACACTCAGACTTTCTTACGATGATTTCCTTAAAGGTCTAAGGTGACAGAACTTTTCTGTTAGATGCAAGGACCCTGCCTGTGCTCCCTTTCAGCCTTATCTTACAAGTAATTTTTGTGATTTCCATCCCCACCATGTGGCACATTTCTGAACCATTGCTCTATTGCACCTTTTCTCAACAGTTAAAACACCCATAGTCCATAGTATTTTTAAATGATCTTGTTAATGTCTAAAAACACCCATAGTCCATAGTATTTTTAAATGATCTTGTTAATGTCTAAAATAGACTGATTCATGCTCACTGCTTTTCATCCTATGCTCCCAGTGAGGTAGGTGCTAATGGAAAGTGAAATAATGACAAAGAATAAGCATCAGGAATGAGAAAAGTAAAGAAAAGTTAGCTAAAGTAGAGATTGGACAATTGCCTTTAACATGTAATTCTTGTCCTGTCCATTACCCTGGTGAGCAGGCAGTAATAAACCTTCATGATGAGGGGATGGTGGTAGCAAAGTGCTGGGTGGCTGGTGAGCAGAAGAATCCCTCATTGTAGCCCTGGAGGTGGTCTGAAAGGGTATTCACTCACAGGAAGGGGCACTAGGGGTGGTGACAGGTGATAGCCATTAATTCAAGGCGAGTGAACAAGAAGGCAATGAGAACAAGTTGCGGGAGACTGGGGAAAGGAAAAACGCAGTTTACCTATGATTATCCCAGTTGATACGAAATAACTCTTAACCCAGGTGTTCTTAGCTCCATTTTACCAAAGATGAAGTGGTGGCATTAGTCAAATATAAGTCGATGTAGTTTCAAGGTATGCTATTCTCCTGTATGACACTGTAGAATGCCGAGTCATAGATTCAAAAGTCAAAACTAGAGAAACTCTCCAGCTAATGAAATCAGGAAGCATGAGACTAAGTGTGAGTTCTGCAGATTTAATCACAGTTTGTACATCTGAGTCTCATTGGTTCAATGCAGTCTATTTACTTCGGGTTTTGACTTTTAAGAGTCATGAAGCATTAACATAAGCACATTTCTGAATAACTTCTATTTGGCCTTGGAGTGCTTAGTGTCTACTATATAAGATATTAACTGTGTTTCTAACGAAACAAAAACACGGAAATGATGGTTATTTTTCTCCTCTACTCTGAAAAAGAGATCACTCATAATAAAAGGAAAAGTACCAAAGTCTCTACAGGGCTCAGCATGATAGCCACTAGCCTCAAGAGTGTTGAGCATTTCAGATATGCCTTGTCTAAATTGAGATGTGCTTTAAGTATAAAATACACACCAGATTTTCAAGGCTTAGTTTGCAAAAAATATAAAATAACTCATTCATAATTTTGTTATTGTTTACATAGTGAAGTATAATAATTTGGATATAGTCAGCTAAATAAAATATATTAAAATTAATTTCATTTGTGTCTTTACTTTTTTTAGTGTGACCATTGGAAAATTTAAAATGACATGTATAGTTTGCATGTGTGGCTCATGCCACTATTAGATAGTATTGGTCTGTATCGTCTCCAACTCTGTCCCTCCAGGTGTATTTCCATGATATATTCCAGCTTTCTACATATTTTCTAGCTTAGGGAATGTCCAGTTATGCATCGTATACATAATATATTACATGCTTTTCTCTCTCAAGACCTATTTCTGCTTTCCATGCATTTCCCAGTTCAGGGAATGCCCATTTATGCCTAGTTATATGTCTCTATGGACCAAGGTGTGGTCTGACACTTTCCCCAGCAAAGCTACAAATGGCCTCCAAATTTTGAAGAATTTTATTAAGAATATAGGTAATCAAATGAATTCAACCAAGGTAAGTTGTTACATTCAGGTGGTTAATATTTTAACTTGATGGATGTTTTGGCTGGTGTTCATTTATTTCCTCATTCACTCATTCATTTATTCCACAGACATTAATGGGGGCTTCCTGGGAAAGATGCCTGTTATGTAAGCCTGTCCCAGACCACAGGGACAGAAGAAATTTAAGGAATGTAAGATACACTGTCAGTTGTCAAGTATGTTTTGATACAGATTACTTGCTAGATATAATTACTCTCGGCAAAGGGCTTTAAGTGTTCATCTATGCATCTCTTAAAATATAGGAACTGCCTGATTTTTTGTGTATCTTTATGCATGCTAGAAGATTTCTCGAAGAAGGAGATAGACCCTGAATTTTATGTTTCCATGAAAGGAAATGTTCCCTTGGCTTTAGAACAACAACAAAAGTCTCCACAATATTTTTTGCTCAATTAAGGGTCATATAATATTTTAAAGGGGTTGTTGAGGTTTATTATATTATTTTGTTGGGGCTCATTGCATCTTTGAGACTTGTCTTCTAAGTGATACACCAACTATAAAGCTGAAATTATCATAAATATAGATCTCTTATACTTCACCAGGTTCTGTCACTGAATTGTGTTTCTACATATTTTCTCATTTCTGTACTTCCTCAATTGCATAAAATAATTTTTGAGTGTTATTTTGAAAAGAAGAATAAAGGAACTTTGGATATGATGAAGTGGGTGGGTAAAAAAATTCCATTTGCCTAAATTAACTGTTGAGACAGTAAATTATTTTCTTTTAAAGGTTTGTTGTCAGAAAAATTTCAGGCCACAGTCCAAAGTAATCAAAACACAAATCGTAGTCCGTACTAGTTGTCAAAATAAAGTTACTACTGCCTAAAAATAAACATTGGATATTTTCTTTGCATGCACGAATAGATCCATTATGGAAAAACTTCCAATATCCTATGGGCAGTATCTCCAGGTAATAAACAGAACTTAGTCTTGGTGGACATCAAAGAAAATACTTCAAGACTACTACTGCTAGGAAAAGACACTCAGTTTTATTTCCACTTTCAGTAGCAAAAACATATAATCAATATGAATTGTTTCATAACATTTGGGCATGTAAAGACATTTTTCTAAATAAAATTAAATGTGATACCGGTTCCATCTTGCTGTCCTTTGAAATTTCTCAGGCACAGATTTTTCTTTGTCTTACCTGTGTTTTTTTTTTTTTTAGGGATTAGGGACTCTCTTGGGTGCTTATTAAAAACTCCAGGATCTCTTGAATTCATTAGAATGTAAGGCTAAAGTAACAAAGATACCTATAAGTTCAGTGTCTAACTCAAGTTAAAAACATTTCTTTTTCGTATAAAATTCTGGGTAGATGGCTCAAGGTTGATGAGATTGTCCTCTGTGTTGTCTGATTTGTTTTTCTCAGCTCAAGGTATTCAGTTCTTGATCTATGATGGTTTAAAGCCTGCATTCCAGTTAAGGGAAAGAAAGAGATGAGGTCAGACTATCTTCTTTTATGGGTATGCCCTTAAGGTTTACCCACCCACATCATCAAATATTCTTCAATGGCTAGAAGGTCCCATGGCCACATCTAGTTGAAGATGAACTTGGGAATGTAGTCATTGGTTGGGTGGCCATGTGTGTCACTAAAAATTATGTCACCATGGAAATAGGGGTGAACACAGAAAATAGCTAGAAGTCCCTACTACTTTCATCCTTGAAAAAAAAAAAGGAATTGACCTCTAGATTGAAACTCATAATGGTCACCATTGGAATGGTTGTGGTCAAATCCATTTGGTCAATCTGAAGATAGGTTGTTCCACTTTTCTGATGTTAATTCCATGGATATCCATGCAGCCAGCTGCCATCTCCTGGAAATAATATGGCTCTAGGGCTAATAGAAGGGCTCTAGGCTCTGTCACTGAGTACCCTGCCTCCCTGTGCCTCTCCATGTGGGAAACAATTCTTCTTTCCTAGGTTTGTGCCACTCTTTCCCTCTTAAATTCCTCAAACTCTGGTCTCTGTACTCTCATACCCTGAGACAATTCCACTCTTCTTCATGGGCCCCTGAATTCTCAAAGAATACAGTTTGTTTTATAACCTTTTTTTTCAGGAAAATAAAACAAAATGAATGTTTAATTCCCCCTAGGATTAAGAAATTTACAATCATCAAATTGGATGTCACAAACGGCAGCTGTGGATAGACTAAGTCAAAGTAAATACTTATGTATTTGGTTTTCAGTTTTGTTTAGGTGGAGAGAGGTTGTTGGTAAGGTATCTGTGTTCCATATTCACTGCAGCAATATTCACAACAGCTAAGATATGAAAACGACCTAGCAACAGTCAACACAGGAGCTCCCATCACTCACTCTGCTTCAGCCATTTGGTCCCTAAAGCAGACCCTCCTCCCTCTGACGGTCAAGGTCTGTTCACGTGTTCTCTCTGCCTAGAGGGCTCTCACCTCAGATATCAGGGCCATTAACTACTTCACTTCCTTCAAGTTGTTACTAAAATCTCATTCTCTCAAGGAGGCCTGCTCTGTCTATTAATACAGCCATCTGCTCCTGCCTTCCTGAATTCTTAATCCCCCTTACCTAATTTTTGTCTTTTCTTCCATAGCATTTATCACTTTCTAATATGTTATATAACTATTCTATGATGCTTATTGTTAATGTCTGTCTTTCTCCACTAAGTTATAAGTTTTGGATAAGTAGGGGTAGTTTTGTTTTTTATTTATTCATAGGATCCAAGAACCTAGACCAGTGCCAGAAGCACTATAGATGCTCAATAGTGGTTTGTTGAAAGAATCTGTGATTAAAAACAACAATAGAGGTATATCACAGTATCTACTTATCTCCAAGGTATATTGTGGTTTGGTTCTAGACCACTGCAATAACACAAATATTGCAATAAAGCAAGTCAAGTGAATTTTTTGGTTTCCTAGTGTATATAAAAGTTTTACTCTTCTGTAGTCTATTAAGTGTGGAATAGCATTTTGTCTAAAAAACAATGTACATACCTTAATTAAAAAATACTTTCTTGCAAGAAAATGCTAACCATCATCTGAGCTTTTAGAGAGTCATAACCGTTTTACTGGTGGAGGGTCTTGCTTCAGTGTTGATTGATGGCTGCTGACTGATCAGGTGGTGGTTGCTGAAGGTTGGAGTGGCTATGACAATTTCTTAAAATAAGACAATGAAGTTTGCAACATCAGTTGACTCCTTTTCATGAATAATTTCTCTGGAGCAGGTGATGCTGTCTGATAGCAGTTTACCTACAGCAGTAGTTTGTTCAAAATTGGGGTCTGTCCTCTCAAAATCTGCAATTTCTTTATCAACCTAGTTTATAGAATATTCTAAATCCTTTGTTATGATTTCAACAATCTTCATGGCATCTTCACCAGTAGATTCCACCAGTAAAGACCACTTTCTTTGCTTATCTGAAGCAACTATTTATCCTTTAATGTTTTTTTATTCATAATTTTTAAAATTCATTTTGTTATCATTAATCTACAATTACATGAAGAACATTATGTTTACAAGACTCCCCACTTCACCAAGTCCCCCCACAAACCCCATTACAATCACTGTCCATCAGCATAATAAGATGCTATAGAATCACTAGTCGTCTTCTCTGTGTTGCATAGCCCTCCCTGTGCACTCCCCCCAACATTATACATGTTAATCATAAGGCCCCTTTCTTTTTCCCCACCCTATTCCTCCCTTCCCACACATCCTCCCCAGTACCTTTTCCTTTGGTAACTGTTAGACCATTCGTGGGTTCTGTGGTTCTGCTGCTGTTATGTTCCTTCAGTTTTTCTTTGTTCTTATACTCCACATATGAGTGAAATCATTTGGTACTTGTCTTTCTCTGTCTGGCTTATTTTACTGAGCATAATACCCTCTAGCTCCATCCATGTTGTTGCAAATGGTAGGATTTGTTTTCTTCTTATGGCTGAATAATTTTCCATTGTGCATATGTACCACATCTTCTTTATCCATTCATCTACTGATGGACACTTAGGTTGCTTCCATTTCTTGGCTATTGTAAATAGTGCTGCGATAAACATAGGGGTGCATCTGTCTTTTTCAAACTGGGTTGCTGTATTCTTAGGGTAACTAGAAGTAGAATTCCTGGGTCAAAAGGTATTTGTATTTTGAGCTTTTTGAGGAACCTCCATACTGCTTTCCACAATGGCTGAACTAATTTACATTCCCACCAGCAGTATAGGAGGGTTCCCCTTTCTCCACAACCTCACCAACATTTGTTTTTATTTGTCTTTCAGATGGTAGTGATCCTTATTGGTGTGAGGTGATATCTCATTGTGGTTTTAATTTGCATTTCTCTGATGACTAGAGATGTGGAGCATCTTTTCATGTGTCTGTTGGCCATCTGAATTCCTTCTTTGGATAACTGTCTGTTCAGCTCCTCTGCCCATTTTTTAATTGGATTATTTGCTTTTTGTTTTTGAGGTGCATGAGCTCTTTATATATTTTGGATGTCAACCCTTTATCGGATCTGTCATTTATGAATATATTCTCCCATACTGGAGGATGCCTTTTTGTTCTATTGATAGTGTCCTTTGCTGTACAGAAGCTTTTCAGCTAGATATAGTCTCACTTGTTCATTTTTGCTTTTGTTTCCCTTGCCGGGGGAGATATGTTCATGAAGAAGTTGCTTGTGTTTATGTCCAATAGATTTTTTGCCTATGTTTTTTCCTAAGAGTTTTATGGTTTCATGACTTAAATTCAGGTCTTTGATCCATTTTGAATTTACTTTTGTGTATGGGGTTAGACAGTGATCCAGTTTCATTTTCTTACATGTAGCTGTCCAGTTTTGCCAGCACCATCTGTTGAAGAGACTGTCATTTCCCCATTGTATGTCCATGGCTCCTTTATCATATATTAATTGACCATATATTCTTGGGTTAATGTCTGGAGTCTCTATTCTGTTCCACAGGTCTGTGGCTCTGTTCTTGTGCCAGTTCCAAACTGTCTTGGTTACTGTGGCTTTGTAGTAGAGCCTGAAGTTGGGGAGTGAGATCCTCCCCTCTTTATTCTTCCTTCTCAGGATTGCTTTGGCTATTCGGGGTCTTTGGTGTTTCCATATGAATTTTTGAAGAATGCTGTTGGTAATTTGATAGGGATTGCATCAAATCTGTATATTGCTTTGGGCAGGATGGCCATTCTGATGATATTAATTCTTCCTGGCCAAGAGCATAGGGTGGGTTTCCATTTGTTAGTGTCTTCTTTAATTTCTCTTAAGAGCGTCTTATAGTTTTCAGGGTATAGGTCTTTCACTTCGATGGTTAGGTTTATTCCTAGGTATTTTATTCTTTTTGATGCAATTGGGAATGGAATTGTTTTTCTGATTTCTCTTTCTATTAGTTCATTGTTAGTGTATAAGAAAGCCACAGAAATCTGTGTATTAATTTTGTATCCTGCAACTTTGCTGTATTCCGATATCAGTTCTAGTAGTTTTGGAGTGGATTCTTTAGGGTTTTTTATGTACAATATCATGTCATCTGCAAATAGTGACAGTTTGACTTCTTCTTTACCAATTTGGATTCCTTATATTTCTTTGTTTTGTCTAATTGCCGTGGCTAGGACCTCCAGTATTATGTTGAATAACAGTGGGGAAAGTGGGCATCCCTGTCTTGTTCCCGATCTCAGAGGGAAAGCTTTCTGCTTCTCATTGTTGAGTATGATGTTAGCTGTGGGTTTATCATATATGGCCTTTATTATGTTGAGGTACTTGCCCTCTATACCTATTTTGTTGAGAGTTTTTATCATGGATGGATGTTGAATTTTGTCGAATGCTTTTTCAGCATCTATGGAGATGATTATGTGGTTTTTGTACTTCTTTTTGTTTATGTGGTGGATGATGTTGATGGATTTTCGAATGTTGTACCATCCTTGCATCCATGGGATGAATCCTGCTTGGTCATGGTGTATGATCCTCTTGGTGTATTTTTTAATTCATTTTGCTAATATTTTGTTGAGTATTTTTGCATCTTCGTTCATCAGGGGTATTGGTCTGTAGTTTTCTTTTTTGGTGGGGTCTTTGCCTGGTTTTGGTATTAGGGTGATGTTGGCTTCATAGAATGAATTTTGGAGTATTCCTCCTCTTCTATTTTTTGGAAAACTTTAAGGAGAATGGGTATTATATCTTCTCTGTATGTCTGATAAAATTTCGAGGTAAATCCATCTGGCCTGGGGGTTTTCTTCTTGGATAGTTTTTTGATTACTGCTTCAATGTCTTTGCTGGTAATTGGTTTGTTTAGATATTGTGTTTCTTCCTTTGTCAGTCTTGGAAGGTTGTATTTTTCTAGGATGTTGTCCATTTCTTCTAGGTTTTCCAGCTTCTTAGCATATAGGTTTTCATAGTAGTCTCTAATAATTCTTTGTATTTCTGTTGGGTCCGTCATGATGTTTCCTTTCTTGTTTCTGATTCTGTTGATGTGTGTTGATTCTCTTTTTCTCTTAATAAGTCTGGCTAGTGGCTTATCTATTTTGCTTAGTTTCTCAAAGAACCAGCTCTTGATTTCATTGATTTTTTCCATTGCTTTATTCTTCTCAATTTTATTTATTTCTTCTCTGATCTTTATTATGTCCCTCCTTCTACTGACTTTAGGCCTCATTTGTTCTTCTTTTTCCAATTTTGATAATTGTGACATTAGACTATTCATTTGGGTTTGTTCTTCCTTTTTTAAATATGCCTGGATTGCTATATACTTTCCTCTTAAGTCTGCTTTCACTGTGTCCCACAGAAGTTGGGGCTTTGTGTTATTGTCATTTGTTTCCATATATTGCTTGATATCTTTTTTAATTTGGTCATTGATTCATTGATTATTAAGAGCATGTTGTTAAGCTTCCATGTGTTTGTGGTCTTTTTGCTTTCTTTGTACAATTTAGTTCTAGTTTTATACCTTTGTGGTCTGAAAAGTTGGTTGGTAGAATTTCAGTCTTTTGAATTTACTGAGGCTCTTTTTGTGGCCTAGTATGTGGTCTATTCTGGAGAATGTTCCATGTGCACTTGAGAAGAATGTGTATCATGTTGCTTTTGGAAGTAGAGTTCTGTAGATGTTTATAAGGCTATCTGTTCTAGGGTGTTGTTCAGTGTCTCTGTGTCCTTACTTATTTTCTGCCTGGTGGATCTGTCCTTTGGGGTGAATGGTTGTGTTGAAGTCTCCTAAAATGAATGTATTGCATTCTATTTCATCCTTAAGTTCTGTTAGTATTTGTTTCACATATGCTGGTGCTCCTGTGTTGGGTACATATATATTTATAACAGTTATATCCTCTTGTTGGCCTGAGCCCTTTATCATTATGTAATGTCCTTTATCTCTTGTTACCTTCTTTGCTTTGAAGTCTATTTTTGTCACCTGCTTTTCTCTCCCTGTTTGCGTAAATATCTTTTTCCATCCCTTGACTTTTAGTCTGCATGTCTTTGGGTTTGAGGTGAGTCTCTTGTAAGCAGCATATAGATGGGTCTTATTTTTTTTATCCATTCAGTGACTCTATTTATTTTGATTGATGCATTCAGTCCATTTAGATTTAGGGTGATTATTGATAGGTATGTACTTATTGCCATTGCAGGCTTTAGATTCATGGTTACCAAAGTTTCAAGGTTAATTTAATTTCCTTACTATCTGAGAGTCTAACTTAACTCACCTAATATGCTGTTACAAACACAATCTAAAGGTACTTTTGTTTTTCTTCTCCTTTTTCTTCCTCTTCCATTCTTTATATATTAGGTATCATATTCTGTCCTTTTTGTCTATCCCTTGATTGACTTTGGGGATAGTTAATTTAATTTTGCATTTGCTTAGTAATTTGCTGTTCTACTTTCTTTACTGTGGTTTTATTACCTCTGGTGATGGCTATTCCACCTTAGGAACAATTCTATCTATAGCAGTCCCTCCAAAATAGACTGTAGAGATGGTTTGTGGGAGGTAAATTCTCTCAGCTTTTGCTTATCTGGAAATTGTTTAATCCCTCCTTCACATTTAAATGATAATCTTGCCAGATAAAGTAATCTTGGTTCCAGGCCCTTCTGCTTCATGGCATTAAATACATCATGCCACTCCCTTCTGGCCTTAAGGTTTCTGCTGAGAAGTCTGATGTTAGCCTGACTGGCTTTCCTTTGTATGTGATCTTATTTCTGTGTCTGGCTGCTTTTAAGAGTCTTTCCCTATCTTTGATCTTTTCCATTTTAATTACTATGTGTCTTGGTGTTGTCTTCCTTGGGTCCCTTGTGTTGGGGGATCTGTGGATCTCCATGGCCTGAGTGACTATCTCCTTCCCCAGACTGGGGAAGTTTTCAGCAACTACCTCCTCAAAGACACTTTCTATCCCTTTTTCTCGCTCTTCTTCTTCTGGTGCCCCTATAATACGAATATTGTTCCATTTGGATTGTTCACACAGTTCTCTCAATATTCTTTCATTCTTAGAGATCCTTTTTTCTCTCTGTGCCTCAGCTTCTTTGTATTCCTCTTCTCTAGTTTCTATTCATCTTTCTAAGTTTTATCATGAGATGCTGCAATTCAGTCACATCTGCAGGCTCCTCTTCTAATTCTAGTTCTCTTCCTATTTCTACCACATCTGTAGTTACTTTCTCCATTAAAATATTGAACCCCTCAAAGTCATCCATGAGAGTTGGAATCTACCTCTTTCATATGCCTGTTATGCTGATATTTTGACTTCTTCCTTGAATCACAAATGTTCCTATTGGCATCTAGAATGGCCAACCCTGTCCAGAGGTTTTCAATTTACTTTGCCCAGATCCGTCAAAATGAGTCACTATCTATAGAAGCTATAGCCTTATGACATGTGTTTCTTAAATAATAAGACTTAAATTCAAAATTACTTCTTGATCCATGTTCTATAGGATGGATGTTGTGTTAGCAGGCATAAAAACAATATTAATCTCATTGTACATTTTCCATCAGAGCTCTTGGATGAAAAGGTTCATTAACAATGAGCATTGTTAATATTTAGAAAATAACCTTTTTTTCTGAACAGTAGATCTCAACAGTGGGCTTAAAATATTCAGCAAACCATTCTGTAAACAGACATGCTGTATTTCAGATTTTGTTGTTCCTTTTATACAGTACTGGCAGAGTAGATTTAGCATAATTCTTGAGGGCCCTAAGATTTTGAGAATCGTAAATCAGCATTGGCTTCAACTTAAAATCACCAGCTGCTGTAGCCTCTAACAAGACAGTCAGCCTGTCTCTGAAGCTTTGAAGTCAGGCATCGACTCTGTAGCTTTTCTTCCAAAAGAAGGCTATATCACCTACATTGAAAATCTGTTGTTTAGTGCTGCCCCCTTCAATATCTCAACTACGTCTGGATAATTTGCTGCAGCTTCTGCATCAGGACTTGCTGCTTCACTGGCACTTTTCTGTTATGGAGAGGGCTTCTTTCCTTAAATTTCATGACTCAGTCTCTGTTAGCTTCAAATTTTCCTTCTGCAGCTTCCTTGCCTCACTCAGCCCATATAAAATTTAAGAGAGTTAGGGCCTTGTGCTGGATTAGGCTGTGGATTAAGGGAATGTGGCTGGTCAGACCACTGAAACTTTCTCCATAAAGTAATAAGGCTGTCTTATTTTCTTATCATTCATGTGTTCACTGGAGTACCACTTTTAATTTCCTTCAGTAACTGTTCTTTTGCATTGACAATTTGGCTAACTATTCCAATGGAAGGCAGAAATGAAAGTAAGTAAACAAGATCTAGAAAGAATATTTGAACTCTTTAAATTGTCTAAGAAGTATCACTGATGAGATAAACTTTAAAATAAATATGTACTCTTGTATAGCATGTATTTCAAAATTAACTATCACTGATACTTTAGAATGCTTTGTAATGTAGTAATTCCACGTTATTGCCACATTAGTGGCATTAGAAGATTTAATGTTCTTCTCTAGTAGTTAATGGTCTGTCAGGAAATGATTTGGGCAATGGTAAAACTCAGGTTGAAACTGTCTTTGAGGGTATTAAATATCCATAGTTAAAGTACTCAAAGCTCTACTAAATTGTTTCATAATTACTTAATGGGTCTAATCTTTTTTTTTAAATGGATGTATTTTAGTGCAAATCACTGAAGTGAATCCTTGGTAATTAGCACAAAGACAAAAGGTAATATACTTGAACATCAGAAGATGTCAGGGAGATGCTGGCATCACAGTCATGCTTTCCTCATTCTCCTAAATAGTGAATCATTTAGAATAGTCTTCGAATTTTGAGGAAGACAGGGAAAACCGAGCAGTGGGTGGGAGTCAGTGCTTCACTCACTTTGATATCGCAGCACCAAGCACTGGACAGAGCACACTGTGGTCATTTTAGTGAAATACTTGCTAAAGGAATAAAATGAATATGTGCAAGAATGAAGAACAGGCAAACTCTGATGACACAAAGCCTAAGGTCCTGTAAAGCACTGAACCCCCTTTCCAGCCCTTCTCCCTTTCCTCACTGGCCAGTGGTTGAATTTCCTACTCCTTCATCTCAATTCTGTGGCCTGGGTGCCTCAACTTGCTTAATGACTTCTGTGAGGCAAATTTTCTATCTTCTTGCCACACAAGTTTTTTTCCTTGATCTTCAGCTCCAGACCTTCTCCCTGTTTTGTGCTGTTTGAGTTCCTGGATATGGAAGGTGCCTTCAGCATTTCAAACATAAACATCAATATATTGACCTAAAAGGGAGAATTATATAGGCATTTCTGTTTCCTAGAAAGAGCATTCAGAAAGATGTCCTTCAGCGGGCTGCCTTACTAAACAGACTGAGGCTACCTTCCTTGCCTTCCTAAAAACCCACACCACCATCGGGCATCTTATTTGTGTATGACAGCTGCCCAACAGGATATGTAGACTAAAATTCCCACAAGAAATCTTACCCATGAAAGCTTTCAGAGTTTCTGAGGTTTGTTAAGAAATGTCCCATTTTAATCTTCAAGCAGAGAAAGATAATGTATGAATGAATATTCAATTCTCCATGATATGTATTTATATAAGACAGTAGCCAGTAATACAAGTTGCTTTGTATAGTTATCTGTAAGGATAAACACCTTGGGGAATTCAGAAACAGGTTTGCAAATTGTCTTACAAGTCTGATATTATTTAGGGTGGTTCTCCTTCTAACTAGCTTGGTGTAACCCTGACCCCACAAAACAGCTGTCTTTCCTAAACTTTACCCACTTTGGTTTGCTAAATGCCTTTCTTAATCATCTAGTGCTACCAGATGTCAGAATTCCTTGTTGCTATCTCAAGTATTGATAGTCTTTTACTTGCAGCAAATTTAGCTCGTGTTGATTCAGTTGGCTTGTTCTCTGAACAGCTGGATGAGTATCAGAGGAGCTTGGGAAAAAGGCTGAACACATACTGAGGGGTCCTGAGAGACTCTGTCACAGCTGGAAGATCGAGTGCCTGGAAGAGCCTGAATAACCACAAAGCTTGCATCTTATGCAAAATTTCCCTGTAAACTGGATTCCTTTTTTCCATTTACAGATATGCTTTGTCTGTGCTTGAAACGTGATATGGAAGACTGATATTTGTCTTCTTTGTCCCTTGGTCATAAATTACTACTACGGAAAATGTCAGTCACAAACCCTTTTCTTCCTAACAAGGTTGAGATCATTTAGTGTTTTCAGGGTTTGTTTCTTGGATGATCTGCTCCAGCATCAAGTGAGAGCCTGTGAAAAATGCAGGTTCAGGGCTTCTCCAAATTATCCAAATCAGAATACAAGTCCTGATAATCTACATTTTATTTATTTTATTTCTACATTTTTTTGTTCTTTTGAAAGCATGAACACATATTTTTATTTTAATATAAAATGATCTACATGGCATCCTTTGGTAATCCCTTTAGATTGAGATTTTGAAAAGTTTACCATACACTGCTTCAAGTATGGTAACGTATAATCTCTTTTAAAAATCTGATAGCTTGCTCTTTTCTATTGAAGTACAACGCCATGGAACTCCGATTTTAAACATGACTCTCAGTGCCAATACACATATTGCTGGCTTTTTCCCTCCTCCTTTCTGAGATGTATCTGAAAAAATTAAACTAAGAAGAAAGTTTGGTTTACTGGGAAAACATACCGACTATAGAACTTTATTGAAATACTAAATGAACACTTACAGTTTTGGTCTGCTAATTTGATTCTTCTAGCACAATCTACATACTAAAATAGTTCAAGCAGTTACTTCTGATTTGGAGTGCTCTTTCTAGTTTTGTGAGAACCGTAGGAAGTAGCAGTAATAATGTAGTTACAACGTGTTGATTATCATTACAGAAATTTAGATCTGCTTAATATGGAGAACTGATTTTTAAATACCTTGTATAAGGACTGGTAGTAGAGACCCTTGAGAATCATAATGTAGCATACTTTAACGCATACTAAATACCTTCTGTATACTAAGCATTGTATAATTTGCTGGGGTTACTATAATAAATTATTTTTAGTCTTGTTCCAGTTCCTAAGGAGTTTGAGATCTAGCAAGGGAAAAAGACTCATACATAAAACGGTTTAAGAGAAGATCAAGGAAAGCCTTACAGTAGGGTTTTGATGAATGAATTTATATTCTTTCCTAAGGAAAAAAGAGGGGGGATAAAAACATTCCAAGGAGAGGACCAGCCTGTATGGGTTATGGTGATGTGGTCATATGAAGTGAAAGTCCATGGGTACTGTGATGAATGCAGTTTGGGGCCAGGGTCGGGGAAGGAGGGGTGGTATCTAGAAAAGGAAACTTGAAGGGTCTTGAATGCCACACTAAATTCAAACCTGGTTTGTAGGCAGTGGAAAACATTGAATCAGTGAAGTGACATAATCACATCAAGCTTTTAGAAAGATTACTTAGGTGGCAACGGGAAACAGGAATCCTGGTGGTCGTATTGCAGACAAGGTGAGCTTTTAAGGGATTACTAGAATAGTTTAGGTGAGAGACAGTGTTGAACAGAAACAAAGTGTTTGGAATGAGGATGATGGAAAGGAGAGGAGAAATTTGAGGGCCATTTAATTCCAGTCTCTTAAATCAGTGAACTTCCAAGTATAAAAAAAAATTGATCTTCTACCTCTCTAAAAAATTTAATCTGAAATACCTATTTGTAAAATATGAAAGTTTTACTTTGTTAATAAATGTAATATATAATTTCAAGTATACATTTACATATAATAAAGTCAATTACTGAAATCAATATAGCTCATTTATTAAGATACATTTGCTAATAAAATTTATGGTTACAGATGAGAAGTGCTACACTTAATCAGCATTAACATAGAATTTATTTAATACATTTTTAGTTGTATATCCCAGATTTATAAAAATAAGCAGTTGTAAAAGGGTAAATTGTTCATTATTAAAAACAGATCACTTTGAAATATCAGATACTTCTCAAATTGATCTGGAAGCTTGAAAAAGCAATATTTGGTATCTTTATGTCAAAATTGTATGACAAATAATATTTAATAATGTTTGCATTCTCTATAATAAATGGGAAAGTCTGCAAAGGAACACTAAAGTGCAAAAGTGTTAAATTATCTATGAAATATTACTGCGATGTGATATATTATTATACACTTGCTTGTTATCACACAATTGATTTTTTTTGCCAGGAGAAGTACATTTCCAAAGCTAGTGTTGCTAAGTCTTGCTGGCATATGGTTAGAAGTAGCCCACATATGCTTTAGTAATGAACTCTCTTGAACAGTTTTATGTGAGCAGATCTGGACAGGTCTGATTTCTAAGAAAGTATGTGTATGTGTATATATGTACATGCATATTTATGGCAGAAGCACCACAAAACTAATTTTAATTACCAATATATCTTAATGTGTGAGTAACCACCAGTATGTTAAATTGTGGCATATGATATATTTGAGCTATATAAAAGTACATTGAATTTAGCTTAAATATTTCCTCTGAACACAATTTGAAAACCATGGCCTGGATTATAATTAGCCATATGAGAACATCCGGAGTATCTTTAATTGCTTCTTCTGTAACAGGTTATATTATTACCTAAACTTTTGTATTCTAAGTCATAATGAATTTTTGTAGAAAACTCTTTTTAGAATGGCTTGAAATACATTTGTGTATGAAGTTCCTACTTGTTCTAGCTGAGGAAGAAGGAAAGTACTTACAAAATACATCAACTAGGATTCTTACCTTTTTAGAGACGGCAGGCACTTCAAGGATCAATAATGCAGAGTCGGTACTCAATACATAAACTTCATTTAGAAAAACATCATTGGATATCGTCTATGTTGGTGATTCTCCACTTTGGCTGACCACTAGATTATGCAGGAAATCTATTTAAAAAATCCGGATGCCTTGATGCCTAGGTTCTTCCCCCAAAGGTTCTTACTTAATTGGTCTGGGATGAGTTCCAAGCGTCAACATTTTTTTTTAAGTGCCCTCAGGGATTCCACCAGGAAGCTAATGTTGTGAAGCCTAGTTCTATCTAGCAGGCCTTATTGTGGGTACCAGAGGAGGAAAGATCACCAGTGCCTCCAGTGGGGAAGGAAAATAAAAGATAATTAGACATATTGTGGTAAATGCTAAAGGGAGAGAGAGAGGGAGAATGTATAAAATATGATATTGAATTAAGAGTATTGAATAATGAGTAATTAACCTGACATTGGTCTCATTCTCATAGACTTACAGTAATTACAATATTGGAGAAGCTTGGAGAGGCTTTTGGTGGATTTCTGGAGGTGATGATGGTCCAGCCAGATGCAGGAGTCTCTCAGAGGGGAGGAAGTAGTGTCAATAAAAGTACAGAGCCATGAGATGTAGGGAGTCATCCTCTGCTATTGACAGCGGACAAAAATGCTCAGGTACTTTAGAGGTCATCCAACCCACTTTCCTGATCCAGAGCACATCTTCCCAGAATGGATCTGTGATCTCCCTTTTGTGATGCCCTGTGGGAGCCCTGGGTCTTAGCAGTAAATTCCATAGGCTGAGAAAGAGCATTAACTCAGATAATAATGCCTGAGTAGAGGTAATTTCATAAATGGAATTTATATAGCTTGAAAAGTTAATGCATTTTCCCAAATGAGCATCTTAGTCACTTCTGAAGAGCAGGACAAGAACAGTTACTTTGTCAGAGTAAAGCAAAGAACTATTTTCCCCCATGAGTCTAATAGAACAAATCACCTACATGGAAAGACATCATTTTTGCCTGAAAGATAGGAGCACATGGTGAGTCATAAATCAATAAAAACTTAACCATAAGCTATTTAGTGATTCATCCATTACTTATTCCTAAAATAAGCTTTGAACAGAAGAGCATTTTATTTATATCCTCAGATTCTGCTCTGAGATGCACCCATAAAATTCTAGGGTCAAACTATCCCTTTGACTACTAGAAAAAATTCCCATTGATGCAAAACCTCAAGAAATCTGTGGTTTGAAGAGGAAAGGTAACAATACCTATTTTCCTGCTTTCATTTGAGAAAGCTTTTAGATTTTCTTTTCTCTGTAACTAAATGAAACTCGACCTTACTTTCCATACTTTACCATTTTTGAAAAGAACCGTGCTAAATGCAGCGAGCTTTATTTTCCAAAAATGCCTGAAGCAATATTCCCAGGACCAGGTGTTCTAACACTTTGCTGTCACCCCATCAAGGAGAAGAGTCTATTTCTCTTCCCTTTTGAAACTTGGCCAGTCTTTGTGACTGCCACAAATGAATATGGAACAATGGACCTAGCATGTCCATCTCTCTTCTCTTCCCCTTTGAACTTGGCTGGACCTGTGTGACTGCCCCAAAGAATAAAATGCAGTGGAAGTGATGTTTCTGAAATTCAGCCATGAGAAGTCATGCAGCTCCCACATAGCTCTCTCTTCTTTAGGATGCTTGCCCTAAGAATCCAGCCACTGTGCTGTGAGGAAGAATCTAGGGCACGTGGAGAGGCCACATGTCAGTGCTCTGGGAGATGATCCCAGCTAAGGTCCCAGTCAAGAGCAGCACTTAATGACAATCATGGGATTGGCCACATCTGTAGATGATTTCAGATGCCAGCCTTGGGGCCACTGCAGCCAAGGCTGAATAGAGCGGAGTCAAGCTGCCATCCCTGAGCCCTGCCTAAGCAGCATATTGGGAACAAAATTAATTGTTTATTTTAAATCACCAAGTTTTGGGGATTTTTACACAGCAATAGATAATTGAAACACTAAAGAATAATGAATAAGCTGATTTTTTTTTCATTTCAAGATGGTTTTCAAGATTTAATCAATGCCACTTTGAATGCATTGAAAGACTTATTAATCAATTAAGTCTATTATAAAATAGCAGAAAGTAGACAGAAAATTCAAGAACTATTATAGAATGGAAGGAGAGAATCTATATTTCAGAATTACCACCCACTTCCAACTTCCCTTTCTACTCCATCACCTAAGTTGGTTTGGCATTTTACGCCTGACATTTGATAGTCAAATTACTTAGGGAAGACCAGAGCTCAGAATTTCAAGTAAGGATATCCAAACATGTAATTGATGGATTTGCCTTGGACATCCTATTTATAAATGTGTAATGAATACTTCAGTCTCAAGAAATGGGACAAATTATCCTTCTAGGATTCTCTTTTTCTCCTCATTTACACAGCCTGCACCTGATGGACAAATTTTCCAGTGCCCTTTACCTTAGCACAGAGCAGGTTTTCAATAGTGGTAGTTGCCATGCAGCATACTAGATCCCCTCGTCCATGCCCTAGTGCTTTTTGCTATGTTCTCTTTTGGCCAATCTTGAGCTACCACTTTCTCAGTTATTTTTCAAGGGTTGCTCTTGCTGATGATCAACATCATAGCTACAGTGACACTAAGTCACTGTACTAATTTCAAATGAACACTCACTGGTATTCAGTGAGCATTTAAAAAACTCAGCCCCTGGTGACTTCTTGAATTGCTAATAGTTTAGAAGTCAGCTGTCCAGACGTTTTAAAAATTCCCTACTCATCCTTAATGCTTCTGACCCAAATTGTTTTACATGAAGTTAGCATAGTATTATTGGTTACATTCTCTATGTTGTACTTCCATTCCTATGACTAATTTATTTTAGAGTTTTCAGTTTGTACCTCTTTATCCCCCTCACCTATTTCACTCTTACCCCCATCCCCTTCCTATGGTAACCAAGTCTATTGTTGATATTTGTGAGTCAATATCTTTTTCTTTGTTTTGTTTTTTAGATTCAACATCTAAGTGAAATCATATGGCATTTCTCTTTCTATGCCTGGCTTATTTCATTTAGCATGATACCCTTTAGGTCCCTCTATATTGTCAAAATATCCTGTCAAAACGTTGACAAAATATATTGTCAAAAAGGCAAAATATCCTCCTTTTCTGTGGCTGAGTAATATTCCATGGTGTTTGTGTACATCTTCTTTGTTCATTCATCTATAAATGGGTACATGGGTTGTTTCCATATCTTTGCTATTGCAAATAATGCTGCAATGAACATAGGGGTGGGTGTACCTTTTAGAATCAGGGACTTCGTTTTCCTCAGGCAAATTCCCAGAAGTAGAATCCTGGTTTTATGGTATTTCTATTTTTAGTTTTTTGAGGAACATCCATCCATACTGCTTTCCACAGTGGCTGCACCAACTTATGTTTCCACCAACAGTGTGGGAGGGTTCCCTTTTCTCCACATACTTGCCAACACTTGTTATTTCTTGTCTTTTTGACAGTAGCAATTCTGATTGGTCTGAGGTGATATATCTCATTGTGGTTTTGATTTGCATTTCCCTGATGATTAGAGATATGGAGAGTCTTTTCATGTTTCTTGGCCATCTGCATGTCTTCTTTGGAAAAATGTCTGTTCAGTCCTCTGCCCATATTTTTATCAGATTATGTGTTTTTTTGGTGTTGAGGCATGTAAGTTCTTTATTAGCCCCTTATCTGATATACAATTTGTAAATACATTCTCCTATATGGTAGGTTTCCTTTGCTTGTCAGAAGCTTTTTAGTTGATGTAATCCCAATTTTTTATATTTGCTTTTGTTTCTCTTGCCTTTGGAGATAGATCCAAGAAAAATTCCTCATGCTGATATTCATGAGATGTGTGCCTATATTTTCTTCTAAGAATTTTATGCTTTCATATCTTATGTTTAGGTCTTTAATCCATTTACAGTTTACTTTTGGTATGGTATAAGACAGTGATCCAGTTTCACTATCTTACATATAGCTGTCCAGTTTTTAGAACACCATTTATTGCAAAGACTATCTTTCCCCTATTGTATATTGATGCCTCCTTTGTCATATATTAATTGACCTTATATGTGTGAGTTTATTTATGGGCTCTTTATTTTGTTCCATTGATCTATGGGTCTGTTCTTGTGCCAGTACCAAATTGTTTTGATTACTGTGGCTTTGTAGTAGAGCTTGAAATCAGGAGTATCATACTCCCAGGTTTGTTCTTTCTAAATATTGTTTTGGGTTATTTGTAGCCTTTTGTGTTTCCATATGAATTTTAGGATTATTTGCTCTAGTTCATTGGAAAATGCTGTTGATTGCATTGAATCTGTAAATTACTTTGGGCAGGATGGCCATTTTGCCAATATTACTTCTTCCTATCCATGAACATGGGATAGATTTCTATTTATTTGTGTCTATTTCAATTTCTTTCATCAGTGTCTTATGGTTTTTAGAGTATAAATCTTTCACCAACTTGTGTAGATATATTCCTAGTATTTATTCTTTTCAGTCCAATTGTAAATGGAATTGTTTTCCTGATTTCTCTTTCTATTCATTCATTGTTAGTATATAGGAATGCAAGAGATTTCTGTGTATTGATTTTGTATCCTGCAGTGTTGAATCCAGTCATTAGTTCTCATAGGTTTTTGATGGTGTCTTTAGGATCGTCCATGGACAATATCATGTCATCTGAAAATAGTGACAGTTTTACTTCTTCCTTACCAATTTGGATGCCTTTTATCTCTTTATCTTGTCCCATGTCTAGGACCTCCAGTACTATGTTGAATAAAAGTGGTGATAGTGGGCATTCTTGTCTTGTTCCTGATCGTAGAGGAAAACCTCTCAGCTTTTTGCCATTGAGTATGATATTGGCTGTTGGTTTGTTCCTTTATTATGTTGAAGTATGTTCCCTCTATACCCACTTTGTTGGATGTTGAATTTTGTCAAATGTGTTTGCAGCATCTATTGAGATGATCATGTTTTTTTATCCTTCCTTTTGTTAATGTGGTGTATCACATTGACTGATTTGCAGATATTGTACTATCCTTGCATCCCTGGAATAAATTCCACTTAGTTGTGATGAATGAGCCTCTTGATGTATTTTTTAATTCAGTTAGCTAATTTTTGTTGAGGATTTTTGCATCTGTGTTCATCAGGGATGTTGGTTGGTAATTTTCCTTTTTTGTAGTGTCTTTGTCTGGTTTTGGTATTGGAATAATACTGGCCTTGTAGAATGAGTTTTGAAGTATTCCCTGCTCTTCTGTTTTTTTTTTTTTTAGAATACTTTAATAATTACAGGTAATAGCTTGTCTTTACATCTTTCATAGAATTTCATCTTGTAGTTATCTGGTCCTGGACTTTTGTTTGTTGAGCTTTTATGATTACCAGTTCAATTTTGTTATTAGTAATTAGTTTGGTCAGATTTTCTGTTTCTTTCTGGGTCAGTCTTTAAAAATTTTATGTTTCTAGGAATTTATCTATTTCTTATAGGTTGTCCAATTTACTGGCATATGATTTTTCATAGAATTCTCTTACAATTCTTTGAATCTCTGTGGTGACAGTTGTAACTTCTTTTTCATTTTTGATTTTGTTTTTGTCCTCTCTCTTTTTTTGATACATCTGACTAAGTGTGTTTATCTTCTTGAAGAATCAGCCCTTGATGTCATTGATTTTTTTTCTATTTTATTTATTTTTGCTCTAATCTTCATTATCTCCTTCCTCCTACTCATTTTGGGCTTTGCTTGTTCTTTTTTTTCTAGTTCCTTTAGTTGTAGGGTTAGATTGTTTATTTGAGATTGTTCTTGTTTCTTGAGGTAGGCCTGTATTGTTACAAACTTCCCTCTTAGAACTTTTGGTGCATCCCAAATATTGTGAGCTGTTGTATTTCTGTTTTCATTTGACTCCATGTATTTTTCCCTGAAATCTTGATTACAAAATTCCCAGAAGTGACCTTGAAAAAATAGCTTGGAATGACTCACTCTATGCTTTCTGCTCTCTTGCAGTTTTGGATCCAACTTGCCTGCAGGAAGTATGAATTCTCCATTCCTGCATGTTATCGACCTATGAGTGTCCAGATCTTCCTGTTACTGCCTGGGGACATTTGTCTAATTCAGGGGTGAAGTACATGAGGTCTGTTGTGGTTGTAAGTCTAAGACAAATCTTGCCTGCCAAACAGGAATAGAATGTACTATTTTGTGACTTCCTAAATCTTGGAAGCTGAATATTATACAAAGCACTAATGTTACAATTTCAAAGCAATTAAGAACTTTATAAAAAATACACTATTATATTTAGATGTTTATTTCTTTGTTGTCTTATGGATATTCAAACTTTAATTTCCTCCTTGCACTGTATAGCTGACTAAGCTATTAGCAACTTTAGTAAAATCTTCTATTTTTACAAGCGGATGTTTTCCTAACATGTGTTCTACCCATGCCCAATAAGTACTTGGTATCTACCCAAATTGGCAGCCATTTCCATAGTGGTAATTAATGACACAAGTGCCATTCCTATCACATTCAACCCTATGTCTCAATTAATATTCCCAACATATAATGGCCTAATGAATCACTTGTAACTATTACTAGGGTGCATCTATTCAAACCGGTTCTCCCCCACTAGGAGGGTGTATCTGATTCACTCTTGGAGCTTTTATAAAACACACAAGATCATCCTTCTTTTCCGTAGCTCTAGATTCTAGCCAATGTGGTCAGAGTAATCTCCAGATAGGTCAGAATACAGACTAACAGATTCTTAATTTGTCTTCTTTGATAATATTTTCTATGCTTGTTCAATTATGTCTTCTGATTTCTGAGTCTTTCAACCTTAGATTGCTTATTATTTTACTCTAACCTATTTTCTATTTTCAAATATATATCAGATTAGCCTTTTGCTTATAGGGGTTAATATTATTTAATGGGTGAGAGTATGAAACGTTATACTATTAGGGAAATGTGGATTAAAGACTCTGACTTCTGTGAAATTTCTTTATCATTTGTAAGCCCCAGTATCCTTATCTGTAAGATAAAGGAGGAGTCTCTTTCTCAAAGGAATACTGTGAGGACTAAAAGATAAAAAGATATGATGCATAAAAAGCACTTGGTAAAATGTGCAACCCTAGTATATGAACAATAGTAAGTGTTCAATAAATTTTAGCCATTATTGTTATTATTATCTTATATCAGTTTCAAGAAGAGAGTTTTTTTCTTTGATCTTTGTCTAGTCATCTTTTACTATTTCTTACTTTCTATGTTGTGGCCCAACCTTTAAGGGGCTTTATATGATAATATCCATTTACTTCAAGGGAATAAACTCACCTCAGTCGTAAGTAATTAACAACAATGCCAACTATAAGATAATGGAAAATTTATCTTACATAATTCTTCCTTTTTTAAATTGACATATTATTGATAAACAACCTTATATTAGTTTTAAGTATACAACACAGTGGTTCAACAGTTACCCATACTATTAAATCCTCACCTCCCCTAGTACAGTTACTATCTGTCAACATAGGAAGATATTACAGAATCATTAGCTATGTTCTCCATGCTGCACTACCATACTCATGATCAACTTATAGTATGATTAATATTTTTGTGCCCCTTTACTCTCTTCACCCTCCCCACCCACCCACACCAACCCTTCTGCCATGGTAAGCACCAGTCACTTCTCAGTATCTCTGAGTCTACTGCTACTTTGTTCATTTTGTTTTGTTTTGTTTTTAGATTCCACAAATAAGTGAAATCATATGGTGTTTGTCTTTCTCATCCTGGCTTATTTTACTGAGCATAGTACCTTCTAGGTCCTTCTATGTTGTTGCAAATGGCAGAATTTATTTTCTTGGCTGAATAATATTCTATTATGTATATGTACCACATCTTCTCTGTCCATTCATCTACTGATAGACACTTAGTTTCTTTCCGTAACTTGGCTTTGTAAATAATGCTGAGATAAACATAGGGGTACATATATAGTTTCAAATCATGGACATTGTTCTCTTCAGGTAAATTCCTAAAAGTGGAATTGTTGGGTCTTATGGTATTTCTATGTTTAATATTTTGAGAAAACTCTGTATTGCTTTCCACAGTGGCTACACCAGTTTACATTCTCACCAACAGCGTAGGAGGGTTCCCTTTTCTCCACATCCTCACCAATACTGTTATTTCTTGTCTTTTGGATAGAGGCCATTCTGACTAATATGAAATCAAATTGCATTGTGATTTTCACGGGCATTTCCCTGATGATTAGCGATATATATCATCTTTCATGTGCCTGTTGGCCATCTGTCTGTATTTCATCTTTGGAAATAGGTCTGTTCAGATCCTCTGTCCTTTTTTTAATTGGTTCTTTTTTTTTTTTTTACTTTGAGGTGTATGAATTCTTTATATATTTTGGATGTTAACCCCTTATCAGATAAATTATTTGTTAATATATTCTCCTATACTGTAGGTTGGTTTTTGTTCTGCTGATGGTGTCCTTTGCTGTACAGAAGATTTTAAGTTTGATGTAGTCCCACTTGCTCATTTTTAATTTTGTTTCCCTTGCCTGAGGAGATGTATCCAGAAAAAAATTTCTCATGCTGGTGTTCAAGAGATTTTTACTTATGTTTTCCTCTAAGAGTTTTATGATTTCATGTCTTGCATTTAGGTCTTTGATCTATTCTGAGTTTACTTTTGTGTATAGAGCTATACAGTAATCCAGTTTCATTCCTTTGCATGTAGCTGTCCAGTTTTACCAATACCAGTTATTGAAGAGGCTGTCTTTTCCCCATTGTACAGTCATGGCTACTTTACCATACATTAATTGACCAAATATGTGTGGATTTATTTACGGGTTCCCATTCTGTTCCATTCATCTACAGGTCTGTTCTTGCACTAGTACCATACTGTTTTGATTACTGTTTGTTGGATAGCTTGAAGTCAGGTTGCATAATATCCCCAGCTTTGTTCTTTCTCAGGATTACTTTGTCTATTTGGGGGGCTTTTACGGTTCCATATAGATTTTTAGGGTTATTTGCTCTAGTTTATTGAAATTACCATTTCTATTTTGATAGGGATTTCATTGAATCTGTAAATTGCTCTGGGCAGGATGGCCATTTTGACAATATTAAATCTTCCTGTCCATAAACATGGGATAGATTTCCATTTATTTGTGTTTCTTCAATTTCTCTCATAAGTGATTTTTAGTTTTCAGAGTACAGGTCTTTCACCTCCTTGGTTAGGTTTATTCCTAGGTATTTTATTCTTTTTGATTCAATTGTAAATGTAGTTTTACAATTTTTGTAGTTTTCCTGATTTTTCTTTCTGCTAGTTTGTTGTTAATATAAGGGAATGGCACATATTTTTGTGTGTTGATTTTGTGTCCTGCAACTTTGATGAATCCTGTTATTACATCTAATAGTTTTTTGATGGATTCTTTAGGGTTTTCTATGTATAATATTATATCATCTGCAAATGGTAATATTTTAACTTTTTCCTTACCAATATGGATCTCTTTTATCTCTATCTTTTCTGATTGCTAGACCTCCAGTACTATGTTAAATAAAAGTGGTGACAGTGGGCATGCTTGTCTTGTTCCTGATCTTAGAGGAAAATCTTTCAGCTTTTTGGCATTAAGTATGATGTTACCTGTAGATTTCTCATATATGGTCTTTCTTTTGTTGAGGTATGTCCCCTCTACCAATTTTGCTGAGAGTTTTTATCATGAATAGATATTGAATTTCATCAAATGTATTTTCAGTATCTATTGAGATGATTATGTGGTTTTTATCCTTCTTTTTGTTAATGTGGTATGTGACATCAACTAATTTATGAATATTGTACCATCCTTGCATCCCTGGAATCCCATTTGGTCATGATGGATGATCTTTTAATGTATATTTGAATTCAGTTTGCTAATATTTTGTTAAGGATTTTTGCATCTATGTTCATCAGGGATATTGGTCTGTAATTTTCTTTTTTTTGTGGTGTCTTTGTCTGGTTATGGTATTAGAGTGATGCTGAACTCATAGAATGAATTTGGAAGTATTCCCTCCTCTTCTACCTTTTAGAATACTTTCAGAAAAATGGATATTAGCTCTTCTTTAAATATTTTATAGAATTCAGCTGTGTGGCTATCTCATCCTGTACATTTGTTTGTTGGGAGTTTTTGATTACCATTCAATTTAATTGCTGGTAATCGGTCTGTTCGGACTTTCTGTTTCTTCCTGGGTCAGTTTTGGAAGGTTGTATTTTTCTAGGAATTTTTCCATTTATTCTACATTGTCCAGTTTACTGGCATTTAATTTTTCACAGAATTCTCTAATAATTCTTTGTATTTCTGTGGTATCTGTTTTGACTACTCTTTTTGTTTTTTATTTTATTTGTGTACTCTCTCTTTTTTTCTTGATAAGTCTGGCAGGGGTTTGTATATTTTGTTTATTTTCTCAAAGAACCAGCTCTTGTTTTTTTTATTTTTTCTACTGCTTTATTCTTTTCTATTTTCATTTATTTCTGTGCTGATCTATACTATATCCATCCTTCTAGTTTGGGTTTTATTTCATCCTCATTTCTAGTTTCTTTAACTGTGAGATTATACTGTTTATTTGGGATTGTTCTTATTTCTTGAGGTAGGCCTATATTGTGTGTACTTCCCCCTTAGAACTGCTTTTGTGGTGTCCCACAAATTTTGGACTGTTGTATTTCTGTTTTCATTTATCTCTATGTATTTGATTTCTGTTTTAATTTGGTCATTGATCTATTGATTATTTAGAAGCATGTTTAGCCTTCATGTGTTTGTAGGGTTTTTTTTTTGTTTGTTTTCTTTGTGTAATTTATTTCTAGTTTCATTCCATTGTCATCTGAGAAGTTGCTTGATATGATTTCAATATTTTTGAATTTACTGAGGCTCATTTGTAGCCTAGTATGTGGTCTATTCTTGTGAGTGTTCCATGTACATTTGAGAAAAATGTGTATACTGCTTTTGGCTTGAATGTCTATAGAGTACATCTAATCTAATGTTGTTCAGTGCCTCTGTTTCCTTATTTATTTTTTGTCTGGTTGATCTGTCTATTGATGTGAGTGATGTGTTAAAGTCTCCTAATATGAATGAGTTGCAGTCCATTTCCCCCTTTGATTATGTTAGTATTTGTTTAACATATTTACATGGTCCTATGTTGGGTGCATATGTATTTATAATGGTTATATCCTCTTCTTGGGTAGACCCCTTTATTAAGACCCCTTTTTCTCTTCTTACTTTCTTTGTTTTGAAGTCTATTTTGTGTGGTATAAATACTGGTACTCCTGCTTTTTTCTCCCTATTATTTGCATGAAATATCTTTTCCCATCCCTTCAGTTTTAGTCTGTGTAAGTCTTTGGGTCTCATATGAGTCTTTTGTAGGTAGCATATACATGGATCTTGATTATTTATTCATTCTGCTACTCTATGTCTTTTGATTGGTGCACTCACCACATTTACATTTAAGGTGATTATTGATAGATATGTACTTATTGCCATTTATTAATTGTTTTCTGGTTGTTTTTGTAGTTCCTCTCTGTTCCTTTCTTCCTCATTATACTCTACTCTTCTTGTAAATGTAAAACTACATTTATATTTAGTGTTGTAAATGGATTTAAAAAAAAATTTTTTTGTGTATTTATTATAGGTTTTAGGTTTGTGATTACCATAAGGTTCATGGATAGCTTCCTAACTATATAAAAGTCTATATTAAGTTGATGCTTGATCTATTTCATTCACTTTCTAAAAGTACTACTTTTCATTCTTCCTCATTCATACTTTATGTATAAGATGTCATAATCTGAATTTTTTTTGTGTATCCCTTGACTGATTTTGTGTATAGTTGGTTTTACTATTTTTGTTTTAATTTCCTACTTGCTTGGTAAATAACTGGTATACTATCTGTACTGTGAGTTTATTTTCACTGATGAGAAATGTTTAGGCTTAAGAACATTTCCATGTACAGAAATCCCTTCATCATGTCCCATAAGGCCAGTTTAGTGACAGTGAATTCCTTCAACCTTTGTTTATTGGGGAAATGTTTTATCTCTCCTTCAATTTTGAATGATAATCTTGCTGGGTAGAGGATTCTTGATTGAAGGTCCTTCTGTTTCAATACATTAAATATTTCATGCCACTCCCTTCTGGCCTATAAAGTTTCTGCTGAGAAATATGCTGATAGCCTCATGGGTTTTCCCTTATAAGTATATTTTGTTTTCTCTCTGGCTGCTTTCAATACCATCTCCTTATCCTTAATCTATGACATTTTAATTATTATGCATCTTGGGGTTGTCCTCCTGGAGTTCCTTTTATTAGAGGCTCTCTGATCTTCCAAGCTGTATGTGTTTATATTTCCCCCAGACTGGGGAAGTTTTTGGCAATTATTTCTTCAAAAAGACTTTCTACCCCTTTGTCTCTCTCTTCCCCTTCTGGTACCCCTATTATGTGAATATTGTTTCATTTGGAGTTGTCACACAGTTCTCTTAGCAACCTCTCATTTCCAGAGATTCTTTTCACTCTCTGTTCCTCATCTTCATTGTATCCTGTTCTCTAATTTCTATATCATTTGTCTCTTCTACTTGCAGTAAACTATTACTCATTCCCTCTATTGTGTATTTCATTTCAGTTACTTTATTCTTCAGCTGAGTTGCTCTTTTTCAATTCTTCTATCTTTTTGTTAAAGTCCTCCCTGAGATTGCCAATACTTTTCCACAGTTCAGTAAGCATATTTAGGAGTGTTATTTTGAAGTATTTATCAAAAAGATTGATGATCTCTCTTTCATTTAGCTCTTTATCTTGTGTCTTATCCTATAGTTTCATTTGGAATGTATTTCTCTGCCTCCTCATTTTCTCAGGGTTTCTGTGTTTCTTCCTTTGTATTAGATGGATATGCATTGCTTCCTGGTCTAGAGAGTAATGACTTTATGAAGAAACTGTCCTGTGGAGCCCTGGAAGGTCAAGTGCCTAATTCCCCTTTGTAGTGAAGCCCCAGTTGCTGTTGGTGGGCAATGTGCAGGGCCACCTTTGTCTGGTTGTTGGCAGCAGTCTATTTCAGTTTGCTGTAGTGGGCAGTTTACTTCAAAGGCCCTTTGTGATGAGAGCAGTGGTGCTTATGCTGGGATTGTTGTGGGTGGAGCCAACCTATGCCTGCCCTGCAGTGATGGTGGGGCTTCTGGGTTAACAGGGCTAACAGGGTTAATAGGGTGGGCATGAGTCACACAGGCATGTGGCACCAGGGTGGTCTGCCCACTAGGAGGAAGAGACACTCAGAAGTGGCTCCTGTATGCACCTCTCTAATTGGTTTGAGACAGGGCCAAGAACGCTGGGAAAGCCTCCCTCTACCTGCCAGACAGCAAAGTCTGATGCTACTGGGCTGAGTGGGTGTGTGTGCCCACAGTGCACAGGGAAGTGCCTCATGGCTGAGCCAACAATGAGTGGGATGGAGTACTTGGGGCTCCTGAGAGTGCCCATTCTGTTGGGTTGAGGGAGGGCTGGGGAAGTGTCACACACCTGCCCTTTCTTTTGTGAAGATAGCTCTGTCCTGCCCTCACCCCTCTGGCACTTCTCCCACTGCTGGCAAATCTTTCAATATACTGTCTCTGTTTTGGGACTCATCAGGACTGATGGAGCATGCCTATCCTCCACAAGTAGCTGGAGTCTCAGCCTCCCAATGTGCTCCAGTTCTCCCTTGTGTCCAGCCCTGCTAATCTCCAGAACCCACTGCAATGTGGATTCATGCTCCAAGAGCAGCTCTTCAGGGCCAGGTGTGCAGAGTTCCTGAGCACCTATCACCTCCCTACTCCATTTTTCTTCCTCCCACCTGTGGGCTGGAATGCGAAAGGGCTTGTGTCCTGATTGGTTGAAGCTCTGCCACTTTACCCTTCTCTGTGTCGTCTTCTCTTCTTCAATAGGTGTAGGAGGTCTATTCTTCAGTCTTCAGGTCATTTTCAGGTGTAATTGTATTTACTGTAGCTGCTTCCTTGATGTTTGTTTGTGGGAAGAGATTTCTGCCTTGCCTTCCTATTCTGTTATCATTCTGACACACATAATTCTTTCAATAAATATTTTTGAGTGCTTAGCAATTAACTAAATGTTGTCAGATACCTTTTCTTAAATTGTATTATTTAATTAAAAATATTGCACTATTTCAGATTAGTTTTCTCCAATAAATATGAATTAATTATACATGTCTACATAAGAAACAATAAACTGATCTCATTCAAGCTACAATGAGCCATAGAATACAAGACCTTAGTGCCAATTTATACATCCAATAATTAATATTCCCATATGAAATGTCAACCCTTTCTTATCTTCCATAAGAAGTAGAGCTGCTACAAAAATGCAGGATGCCCAATTAAATTTGACTCTCAGATAAAAAAATGAATATTTTGTTAGTATAACTATCTCCTGACTATTGCAGGGGGTATACTTCTACAATGTTATTCATTATTTTTCTGAAATTCAAATTCAAATTCAGGTGGCATTGTTAAATGTAGTATTCTTGCTAATGATTGCAAGCAGATAGGAAATTTAAAAACTGAAATAATGGCAATATGTGTAGTATGATTGCTAAATTTTGAGGCTGCTAGATCATGCTATTCTGTCTTTTGTATATATATATGTATGTATATATATATATAATAAAATATCTTTCTCTCCATATATATATATATTTATATACACAGATATATACAGATATCTATATACACAGATATATACAGATATCTATATCCATAATATATCTCTCTATATAAATAGATATGCATATTTCATGTATATGTATATATTATGTAAACATATATATTTTTTAACTTGATCAACTAGTTATTTGCCATAACTGAAGAAAAGGCTGTCTGTGCTCCTTGACTCTGTGGTTAGAGGAAACATAGTTCAATCTACAAATTCAGGACAAGAATGTTTTTGGCTGTCATGCTAGTCAGGCTCAATTGATATAATATCAAAGGCCCAGTTCAAGCCTGCTGTCTCTCCAGGGGCCCTAAGCCCCACCCGGCTTTCCTATCTTCCTGAATCCTGTCTGTGTACAGTTCCTCCATTGATTTCTCAGGCGTCATCTAGAGTTCCACCTGGGTAGATCTGGTAGGATCAGATTAACACATCAAACAAAGAAATAGCTCCATAGATAGATTGATGAGTAAAGACAAGGAGATCAGTACTTAGCAGTGACTTTTGCCTATAATTTAGTTGTCAACTTCATTTCTGTGAGCTCACACTTAATGGCCATGTAACACAAAACCTCAGAAATTAATTTGGCTTTGTGCCTGTTTCTGTAAATGGAAAAACAGAACTTCCTCTCTCTTTTCTGCAGTACGCACGTTTTGCTTTCATTCTGTAAGTAGCCAGTCACCTTTATTGCCATTTAGGTTTCTTTATTTGTTGGCTTCTGATCCTGCTATGTAAATTGGTGAAAGGGCTAATTAGGTAACTGGTTCATGAAAACTGCATACTGAGCAGGGTAAAAAGAAAGTAAAGGGGACCATCTATCTGCTGAGTTCTGATAGTGCTCTCAATTGGGAAAACTCATAAAGCCTAAGACCATGAATGGGCCAAACATTGCTCTTCTTCAGACAATGAAGTGAATATTTCCTCTTCAAATCTTCTTCCTTGAAAAAAGGCACAAAATCATGTTCTATTAAAGTAACTCTCCTGGAAATGTCTGTATTTTCTCCTGGAAAGGGAACATCAACAACTACTCAGCAGTACCTCTCTACAGGAAAAAAGATTGATATTGGCCTACCTATTGGGCATAACTCCCAATGATGGAAACAATAAATGTGAAGGATTTTGTGGCTGGACCTGTTTTTACAAAATAATAATAGTTGAAGTAAGAGAATTATAGTGGGGGGGTGATTAACTTAAAATACACATACACAAATTTATCAATCTTGCTATTGGCATTAAAGCCATCTTACAAAAGTAATTATAAGAAGAATTATTGATTACCAAAATTTGAGGATCATTAAAAAAAGAAATTTATTGTATGTGTATGAATTAGATACTATCTCAGAAAAAGTGAAGGATAAAGATTATAATAAAATTAAAATATGCATTATATTTTATAGATGATTTAATGCATACTGAATCCTAGAATATATATCCTTATTCATATGAGACACATTATATAACCCAAATATACATATGATACTTTATATAGAAGCATGTGCGTGTGTTTGTGTTTGTGTGTGTATTCAGTAGTACATTTTACCCTAAGACAGGTATTGGTATTGTCAAATTACAGCCCACAGATTGAATGCCTGTTTTTGTAAATAAGTTTTGTAGGAACACAGACAGACCCATTTGTTTATTTTCTATAGCTCCTTGCATGCTTCACAGTGGACTTGAATAGTTCTAAAAGTGGCTATCTAGCCCACAAAAAAACTTTGGTAAAACACTTACCAAATATTTATCTGGTCCTTTAAAGAAAAAAAGAATCTAAGATGTGATTATGGTATGTATAACAACAACAAAAAACCTTTAAAAATCATGACTGCTTTAATGATTTCATAACATGACATTCAATTTAACTCTTTAGTGTTGGCACAGGCACATGAAGGAATGTCAGCTACTGGGGAAGGATTTTATATGTGTGGGGAGATAAGTAGAAGAAACTTTTTCCTGTATGGCTACTCCAATTTTCTTCTTCTCTTTGTAATTTTGCTTGTATTTTTCCCCCTCTCATTTTTATTATTCTGTTCCTCTCTTGTCTTGTCATTTACCTCTGTTCTACCTTTTATCCATTTTCCATATGTATGCACATTTTGACATTCACATGAAACCATGATGACTTTCTGCATATAAAATCTATTTATCTATATCCATATGAGCAATGTTGAAAATCTTCACCTCTGATGAACCAAAAAGATAAACTGAGTAGGAGGAATAGGCTTCTTGACAGTTTTTCTTGACCTTATTTGATGTTATCTAACAGCAAAATAGGAAGAACTCTGTTTCCTTCAACATTCTTGTAATATGCTTTGATGGTGACTGGTAATTTTTTAGACATTGGAGATTAAAAAACAAATAGGTGAAAAGATAGATTCAGATCCTTTTTTGTTCTCTCTTGTACATTTTGTACTTGCTTCCAAGTAGTTAGGATAATTTCTACTTTGTGTGCACAAGTGTGTGTATTTTAACTGGATAGTTCATAAGACTGTAATCTCAAAGAGAAGATGTCTGTTCTGCTTACTTTTGCATACCCAGTTCCTATCATATACTAGGTCCTCCAAGGATATTTACTGAATTACTTGAATGAATGATAGAGAGGCGTTGAAACATTTTAATATTTAGAATGACAGTCATTTAAGTCTTAGATAAATAATTCTGGCAGTAGTTTGAAGTATAGATTTAAGGAGGATCAGACAGAAACTGTGAGTTGGATCTTGCAATTTTCTAAGATAAAAGACTGATAAAACTCTTAAATTGAAATAAACATTAATTCTGCATGTTTTATCGGCCAGATATTATTTTGAATTTTGGAAAGTCAAGGCAAAATTAAGACACAGTCCTGACACTTGAGATAATTACATTTTTAGGTTACCTATGATATGCATAATGAATTCTTATTAGAAAACTCAAAAGAAAGTATTTAATGGAGAAGATGGCATTTGAAAAGAGCATTGAGGGATGAACAGGGATCTGATTGGTAGAAAGGGTATTCTAGGTTGTGGAAGTAAATAAACTAAAGAGGGGTGGAAGAAATCTGTCGCATGCCTATATACTAACGATGAACTAGCAGAAAGAGAAATCAGGAAAACAATTCCATTTACAACTTCATCAAAAAGAATAAAATACCTAGAAATAAACATAACTAAGGAGGTAAAAGACATATACCCTGAAAACTACAAGACACTCATGAGAGAAATTAAAGAAGACACCAATAAATGGAAATGCATCCTGTGCTCATGGAAAGCAAGAATTAATATTGTCAAAATGGCCATCCAACCTAAAGTAATCTACAGATTCAATGCAATTCTTATCAAAATGTCAACAGCATTCTTCAATGAACTAGAAGAAATATTTCTGAAATTCATATGGAACTACAAAAGACCCTGAATAGCCAAAGCAATCCTGAGAAGGAAGAATAAAGCTGAGAGGATTATGCTCCCCAACTTCAAGCTCTACTACAAAGGCACAGGAATCAAAACAATTTGGTAATGGCACAAGAATAGATACATAGATCAATGGAACAGAATAGAGAGCCCAGATATAAACCCACACATATATGGTCAATTAATATATGATAAAGGAGCCATGGATATACAATGGGGAAATGACATTCATTTCCTCTTCAACAACTGCTGCTGGCAAAACTGGACAGCTACATGTAAGAGAATGAAACTGGACTATTGTCTAACTCCATACACAAAAGTAAACTTGATATGGATCAAAGATCCATTTGCAATAACATGGATGGAGCTAGAGGGTATTATGCTCAATGAAATAAGCCAGGCAAAGAAAGACAAGTATCAAATGATTTCACTCATTTGTGGAGTATAACAAAGCAAAACTGAAAGAACAAAACAGCAGTAGACTCACAGACTCCCAAGAAGGGACTAATGGTTATCAAAGGGAAAGGGGTGGGGAGGCTGGGTGGGGAGGGAGGGATAAGGGGATTAAGGGGCATTATGATTTGCACATATAATGTAGAGGGGACACAGGGAAGGCAGTACAGTACAGAGAAGACGAGTAGTGACTCTATAGCACCTTACTACGCTGATGGACAGTGACTGCAATGGTGAGTGGGGACTTGATAACATGGGTGAATGTTGTAAACACAATGTTGTTTGTGTGAAACCTTCATAAGATTGTATATTAATGATACCTTAATAAAAATAAATAAATAAATAAATAAATAAAAAGAGGTGGAAATGCTGGCTGTCTGAGAGCCTGGCTGGCAAGTGGTCCACCATGAGGGTAGCACTCAGGGAAAGTAACACCTCAAACTACCAAGAAAGATGACAACATGCTTTTCCTGACAAAAAGCTATGGACAAGCACTGAAAGTTTTTCAGTGGATATAACATGATATAATTTATATTTTAGGAAGGTAAGTTTGGTGATTTCATCAGGAGTTGGCTGTAGAAGGGAGATCTGATAAGAAGGCTATGGAAATAGCTCCAAAGAAAGACAGTGAGACACTGAACTAGTGGATTCACTGTGGTGGTGGAGGGAAGATCTAATGCTAGGACACTGAAGTGAGAAGGATCAACAAATTAGGACATGGTTTGAGTGTTAGGAGTGAGCTTAAGCTAGCACCATTGGAAGGTTCCAGTTTACTGGCACTTTACCAATAAAGGAGAGGGTGGAAACTGTATGGGATAGAAGATAACAGGACCCTCTTTTGGCTGGAAAAATGTGGGTAAATGGTTAAAGCACAGATAGATTGAATAGGTCGTTGTCTCAGAATGCCCTTCAAGTTTCAAGTATTTCAAGATGAACCATTGTGGAGTCAGTGAGAATGAGAGCCTATTAACATGTCTTTCCTATTCTGTCTAACATTGAGAAGTTGCACTGCTAAGAATTGGAATCATAACAACGAGTAAAAGAAAACTGAGTCTCTCCAACTTAGAGGCTGTCATTTGAATTGACAATTACACCGTAAAATCAGTGGTTGAAACCTTATGATACATCCTAAATGCAGTGAGCTTGTAAAACAAAACTGAGTGAACTATAATCATTTCTGTTTCTACATTTGTTGAAACAGGGTGTAGACTAAGTCCAGTTCAATGGGGGCTTTTGATAAACTAGTTATAGTCAAATTAATCAAGATACAAAAATACTGATAAAATTCTCAGTACAAACAGCCATCTATTTCCTAAAGTTACAGGAGAAGTCCTGAGTAAAATGCAGATAACTTAAAACCATTATTTAAATTATTTCTTTAATAAATTCTGAAGTAGAAATGGGTAGCAAATAGGATTAAAACTTCATTTCTTTAACCTTCAAACAAACATGGTAACACCAAATTGCTGAAAGCAGAGGGAAGGGGGTTGGGGGGGAGATAACTTTTTACTTAATAAGATCCTAATATTTAGTTGTTTTTTTAAAAAATTTTTCTTGTGTAGGAGAATCAGTTAAAATATTTGTGTAATTCCTCACCTTAGGAGTATGAAAAGCACAGTCTACAAATAAATGTTCTTCAACCCAGTCTGGTTTGCCCCACTATAGTTACTGGCTTTGTGTATCCCCTCAAGTGTCTTCTTGGTCCTCAACTATGAGCTTGATCCAGTCCACCAGCCCAGTTTTGATGAGATCTATTAGAGTAGCTGTAATCTTTGAACTTTAGCCCAGCTGCATAGCTGAAATTCTGCATTGTGCTAGGAGCTATTCCTGTCTATTCGTAATAGGTTCTTTCAACATCATGACAGGCTCTTAAACCGGCTAAAACAGTGAGTAGGACAGACCCTGCCCTGTTACAATCTATAAAGAGAGAAAAAAATGAAACATTAAAAATAATACTGGATGATAATTGCAATAATGCAGTTATGTACCCATTACAGAGGTGTCAGAGAGGAAAGAGTGGTTATGCCCATGTTATGGGCACTGGAAAGGCCTTGCAGAGGAGGCGACATCAGGGCTGTGCTTTTCAAAGACTAATTCAAGTTTTCTGATTCAATAGAAAGCAATATAGGGAGATTGGGAGTAGGTATCCAGGTGGAAGGACAAAAGAAAAAGCATGAAAGAATTAAAAAGTTTATCACAATTTTTACAAGGCCTTTGTATTGGTTCCTTCTCTGACATCCCTATTCTTACAACTCACCAAAGTCCCATTCTCCTCTCAGAGAACTGAGTTCTGCTCCTAAATATTAATCCTTTTTGATAGTGACTGTTAGCTTTCCCTGATGCTGACTTTCAGTCCCAGATCCCAATTCTGAATGTCGGCTTCCCTAAATCCCCTATTTCAGCATCTACTTTCTATCTGGAATAGAAACAGAATACCTGTTTCTCTGATCAGAGATACTATGGTTGTGACTTCTGGATGCTGAGCTTTGCCTCTGTAGTAGATCAAGCTCTCTTTAAGGTAGAACTTGAAGGATTCAGGAGCAAGTGACTTAGAAAGGAGTGTCCCCTCATGAGCTAGAGGAGAAAGGGAAAGTAGCCAAGCCATAGTGTGACTGCAGGTGTAACTCTAGACTCAGCCTGATCCTGTGGGGAGCTCTGGGGTATAAATTACATCTCAGAGATTGTCTTATCTGGAGGCAAAGGAGCTGGGATTTTGTACCCTCCTAAGAATCAGTCATTGGCTGTAGGTAGACCTCATAGTCTGAGTGTGTACGTGGCGGTGGAAGGTGGGGGTGGGGGTGTGTGACTTAACATACCAGGCACTTGCAGGCAAGGTAACTCCAGTGCACAAGGGTGAGTCTCTGAACGCCATAGGTTCAGCTGTTAGCAGCATAGAAATCAGATGATGGTGAATGCTGATAAAGGGGATTAGAAAGGATATGATGAGGTATACCATCCACTGCAGACTTACACTGAATCTTGCCCACATTCATGCCTCTGATCCCTGGTGGGCTGGGATCTGTCAGATGCCTGAATCTCCTTGGCCTCTTCCCCCCTGTTAAAATTAGCTGTGCTCTGCTGCGCCATAAAATTCCTGCATTTCTGGAGTGCTGTAGCTCCTTCAAAGACAGGAAATACTGAGGATGTTCTCACTGCTTAGGAGGCTAATAAAATCTCAGATGAGCAGAAAGCTTTTGATTCATATCAAAACACCATTCCATGATGAATACAGAATTTGAAACTTTAATATGTACAGAAGAAAGGTAAAACTATATTTGTATTTGAAATGCATGTCTGCTTCCTGATCAGTATCCAAAAATAGGATGAAGTAGTTACAGGATATTTTGTAATTAGATTTATTATGCTTCAGATTCAATCTTTTTGATTAGAAGATTTTTTTCTTGCTACCTTATAAAAACAAGTGTAGAACAAGGGTATTTGGCTTAATAACTTTTTGCAACTTCAGCAAGAATTTCTAAATATTTTAAACCATAATTCTTACACTAAATGATTAGTAATTAGAAGTTACATGGAAAAAAATATGTGGCTTTTTCTCTATTATTTCTATATTACAATTATCATTATACTGACTTTTCTCTCTTTTCTCTAAAATTAAATATCTAAAAAGCTCAAATTACAGGAAGTATGAAAATGTATATTTGTATGTCTCTTTTATGAGGAAGGCAAATAATAATGTAACCATATGGCAAGAATTTGTTGAAATTAACAACTTTCAGGTCAAATTAGAAAGCTAGCATTGATTCAACTCAGAATCTTGCAGCCTAAATTGATATTCATAATTAATAATATGGCATAGTTACTTTTGAGAACCAAATGGGTTAACTTGTACTTACTATATTTTATATTTTACTTTTGCTCTATTTCTTGAAAAATTGGTAATCTATTTACAATGAGACTATTTAATTACCCATTTTCCTGTCATTCTGGATAAATGGGCACTGGCTCTATCTTTGTTTCCATCATACTATGTTTGTGGTGACGTCATACTCTACTTTTAAAGATAATTTTATTTATCACACTGGAATTGGCCAATGCCTGGAAAGGTTACATCTGTAAAGTAAACATAAAACACTATGGAGCCAAGTGGAGCCCAAATGATTTGTTTACATTTAACATTGATTTTTTTTAAAACCTCATTTCCCTGTTTTGTTACACATGGCAGTGGAAAAAACAATAGAATCTCGAATGAAAAAATCCCCAGATTACTATGTTGTAAAAGTGGGTCCTTGACATTCTTCCTGTTCATCTGAGAAGATGCTGACATCCACATGGTTACCTTTGCCTCTGGAGGTAGGAGTGAAGGTCATTCATCACTCCTACCTCTTGATGTTTGGATGTTTCTTCAAACACAAAATGGTAACAAATAAGAAGAAATGACTGTGGAATTGGCATGGACAGCAACAGTTAATGGAAGGAGAGATTACACTATTTGTCCCCTTTTGTAATTATAGATTATTTTCCTTCAAGATCTAATTTTAATAACTTTATGCAAACAGCAAATAAAAATTAACATTTCCTTTTGTTCCCAACAAATGTGGGTGATACTACTGTGAGGACAATGCTGCTTTTTGACTGGCTACCTTGTTACATTTGAATAACAATTAAGAAAAATACAGCTCACTGGTCAAGCTTTTTATTATTTACCTTGGTAAATTAATAACTTTACCACCTTAGTAGGGTTCCTTGGCTTAAATCCTTCAGGGGAAGTCCACATTACTCTGAATGAAAGCTCAAATTGTTGCTACAGCCTTCAGTGCTCTACACGATCTGCTTCCCTCTCCCATCACCTCTTTGACCTCTTATCCCATGTTAAGACCAGATACTAGTGTCTTGAGGCCAGTTGTGTGGCCAGTTAATAAAAAATGTTAAGTGAAAACAAACCAGTTAGATTCCAAGAAAATTTGCTGATGGCAAAACAGGTTATGGGAAAGCAAACCAGCTAGATTCTAGATGGAAACAAAGGTAACCCACAGGTACCCCCAAAGTTCATTACACCCCTTGGTGCCATGACAGGTCGGAGGCTGAGCATATCAGAACAAAAAGAGGGTGCAATCTCTTTTCCCCAAAATCCCCTCCCTGCTCTAAGAAAAACCCCACCTTTCCAGATGAACATGCCGTCCCTTGCTTAAACTCCACCTACAAGACTATCCAATCCGAACCTTAGCTCCCCAGCATGCCCGCACTCTCGAAAGTGTGTACTTTTCCTTTAATAAACTACCCTTTGCTTGTACCTGCTCGACCTGCTAGTAAATTCTTTCTTGATCAGAGTCTAGAATGTGATTGTAGCCGTCTCCAGGTAGAGGTATCACCCAGACGCACAGGTGATCTCTCCCTGGCACAGACTGTCTTTTGCTGCTATGTTGAGAATGAATCTCGGGGGAGCAACACAGAAGCAGGGAAACCACTTAGAAGATATGGCAACACTCCAGGTGAGAAGTGATGATGTCCTGGAAATGGGAGGCAGAAATAGTAACAAGTCATCAGATTCTGGTTATATTTTGCAGTTTTAGCTGAGAGGATTCCTGATGAATTGGCAGTTGTATGTGATAGCTTGTGCTAATAATTATTTTTCAGAGTAATGACAGGTAGGGTGGGGGGGAATTTTCTTCAAATTGACTAAGACCGATTAACAAGAGAGAATCAAATTTAATTTCCTACCTATGGGGAATCCACATAGACATGAGATTCCAAAGACAGTCAGGTAAAATGAAGTCTATATATAAGGAGAAAAGTGTAGGGATCTGGGACTTCAAAGGGAAAGAAGGCAATTCACAAGAATATGAAAGAGTAGATGTTTGGTAAACAAATGAATGCTAGACCACACAGAAACAATGAGAGGTAGACAGAAATTTTAACAACAGACTTTGCTAAATTCCTCCCCACCTACCACCCCTAGTTCATGTGATACTGTAGTTGTCTATAGGATAGCTCTTTCCCTGGAGCAGGTCCTCTATCTAAATTCTTTTAGGCAGTTAGAGGGAAGGTCCACATCTCTTTCTGAGTCTTTTAGGCCTTGATAGTTTTTAGCTCTGACATAGTCTGCATGCCAAAGTGGATCATCTAGGGGCAGCCTAGTAAACACTCTTACAAATATGTCATGTGTGTAAATACATAAAACACATAGCTTTAATTAGACAATATATTGATAAGTCAATATCCAGCCTAATGTCCAGAGCAACTCCTAAAATAACATCGCCTCTGTATCACATCTGGAGTCTACTGAAAGGAGATGCCACTGATACATGTTCTCAGCGAGGCTGCCCCTCATCCCCACCCCCCATCCAGTGTCCACTCCCCCACGGGACACTCCCAATGCCTTTAGTGTGCTTTTTCTTTCATGGAATTTACTTAATATTTTTGTATTTCCCCTTTCCTCATTCACCAGAATGTGAACTTCATGAAGACCAGGTTCTGACTTTTGTTCACTGACGTACCCTCAGGGCCTAGCACATTATAGGTCTTACTACACAGTTGTCCAGTGACAGGAAGGAAGGAAGAATCTGTTGCTATTTTATGACAGTGACAGAGGAGAGAGCTTTGAGTCATCATGACTGGGACCATTACATTCTGCTGAAATGTGTTGGTATCTTTAAAGGGGCACCAATGAACAGCTCCCCTGCCTGGTCTGGGTCTAAACCAATTGATAAATAAAGCCAAGTTTTAGCAGACAGAGGACAAAATATCACCTCATTCCTGAAAGGATGAGTGAAAGAACATGCTTTTGTCTGTAGAGAAGTCAAATTAACCACAAATTAGGCAAAAGTATCTACTGAGCAGTACTGTGTGCTGAATGATCTATGCCAGGCTCACCTGTGCGTCTGGGTGATACCTTTACCTGGAGACAGCTGCAATCACATTCTTGACTCCGATCAAGAAAGAATTCACTAGCAGGTCGAGCAGGTACAAGCAAAGGGTAGTTTATTAAAGGGAAAGTACACACTTTCTAGAGTGCGGGCATGCTGGGGAGCTGAGGTTCGGATTGGATAGTCTTGTAGCTGGAGTTTAAGCAGGGGATGGCATGTTCATCGGGAAAGGTGGGGTTTTTCTTAGAGCAGGAGGGGATTTTGGGGAAAAGGGGTTGTACCCTCTTTTTGCTTTGATATGCTCAGCCTCTGAACTGTCATGGCATCAAGGGGTGTAATGAACTTTGGGGCTATCTGTGGGTTACCTTTGCTTCCATCTAGAATTTAGCTGTTTTTTTTTTTTTCACTTAACATATTTTATTAACTCATCACACAACTGGCCTCAAGACACTACTATCTGGTTTTTTGACTTGCCCAGGGTCTGGCTTTCTCCCTGAACTACACTGCCCACGTCAGCTGGACCGTGGCCCATCTCTCCCAACAGGAGTAGAATGAGTTTCCAGAGAAACAGAAAATAATTCCCACTTCACAGAGTAAGGAAAGAGGAGGGAGCAGGGCTTCTAAATTCACAAATGACATTTTACCCTTCCTGGAGGTGGGTGGCAGGTGGGATACAGAGGTATGTGTGGTCAGAGGATGGAGAGAGGTCAGTACTGTTACTCTAATAAATATCCTTTCACATAGAAGAAGACATTAGAAATAGGGGAAAGTGTTGTCCCCTACTGACCTCTATATGATTCCTCTTTTGAAAAACATTTTTTGGTTAAAAGTAATATATTCAGATATTTAGAATTGTTACTTATGCTTTCAGCAAACCTACAGAGACTGAATGTCAGTCAACATGCATGGAATGCAAAGAATTGCTCAGAATTGGGACCTAACCTATCAGCTGTCAGGGGAAAGTTAGGAGGAGGCTATACTCTTAAAATAGCCTTCAATGGCCCCTCAACCCTAGTAATAGTGAAAATGTTTTCAAATCACAGAAAACTCCTTTGGGTTTTCTTTAAGGTAGTAAGAGGTATATCATCAAGAAAGTACAGACATATGTGGGTGTTTGTTATATGCTGGGATTGCAATAGCACACCAAATAAATAGAGTCCTTTCCCCTACATACTCAACTGGAGAAGAAGCATAAATAGATACAGAGTATCACAGGCACCAGACAGGCATGCATATTGAGGCTAACAGTGGGAAATATTCAGTCAATGTTTACAGAATGCCCCTATGTTCCAGGCACAGTGTCAAGTGCAGGAGATATAAAAATAACACAGTCCTGCCCTCAGAAAGAGAAGAGAGTTTGAAATAGGAGAAACAGGAATAAGTGGATAATTAAAGTACAATATAAGATGTATTATGTCTTGGTCTGTACATGGAGTTATGATACTCAGAGAAAGAAAACTTAATTCATGTTTAGGTTTCAGAAGACTTTTTGAAGATGTGAGTGTAAGCCATGGAATAAAAATAGCAGAGAAATAAAGAAAGTGAGTTGGAAGGTAGATTTGAGATGTTTGCTCAGAATAAATCAGAGTGAGTGATAAAGAAATGAAAACATGGGATGAGAAAGTAAGAGGACAATAAAGTGATCAAATTCTTAGAGTAAATTAGAAATAAATCAACTTCTAGTAAATTAGAAACTTAGAGTAAAAGGAGGAGAGAGAATAGAAAGAATGGGGTCATTATAAAACCTGGGATTTTTCCAGAATAAATTAATTGGAGCCTTCAAATTTAAAAGTCACGATGTGTTCTAATCAGCAAAGCTAAAAACAGATCACATACATACATATGAGTGAAACTGCAGAGCAATAAAGAAAAAATGAAAATTAAAGAACCAAGTAGGGAGGAAAAACAGCTTATTTACAAGGCCGAGTTCTTATTAGCTATGATCAATCTTAGAAAATGTTTAAATCTTATCTTCAGAGGAGTGTGGAAAAATAACTGTTAGGCTAGAATTCTGTTCTCAGAGAAGTTATTCAAAAGTGAGAATGAAATGGAGCCACAGTTATACAAAGTCTAAGTGTTTATTACCCCTGGGTTCTTAAAGTGCTCCAAAGGATGAAATTCAGCACAGAAGAAAAGGCTGGGTGCAGATCAGTGGCAATCAGAGGGGCCACCAAAAAGCTGGAAGTCTGTGAGGTGCCACCTGAGGGAAAGAAGAGGTGGAGAGAGACCCAGGGGAGATACTGGGACAGGCCACTCGTGGGCTGTGCTAGGGATTTGGGCTTCTTCTGAAGGTTCGGGGGATACTGGAAGGGTCTCAGCAGGGTGGACACATGGTTTGGAGTGCTTTAGTATGGTCACTCTGGCAGGAGGGTAGAAAATGTTCAAGGGGAACAAGAGTAATGCCATGAGGTCAGTTAGAGCTTCTGGGTATGATTTAGATGAGAAATGATAGGGCCTGGACAAAGGTAAGGCAAGGAGGAAAGCAGTCAAATTCTGGAACTAATAAAGAGGTTGACTCAGTAAAGTATCCCATGTGGTGAGAAAGAGGAAGCATCAAGGATGTGATTTTTTTTGTTAAGGCAGCTTCACTGAAGTCTAACTGCCGTGAGAGGAGGGATGGGAGGTGAGCATGGCAGCAAGATGACCCCATGAGAACACATCTGTGAGCGGGTGGTGAGGGGGTTTGGAGGAATCGCTAGAGGAAGACTGGAGTGAAGAAGGATTTTAGAGTGGGAGACATATTTACAAGTTTAAATGCTAATGGGTGAAGAACAAGGAAGAGAAGCAAAGGTTGAGGGTAGAGAGAGGATAGGAGATAGCTGATAGAACAGGGGCATGGGGAACCTTATATACAAATAGGTAAAGAGGCAGATAAATGAAAGTCACATCTCCCTCCTCCTCTGACAGCAGCGCCATGATGGCACAGAGCAGTGATGAACAAATCTGAGGGAATGCATGAACCAATACAAGAAAAAATGGATAGATAATGGATACATTCAGGCAGGTCCCCAAACAGTATAACAAAGGTAAGCTTTTTCTCAAGATGGGTATGGTAGACCTCTAGTGGCCAAAAAGAAAAATCCAGAAATCTAATGGCTGAGAACAGAATTTAAGATCGCTAGGGTAAATTTATTTGCAAAAGAATAAACAGACACAACATTGCTCTGCACAAATCCTGTCGTACCTAATCTTTGCCTGGTTCAGTTTCTCATCAACAGAGTTTAATGGCACACACAATATAAGTTCGCTTTTACAATTAACTACTTTGAGTGAATGGCTTATGGAAATGAAACCAGTAATCTTTTAATTATGATTAAAACTTAAAAAAATAATACCTGTAGGAGATCAATTACTTATGTGTGAAATTTCATGTACAAGCTAGATAAGATAAAAGTATTATTCATTTTCAAATAGAGAAAAGGGGAGACAATTACAACCAAATGAGCCCTTGTCTGCAAAAGTCTCAAACGTTAAAAGGGTGTATTTAAAATCAACAAGAGCAACAAGTTTATTTTTTTTAAATAAGTAAAAATATAAAACTAAAAAAGGGTAACAAAATACTTCAATCTTTAAAAATTCATAATAGTATCCAAGTGTCAAAATACTTTGAGTAATTCCAGGGAAGAATTATTTATTGATACAAACTATGATTCTTTTATGAATCTGAGTATTTTCTAGTTACCCTCAAGTTAATAACAATCAAATAAAATGTTGGGAACCTACTGCAAGTTATATAAACTGCAAAAGATCTCTAGCTTGTGAATCAAGATAGTATTTTAGATAATTTCATAGACCTACTTCAGCTTTTCCATTACAAAAGATTTTATCAACCATGCACAGTGCCTTAGGTAGATGATAGAAAATAAATCCATTTAAAAGTAGAATTATTTGTGGAATTTACATGCAGCTGGTAAGGGATAGTGTGAGAGGGTAAGGAGATATTGGATGTGGGAGTATAGATGTGGAAACTGGTCTAATCCATGAATGCAGAATTTAAAACCCTAAGTTTGCAGAATTGAAAAAAGCTTAGTTCTTTGGGATTTCTTTGCTGATTATGACTTTTTTTTTTTAACATAACCAAAGCAGATCTATAATTACCAGCCATCTCCAGTGAAACCAAGAAAACCAGTTAGGCATCCTGGGCATTTGTGAAAATTTATCTATGATATGATGGATATTGTCCAACTGTACGAACAGTCTGAGAGAAATCAGACAAATTAAAACAACCCATTCCTGGGGACTGTTCACATCCCATATGTTCTTTTAACAGTAGATAGTCTGTAGTTGTAAGATTTTGGAGTGTTACAACTTGCACTTCTCCTAATTCTTGGTTGAGTTCCAACAGTACAGATCCAGTCAAATTTGTTGTTTTACTGTATGCACAGGCCAGCTTAGATATCTCCTTCTTCATTCCCATCGCAAGTCCAGGAACCAGTGGGATGAATGCAGCTACAGATGTAGCAGCGCCTGGATCTTTGTTGAGGTTTTTTGATGATCATCTTCTGGTATGAGTCTCCCAGAGAATGCTGATGTTGGAAGTTCTTCTTCATATCGTATCTTAGTTCATTTTCTGGGTAGCCAATTTAGGCTTTGATCCTCTGTTAGTCCATTCTTGGGTTCTGTGATTCCGCTGCTGTTTTGTTCCTTCAGTTTTTCCTTTGTTCTTATACTCCACAGATGAGTGAAATCATTTGGCATTTCTCTTTCTCCACTTGGCTTATTTCACTGAGCATAATACCCTCCAGTTCCATCCAAGTTGCTGAAAATGGTAGGATTTGCCCTCTTCATATGGCTGAGTAGTATTCCATTGTGTATATGTACCACATCTTCTTTATCCATTCATCTATTGATGGACATTTAGGTTGCTTCCAATTCTTGGCTATTGTAAATAGTGCTGTGATAAACATAGGGGTGCATCTGTCTTTCTCAAACTTGATTGCTGCATTCTTAGGGTAAATTCCTAGCAGTGGAATTCCTGGGTCAAATGGTAAGTCTGTTTTGAGCATTTTGATGAACCTCCATACTGCTTTCCACAATGGTTGAACTAATTTACATTCCCACCAGCAGTGTAGGAGGGTTCTCCTTTCTCCACAGCCTCACCAACATTTGTTGTTGTTTGTCTTTTGGATGGCAGCCGTTCTTACTGGTGTGAGGTGATACCTCATTGTAGTTTTAATTTGCATTTCTCTGATAATTAGCGATGTGGAGCATCTTTTCATGTGTCTGTTGGCCATCTGTACTTCCTTTTTGGAGAACTGTCTGTTCAGTTCCTCTGCCCATTTTTTAATTGGGTTATTTGTTTTTTGTTTGTTGAGGCATGTGAGCTCTTTATATATTCTGGATGTCAAGCCTTTATCAGATCTGTCATTTACAAATATATTCTCCCATACTGTAGGGTTTCTTTTTGTTCTGTTGATGGTGTCTTTTGCTGTACAGAAGCTTTTCAGCTTGATATAGTCCCACTTGTTCAATTTTGCTATTGTTTTCCTTGCCCAGGGAGATATGTTCAAGAAGAGGTCACTCATGTTTATGTCTAAGAGGTTTTTGCCTATGTTTTTTTCCAAGAGTTTAATGGTTTCATGACTTACATTCTGGTCTTTGATCCATGTTGAGTTTACTTTTGTATACGGGATTAGACAATGGTCCAGTTTCACTCTCCTACATGTAGCTGTCCAGTTTTGCCAGCACCATCTGTTGAGACTGTCATTTCGCCATTGTATGTCCATGGCTCCTTTATCAAATATTAATTGACCATATATGTCTGGGTTAAAGTCTGCAGTCTCTAGTCTGTTCCACTGGTCTGTGGCTCTGTTCTTGTGCCAGTACCAAATTGTCTTGATTACTATGGCTTAGTAGTAGAGCTTGAAGTTGGGGAGTGAGATCCCCCCTACTTTATTCTTCTTTTTCAGGATTGCTTTGGCTATTTGGGGTCTTTGGTGTTTCCATATGAATTTTTGAATTATTTGTTCCAGTTCATTGAAGAATGTTGCTGGTAGTTTGATAGGGATTGCATCAAATCTGTTTATTGCTTTGGGCAGGATGGCCATTTTGATGATATTAATTCTTCCTAGCCACGAGCATGGGATGAGTTTCCATTTGTTAGTGTCCCCTTTAATTTCTCTTAGGAGTGACTTGTAGTTTTCAGAGTATAAGTCTTTCACTTCTTTGGTTAGGTTTATTCCTAGGTATTTTATTCTTTTTGATGCAATTGTGAATGCAGTTGTTTTCCTGATTTCTCTTTGTGTTGGTTCATTGTTAGTGTATAGGAAAGCCACAGATTTCTGTGTGTTCATTTTGCATCCTGCAACTTTGCTGTATTCCGATATCAGTTCTAGTAGTTTTGGGGTGGAGTCTTTAGGGTTTTTTTTATGTACAATATCATGTCATCTGCAAAAAAAACTTCTTCTTTACCAATCTGGATTCCTTGTATTTCTTGGTTTTGTCTGATTGCATGGCTAGGACCTCCAGTACTATGTTAAATAACAGTGGGGAAAGTGGGCATCCCTGTCTAGTTACCAATCTCATAGGAAAAGCTTTCAGCTTTTCGCTGTTCAGTATAATGTCGGCTGTGGGTTTATCATAAATGGCCTTTATTATGTTGAGGTACTTGCCCTCTATTCCCATTTTGCTGAGAGTTTCTATCATGAATGGATGTTGAATTTTGTTAAATGCTTTTTCAGCATCTATGGAGATGATCATGTGGTTTTTGTCTTTCTTTTTGTTGATGTGGTGGATGATGTTGATGGATTTTCAAATGTTGTACCATCTTTGCATCCCTGAGATGAATCCTGCTTGGTCATGGTGTATGATCCTTTTGATGTATTTTTGAATTTGGTTTGCTAATATTTTGCTTAGTATTTTTGCATCTACGTTCATCAGGGATATTGGTCTGTAGTTTTCTTTTTTGGTGGGGTCTTTGCCTGGTTTTGGTATTAGGGTGATGTTGGCTTCATAGAGTGAGTTTGGGAGTATTCCCTCCTCTTCTACTTTTTGGAAAACTTTAAGGAGAATGGGTATTATGTCTTCCCTGTATGTCTGATAAAATTCTGAGGTGAATCCATGTGGCCTGGGGGTTTTGTTCTTTGGTAGTTTTTTGATTACCACTTCAATTTTGTTGCTGGTAATTGGTCTGTTTAGATTTTCTGTTTCTTTCTGGGTCAGTCTTGGAAGGTTGTATTTTTCTAGGAAGTTGTCCATTTCTCCTAGGTTTCCCAGCTTGTTAGCATATAGGTTTTCATAGTACTCTCTAATAATTCTTTGTATTTCTGTGGGGTCCGTCATCATTTTTCCTTTCTCGTTTCTGATACTGTTGATTTGTGTTGACTCTCTTTTCCTCTTAATAAGTCTGGCTAGAGGCTTATCTATTTTGTTTATTTTCTCAAAGAACCAGCTCTTGGTTTCATTGATTTTTGCTATTGTTTTTTTCTTCTCAATTTTATTTATTTCTTCTCTGATCTTTATTATGTCCCTCCTTCTGCTGACCTTAGGCCTCTTTTGTTCTTCTTTTTCCAATTTTGATAATTGTGACATTAGACCATTTATTTGGGATTGTTTTTCCTTCTTTAAATATGCCTGGATTGCTATATACTTTACTCTTAAGACTGCTTGTGCTGTATCCTACAGTACTTGGGGCTTAGTGTTGTTGTTGTTATTTGTTTCCATATATTGCTGGATCTCCATTTTGATTTGGTCATTGATCCATTGATTATTTAGGAGTGTGTTGTTAAGCCTCCATGTGTTTGTGAGCCTTTTTGCTTTCTTTGTACAGTTTATTTCTAGTTTATGCCTTTGTGGTCTGAAAAGTTGGTTGGTAGGATTTCAATCTTTTGGAATTTACTGGTCTCTTTTTGTGGCCTAATATGTGGTCTATTCTGGAGAATGTTCCATGTGCACTTGAGAAGAATGTGTATCCTGTTGCTTTTGGATGTAGAGTTCTGTAGATGTCTATTAGGTCCATTTGTTCTAGTGTGTTGTTCAGTGCCTCTGTGTCCTTACTTCTTTTCTGTCTGGTGGGTCTGTCCTTTGGAGTGAAAGGTGTGTTGAAGTCTCCTAGAATGAATGCATTGCATTCTATTTCCTCCTTTAGTTCTGTTAGTATTTGTTTCAAGTATGTTGATGTTCCTGTATTGGGTGCATATATATTTATAATGGTTATATCCTCTTGTTGGACTGAGCCCTTTATCATTATGTAATGTCCTTCTTTGTCTTTTGTTACTTTCTTTATTTTGAAGTCTGTTTTGTCTGATACCAGAATTGCAACATCTGATTTCTTCTCTCTGTTGTTTGCATGAAACATCTTTTTCCATCCCTTGACTTTAAGTCTGTGCATATCTTTGGGTTTGAGGTGAGTCTCTTGTAAGCAGCATATAGATGGATCTTGATTTTTTATCCATTCTATTACTCTGTGTCTTTTGATTGGTGCATTCAGTCCATTTACATTTAGGGTGATTATTGAAAAGTATGTACTTATTGCCATTGCAGGCTTTAAGTTTGTGGTTACCAAAGATTCAGGGTTAGCTTCTTTACTATCTTATTGTCTAACTTAACTCACTTGTTTAGCTATTATAGACGCGGTCTGATGATTCTTTATTTCTCTCCCTTCTTATTCCTCCTCCTCCCTTCTTCATATGTTGGGTGTTTTGTTCTGTGCTCTTTTTAGGAGTGCTCCCATCTAGAGCAGTCCCTGTAGGATGCCCTGTAGAGGTGGTTTGTGGGAGGCAAATTCCTTCAACTTTTGCTTGTCTGGGAATTGTTTAATCCCTCCTTCATATTTAAATGATAATCGTACTGGATACAGTAGTCTTGGTTTGAGGCCCTTCTGTTTCATTGCATTAAGTATGTCATGGCATTCTCTTCTGGCCTGTAGGGTTTCTTTTGAGAAGTCTGATGATAGCCTGATGGGTTTTCCTTTGTAGGTGACTTTTTTTTTCTCTCTGGCTGCCTTTAATACTTTGTCCTTGTCTTTGATCTTTGCCATTTTAATTATTATGTGTCTTGGTGTTGCCTTCCTTGGATCCCTTGTCATGGGAGTTCTGTGTCCCTCTGCAGTCTGAGAGGCCATTTCTTCCCCTAGTTTGGGGAAGTTTTCGGCAATTATTTCTTCAAAGACACTTTCTATCCCTTTTTCTCTCTCTTCTTCTTCCGATACCCGTATAATGCGGATATTGTTCCGTTGCGATTGGTCACTCAGCTCTCTTAGAATTCTTTCATTCCTGGAGATCCTTTTATCTCTCTCTGCATCAGCTTCTCTGTGTTCCTGTTCTCTGTTTTCTAGTCCATTAATGGTCTCTTGCATCTCATCCATTCTGTTTTGAAGTCCTTCCAGAGCTTGTTTTATTTCTGTATTCTCCTTCCTTAGTTCTTGCATATTTCTCTGCAAGTCCATCAGCATGGTTATAACTTTTGTTTTGAATTCTTTTTCAGAAAGACTGGTTAAATCTATCTCCCCAGGTTCCTTCTTAGGGGAAGATGTGGCATATGCCGAAGCTGTCTGGGTTAGTCTTGTCTGGATCATATTTTTTTGCCTTTTCATGTTGACAGGTGCTATTGACTGTCAGCTGGGAGGGCCAAACTTTTCACTTGCTTCTGGCCTTTCTTTACTGGGACAACTGTGACCCCTAGTCGCTTGTGTTGGGTAATTGCGTGTAGACTGGGTCTTTGTGTCTTGCCTGGCCGATATGGAGGAATTTCCCTTTCTGTGCGTGTGGTCTGCCTTAGGCTGTTTCTCTGCTTTTGCAGCACCCGGAGGGGTAATGGACGGGGGGTGGGGGCTGTTTGGCTGTTTACCTCCATGAGGGGTGTCAGAGCTGTTGCCCAGGGGGTTAGTGTGCCCAGTTTTCCCTGTAATTTCCAGCCACCTGGCTGTGACCTGTGTTGTATCCATCCAGCTGTTATGTCCCTGTCCCTTTAAGACTTTCAAAAAGTACTCGCTTTTCTTTGTCACAGGGGCATCAGCTTCGGAACCTGCTCAGAGGTCTTGCTGCCCTATTTCCCTAGTTTCCAGCCCTCCATGCATGCACTGTGTCTGTGCTCTGGTGTGGGTGGCTGGGGCTGGGTGTTTAGCAGTCCTGGGCTCCCTCTCCCTCCCACTGGGAGCTGGGGGCAGGTGTGCTTGGGGCCTGCCGGGCCGGGTGTTGTATCTTACCCCTTTCACCAGGCGCTGGGCTCTCGCACATGTGGATGTAGTCTGGCTGTTGTCCTGTGTCTTCTGGTCTTTCTTTTAGGATTAGTTGTATTTGTTGTATTTTCAAAAATATGTATGTTTTTGGGAGGAGATTCCCACTGTCCTACTCATGCCGCCATGTTGGCTCCGCCCCCTATAATATAATTTTTAATTGAAGTACCATTAATATACAATCTTACACTTGTTTCAAGTATACAACACAGTGGTTCAATAGTTACCCATATTTGTAAGTCTTCACCCCCAGTAGTACAGTTACTATTTGTCAACATAGGAAGATATTACAGAATCAATTATCCAGCTATATTTTTCAGGCTGTACTACTATCCCTGTGATCAACTTATATTATGATTGAGAATTGTGCCCTTTTATCCACTGCACCCTCTCCACCCATCTACGCCAACCCCTCTCCCATGGTAAACACCAGTCAGTTCTCTGTGTCTATGGGTCTACTGCTATTTTGTACATTTTGGATTTTTTTTTGCTTCTATATTCCACAAATAAATGAAATCATATGGCATTTGTGTTTCTCTGCCTGACTTACTTCACTGAGCATAATATCCTCTATGTCAATCAATGTTGCTGCAAATGGAAAGATTTCTTTTTTATTTTATTGTGGAATAATATTCCATTGTGTATAGGTACCACATCTTCTTTAACCATTCAGCTATTGATGGACACTTTGGTTTCTTCCATATTGTAAATAATGTGACAATAAACATAGGGTTGCATATATGTTTTTGAATCAGGGATTTTGTTTTCTTTGGGTAAATTCCTAAAAGTGGAATTGCTGGATTGTATGGTATTTCTATTTTTAGTTTCTTAAGGAACTGCCATACTGCTTTCCACAGTGGCTGCAACAGCTGACATTCCCACCAACAGTGTAGGAGGGTTCCCTTTTCTTCACATCCTCACCAACACTCATTATTTTTTGTCATTTCGATAGTGGCCATTCTGGTTGGTATGAGGTGATAGGTTTATAATATAGTTTGAAATCAGGAAATGTGATCCCTCCACATTTATAATTTTCTGAATGTTATATTAAAGGGTTCAGTCTCTCTTGTTGACTAAAAACTGTAGCATGGCTGCTACAGAAGCTGTTGTGTCCTTGTGGGTAAATTCTTCAGAATCTTTTGATATGAGAACTGTCCAGAGCTGATATAAATACAATACCAGACAAAAACACAAATTTTCTGAAACAGTACAATGATGTCAGCCTTTGTTTTTACAATGAGGATGAAGTTAGAGGAAAGTAAAAAAAGCTAAAGGTAACTATTGATGAGTTCAAGACTTCACAGAGAGTAGCTGTGAATACCAGGAACAAGCAAGGCAAGAGGGGCCTAGACAAAGTTTCATATTTGATTCAAAAGATGTCTGTCCTTATATAGGCCTGCTGTGATCCTGCTTTTTAGTAATGCTGTTCATTCAGGCAACACTGAGTTCCATGGGCCCTTGACCTTCACTGATGCTTTTTTTTTTGTCCCTCTATTCATTTCTCCCCTATTCCCTCCTTTTCTTCTTTTTTTCCCTCCTCTCTTTGTCCCTTAATATTTATGTGTTATTCCTGAAATAAGGGAAGATAGTAAGTTCAGGTGTGTAACTTTCAGAAGTGTGATGCTTTTGTGTTTTTTTATTCAGCCAACTCATAATTTATTCATTTAACAAGCATTTTGTGTTAATACATATTAATGCATAATTATTATTATAGAAAGGGTTTACTTAGTAAACAGTAATTTAAAAAAGAAAAGAAAGAAGAACTCAGACATAGTCTCTGCCTTCAAGAAATTTATAGTCTTGTGGAAGGGACTGAGTAAACAAATAACCACCCCCAAACAGTTTTTATTACAAATTGGAATGAGTGCTCGGAGAGAACCACACAAGTACATGAGTGAGGGTGGCGGTAGAAAGTGAGGATGCTCTGAGGATCACATTTAACCTGAGACTTAAAGCAGCAGTTCTCAGCTGGGGCGATTTTGACAATATCTGGAAACATTTTTGGTTGCCACAGCTGAGAGGAGAGGATTTACATTTTCTGATCATGTAGTGTGGCTTTGGTTGATGTTTATAATAGGAAAATCTTCAAAATTTAAAATTCTGTTTTTATTTCCCCAAAATTACATTGTCCTGGGTTTCCCTCTATTGACGGGGCTTCAATTATTTCAGAGTGAGAGTAGACTCTGACCTAACACAGAGGTGTCATTGCCCAGCTTTAAATATCAAATTAGACATTCTGAGCACCACGTAAAAGAAGAATTTTTAGAGTAAGAAAAGTTTTTCTTGGAATTGTAATACTTTCCTTTCACCTATCAAGACACAAATGACTCATATCACAGAGTTTTACTATGAGACAGTCAGTAGATTGAAAGTGAGTGGCAGGAACCGCGGAGGAGAGAGGAAGAGGGAAGCAAAGCTCAGTGGTCTTTGTCCTCTGCAGTCCTGCGAAGGCGTCGGAGGCACTTAGAGGGGCTGAGGGCAATGCAAGTGTCAGAGGCGTCTTCGGTGCTTCTCAGGGTTCTCTCTGCTTTGTTCTCCTCTGCGCTGTTGCCTCTGTCTTTACACTGGCTTCCTCCCGCTGGCAGATGGCTGAGACTGTTCTCACAGGTCAGATGCAATCGCCACACCATCCAGACCAGGACAGCAGGTCTGTGGCAGAGCTTCCTCCACGGATGCTCCAAGATCCATTCTATGAGGCAGGCTTAGGTCACACGTCTGAACCAGTCATCACGAGGACCTGTCACTGCGAGGGGAATAAAATGTGTTGATTACCTAGTGATTGTCGCATGCTCCACAGGACTCCAGGAGACAGGGCAGCTTCCCTACAGTGACATGGACCCCAGATGGAAGTCACACAATACTGGAAAAAGGGGAATCGATTATGGAGACAGACACAAATGCCCACTTTCCCCTCCTGCTTAGGCTATCCAGCAGCTCCTTTCAACACATGGCTTTTTACACATGCCCAGCTTACACAGAATGTACACATCTTATCTCAAAAAACACAACCCAAATATTGATCCAGTTACCAAATCCAAATTCTAGAAGCTCTGGTAACAACCACAACCATATATATATTCTGTATTAACATGATTTGCATTTGACTGACTGCATTATTCCAGGAGAGTCTGGCCTGGAAGATGAAATGGCAAATAACTATTCTCAATTTGTTGTCACCAGGGTATCCTAATAGATGACTCAACTCTGGTCCTTAGACAATTTACTCTTCAAGGCTTGCTTCAACACTTTCCCCTGCCAGGCCTGCCAATTCTAAACCATTAATTACAAGCATAGCCCAACCCCCATCTAGCCCTCATACTGAAATAGCCCCAGATTTAGTGAACAAGAAGCAAAACCCTAATAAATATTCTACCTTTATTGTTATTCTGAAATGCTACCAGTGTTCCACGAAGGTGAGGGATCCCTTTACAGTGGTGAGCCACCCACTGATTTTGCTTTAGCAGTGGGCTATTATGGAGGGCGCTTCATCTAGTGCACAGATATGCAGGTGATTCTGAGCGAAGTACATTCCTTCTCATCGGGCCCAAGTACAGTTTCTCATGAATCACTAATTTATGGCTAAATAGACACTTGGAACAATACAAAGTACAGAAAGAAAAGCGGAACTGACATAAAAACTCCCTTCTGGAAAAAAGAAGGTGTTATATAAGGTAGGGTTGACTGGTTCATAGCAAATATGATACTCATGATATGACAGGACTCCCTGACCTGAGTTCCTCAGCTAGCCAATCCGCTCACCTCACATTTAGCTCTGTGGGAGGATGTTTCTAGCGTACTGTCCTCCACAGCCATCTCTGAGGTGTACAGACCTCCCCCTGTGCCGCTTAGAGGCTCATTTCCCATTGCTGTGTGGTGAATAGCTTAGAGATTACATTAGGGCCTAATAAATCACAGGCTTGGAGTGTATTTGGCAATAAGCCATTAGAAGTTTGGAGTCTTCTAGGCTATTTGTTTCACAGGCCACTAGCCAAAGTCAGAGACCTCGATGAGTTGTAGTCTTGGAGTCTGGTTCCAGCTTTCAGAGTTTCTTTGGCGACAAGCCTGCATTTCACTGTTTCGCTCATTTGCCTTGTGCTGTGATTGTAAATGTGGCTTCTAGACTAGCACCAGCACCACCTGAGAGCTTGTGAGATATGTAAATTCTTGAGTCGCACCCCAGACTACTCAGACACCGTGAAAAATGGAGCCCAGCCATTTGTTTTGTATTAAGTCCTTTAGGTGGTTTTGATGTATAATTGAGTTCAAGACCACAGTTTTAGTGATAGTCATTTTGAAACAATAAGCTGAGGCAAGAAAGAGCCATTAAAATCCTCTTTTCCTGCAGGCTGTATGGGTTGTTTCTTCCCAAGGGAGTGATTAGATTTTTTTCTGTCTTATTAATAGGAGACAATTAGCAGAGGCGTGTATGGGGGACAAGCAGTAATAACATTCTCCTGAGCCACAGTTGCTTCCCAAGTTTCTCCCTTCTTTCTTCTGCTAACACTCTGACTTGCATCACGTACCTGTTTTTCCAGTCTTCCAAGGTTCTGCATACTAGACTCTCAGGCACCTGAATAGAAACCCAAGGTAGCGTTTCTCTAAGCAAGGTCTTATTTTCTTCGCTCTGCTTTCAGGTGCCAGTATTAAAACTATCTTCTCTCTTTCAAATAGGAATTTACTGAAGACTATAAAGAGTAGTCAACATACTCTAACATCTGAATTTTCCTCCTCTAAAGTCCCTTCATGCTAAAGTTTCAATACATGAGCTGGTTCTCTAGGGTAGAGAAGAACAAAAATGAAGATTTTCACTACCATGTAACAATAACTGTGATCTTCCAACCAATGAATAGAGGTGTCCCGCCGGCCTTTACCCAACCTCCATGGCTTAGCCAAGACCACATTTGAGAGTCTCTTAATGTCAACCTTACTCTTGGCTCCAGTTTCCGTAGTAAGGGTCTTACTTCCAAACAACAGAATCCAAGTACGATTATCTTACAGGAAACAAAATGTGAGAAAGAAGGAGGGTTTATGGGAATAAAACAGGACCCCACAGAGTCACCTGGGGGCTGGGTGATAAGGCAGGGCAAATGAGCAGGACCCAAGAGAGATGAAAGTGATCGGTGGGAAGAAGAGCCGTGGTCACATGGCAGGTGACTCAGGTCAGGGGGCTGCCACCAGCGTTGGTGACACTGTGTCACATTCATGGGATGACCTGATAGCCAACTATCACGACATGTTCTTAGGTTGGACACCCAAAGTCTATGTGCCAGAGTGAACTTTGAGCAGCTCAGCTTGGATCATGTGTCCATCTCTGACCAACACAAGACAAAGAAAGATCTGGGACCTCTTATCTTCCATAAGGGTTCGTGGACCAGAGATCATAGGGTAATAAGAATAATTGGAGGAGAAGAATGAATGCAGGGAGGTCAAAAGGCCTGACACATATACACTCTCTATCCTGCCTTTCCACTGAGTAATGTATCCATAATGTTATCCCTTGTCATTAAATATCTTTTACAACTAAAAAATTTTCAAGATCAGATTGCATATTATGATACCTTGACATGGAAGCTTGAAAAATAGCACTGATTTATATAGAACATAAGCAGTGAGAAAGAACAAATAATCAGAAATCTTTTCTGCAAGTTATTTATGGGTAATAAAATTTGTAAACTATCCCATATTGAATAATTATTTTTTAAATGCCAAATTTGGGGAGACTTTTTTCAATATAAAATATTCCTATTTCTTTATTTATATATAAAATTCTTATTTGTGACATGGCAACATAACTGCAGGAAGAACGGGAGAAAGGGGAAAGAGAGGGATTTGGAGATTGAAAGGAAACAGGAAGGAGGAGTTCACAGTTACTAAGTACTGTGCAATCTTTGTTTACATAAATTATCTCATTTAATCTTCCAAGTGACTCTGGGCCATTAAGTCTGCAGAACACATTCTTCAAATGAAATTTTACTTGAAAATCATTGTAACAAAGCAGGTAATTATTGAATAAATCACCCTGGAGGGGCAGTTGAGGAGTGGGTTCACTCATCTCTCTTGGGATAACACTCAGCATCATTTAAAAACATATTATCTAATTTATATTTAAAAAAATAATAAGCTGTGGTCAATGTGTTTTTGGTGGTTAAATTGATTATGTTGTATTCTAACTATTCAAAACTTGGTAATATATACCCCAAGTTTAAGTCCACAGTTAACTTTTCCATGACTATATGAAATTGAAATTTCATCTTTAAGTACAAAATCAAAGACTGTACCTGGTAAAGAAGTTTTAAGCACAGACACACATAAATACTCAGTAAACCAAAACCATTTTATTAAATATAATCATTTTATTTCCCTTACTTTTCATGACTTAATCATTATGCATAATGGACATTATATGTGTGCTTATAATTTAACATGTAAAAATAGACTAGGATAAGGCAAAAGTTCAACTGTCTCTTGCTAAATCAAAACCATCTTGACTTAAGATCATATACTAAACTTCTAACCATAAGGAATCATTTACTAGAATGAGGCAGTTACTGGCTCAGTTATTATGAACCAATCCCTTGCAGATGTTTGATGGCCCTTTTTATGGTTTTAACAAATGACAGACTAAGGACAAATTCAGATGGCTGGAAGAGGTGCATATAAGGTTGAAAGCCGCAAATAGCATCTGTACATATTAGAGAAGGAGCTGTCAGTTAAAAATGCTGGAGTTGGAATTACCAAGGAAATAGGGCATTATTTTGTCACTTTCATTTGTAGAAAAAAAATGAATGGAAATATTTACAGATACTTGTTTCACCACAGAAATATCCCATCATAACTTCATCTCATAGACAATGTTTTTCTGTAAGAGAAAATTATTCTTTTTGTGGATTGCAGACATGAATAAACTCACAGCAAAATGCATGCAATGTGAAATCCTTGCTGTATTTTCCCTTTCTGTTTGCACTAGTTTCTCTTCACAATAGCAGGGCATACTCTAAGGGGATCCTGGCACAACTTCTCCACCTCCTTCCCACATTCAAAATCTTAGTTGACAGAATTGTTTGAAACCAGGTACAGGCCAGGTTTAGGTAGTCTTTGCATACTTACAAATGAAACAAAATTCGTATGTTCATGGATAAGTTAAGTCTGTATTTTAAAGTATTATACATGACTACTATCAAACCAAGAAAAATGACTGTCTTAAAATAAATGGAAGAGGCAATTTGGACACAGAGGCTGTAAGAGATTCACAGTCAATGCTCCTGACTCTCAGGACCCACCACAGAGCACACACACATCTGCCATTGCAAAAGCTTCTCACTCTCTTTCCTATGCCCCCTGGACTCCATTGAGTTCATCTCTTCTTCAGACTAAGTGAAAGCATCTTCTCAAATGAAATGCTAATCATATCATCCTACTCCTTAAATCTTTCATGATGCTTGGGATAAAATGCAAAATCCTTAGCATGTCTTATGTGTTCCTTTTGCAATAACTTCCTATGTCTGCCTTTTGTAGATCCAGGGCCTTATACTTTCTGACCCTTCTGACTGAACGTGCTTCTTCCCATTATTTGGTGATCTATTCTTACCCAGGTCGCAGTCAAAATTTCCTCCTCAGGAAATCTTTCCCTGACCCTTAAGACCTATACCGGAAATAAACAGGGAACAGGAAATTAGCAAAAATATACTCAGTTGGTATTAATTGCTATAGAAAAATGTAAAGAGTGATAATGGTCCTGTTATTTTGCAGAGGATCAAAAAAGGCCTTATTAATCAAGTAGTATTTGAGCAAATACCTGGAGGGATTAGGAGTAGGACATGTATGTACCTGTGGTGAAGAGGGGGAAGGTAGTCCAAGGGCTCTGTATTTTATTTATGATGAATAAAATCTGTGAACTATCTCATGTCAAAGAATTATTTTTTAAATGCCATGGTTCAAGGAGTTTTATTTAATATCAAATATTTCTATTCTATGAATTAATCAGAAGAAAGGTTATCTTGGGTGGGCCTAACATAATCAGATGCAACCCCTTAAAAATTAGGGCTAGGACATTTCTGGAGGGAGGTATTCTTTTGCTGGTCCTGAAGAAGTAAGCTACATGTTGTGGGAAGGCCACTAGGCAAGGAACTGTGAGTGACCTCTAGAAACTGAGAGCATCTCCAGGCTGACAACCAGCAAGAAAACAGACCTTAGTCCTACAACCACAAGAAATTAAATTTTGCTAACAAGTACATGAACTTGAAAGAGGACCCTGAGCTCCAGAAAGAAGCACAGCACATCCAGCATCTTGATTACAGCCTTGGGAGACCCTGAGCAGAGGATCTAACTAAACCATGCTGAGACTTCTGACCCACAAAAACTGTGAAATAATAAATGTATGTTGTCTTAAGCCACTAAGTTTTTGGTAACTTGTTACATAAAAATTTAAAAATTAAAAACTAAAAAAAAAAATTTCTATTCTCCCTTTAGATGTAAAATTATTTGGGACATGGTAATATCCATGAGTGAAGGATGGGAGAAAGGGAAAAGAGAAGGATGAGGGGTGGGAAGGAAAAAGGAAGGGAGAAAGAGGGTTAACATTTACTGAGTACTGTGTGACTTTCCTTTACTGTCTGGGGAAAAGCAAGAAGGCCAATATGGCAAGCCCCCTCTGACTATACATTTTCTTTTTTTACCCTTAAAGTGTGAATTAATCAATCTAGGTTCATTTTGAGTTTATTCAATGTCTAACATTATGGGTCAAAGTTGCAATTTACCAATTACATGTTTGCTGCAAGTTAAAAAAAAATCTGGTGTAATTTGAAGTTTAATTCATATGTTGTTGTTGTCAATTTTTTATCAAAGACTAAATGTTTTCAGAAGGTCACCTGAGATGGGAGGCTTAAGGGAGACATAAAAATCCAACTCATGGTTTGTTTGTTTTTTTAGTTTGTATGATAATTTTTAAGATCATCAGTGCCATCAGTGAAGTATTGTGATGCTGAAGTTGTAATGACTTAAAGATGATTATTTCATATCAACATGGAGATACCACCATCGCTACAAATACCCAATCTCTTGATCTACTGCTGCACTTGTTCCTTTCTGTGATAATTCCTCAAATGGCTTCCTGGCAAATAAGAAATGTGAAGGCAGGGTAAGAGGAGGAAGGATGGGAGAGTAAAAGAGAGAAGAGAGGAATGTTGGAATAAGTGGGAAGAGCTCCTTTGACTTAAAGGAGTGATATTTTATAGGGAGGTGAAATGAATTCTACATGAAGTTTTCATATTATATTACTTTTTCCATGAAGTGTTCCAATAGTCTCTCACTGCTCCAGCCACAATTCTATATTGTCTCAATCCCCTTAATACTTCTTGTGCATTTTAAATAATCTAGATTACTTGTATTGTGTTTTTTTAAGTGTGAATTTTTCTTTTCTATCAGACTATCAGCTATTTTATAAAAGGGACTGGGCTGCATTTATCTTTATAATTTCCATCTATTTAATGCAATACTACATAGGAGGTATCATTAAATATTTGTTAAGCTAATGAATTAACTCCTAAGCTTTTTCAGGAGTTTTGGAATCCATTAGAATTTAAAGTATTAAAGCTGATATTGGGACATTAAGTATTCTTCATTGATTGTCATTATAACAATAATCACAATAATAATAAATATTCAAGGCTTTTCAGTTCTAATTATGTTACATTTAAAACTTAATTCTTTCATAGCAAACCCTGCCTTTTTCCTTTCTTTATAATATGGATATTGCTTATATCAAAGGAAGTAAATGCAGATAGATTTGCAAAAGCTGATACTTACTAAGTTTCGGCAGGGAATGAGTTACCAGGTATGTCACCTTGGACAGTTTGGAATCTACATGTAGCAAAGGAGAGGAAGTAAAGATCTATTTTAACAATAACAACAATCTCAAATCTAACACAAAAACATTTGTACTTCAGCAGCGTTTATGCAGTCACATTGACCAACCTGTTTTTGTTCTGACCAGAGGTATAATTCCTTTGGATAACTATGTATATGGTAGTTATATTTTTAACTTTTGAGGAACCTCTATACTGTTTTGAGAATGGCTATACCAATTTACATCCTACCAACAGTTCCCTTTTCTCCATATCTTCACAAAAACTTGTCCTGTATTTTTAATTACTAAGGATAGGCATTGCTTAACTTTCAGAATTGAGCTTCCTTGTGGCCATTGCAAATAAGGGCACAGACTCATTATCTAAATTTGTTTTACCCACAATAGAAAACAAGGATATATTTTACACCATGAAGAATGGCTTCCAAAGACAATATTAACAATTGCCTATTTGACTGTAGAAAATCTCAATAATTCCATTCTGGAGTATTTGATTTTAAGCAACATAACTTACTGATGTACCTTAGATAAAATTGTAGCTAAATGCACATATATGAAATGCTACATAAAGTTGATTATAAGTCAAATACATTTTGGAAAATATCTTCCAAATTGCTGCATTGAATTTTGGGGCAATTAATTTTTAGCTACCATTTATACATTAGTTAGATGGTGGAACTAGTATCTATTGAGGCTAAATCTCTTCATAATTGTAGGGGAGACTAATCACCTATCTTCTCTAGTAAGAAGACATATACCTTGCGTTCCAAAAGACATTTGTTAATTTAAAAAGAAGGGTCAACACTTACCTCTGCTTTACACAGCCCTAAATTATGATGATCTGATCAGTAAATGCTTTTAACCTATGTTTATTCTCACTGTGGTATTACAACACATCTTATTTAAATATTAGTCACACAGCTTGACCCATACATACTTCCTCTTTACAGAGTTAAAGGAGAGGAAATGATGGTGGTGACAATGACAGTAACAAGACTGAGAGCCTCTGACATTTATTGAGCGCATGCTTTATGCCAAGTTCTGTGATAAGTCCATTACATCTGTAATGTCTGTCATTTAAGCCTCACAAAAAATCTGTGAGGTGGGTACTATTACTATCCCTAGTATTAGTAGTGATATGCCATAGAGGGGAAAATGGATTTTAGAGGGTAATGTTCTAAGTCACACAGCTACTACATGACAACTCCTGATAGCAGGACACTCAGAACTGTGTACTTGGTAAAATTTAGGACAAATTCTGTTAAATGGAGGGTCTTCTGAATTCTAATTTTTTAATGTTAAAATGTACAGGTATTTCCATCCACATCCATTCACAGGTCCTGTCTTTGTCCTACTCTCAGAGTTCCTTTCTTCAGCAAGTACTTACACTAGACAAAACCCAACAAAACTATTGTCTCTATTTTCCATTCTTTTGATTATTTCACCCAATTTACTTCCATCATAAATTTTCCCCACAAACTGAGATATTCTGAAGAGCAATTATAATTTTCAAAGTTTAATTTTTATGCCTGTGGAATTCTCATCACTTAACTTGATTGTTCTTTACATTTGTAAATTTTAGTGTCTTCCTGTTTGTAAACTATGTTTACAATCATAATTCTCAAAATCTCAAAAGTTAAAGGGCTTTTTAAAAAGCTCTATTTATTAAATATTTATATTAAACATTTTCATCTTATTTTGAACAAACTGTGAATACCATTGAATGCAATACTGTTGCAGTACACTTGGGTTGATTATAGAGTAGAATGTCCTCAGACAGCTTTAAATAGAGGCAGTAAAGGGTCAGTTTTGGTGTCACTTAATATAATGATTAGGACTTGTCATTGTGCAACCACGATTCTGGAAACATCAGAAGGCTTAGTTTTCTGGGGCACTGTTTCCATTTTTTAGGTCCCTTCTTTGACTGGAAGCACTGTATTTTGTTTAAAATGCTGAGTAAGGTTCTATCTGGACATCCTCTTGTCTCTCACTGCTTTAAATAGATAATAAAACTAGTTTGGGTGACATTCAATCTAAAATGTATCATAGTTACCTACTTCACAAATTACAAGTTTGGCTTATCAGACAGTATTCCACATGAGATATATAGCTTTGCCATTATTGGCCCTTGTTGTATTTATTATTATCGTGAGGAGAAATCTATTGGGAGCAATGTAAGACCGTATGACAATATCTGCCATTTAGCACAATTGAGTCTGAAAATTCTCAAGTACCTCAGAACCTGCAGAAAAACTATTTTCTCAATGACAGTATACAGAGAAGAGTTGATTGAATATATTAACAATTTCAAATTTATTAACCATAAAATATCCTGCAAAAATATCAGCCATATATACATTTATGATTTTAAAATATAAAAATTAATAAAATCACATTAAAAAGACTTTTCAGAAAAATTCAGGGAATATCATATTAGACAGATACCACTAAGAAATCTATTAAAGAATGTGAATGCATACTAAGAATATTTATTCTGCTTATGTTATTTTTAATGTTCAGATAATGAATATGAAATTTTAAAATTTTGTCTTAGTTTATACAGATATGATACTTTTATTTTTAGGAAGAACATCATATAGTTTTTAAGACAATGTGAAAAAATTGTTTTTTCACTCTCAAATTGTCCTGATCTGGACAAAAATTTACTTGCCCATTCTTGTCCTCTCATTTAGGTGCAACCTGCTCTGTCAGTAGATGGCAGTCCTGAGAACCTTACCTAAGGGATTGGCAAGCAGGTGGGGAAAACCAGTTTAGTGCATGTGTATAAATTATAGAGATTATAATTGTATTGTAGAGAGAACTGTGGCTTCTTTGTAGCCATTTCATCTGCTTACCAGAGATTTATACAGAGCTGAAATTCAGTTGCCTGACTCACACAGACATTTAGAAAATTAGTACAGTACTGAGAAATTTCTTTTTTATTCTCTCTTGTCAGTTTGAACTCATCCTTCTATAGGCCGTGTGAAGTTAGACTGAAACTACGAACTAAAAAAGAAAAATGGTAATTTAATTTTATATTAATGTGCTGAAGTTAGTAGAAGAATAATGAGAAATAATTAAAAAAAATATAAACTCATAGACTGGAAACTCAAAATCGTACTTGCTGAGGGTAGAGTTGAAAACTGCAAACTTGATCTAGCAGAAAAAAATGTTATTTCTATAATCAGGATGAAAAAAGTAAATTCCAGTCAGAAGTTCAAATGGAGTGTATATATTTATGATTTGCAATTATCAACTGAATTTAATTAGCCCTGAATAACTTTATACTTATATATTAGGCATTTCAAATATGCTGTTTACATATTTTGACAGGTCATAGAAAGAATTATTTGAAACTTTAAAAGAAAGTGAACCAAGGGTTTTTTGGAAGGTAGGTGAAAGCAACTAAGTTGTGTGAGATTGCCTCCCACATCTCGTCATTTTTTTATGCTGTTACTTTCTCACCTCCTGTGGTTAGGGGTGATGAGTGATATGTTCCCAGAATACTCATTTACTTTTATTAATAGTAGGGGAAAGTCTAGGGATGAATATGGTAAAATGTATTTGAAGAGAGAAATCTAAAGTATTTCAAAATCAACAGTGTAAAAAATAATTTCCCAGGGCAAAATGGTGATGATTTTGTAATTTTACTTTTTACAGAAAGTGGGAGAAGCAAAGATTTTTCAGAATCCAAAGTATAAACTGATGAAGTGTGAAAGATCTATTGCTAATAACTTGCTAAAAAGCCTTAATTTAAGATCAGGAAGAAATCAAATGCATAGGAATAAAGCTGGGAGAACCCTGACCTAGCACATCAGCTTTGAGATTAAGCTCGAAGGAAAGTGACTCAAAATTCAGATTTGAAGATTTTTCCTTTGTTGGGGAGGAAGAATTTTCCTCTGCCCTTCAAGGTTCTTCAGCTAGTCCAAGAATCAAACTGACATGAGATCGATTAACAAGAGTAAAAAACCAGAGTTTGATTAGGTATTTATGGAGGCCCAATTATTGAGGCCCAAGGAAATGACCAAGGCTGGCAGCTTTTATTTATTTTATACAAAGAAACATAAATCTGTGAGGAATTGATAGGACGAAGAAAACGGGTTTGGGATTAGTAAGGAATTCTAACCAGTATTTGGGCTGGGGCAGCAAATTAGTGAAAAGTAACAAGGTTTGTATATATAGGCTTCTTTGACCTTTAATTCCCTTTATCTGACAGTAAGGATGTGTCTCTCTACCTCCTGGTGCAGTGAAGGCACTTTTCCTACGGGGAGATTTATTTCCTGGTTTCAAGGCAAGGGGGACAGAGGCAGATAATCCCTTCCAGCTTCTGCTGTTTCTCCAGTCATTTTAATTCAAAGTAATCAATATGCAAAGTGGCACCTTTTAAGGTAGCAAGCCCTTGGTCCCTACACCGTGCATGATTTAGGGATCTGGAGTAGGGAACTCAGTGGTGCTGGTAAGAACACCCACCTCTTTCGTTTTCATGTCAGGGCCTTTTGTGAGACCACTCAGTTTGTTTCCTAGTTTCTTCTTTCCTGGCCTATGTGTATCCAATGAGCAGACATACTGAACTGCTCTGTGTCAGGCACATGTCCAGGGCTTCCTGCCTTTGTGATGACTGGGCTGTTGAATCCCTCCTTACACAGACTACCCACATCACCACTTTGAAAATGCACACACTCCTCATATCTGATCAAGTGGGTCACTCGCTCCATAAACTTCCCTTTGATTCCCTCAGCTGGACTCTTGCTGTCTTCTGAATCCTAATCTCATTGTTACATATCTCATTTGATTGCTTGTGCATTATGATTTGATTTGGACTGTTGAAGAATCCTTTTTTTAGGCTATAGACCCTGGAGAAATTGCATATATTTTATTGTTTGTAGGGCCAAACTCACCGATAAATATTTACCTAATAATTAATAACTATACATGCAATTATTTAATTATTATAAAGATGATGGAAAGCTTTAATTGACATGATTTTTAAAGCAGATTATTGAGCCTCAGAATCATTAATTTTAAAAAAAGGATACTGAGGACAGGAAAGGAAATCATAATGTGAAGGAATTTCTTAATAATTTAATCCTCTTCATATAACATTATACGAGATTAGGTTTGTTTACTTCTCCCATGTCTGGTTTTTATATTAGAGTGAACGTGAAGCAATTGTCTGTCCATTGGATTACAATGCACAGTTTGAAAGAGGCATGTCTGTTTTTTTTTAAGAAGTGTAGAACCATGGTCAAAGGGGGAAATGTTTTCTCAGCTCTTCCCAGAATGTGGGGTAAGTTGTGGTATGGAGGCCCTCCTATTTTGATGTTTTCTTTGGGAACTACACCATTTCATCACATGTTACGTTGGTGAAAGGGTCTAGCACAAGCCTGTATATAATAGAAACCAAATAAAAAATTGTTTACTTTGCTGTTTGTCTTGCCAATGGGTTTCAGCCCTGGGCAAGTTCGCTATGGATTCAATGTGACCAAAGAAATGGCAATAGAATGTTCTTGGGGCGAAAGGGTTATACCCAACTTTATTTACATTGTGGCAGGTCAATCACTAAAATTTCATTCACTCAGAGTGAGTTGTCCCGCACAGCCATCTTATGGGCCTCTGTCCTCGGTGCTGCAACCACTCCAGCCTCTGCTCTGCTCTCTGGCAGCCTTGCAGCCATGCCACCGTGTCTCCCAGAGTGCTGGGCAGAACTCTTTTTATAGACTAAATAATGACATGTTGCCCACACATATGTAGTGAGCTAGCCAACCAGGGTCAGGTGAGAATCCTGGCCATAGGAACCTTCATTTTATCCACATTGTTGCATTACCAAATGCCTCTGAAATAATTTCCTAGTTATAATCATTAGCTATGAGATGAAATGTTGATGTCTTTTGCAAGCCATCAGCTGCGGAGCAACTGGAGTCTTATTTGGAGTATAAATTATGCTTATTTCCTGATGCATAACAGATAACTGTGCTTAGTTTTTATGGCTAGAATGAGAAATAGAAAGTCAAGGTGATGACCTATTACGAGCTTTGAGTTCCTTTAAAATTGGTGTTCTACTGTAACTATTACTATTATATTAATAACATTTGAATTAGTCCTCCGAAGTGGTTGTCTTTAAATATAATAAAATGCACTTAAATATTCACTTAAATATTTTTCCTAGGATTTGAATAGAGGTTTAACAAAGTCTTTAAATTGAAATGACATCTTTAAATTATTGTCAATGAAAAGTTCATTAAAATTACCTTGAAATAAAGGCAGTGGTAGCTGAGCCAAAACTGAGGACTTACACCTGAGAAAACATAACTACCATGAGTAGAAAGGAGGAATGTTCCAAAGGGCCCAAGTCATAAAAAGATTTTAAATCCTTGATGAGACAGGCAAGAATGACAAAAATTCCAAGGGGTGCATTTCATTTACATTAAGATGTGTGATATATGAAAAAAGTCAGTGGGTTGGGGGTGGCAATATACATCCTGGCACCAAAAGAAATTAAGGGGAAAGGCAAACATTCCTGTATATTTTTAGCATGAATCCGGATGCCAATTGTTGAGCTTTTGACTTAATTAACAAATGGCATTATAGAGTTAAAGTTTTCATGGGTGGCCATATTGAGATTGCCAGATTTGATAAACCTTCAATACTTGGTTGGGCCTACAGATCTTTTTGGTGGTCTCTAGTGTGGTGATCAGCTTTTTCTCAGTTCATACCATCTGCCAAAAAATTAAGTTAGGATTTGCCAGTACAAACAAATATTTCTATGGCTACAATGCAGTGCATATGGAGATTAAATATCTTTAACGTTTTTAATGAGGCCTACTTACATTGATGGGAAGTATCAAAGACATCAGAGCATTGTAAATACAAAAATAAAATGAAATGGAATAGATTCTAGATACTGTCTGGGTATAGAGCGATTCCACAACATTTCCCCCTTTGTACAGTAGATGTCACCAAAATATTAAAGATGCCTGAGTAACAGCCCTTCTTAGCACACAGGAAAAGTGATTAACTATTATTTGAACTAGTCGTGAAAAATGCTGGAGAAGAAAATGTGCTTTAATACATACTATGCTCCACCGAGGCCTTTCTCTATTAATTAAATGCTTTCTCCCATTGGGCAGTTTCAAAACCCCTGAAAGGACAACGTATTTTATTTCTTTTTATTATTCTATCCTTTTCTTTCACATCTTGAAATTCCATTTATGATTTTTATATGTGGTCTGCAGACTCTAAGAATAAAAATAGCACCTTTTTATTGAAAGTTAACCAGCTGTGGGCAAGTTAGGGTTCCTATGGCCAGGATCCTCACTGAACTTAAACAACCTGATGATGTAACTGGCCTGTTGCTAGGCTACCGCTTCCACACCTTTTGGCAATAAGCTATTACTGTGCTAAATAGAGAGCTTAGCCCAGTGCCCTAGGCGGAGGTAGAGACGTTAGTGCTTGACCTACTGCTGGAGAACGCGCCGGGTAATAAACCCTTTCACCCCAAAGAACGTTTTGCTGTCAATTTCTTTGGTCACATTGAACTTGCCTGGGGCTGAAACCAATTGGCAAGACACCAGCTAATGTCTAGAAACCTCTGGGATTCTCAGGTGAAAGGCATTAAATGAAATCCATACCAAATTGCAGTATGTTCCAAATTATCATATTTTTCTTTTAAACAGGGGAAGAACATTCTCCATAAGTTATCAATAGTGCCAACATCGTCATGTCTGAATATTGCTGCCTGTCATTTAAGAGTTGCCATAGCTCCCTTTCTCCGTAGGAGACACAGAGAGGATAAGGACCTCCTAGCTGCTCTCAATTTAGGAGAGGCTGACCAGTTCCAACCTTGCACTGATGGTTTGATCCAAGAAAACATCTTCGTAATATTTAAGCCCCGTGGGCTTAGGGAAGAAAAGACAGGGGTGAGGCTGTCCCACCTCCCCAACTTGTGCAACCACATTGCTTTGAGGAAGTCATCCTCAGCAGCCGCAGCCCCAGGACTTGTAGGGAAAATTGAACTATCAATGAATTACAGGACCCTGGAGGGCTCCCATGAGAGCCTATTCTCAAGACATTTTGGATCACAGTAATTTTCTCACTAGTGCTGGGTCCTAAAACTCCCTGTCTAATACAGGTGTCAAACGTGTCAGCTCAAGCAATCTGGGATCCAGGCAAATAAAAAAATGTGCGAATTGGTCCGGACCACTTGTTCCACCATAAGATGTTTCAATTCCAACTTGTATCAACACTGTGCCCACCCAAACACAAATCTGTAAACCAGATTAAGCCCCCAGGCCCTTACTTTTTGACCTCTGCTCTGTGTTTGGAAATTTATGTATAGTAGCTGATAAAAATCATTAATTTAGGTCTTTATGACAGCAACCTAAAAGATCTTTGTAGGCAGACTGAGCTTGGATCCTAAAGAATTCATGCAGCAATTTTTACATATAATCAAACAGGTAAAATGATAAGAGATATTGTATAGGATAAAATTATGAAGGATATAGAGGAGAGTTCTGGTATACATTTCAGTTCTTCCTCCCTAAGCACCTTGAGATGATTTCTAATTAGAACAGTTCTGGTTCTGTCTGTATTGCCTTTTCTGTTCTCTGCTCGCATCTTATCTCAGTGCCTTGTTCCAGTATCCAAAACATCATCGCTTTGTTCACTAAAACATCCTGCCAAACCTCATCTGCCTGAATTGATGACACTGACCAAATATTTTTTTGAATGTAATTTCACAGAACATTGATAACTGAAGGATATTGTTTTGGAAATAAATCATAATGTGTACTTAGCTAGGAGGGCTTGTATTTTACTATCTTGAAATTACTGAATTGCAATCGAAGTCTGACCAATGTTTTACTCTATTGTCTTTGCCCCAGATAAGAACAATATGTGGATGAAAATTAGATGTAGAATTAGCAGTATTTCCACTTTGGATGATTTTTTTCTATTTCCACATTCTTTTCTATTTTCTATGCTATGAAGCTTTTCAACATGTATTTTCATTTAATATTTACCATCTGTTGCTACAGAATCCTCATGAATAACATTTTGTTAGGTAAAAAGACAGGCATGAGCAGCTGGGGAAGGGGAAGATAAGGTTCAGGGAAAAAACTGCCCAAATTCTGCCCAGGTAGGGGGTCCCACGTGAAGACAACAAAGAGGGGGATAACTTCCTTGCCTACTGGGACCAGGCCAAACCTGTCCCAACCAGATCCAAACATGGGTGCAGTTGAATAAAACTAAGAGCAAACGGCCCAAACCACACCTCGTCATGGGAAAGGACATGCATGCTCACTAACAGGGATGGCTGTACAGGTGGACCTGTCAATCAAATAACCCCACCTTGTCAGTCAAAGAGGTGCCTTCTAGTCAAAATGTAATATAAAGGCCTCCCGCCTAACAGATCAGGGCTTGTGTCTACTTTAAATCTATGTGGCTCCTCCCTTGGAGTGTATTCAAATAAAACTTTCACTCTGCTTTGCTACTGTGCCTCTAACTTTCAGTTCTTTTGGTGGGGCCAAGAACCAGGGAGAATGACTTCGACCCACAACAATTTTAGTATTGCCCAATACTATTCCATGAAGTTGATAGGCCAAAATTTAATCAATCATTTCCTATTACTAAATATCTAGGGTGTTTTTCTTTTTTCATCTACAATAAATAATTTCACAGTGACCACAGATATTCTTTCTTTTAGCTACACCTTCAGAAAAATCCCTGGAATGAGATTACTGCATGAAAGGATACTAACATTCATGTAATTTTTAGAACACACAACAAAAATGATTTCTAAAATCTTTCTGAGTTTACATACACACATTACCAGTGTATAGATAATTACCTTATTTTTCATTTTGCACACGTATTAGCTATAATATGTTTTCAAAATTTTAATTTCCAATTTCTTTAATTTTCCCATTTGTTTACTTACATGTGCTTTTTCTTTATATTTGCTCACATTTTTTCTTTTAAATTTTGCCTTTTCCTGAAAATACTTCATTAGCTTTTCCTCTTTATTTTTATTATGATATATATATGTTGTTAAAAGGAAGGAATAGTTAGAACGTAGAAGAATCTATTTGTTCTCTTTCCTGATATCTTTTCTTCTCTCTATCAAGATTATAAATGAAACCACTTTTCTCCAAGGTCTTTGTTAATTAGATCATATAATTCTTCCTGGCAGCCAAGCTATGGGTAACATCCCTATTTAGTTATTAATCTACTGGCTTTGTAAGGAAGGCATGTGATAGAAATTATAATAATTCTCATTAATTTTGAAACACTTGCTACAAACAATTATTTGCTGTCTGTACTAATTCTGTTGGGAGTAACTAAAAATAAAAACTTGCAAATAATTGGAACAATTGGAAGTAAAACAAATTCAATACAGTGTGCTCAGCTCTGTGAATTTTAGATTATATATTTTTCCCTCAACTTATCTTAATATCCATCTCTAAATACCAAGGAACCAATTCTTCTTATTTTTCCAATGAAACTAAATCAACCATTGCTTTATAGAACATATAATTTGTCTTAATCAAGCAACTAATTTTCAATATTAGTTTCCAAAACATTTAAAATACTAATACATGCTTTAAAGTTAATTTGCTAATGTTTCAAAAAACTGAAACCACATGATTTTTGAATATTTTTGTTTGTATAGACACTGCTTGCCTTAGAATATTCCAGTTTATGGATCAAAAATAATAATATTTTCTTATGTAGGAATTCAATAAATGAAATGATATCGTCAACTTCATGAATATGAAACATATCTACTATACCACTCAGAATTCAGTTTACGAAATATTTTACGTAGAAAGGAATTTATCACAGTTTGCTGAGTGTCCCCAATCTTCCCAACAATAAGTAATCTCTTCAACTTTGTATATTTAATAAAATAGACTAAAATAGACTTCTTCATATATTTCAGACGTAACTTTCTTCTTCTTGGTTTTCCTCCATAACATCTAGTGATCTTCAGATCAAGAGATAAGAGAACAAGAACATGTATGTGGAACAGAACTTTCTTAAAGCTCACTACAAATCGACACTACAGAAAACAAACCACAAAATAATGGAAGGACATGAGAGAAATCATTGCATCTCTCATTAGGTCTTCTGCCCACTACCTATGAAGAGCACTGCCTATTTTCACATTAGTCCCAAACTCTGATTTATTCTAAGCCGTAGACTCCATGGGCTAGTGCTTATTGTCATGGTGATTATAAGCGATTATTATTTGTTCCTAAAGTGCAAATAAGCCTTTTTCCTTGTAACTCCTCTCTGGGAAAGCACCCCAAGGGAATGATAATTTGTAAAACACAGCCAAATGATTTCTTTTTTGCCTAGTGAGTTTAAGTTTAATATGGGGCTTTATAAAGGAAAAGCAAATGAGACATAAGAACTGTAATGGTTAATTCTAATTGATCATATCAAGGACATTTAATGCTCATAGATGACAGACTCTCAGGGTTAGAAAATATTTTGAGGGTCTTCTCTCAAAAACTCCAGTCTCAGGAGAGTACTTCGAGAAAGAAGAGACACAGCAAGGAAAACAAGGTGTCATCTGTGGGAAAGACTAGAGACCTGGAAACAGGACGGCATAAACAGAGACTCCAAGCTTTTTGGGATCAATTTAGAAATACTATACCTGGGAAATCTTTGTAAAAGTGCATTCCTTTGAAAGGATCCTGTGAGATTTGTTTCTTTGGTATTGCAGTGGAATTGTTAGTGAAGCAACAGTATTGGAAAAACAGATGATCCACAGCTTAATAGAAGTATTGAGTCTTCTAAATGTCATAGAGAAAAAGAATGAAAGGTTAAAGGTGATGTGACAGATGTTTCATGCTGGCAACTTTGATTATGAAATTGCTTCCTTTTGTTTGGTGAGTGAGATCTTCATTTGCCTAACTGCTGATTTTTACAAAGTGGCATTATTGGGGTACTTTTCTTAAAAAAACTGAGACCACTTTTATTATTTTTCCTTATCCATGAGGAAGTCCTCTTAAAATAGGAAATTCGTATGGAAGTAGCAGCCAGCAGTGGCTGCATGATTATTGGTAGTCCTCTGATGAATTATTTTAGGTACATAAGAATAATATACCATTGACTTTTAGGTTTATTAGGAATTTCAGGACAACATGGAACACTTTGTCTCTTTAGCAGTTACATGTTTGGTCTGCTATTAGAATGACTAATAATATATTTTTAATTTAGAGCATCTTTTTCCAGGAAAGTGGTTTAGGAAATACAGTCAGAATATGTGATTTTTTTTTTTTGGCTGTTCTTCACATTTGCAGTGTTTTAGGATTATCACTAATCTTTGCCTATGACCAAAAATTGTTCCTTCAAGCAACTAAACAAAATAAAATCTGGACCCATTCTTCATATTTAAAAAGGATCTTGTCTTGCTTTGTTTAACAGCTCTTACACTAGATTACTATCCAGTCCCTAAATATATGAGGGCTAGGTTTCTATATCACCAGTCACCATGATTTGAATTTATTCTACCTTCCTTCCCACAGACCATTAATGTGCATTCCCAAATTTACCTTCAAATAACCACTTTATATCCCCCTTTTTTTTTTAACTATACTGTTTAACCTTCTTTCTTTACTTCCTGTTTGTAGAATGTAAGTTAGGTCTTTATCTACCTTGGACTGCTGATTTTGCAGATCTTGATAGGCCCAGCTCATGTACAATTACTATGAACTTATCTGTAAAGCTTCCAGTCTTAAATGATTGAATTCTTTTTACTAGATGTATTTTGAGCACATGCTATGTGTAGACACTGGACTGGGCTCTGATAGAAGGTTTCATGGAGATGTCATTTGAAAATGGGGATTAAGATTTCATTGGGAGGAGATGTCATTTAGGAGCTGCCTTGGAGGATGAAGGTGCTAAGTGAAAGGCAAATGTTTGTTTTGGGAAAGCTTCTTGGATGGAAATACCAGAGCAAAATCACATCAGTGGCAAAGTCTGCAGCCTATTATGTCAGGAGAATAGTCAGTAAACTAGAAAAAATGGAATATAGGATGTATGAAGGGGAATAATGAGTAAAAATGATAGAAAGGTTTAGGCTGGGTCATGGAGAGTGATACATGTACAGAGACATGCAAATATATATACAATTGTTACAGCAATCTCAAACTTACAAACTTATAAAAATTTGCAAGGTTAGTACCAAGAACTTTTATTTTCTTCAACCTTTTCAAAGCAACTTGATCCATGACCCATCACTCCAAATACTTTAGTATACATTTCATGTAAACAAAGACATTCTCCGACAAAATCATCCAACATGCAAATGTGAAACAACCATCCCAATATGGAAATGAATACTGGTATCTATCTGAGCTTTACACCTCATTCAGGTTTCTCCAATTTTCCCAATAATGTTCTATAAAGCAGAAGGACCCTGTTTAAAATGATATATTTATAGTTATTTCTGAGAATTTCAGATACTCACATAGTCCTGTTAAGGGTCTGTGCACAGTGTTCCAGAAAAGAAGTATTTAGCTTGGCTCTGAGAGCCTCACTTTGGTTTTAAACCACATCAGCATCTTGTTTCCAAGTATAACACAACACTTTCTCTGCAAATCAATTTCTTTCCTTGTAGGAATTCTCTCCTGGTGACTTCTATAGACCATGTGGTTTTAACTATACAACCAAGAAAGGACAAATCTGAGTGATATCTCTCATCCAATGCCAATGTTGAACCCTTTCCCAGGATACTGTGTGCAGGTGGGCTCCTGGGCAGCTCCACTGGTCCTCCAATGATGCCACGTAACTGAACCCTCAGGTTAACAACCCAGAAGACCCCTGCCCCACATTTAAATTGCCTGGACCCAAGGTTTGAAATTTTAAGCCACTTGGTTTATAATTTCTATTTAGCCAGAATATGGAACAACTATACAATTTTGCTGGAGAAAAGAACATAAAGGAATGTTCTTTTTTACTTTCACTCTCCCACCCCAGAGTTTCCACAGGCCTCCGTGTAATTTGAAAATACCTTTGATCTTAATTGGTCTGTATTCAACCCACAGGCGGGTGCTCCCCTGGCAGCACCGAACAGAAATGGGCTCTTCCCATCACAGTATCTGCATTCATAGCAGTGTCTCATCAGGGCCTTTATCAGGACCAAAGTCATTCTGTGTATTTCAGTGGGACTTCAGATCATTCAGTTTTCTGTTCCAATTAGGGAAATGTTTTCATCTCATTAGCAATGAATCTTTAGGCCAGAAAATGATTTTCATTTGATTTTCAAGGTAGCTTTTTGGAAAATTAAAATAATGCCAGCATAATTTAAAATTGCAACTCTTAAAACATTCAAATACTAATTGTATCCAGCTAAATAAACTTCAAAGCTCTTTCTCCATGTTGTGGCTACATTTGGCTATGACTTTTCTACTGTAGTATTCTTCCTGATCTTACATATTTCCTCACTTTCATCTGATTCTAGTGGAAAATGTATCTGTAAGCGCCAAAGGTTTCATAGTGGAATTTTATCAGATTCCGTGGCTGTCTCTTCCCAATGCCTCATTAGTGAAGAGGGGGTCTTTTTGAAGCTGGCTCCCATTTCCTGGGATTTCATTCCCCACTGTGCCATGGTTGGGTCGTGACAAGGAAAGGAGGAGGAACGAAGGAAAGCTATCTGTGACACAAAGCCCTGTGACATTTGGGAGAAAAATGTTCCGTATGGGATCTTCATTACTGAACTCCAACGTTTATACATATATGTTTAAATAACACTGGATTCACCTTTCAAAGCATATTGTTACTTTTGAAATATAAATGTATTTGTTTACAAAATGTATAAAGACTGATACAGAAAAGAATATTCCCATTGTATTCTATACTGTAAGGGGAAGAGGTGCTTAAATAGGATTTATAAAGGGAAATTTATGGGTCAGAATTTCCAGTGTACTTGGCCAGTCTCTTCTTTCAGGAAAACGTTCTTCCATTATCCCCAACATGGGTTCCCATCCTTTGACATTTACTTGTAGAATATTTGGTCATAGCAATGGAAAACAATGTTTCTTGTTTTGCTTTGTTAAAAGGAAATGTATCACACCTATTGTACTAGTTCTGGATGAAACTTACAGGATAACAGGCAATTCCTGATAAGAGTGTTAACAACTGTATTTCCATGCTGCTTAGTAGTGCTTTGATCTTAAAATGCACACCAAATGTTCCTACTAAGTTCTTTTACCTCTTTATTTATTTCTTTTAGTTATACCAAAAAAGGTAAGTTGACCTTAAATAGAGTAAAACTTGTTAAAGTAGACATTTTATTATTGGAGTTCTAGTTGGACCTTTGAATTTTTTTCTCTCACATCAGTAAATACAGCAAAAGTAGGAGATGTAGCTTAAAACATGGGTTCTGATCCATCAAGTTTCACTATATAGCTTACAAATGCAGTCTCTAAGAGATGAATGGGTAATTCTTCCATGTATTACGAATGCATCTGTAGTTAAACATTTAGGTATAGTGAGTTATACCTTCTCTAAGTCAGAGTTCCCTTTACTGTTAACTGAAGATGATAATAACTGCTATGTGTGTTTTGGTGACTTGTACTGATGATCCTATGAGAAAATGTTTGTAAAATTAATTTATAAATGGTGAAGCATTATACAAATTCACATGACTGATATTACTATTGTTTAGATTTATAATTACTTGCAGTTTCCTTTTTCTGTAAAAAAATGGAAAGTATACAAAACTAATGATTTAGTATCTGTGCACAAAATTAGTCATAAACTCAACACAGTCCTTCTTTCATGCTCACTGTCTGGCAGGGGTGACCACCAGTAAGAATGAGATGTGTAAGTGCTGAAACATGGAGTAAAAGGGCATTGAGAAAATAAGGCAGCTGGGGAGTAGTAGCTCGTTCTCCATATTTCACATAGCAATTTAAACTGGTGTTAGTATGTGGGACATCAGACTTCCTTTGGGAAGAGCCATTTTTATTGTAGAGAAAGTCTATGGGTTCTGCATTATTCCATTTTCCTTTACTTTCTTTATTTGAAAGAAATCTGACAAAAGAATTTTAACCCAAATAGATTATGAAATTTCCTTTTAAATTTATACCTTCTTGATAGCTCTGTAGATTACTTTTAGGACTTCACTAGTTTTAAAATGATTCAATGAGAAGGATACTTACAAAAATCACCTTTGGGAGATATGAACGTATATCTCTCGTAGGGGAGGAAAAAGCTAGATCCTATTAGGGTCTGTGGCTGAGTCTGAAACTTAAACTGACAAAGACAGATTAACAGAAGAAAAACATACAAATGTCTTCAACGTAAGTTTTATGTGACACGGGAGCCTTCGTAAGGAAATGAAGACCCAGAGAAGCAGTTAAACCTGAGCACTGTTACGCCAGGTCTGATGAAGAGTGCACCAGCGTACATAAACATGGTAGGTCAAAGGGCAAAGAGAATGACAAGAGCAGTGAACTGGGGGTAACAGCAGGCCCTGTTTGTTTAGCTTTTTACTGGTTTTGTTTAGTCTTGCTTCCCTCTGGGTATATGGAGGGCCGCTCTCAGGAGGGCTTTATAATCTCTTTCTGAGGAGACAGGCAGGGGGAAAGAGAAGGTCAGGATGACCTTATTGCTTCTGCTATTTTCTCAGACTCATTCAGCTTAAAATGTTCAGTGTTTCAAGGAGCCTTACTTGGGGCCACATGTCCTAAGGTCCATCACTCAATTATTAGAAGCAAAGAATTCAAGGCTGAAATCATACCTCCCTAACTCAGTCTTTAAGAAAACGAATTCCCCTGTTTATTTGACTTCTTTTTGGAGCATTTATTAGTTATCTGCTGGCTACTTGAGGAGGGAGAGGCTGGGAAGCATGGAAAAAATACATAGTATGCTTTGGGCCTCAAGGACCTTACTTTTAGTATTTTCAGGAATGGATATTAGCAGCGACCATAGAAAGTAGTATGTAAAAATGTACCTAATTGAATCTGACCAAGTGCTCCTTTATATCTACTTCGGCAATTAGGGTTACAACAGCTTTCTGTGCAAGATCTGTTTTGATCCAAATTGTAAAATAATTGAAACTTGATTTTGGTATCTTTCCCTTCTATCAATTTTACTTGGATCTTAAATGATCAGAGTGAAGCATGCTAAAGTTCTAGTATAATTGCCAACACTTAGTTCTTGCCTCCCTTGCCTCCCATCCTCCTTTTCTGTCACAGAGGTTTTTATTCTGTTTTATAACTTCAAAAATGGAAAATAGGAAATTGAAACTTTTACACAGTTAAGTTAATTTGAGAATTTTAATAAAATGATAGTTCTGGGTATTTCCAAAACCATTCAGTACAATATGAAAATGTTACTGCTGAGATTTTGTTTTCATTAAACCTTCCTGAATATTGCTTATTTTGTACTATTGAAAAATTGCCCCACTATATAATAATAGCAAAGTAATACAGGCAGAATTACATGCGTGTAATTCCAATTTCTAAATTAGGCAAGGAAAAAAATTTATTTTATAATGATGCATTTGTAATGAATGTATATCATTATACTTTATGTTCCATTTCTTTCATTTTTTATCTTAGTACCTCTAGAGAATCCTTCAGATTCTTGCTTTTCCTTTTCTCCTACTGTAAAACAGCATGTCCTGTTTTTGTAGGATAATTTCAAACCTATTTTCCTCCAAAAGGACAGTAAATCAGTAAATGCATTTGTGCTTTCTCTATTCAGTTTATCTCTTCTTTACAAGTTTATAGGAAATGAGAGTATCACTATTTTCAATCCTCTCTATATCATAGTTTCCTTGCCTAACAGCAGAAATCCTTTATTGATTTAGTAATGATTGGTGGAGAAGTTGAGCTGCACTGAAAAGCTGGGAGAAACCAAGCAGTTTCTAGGTCATTCTGAAATTTATTGAATGGGTAGTAAAATGGTGCAACTCTAAATTTTAATATAACTATATACAATATTATTCTCATAATGAAAAACTCTTTTCTGGGATTTTTATGAATACTCAAAATTCTCTTTTAAAATGCTTTACATAATATAATTTTCTAAATGAGAATAATTACAAGAGGCTAAAAATGTCACTTTTATAAAGGAGTGAAAGAACCTATTCTCCTCCACTTATTTATATCATACTGTTGTTGAATTGGAAAGAAACAGACCTTGAAACTTCTGTCCTCAGGATTTATTTCTCTGTACAGACTTCCCAAAAGAAGCATCCCCTAATTTTGGGGACAGTGCGGTTTATATCACAGAATTAGCAGTACCTTATCAGGCACTTTTCTGTTTTATAATATTACCACATAATTGACTGAATTATGTCATAAATGCAGTGATCACAAATTGTAGAACTCATAATTACTTGATCATTAATTATTCATGAATAATGTATGCCTTAGGTTTACCATGTTTAAAATTCCCTATTTGGTTTTGTTATGCTATTGAACCAGTAACAATAAAGTACTTAAAATCTCATTGATTAATAAAAGGTGAATCCAACTAGTATAAAATGACAAAAAGTCATATTAGGAATAAAATAATAGCACTAGTTTTCAAGCTCTATAAGGGCATGGAGGATGTCTACCTTACATTTGCTTTTGAAAGGTTTGATACAGGGCCTGGCAGATGAAAAGACTTGAGAAAATCTTTGTTGGATTAATGAATGGAAGAATTTTTATTAAAAACAGTACTAAAATTTTATACATTCTATAACTGGAAAGCTTTCACTCTATGTGGATTAAAATGAGCCAAATGCCATGTAAACACGTATTTCTCAGGAGGAAAAAAACAATGCTAGAAGGGTTTTTAGAATATGAAAGTTCTTGTGTGAAGTTTTTATTAATTATTGTAATCTGATTAAGATCGTGTTACTTCAGAATTCAAAGTATTAAAGGAATTAATTACTTGCTTTATAAATGACTAGTTTCTGTGAAATAATTAAATCTGGTATTTCAGTAGCCATCATCAGCTTTTTGCATATTATCTTAGGAAATACTGAATCCAGGCACAAAAACATATGTACAGGTCTCAATAGCATTTGATTAGAAACATCAAGGCTGATCTTTTAGGCTTGTTTTTTCGTAAGGTCTAATCAGCATTGATCTCTTCCTTTTAAGGTATTTTTGAGTAAAGAATTTTGAAGTTAATTAACATGAATGTGTGTTTGAACTCTGAAAGCAGCATTAGGAAAATTTCATGGGAAAAAGTACCATTGAGTTTACCTAAAGGGCCTGACACTTCAGGACACCTTACGCTGCCTTTTTAATGAATGATCCGTTGAGACTTAATTTATACTGGTCTGGTGTGCTGTAGGAAGCAGCCATTATGTCTCCAAAGTTAATGAAATAATGCCCATTTGGAGTTGATTATTACATGCACAGAGGTTTTTTTCTTTTTTTAAACCTAATTAACATGAAAAACAACTTGACCACTTTAAATGAAATGAGAAGGAAGAGAACAATATGTCCACAGTGAGGCGGACAATGGAAATTTCAGCTGTCAAAGAAAAATGGAACAAGTCTAAACCACATACACTATTCTAACTGAGAAAAGAAACATCTTTTCAGGGAATTTTTTTACCAAGTGATGTCAGCAAAAATGCTATTTGTTGTGTAAGTTCAGCCTAATTCTCTTATCTATTTTATTATCTATGTGACACTTGATATTATATCTTTAGTCTAGAAAATTTGGTAAGAAATCCATTGAAGAAAGTGAATCATGTAAATGGAAATAACATTTAGATGTGTAAGAACACTTCTCACTGTAGCCTTTGTATCTGGGTCTCAGGAGGGACCTTATCTAGAAAGGGCCTTTGGAAATGCTGAGACTGAGAAACAATCGCAGGAATTATTTCTATGAGTTATTTATTATGGGACTTACAGATGCTTCCTAATAAAGGCCCAAGAACAAAACTTCTCAGTCTCTGAATTCTGGAGAACTTCAGTATTCCCTTGGAGTTAGGTGATTGCTAAAAAATATTTCAAGTTCTTCCATAAAAGGAAGCTTAAGCTAAGGGTGAACATTCCTCTGGGATGTCCAGAGAGTTGTACCCTGCTGTGGTGATAGATAGAAAAGTTACCTGGGAGCCAGTGTTAAAATAAGATTTCTGGGCCCCACCCCAGAGATTCTAAGTCAGTAGGTCTAGGCTAAGTCAATTTCCCAGGTGGTTTTGATGCAGGAGTTCTTCACACTCATCTTTAAGAAACACTGACCTAGAAACAAGACTGAGGCTAATCTGAAAACTAAAACTAATTTGGAGGACTATCCAAACACTGATCAAAATTTATAAGATTTGTAATGGATATAAGGCTCTCCTCCAAATTCCGTTGTCCCCTCTCCAAGTAACAGAAAACAGAAGGCAATGAAGGTAAAGAAGCAGAACTAGAAGCAGTTAATGAGACTACAAGACCTCACTGGAACTAAAGCATACACTGGTTGAAGAGAAAGAGCATGGGACACCATGAATTAAGAGGAAAAGTGAGGGTACCTCTGGAGGATTAGGGGCCTAATAATGAATGCTAGGTACGTACTTGGAGCAAAATCTTTGGTGTTTTGACCCTCTTGCTTAATGGTGTCAGTTTAATATGACTTGGAGAACATTTACTCCTGAAAGCACTTAAATGGTACTAGTCTATTGTTTGTTTTAGGAAAAGCCAGGAAGCTGATACAGGAAGTTTTCTTGAATTGTCACAAAGAAGTGGAACCATATGAAATTGTATGCATAAAACTTTCTTAGTATGTCCTTGGTGAGGATGTAGAGAAAAGGGAATCCTTGTGCCCTGTTGGTGGGAATGTAAATAGGTACAATCACTGTGAAAAGCAGTATGGAAGTTACAAAAAAAAAAATTAAAATAGAAATTACCATATGATCCAGCAACCCCACTTCTATGTGTATATATCTGAAGGAAATGAAATCACTACTTCCAAGAGACATCTGCACCCACCTCCATGTTCATTGCAGCATTATTTACATTAGCCAAGTCAGGGAAACAACCTAAAACACTACACACACACACACACACACACACACACACACACACAAATATTATTCAGCCAGAAAAAAGAATTTTGTCGTTTGTGACAAGATAGATGAACCTTGAGGGCATTGTGCTAAGTAAAGTAAGTCAAAGAGAGAAAGACAAATACTGTGTATGTGGGTCTTAAAAACATGAACTCATAGAAACAGAGAAGAACTTGATTATGGCAGAGGTGGGGTAAGTGGATAAAGATGATCAAAAGTTATAAACTTCCAGTTATAAAATAAGTAAGTCCTGGGGATGTATAACATGGTGACTATAGTGAACAATAATGTATCAGTTATTCAAAAGTTGCTGAGAGTATAGATCTCAAAAATTCTCATCACAAGAAAAAAAATTTAAGTATGTCTGGTAATGGATTTTAGCTAAAGTATTATAGTAATAGTTTTGCAATATATACATATATCAAATCATTATGTTGCACACTTCAAACTAATATAATGTTGTATGTTAATTATATCTCAATAAAACTGGAAAAAAATTTTAAATGCCTTGAATATGTCTCCTAAGTTATAACAAACACCTGCCCATGAAATAAGCCATTTATTCTGGAAAACTCGTAATGATTAGTTTGTGTATTCACATATGTAGAAAGACAAATCAAAATATGTTCATGAAATTAAGGTTCTTCAGCCACCTGAAATAGAGCTTTGGAACATTTCATCTCAACACACAGTAACTGAGACTGCCAGACACTTTCTTCCTAAAGATTTTGTGTTCTTTAATCTTTCAATTATTCTGATTATGTTTTTGATAAAGGCGTAGTTAGGTAGTTGTACTAGGCTAGGAGATCTGTTTCAAATTTTTGGCAAACACAGACACTCAGATTGTCATTATTATGGCTTTAGTAAAAGTAGGCTGTAAAACTAGAGGAATGGACTGTGACTTTTTGGTCTAAAATGTCACTAGGGAGATATGTCAGCAAAAAGGAAAGGAAAACAATGCACTGACATTTCTCTAGACAAGGTATTTTCAAACTTGACTGCACACGAGAAGCACTGGGGAAGCTATGGAAAAACAGTGATGACTGGGTTGTATCTCAATGGGTCTGGGCTTTGGCATCTTTTCAGGCTTCTTAGGTGATTATAACATACATCCACTCTCATACACCATGAATCATCAATTTTTAGCAAATATTTAAAGTATCTGGAGAATTTGTTCATTGCAGATTCTTGAGGTCAGCTCTCGCACTCATATTTATTGACCAGGTGAGGCTTTCAGAAGTCTACCCTCTAAGAAGTAAGGCTTCAGGTGTTTTGGTTTTTTGCATGATACTTTAATCTTAACTGCCCCAGCTGCTTGTGAAGCCATTCAAGGTCATGCAGGAGCCCAACCAGACTTCCCTTGGTTCTGAGAGCCCGCCAAAGCTCCATGGAAGGCCTTGGTTTCCCTCGCAAGCTCTGAGGTCTCCTTTCCTCACTTCTGCCCTTCCTCATCAGCTGTCTAGATACTCATCCTTTAACACTCACTTTATGTTATTTACCCTTGGAATTTCTTGATTCCTCCAAGTTCCCTCTTCCTACAATCTTGTGTCCCTGTGTGATTGTCTTACTGCTTAGTAAACCTTAGTATTCTTATATATGTCTTCCATAAAACACTAAGTTCTTTGAGATGACCAACTGTGTTAATTTCTATAGTTTTATTGCCTGCCTCAGTTTCTTATTATTGGCTGCCCCAGAAACTCCAATTCTAATAGACAACACATTATAACTATAATATATCGTGAAATATTCTGTATCAATGGTAAATACAATATGCATGGAAATACAGAGATTTTTTTCATCTGTAAATTTAATCTTTCATGACATTTCTTTTCCTTCCCCTCAATTAAGATGAATAATTCAGAGGAGGCTATATTCTGTCTAGCTGTGAATAAAAAGTTCACATGCAGTTGACTCAATTTTCCAAACTATTGGAGAGGAACAAAAGCAGATAATCCAAAAGTCACTTATATTTGTGTTTGGAATACATTTTGGTATTTCCTTTGGAATAATTGTGAATGCTTATTCACTTATAAGCTCTAGGAATTCCCAATATTTCATACAAAAGACTGGAGGCACACGCATCTGTAAGACCTGATTATCCAGAAGCCAGAAACTGGCTCCCTGTTTAGTTCTTCCACATACTTTCTCTGGGGGTCAGAGGAAGTCATTCATTGAAATAAAAGGAAAGGAAAAAGAGATTGGCATTTGTGATGTGCCATGTTTTAATCTAGGACTTCTCCCTGTAAAATGTTGTGGTCTCATTCCATTTGCATGTGTTAAAGGATTTCTGTTTGTCACTGAAAGAGTTAATCAAGAAAATAGATTGTGGTACCATTAAGTACTGTTTAGTTTGAATACATGTTAAAAGAGTCAGGGGTAATTTATAGGGTGATAGAGGGGATTTATATTTCTACTCCATGAATATTTTTATACAGAATCTTTTTTTTCAGGAAGATGTTTAGGTGCTCTTACAAATTAGATAATTTAACTTTCTTTAACATACACACTCTCAGTAGAAAAACACTGGAAATTTACAAAATCCAGGTTAGAATTAGCTACCATTTTTTATTAGAAGCATAAAATTGTGTTCATGAATATGTAAATGTGGTGTGTTTTTTACTACATTCTTTTGTCTCTTTATATGATAATGATATATTCCTTAATATTGATGCAGTTTACAAAGTAGTAACTAGAATAGCCTCATTAAATCTTGGGCTTTCCTTGTGGACTTGATTGGTTGCCTTTCCAGCATTAACTCTCCCCCTTCACAAATGGGAGCCATGGGGATCTGAGTAGACAGAGGCCAACTAGTCAAACCATATTTTCTTCCTGTGATTGGTTCAGAGAACTAGACAAAAGTTGATTCAGAAGAAAGCCCAGAACTTTTAGTCAATGGTTGGGATGGCAAACACTCTCTCTTTGGACTGGAAGGACAAGCATGCATTATTCTGGTTGGAACTGGAAATCACCCTGTAACCATGAGAGGAGACAGTCTTGGGATAAAGCTGACAGGGTCTTGATGAAATCATTTAGTCATCAAATTAAGCCATACTTGAAGCCTGTCCTCCTCCAGTCTTTTTCATTGTGTTAACTAATAAATCATTCTTATTGTGTACAACAATTGGAGTTCTATTTCCTGTTATGAGTAACTGTAAAAGTCTTAACAGATACAAGTACCTATGGCTAACATGTTTGTCAGATAAAAGAGGAGTGAATTGGTTATTCTAATATGTGACAGAAAAAAAAAAACAATCCCACTATAAAACATAAAAGTATTTACATTTGTGCTATGATGTAATGATTTGAACCAGACCTTAAAAATGGAGGCTAGTTTATCTTGTTGCATTTTGCATTTCCTCCTGATCATGAAAGAATGAGAAAATGTCACACAAGGCTTGAGTAGCATATTGGGAAATAATTTTTATTTGTAATCTTATGTTTTCTTTACACTCCATCTGAAACATTTCATCATATAATCCAGACCAGAAGGTACCTATCAGATGATCTAGTTCAATCCTTTCATTTTATGAAGGAGGAAACTGAATCTCATGAGGTTAAGTTAGATAGATAAGAGTTGAGACAGATGTTCTTGACTCTTGACTTCTGGAAGCCCTGTTTCCGCTGCTGTATGCTGTCTACAAAGAAAAATTTAAAAAAAAATAAGTGAGGCAGATTGTGTTATTGTTCACAAATAATTGTTCTCTCTCCTGTAAGAGCATCTCATTGCCATTCCCATGCCACTTGCAGTGCCTTTCTGTGTTCTCTTCCAATGGCAAGCCTGACTATGTGACTTGCTGAGGTAAATGTGATTAGATGTGGCAGAATCACAGGATGAAATTATGTGGGGCAGTTTGCTGTCATGCTATTATAACAAGTCCCAAGTGGTGGCTATTATTTCACCCTGGTTGCTGGCATGTGAAGGCCAGTGGAGCAATGCCTTTCCGGAGCAGAGACACAGTTACGTTTGACATTAACGGGCAAGAAACATTTGTAGTAGTAAGTCATTGAAACTTGGGGTTGTTTGTTACTTTAGCAAAGCTGATTAATACTCTAAGAATCAAGAGCAAATATGCCATGTGTTGTAAAATGAGAAAAGAGGAAAAACTTGGGCACATAACACATCCATTTTCTCTGGATGTTTAAAGGATATAATACTAGTTAGTTTCTTTCTCTGGACACTAACATCTTAAAGAACCTGGGTTAACCTATTTCATTATTTTTATTAGTTCCAAGAAGGGAGAAGAAATGTCATGAACACATTAAATTACAGATAAATAACAATATTTATACTAATATGGAATCTTAAGTCCATTCTGGGGTAGGGCATAGTCTACTATATTACATATTTTTTAATGTGTTTTATACTTGACTATGAGCTTCCAACAACAGGTTCTGTTTCAGGCACTAAACTCAGAGAGATTAGGAAGACACAGTTGTTGACCTTAAAGTGGTCAGAGTAGATTGTCTCATTCTTGTTCTGGCACTGGGACATGGGGTAGAGTACTATGGTTTATCAGGGAGAGAGAGAGAGAGAGAGAGACAGACAGACAGAGAGAGAGAGACAGTGAGACAGAGAGAGAAAGGGCGGCAACATCCATGAGAGAATATGGCTCACTGAGAGCACTATATCTGCCTGAAAGAGCCAAGGAATTTACAATACAGTGTGATAGGTAATCCAACACCACAATAACAAGGAGTTAAGACAGGCTGAGAGATAAGGGACCAGTCTATGCAAAGACAGGAAGTCATCAAATAGTTCTCATGGTTGAATCATAGGATGAATGTGAAGTGACAGGGAAAAGCAGGCATGGGTTTGGCCATGATAGACTCTGTTTATCACACTGAGGACCTGTCTTTTGTTCTGTGTGTAATAAAATGTCCTGAAGGAATACAATCAGATTACTGATATGGTCAGAAGTTAGTTTTGCAAATCTCTCTCTTTTGGGAGAATGAAGAAAAGAAAATCTGGTAACAGTGATCTGCATTTAAAAGTGATCTGTATTAAGCTGGATAAGAAATGCTATGATTCTGCATTAAAAGCAATGGCTGGGGGATAGAAAAGTATTAAATTTATTTATAAGGCATACTCTGCCAAATTGTGTGAGGGATGAGATAGAAGAGGTCAGTTTCTCTAGGCAAGTAGGTGTGTAGAAAAGTTACATCAGATATCCTAATGGAAAAAAAAGAAAAGTCGCCTAATGTAATTATTTTGGACCCAAGACTAGGAGGGAGTACTGTTTTCTGTCTTTCTGGTCTTAATTATTAATCTTTGCCAAGTCTTAATAATGTACCTTTTTTGTAGGCTTATAGTGACAATGAAATGAGATGGGACATAACAGTATTTTAACATTCATTCTGATTCATAATAAAAGACTTTACATTTTTTGGTGTCTTGCCAATGGGTTTCAGCCCTGGGCAAGTTTGCTATGGATTCAATGAGACCAAAGAAATAGACAGTAAAACGTTCTTGGGGTGAAAGGGTTATACCCAACTTTATTTCCAGGTGGCAGGTCAGTCACTGAAATTCCGTTCACTCAGAGCAAGTCTGCATGCAGCAAGCTGGTCTCTGCCTCTGGGCCTCTCTGCCTGCACAGCCATCCTCTGGCCTCCTCTGTTCCCACAGCCATCCTCTGGGCCTCTCTGTCTGCACAGCTGTCCCACACAGCCATCCTATGGGCCTCTCTGCACAGTCGTCCTGCACAGCTGTCCTCTGGGCCTCTGTCCTCGGTGCTGCCACCACTCCAGCCTCTGCTCTGCTCTCTGGCAGCCTTGCAGCCATGCCACCATGTCGTGCCCAGAGTACTGGGTGGAGCTCTTTATATAGAGTCAGCAGCCATGTATTGCCCACAGGTGTGCAGTGAGCTAGTCAGCCAGGGCCAGGTGAGAATCTTGACCACAGGAACTCTCATTTTATCCACACTTGGTCATGTCTTTTTCTCCTTATTTTTACCAACTCTGTAACATCATCAGGGATTAGAAGTATGGAAGATTTGGGGTGAAAGAAGAAGAGGGAGATAAATTCAGTTTGAAAATCTAGAGCCTGATTTCACTGTAAGGCATCCAGATGGAAGTATCCAGCAGGTAGTTGGCAATTCAAGGAGGCCTCTAGTAGGTGGTTGGTAATTCAGTTTCTGAGACTAAGAAAGTACTGATAGGAGGTAGGTCACATTAAAATTGGTGCCTGCTGGAGAGAATGTATAGAAATAAGGGAAGAGGGGCAAGGAGTCAAGACAAGAGGCTGAGAAGCCGTAGCCTGACAGTGGGTGGACAATCAGCATAATCTGTAAAGCAAGGAAGAAATTTTATGAGGGATTTAATTATAGATAAACCCTCCTGATAGAAAGGTATAATATATTGAAGGATTAAATATAGACAGTTATAGGCAAGTTGGATGACAGCAGCTATATGCATTAGGGAGTGAATTAAAAATTATCAAATAGCAAACAGTAATTTAAAATTGTTCTTTTAAGTAGAATGAGAGTGTAAAGACACTTAGTTGCTTACCCAATATAACCTTTGTCCTTACTAACAGAGCTTTTATATTTTTGGTCCTAGTAATATACCAGTTAAAATTATGTTTCTAAGCCTCCCTACAATTGGGCTGCTAACGAAATACTGACTATGTCATTGGGTGGGGCTTCCAGGACAGCTCTTTACAGGGCTGCCTCAGCAGGGAGCCAGTCTTTTCCCCTTCTGCCTTGCTGAAATGGAGATGAAATGGTTGAAGTCGGAACAGCTATCTTGGGACCTTGAAAAATGGTGAAGCAAATCTCAGGTACTTCAGCACTAATACTCTTGAACTCCTGAATCAATGTTATCAACTGTTAACTTATGTTATGTGAGAAACATATGTATTTTAAACCCCTGTTGTTGTAACTCTGTTTATAGCAGCTGAATGCAATGATAAACTGATGAAAGTATGACAGGTGGGTGACAAATGGTTAACACTTATATGATGTATATATGCATGTATGTATATATGTATATCATATACTCAAAGCAATGGCTTACAACCTTCTTGGAGTTTTCTTTATATTATTTTACTATTCTTCCCTCAGCAGAGAACAATGATAAATCAGGAGCTGTGCTTAACAGATTACACCCAGTAACTCATCCACACCTGGGCCTGATTTAAATGATTTTGAGCCAGTGCTGTGCTCTTAACTCTTGGGAACCTTAAGAAGGGATGGCCAATAAACATATGAACAGCTGCTCCTCATCACTGGTCTTCAGGGAAAGGCAAATCAAGATCACGCTGAGATACCATTATATACTCACTAGAAGGGCTAAAATTAAAAATTGACAATATCATGTTTTGGAGAGGATATGAACAGCTGGATATCTTATAAAATATATGACACACACTTGGCAAAAAAGTTTGGCTGATTCTTATAAACTACACTTACCATATCACCCAGAAATCCTACTCTTAGGTGTTTACCTAAGAGAAATGAAAGCCTGTGTTTACAGTTGAACATAAAAGTTTATAGAAATTTTGTAATAGCCCCAAACTGGAAATAATGCACATGTCCAGCAGCAGGTGAATGGATAAACTGTGGTTCACCCCACAGTGAAACACTACCCCCTGCCAATCTCTGAGCGCAGAGGGGGTGCTGATGGTAGCCCACTCCTACGAGACCCAGGACTCCTCCCATGGGAGACTGCCTGCCTTTGGAGGACAACCCCTGGGCCTGACCAAAGCTTTCTTGGATTGCACTTTGCAGTGTAGCGTCTCTTTTGACCCTTCCCCACCCAGCCCTCCTCCTCTCTTCTGCACGTGTCAGAGCTGCGTTGTTCTGCAGGCTCTCCTTTATCTTTCACGTCACTTCCCCTGAATCTCTTTCATGGTAGTCCTGTCTTGGCACCTGCTGCCCAGAGAATGCAAATTAACAAAATGATTGCCTGGGGATGAGGTGGGGGCATGATGGGGCACTTTCTGGGGTGATGGGAAAACGTTCCATAGCTTTATCATTGTGGTGGTTACATGGTTATGTTCATCAAAACTTATTGAAATGGACACCTAAAGTGGGTATATTTTATTCCTCAGTTAAGTTGATTCAAAAGAAAAAATAATCCCAAATGGTGCCATGACTTTACTGGTCAGATTAGGTAGTAATCAGGTAACCTGTTTGGTACAGACTGCAAAGCAAAGGAAATAAAGAATCTGCATGGCATTGGCAAAAACACACTTTCATTTCTTTAGGGGTTGCATTTATTAATCTTTAGGTGTTATAAATCATCTTTTTTTTTTGAGAGAGAGCATCTCTCATATTTATTGATCAAATGGTTGTTAACAACAATAAAATTCAGTATAGGGGGGTCAATGCTCAATGTACAATCATTAATCCATCTCAAGCCTAATTCTCGTCAGTCTCCAATCTTCTGAAGCATAACGAACAAGTTCTTACATGGTGAACGAATTCTTACATAGTGAATAAATTCTTACATGGTGAACAGTACAGGGGCATTCATCACAGAAACTTTCGGTTTTGAACACGCATTATGACCCATAAACAATCAGGTCAAATATGAATATTCGTTTGATTTTTGTACTTGATTTATATGTTGATCCCACATTTCTCCCTCTATTATTATTATTATTTTTATTTTTAATAAAATGCTGAAGTGGTAGGTAGATGCAAGATAAAGGTAGAAAACATAGTTTAGTGCTGTAAGAGGGCAAATGTAGATGATCAGATGATCAGGTGTGTGCCTATGGACCAAGTATTAATCCAGGCTAGACAAGGGCAGCAAGACATCCACGGATGCAGAAGATTTCTCTCAAAGCAGGGGGGGTGAGGTTCTGAGCCTCACCTCTGTTGATCCCCAAATTCTCACCTGATGGCCCCCATGCGACTGTGCCTGTCTTACGTTGTTCCTCCCTTGAGGAATCTTACCCGTCTCTGGCTAACCAGTCATCTTCCGGGGCCATACAGGGAAATGTAAAGTTGGTAAGTGAGAGAGAAGCCATATTGTTTGCAAAGGTTAGCTTTTTACTTCTTTGCAGATTTATGCCCTGTGTCTTCTATGCCCAGCACTTGTCTCGAGGTATCTTTACCACCTGGAGGAATTATAATACTCGGTAAATTCGATATGAGGCACGAATTCTATTTAAGGGTTGTAATTAGGAAGGAAGAAGAAAAGCTATAAATGTAGCATATGAAGGAAACATGGGAGGATTGATTATTTCTTTGACATATCTTCTTGTAGAGTACCTTAAGTATGTATAGGTTTTAAACTACTAATTTGCACACACATATTAACATAATAGGAATACGGTGACATAAACAAAGCAAATCTATAATTACCATCCATCTCCAGTGAAGCCAAGAAAACCATTTAGGCACCCTAGGCATTTGCGAAAATTTATCTATGATATGATGGATATTGTCCAACTGTACTTGAACCATCAGACAAATTAAAGCAGCCCATTTCTGGGATCTGTTCACATCCCATATGTTCTTTTAACCGTAGATAGTCTATAGTCATGAGATTTTGGAGTGCTACAACTTGCACACCTCCCAACTCCTGGTTGAGTTCCAACAGTACAGATCTGGTCAAATTCGTTGTCTCACTGTATGCACATGCCAGCCTAGACATCTCCCTCCTCATTCCTATGGCAAGTCCAGGAGACAGTGGGCTGGATGCAGCCACAACCGCAGCATCGTCCGGATCCCTGTGGAGGCTTTTTGATGATCATCCCCCTGGCACAAGTCCTCCAGAGAGTGCTGATGCCGGAAGCTCCTCCTCATATCGTATCTTAGTTCATTTTCTGGGTATCCAAGCTAGGCCTTGATCTTCTACATAGAAACAAACAGACCCTTTGCCCACACTTTGACATGCCCTCTATACCGCTGTGCAGAACTCATTGGAGGTCAGCACACAGTAACTGCTTTTTTTTTTTTTTATTAAGAGAAAGGAATATTATCAGAAAAGAGTACCTCCATAGCTGATCATCTGACACCCTTTAAGTGATCAACATTAAGGATATTTAAAGCATGCGTTGATCTTTGATTTACCAATAGTTTTATCCTATCAAGGAGTAATCCCCCTTTTCTTTCTTTCTTTCTTTCTTTTTTTTTTTAATTTTTAATCTACACTTACATGAAGAATACTATGTTTACTATGCTCTCCCCTATATCAGGTCCCCCCTAACAACCACATTACGGTTACTGTCCATCAGCTTAGCAAAATGTTGTAGAGTCACTACTTGTCCTCTCTGTGTTGTGCAGCCCACCCTCCCCTCGCTCCCTCCCCCCCATGCATGCTAATCTTAATACCCCTCTTTCTTCTTCCCCCCCCTTATCCCTCCCTGTCCACCCATCCTCCCCAGTTCCTTTCTCTTTGGTACCTGTTAGTCCATTTTTGGGTTTTGTAATTCTGCTGCTGTTTTGTTCCTTCAGTTTTTCCTTTGTTCCTATACTCCTCAGATGAGTGAAATCATTTGGTATTTCTCTTTCTCTGCTTGGCTTATTTCACTGAGCATAATACTCTCCAGCTCCATCCATGTTGCTGCAAATGGTTGGATTTTTCCACTTCTTATGGCTGAGTAGTATTCCATTGTGTATATGTACCACATCTTCTTTATCCATTCATCTACCGATGGACATTTAGGTTGCTTCCAATTCTTGGCTATTGTAAATAGTGCTGCGATAAACATAGGGGTGCATCTGTCTTTCTCAAACTTGATTGCTGCGTTCTTAGGGTAAATTCCTAGGAGTGAAATTCCTGGGTCAAATGATAGGTCTGTGTTGAGCATTTTGATGAACCTCCATACTGCTTTCCACAATGGTTGAACTAATTTACATTCCCACCAGCAGTGTAGGAGGGTTCCCCTTTCTCCACAGCCTTGCCAACATTTGTTGTTGTTTGTCTTTTGGATGGCAGCTATCCTTACTGGTGTGAGGTGATACCTCATTGTAGTTTTAATTTGCATTTCTCTGATAATTAGCGATGTGGAGCATCTTTTCATGTGTCTGTTGGCCATCTGTATTTCTTTTTTAGAGAACTGTCTGTTCAGTTCCTCTGCCCATTTTTTAATTGGGTTATTTGTTTTTTGTTTGTTGAGGTGTGTGAGCTCTTTATATATTCTGGACATCAAGCCTTTATCGGATCTGTCATTTTCAAATATATTCTCCCATACTGTAGGGTTCCTTTTTGTTCTATTGATGGTGTCTTTCGCTGTACAGAAGCTTTTCAGCTTAGTGTAGTCCCACTTGCTCATTTTTGCTGTTGTTTTCCTTGCCCGGGGAGATATGTTCAAGAAGAGGTCACTCATGTTTATGTCTAAGAGGTTTTTGCCTATGTTTTTTCCAAGAGTTTAATGGTTTCATGACTTACATTCAGGTCTTTGATCCATTTTGAGTTTACCTTTGTATATGGGGTTAGACAATGGTCCAGTTTCATTCTCCTATATGTAGCTGTCCAGTTTTGCCAGCACCATCTGTTGAAGAGACTGTCATTTTGCCATTGTATGTCCATGGCATAAATCTTCTTTTAAGAATAAGGTCATTAGGTCATTATGATGACTTACTCAAAAGCAGGCATAAAATGGTTGAATAATAAAAGCCCAGGTGCTGTAGCTGGGGCAATATTTGAATGTGACAGAGAAATTTCCATTAAGTAAATTTTTTTTAAGAAAAAAGAGCAAATGCTTTTTGAGGCTGTTTTTTATCTGAAAATTATTTTTCCCCATAAATCTGGAATGGTCCCTGAATTTGTAACCACTGAAGGTGCCAAGTGAGCTGGTGTGCTGAGGCAGCAGCTGGTGTATTTTATAAAGCACCCACGTAGGAGGAGGAAAAATGCTCCAGCTCTTATCAGTGCATTTAAATTCTCCCTTTCCTTGTCTGTCTTTCCCCCAGATTGACTTCCATGAGAATAATAAAGGGGCTTTATCTTTTCTATTTCTGGATTCACTAGCCCACTACGGAAAAGCAGTATATTTTTATTGAGCAATTACTGAAAGAATAAATGTTTCCATCACAGCCCTGCTTCTCATGGGGCACGCTTTCAAAACATACCTTGTTAATTTCCTTCCAGACTCAGCTGAATACCTATCATGACAACATTGTTTTTGATCTTATTTGTCTTCATTTACTATTTATTTTTATCATGAGACTTAGCCTTTACTAAGAACCAAGGAGCCAGATCAAAAGAGGATCCTGCTCTTATAATTGAGGTCATAGAGCTTGTGTCTTGCAAGGTCCTGAGTGTGGATGATTTGATGTGGCACATAATTGAATTGCAATGTTGCTTAAGATGAATGCAGTCTTTCCAATCTGCTTTAACACGTAAGAACAATTAGAAATGTCAAAATCCATCTTGTGTAGGATTTTTCATTGTACACGTTTTAAGAACTCTATAGAGCCACAATGTGAAGAAAGCAATACTTTTCTTTTCAAAAATAAACTTCTAATTCTGGAATGCTTTTGATTTAAAGAGAAGTTGCAAAGATTGCACAGAGAGTTCTAGTAGCACTCTTCACCCTGTTTCCCTAATGTTAACATTTCATATTACTATGGTGCATTTGTCACACTAAGAAAACAACATTGACATGTTACTATTTACTGAACTCCAGGCTATCTGGGTTTCACTATTTTTTCCTACTCTCCGTTTTCTGTTCCAGGAACCTCCCAGGATGCTTCATTCCATTTAGTTGTCATGTCTCAGTCTCTTTCATGGTGTGACAGTGTCTCCATCTTTCCTTATTTTTTATGACTTTGGCGGTTTTGTGGAGTATTTTGTAGTGTGTCCCTTAATGTAGGTTTGTCTAATGTTTTCTGCTGGTTAGACTGGGGGTATGGGTTTTGGGAGAATGACTCACAGGGAGTGAATTCTCATCACATATCAAGTCTGCATGCTATCACCATGATTTATTAATAATGCTTTCATCTTAATCACCTGGCCCAGGTAGTGCTTGTCCAGTTTCTTCACTGCAAAGTTACATCCTCTCCTTCCCCTGCTGTTTTCTTCAGAAACAAGTCACCAGGTGTAGCCCACACTCAGAAGGGGAGGGGGGTAATTTAAGCTCCATCTCCTGGAAAGGGGAATATCCTCATTAATCACATGAAATTCTTTTGTAAGAGACAGTTGTCTCTCCTCCCTCATTTATTTATTATTTTTTACATCATTTATTAATATTAGTATAGAGTTAGGATAATTATTTTACACTTTGAGTTATCATCCAATATCATGGTATTTATTTTGTTCTTGAATTTTCCAGCTTTGGCCATTAGAAGCTCTTTCACACTGGCTCCCTTTGACAGGCCCTGTGCTCAGAGCGCTTCCTTACTTTCTGGCACTATAGAGTGCTCCTGATTCATCTTGTTTATTCCTTACCCTAGCTCTAGGATCAGCCATTTCTGCAAAAAGCTCTAGTCCTTTTTATGGGAGAACGGTATCAGAATTCAAGATCAGGTTGTTGGGTAATGGTTCTTTATTTGCGAGTACAGTTACTGAAAATTCCAGCATTCAGTGTATGCCTCTACTTAGCTAAGGGACAAGTTTTGTTTCATATTTTAGGTATATTTATTAGGGTTTTATGATTTATATTATTCTCTTTAAGTTCTATTTACTCTTTTATTTCCTTTTAGTTTTTTATGATTTATGGAACAGTGGATTGAAAAGGCGCTTATCCTCATATTGACTCTCCCAGGGTTTCTGCACTGTGGCTGTTGGCTGTGCAGAGCTCACTGGACCTATTACACAGATAGAGGTGCATTCATTTGGTGGATTCATCCTAGCTGGAGTTTGATGTTCTTATTTTTCTGTTTTGTCAGTGCACTAAGAACTGATCGGTATTTAGGGAGTGAGCTTGTGTTCTTCAAACTTGTAGAAACTGATATACCTCCATTAATTCTGATGTATTCATTTACAGTAAGAAATGCTTGCATCAGTAGAATCTGTCCTACTAAATGTTATATCCAGGAAGCAAAATTATAATCAGAGGCTTTTCTGGTGAGGATAGATCTAAACAAGGGGAGTGAGAATTTACATGTTGTAAAGATCACTGTCAAAGTAAACTGATGCACCTTCTCCCTGACAAGACCATCTCTGCCCCTGGGATCAGAAAATTCTGGATGGGCATAGCCTGCTTCTGGCTGTTTGGGTCTCTTCTTTGTTTCCCTGGACTGACAATTCTCTCTTCTTTTCTCAACTATTTACAACATGGTACATTGCACCTGGGTAATTTTCTCAGTGCAAAATTTCACTCTTACTCGAGTTACACCTTTTCTGAACATAAATGCCTGGTTAACTCTGATATAAGATTTTGATGTTTACAGATTCTTCAGTTACGTATTTTAAAAAAAGAAAAAATATATCACTTCAGGGTTTACTTCTATACAAGGCTTTAAAGACAGAAACTACATATGAATTTTACTAACTTAAACTATAAAGAGCAAATTTTTCCTTTATTCCTAATTCCACTCCCTACCCCCCATCCTCCCATGCCCCACCCATAATGATTCCCCTGGAGAGTCACTTTTCTGTTGTTCCCAAGAAATTGTGTGACCTTGGATAAGTTACTGGACTTCCATAATCCTGCGTTGCCTTATCTATGAAATGAAGAAAAGTAATAACACTTCAGAAGGTTGACCTATGGATTAACCAAGATAAAATGTATCCATGTCTTAAAAACATTACTGGCAAATAGTATGTATTCAGTAAAATTAGCTATAGTCAGTAACTAATGTTGGAAAAAGCCAGCATTTATCTAGTGAATAAGGACATATGTCAAGCTAAAAATATTCATGTTGGAGGCTGAATTCTCTACATCAATTATCATTGCTGCATGGATGCAGCAATTAATTGCTAAGTTCTTTTTTTGATATGTAAAACTGATAACTGAGAGCAGTTTTTCATGAACATTCATTCTTACTCAATGAAAATATCTAGCAGTGGTTTCCCAGTGTTGGTTATGTCCATCAAGATATGTTTGTGTTAGAAGAAAGGCTTCATAACTGCAAATTAATAAATATATACGCATATTACCATTTTGACCTGATCATTTCAATTTTACAAATTGGCTTTTTCTGAGGCAGTTCTATTTGGAAACTGAATGACTAGCCTATAAAACACTGGGGGTTATAGCTGAAAATGGCCTTTCTCTATTGCTGCGTCCTACATGCAGGACTGTAACGAGGAAAGCCTTGACAGGATGTCATCCGCTTGGATTGGTAATCCATCATTTGGGTCCTTTGAGAGCCAAAGAAAAGGTGGTTGTGCATCATGTTAACATGTGTTTGTGAAGAGATATTCACCAAAGGTTATGCTCATCGTCCACAGGGGTCTCTCAGTGGATCTTAATTTCCTGTTTCTTAGCCAGATATTGGTTGTTAAAATTATTAGTGCTCCAGGAGGATCCACCCAAGTGTGGTCACGGTGTCTTTTTCCTGTAGGACAGACTGTTTCTGCAGCTTATCTGTTCCCAAGTCTGGGGAAACTCTGCAGCTCTGAACTATAATTAAAATCATTTATGCTTATTTCTTTTGGGTAATAATCACTTGTTTTCAGTACTCAAATTTAAACTCGCTTTCCACTGGAACTCATTTCTTCTGTTTTTTTGCTCTGATTTGAACCTTGACTCCATGCTGGGTTGTATTCCATTAGATTCTGCTCTGCCTCCTTGCCTGTTTTATTTCAGTGCTGACCCCAGTCTTTACTCTTACCAAAGCTTCTTGAGTAGCTGTTTCTACACCAACTCCCTGTCTTTAACCTTTACCCACTTTGGATTTCTGAAATTTGACTTTGGTCCCCTACTTAGAAATGATCCCTGTCTATGTCTCTGGTTTTGACCTTACCACCTCGGAAAATAAGCTCAGGATCTATGATCTTGGTAGTTCCAGCCACTCTTCCACATGACTGACTCCCTTGCTGGCCTTGGGCAGATTATGTTTCACATGTTATACTTGATACAGGTGATAGAAAATGGTTCTTCTTTTTGGAGAATCATGAGCACTTCTTTTCTGACAAATCAGAAAAATGTGGAAACTATGTTATTGGAAAGTTTATATTTACATCTTAGAGATCTTTGTGAAAAGCTACACATTGGTAAATACAGTACTTAAATTTATTATTTCACTTAAAGACACTCTCTTCATCTTATACTTTCCAAACTTACAAAACTTCTAAAATGTTTGAGGTGATAATTATTCTGATTTCAATTTTCATAGCTTAAAGATATTAAGAAATATGAAAAATGCCTATCTTTAAATCAATGAACTATTGTAATAAAATCCATCTTCTAGAACTGCCATAAGCATCATATGAGTTTGTGCATGTAAAACACTGTACTTAGTGCCTTGCACACAAAATATGCAATTAATTACCTGTTTATTATTGAGTATTTCATACATATAAGTAGTATTTATATAGTATTTCATATACATATAAGTATTTTGTACCTATAAAATGAAATGAATAGTTTGTACCATATAGTCTAGAATGTCCTTGTCAATTTTTAAATCTTCAGCCTGTATTTTACCCAAAGTAGGATCTTTGATATATGTATGATATTGCTCTTTCACTGCTAAAAAGAATTAAATGTGTAAAATGTGGATAGCACGTACACATTACACACACATATGTACATATGTAATAATAAGAAATGAAAAAGTAAACATAAAATGTATCAAGTGATAATAGGAGCTGGAAAATCAGAGGAAAGGGGTAAAGGGAAAAAGCCAGGATGTGATCCTGTTTTAGAAAAGGCTGATCAGAAAAGGCCTCTCTGATAAGGTGAGAAACACACAGACATCTGATTGACAGGAGAGAGTAAGCCTTCTGGGCATCTGAGGAAAGAGGGTTCTTATTCCGTGTGTGGGAAGTGATATATCCAAAGCATACTAGGATCCTTGAGGTCAAATCGGCAATTCTTCAGTGTCCAATCCAATAAAAAACATAACTTCTCTGCTTGCAGAACCAGAGAGAAGCCATTCACCTCTTCTTAAAGCATCTGACACATGGTCTGATCCATGTCTAAGATTAATTTTCAAACAGAAACCCTTGGATAGATGTGTTGACAGGATACATAATCAACTTGGTAAGAAAATTGTCTCTCAGATCACTGGCTTAGACCATTAGATAGCACCAGTATATTTTTAATACCAAGTAAAGGTTAGGTTAGCTTATATGATTGATATAGACTATGTTTCCATGAAAAGAAAATAATCAAATATACATGAAATATCTGGTCCTTTTGATCCTGTATGTTAATCTCATTTCCTCATTACCTGCCTTATTGAAGCCAAGTAGCCAGAAGACTGATAAAAAAGATATGTGATATTTATTATTGATCAGAATAATGCAATGGGAAGTTCCTAGGAACCACTAGTTTATTAACCTTTTGATTCATTAATCCTTAAATACATATGAATTGTGTGAATGGCATCATGCTGAGGGTAGAACATTTGAATTCTAGTAGAAGCACCATCATTAACGAGCTACATGATCTGTGAAAACAACCTCTCTCTGGGTTTCAATTTTCACCAGCTCAACAATATTTTTTAAGTCCATACTGTATGCAGGCTCTGTGCTTAGTGTTAGGAACATAGAATGAATAAGACAGCATTGTGAGGGAGACATATGCAAACCATTTCGGCATGCACGTTAAAACTGTATCCAAGTTTTCTGTTTAAAAAAAAACCCCAGAGTGCTAGTGATTGATCTCTCAGGGGAAACAGGCATAGAAAAACCCTCAGAGAAGAGATGTTTAAAAAAAAAATGGAAGTCAGTTAGAGAAAAAAGTGGGAGAAGGTCATTTCTACAGCTCATTAAGAACAGCTTAAAATTTCATGATTTTAGCAATATACCTCTTGAGCTTTTGGAAAAAGATGTGGGGCTAGATGCTAATAATAAAAATTAACATTAAAACATATCCAGATGCTTTGACAATGTTGAAATGATTATAAATAAAACTGCTTTTTATATAGCTATCTTAAAATTCTGTTTGGGGTTTTTTTTTTTTGGCCTTAGTGAGGAATGTCTCTGTCTGAAATGTAACACTCCCTTACCATAAAGTAGCTCAACTTCTACTAAGTCATTGAAGTAATAGCTTAGAAAAATGACTTGATTTTTTTCTTATGCTCTCACAACTGTTTTAAGATATAAAAGTTTTCCATCAGTATATGTAAGTTCACTTAAAATTATATGTGTTTCTTTCACTATGTGGATTTTTGTGAAATACAGAATATCTGCAACATTGATATGCAGTTCATTCTCACAATGACTGCTGTTTTTCTTTGAGACACTAGAGAATTCCCTTTTTAAGAAGACAAATCTGCCTACACTACTACCCCACCTCATGCCAAGTTATCAGCTGAAGCGTTTAGATTCACAAAGATTTTAACAAAAAGATTACCCAACATTGTCTCTTATCTTACAATAGGAAGTGTTCCCTGGGGATGAGACCTTGTCCAGTACTAAGACTACTCAACCAAATGGATTTTTCGGTTGGCTGAACTCACAGACACTTAAGAGACATCAACAGGAGATCCCTTGCCTTATCCCATGACTGTATCAAATAGCTTTTGTTAGGATGTAAAGGTCTCGGTCAATCGGCTTGCGAGTCTCAGACATTTCTGATTTCTCTTTAAGAGTTATTTAGAGCAGACTTGAGAACACAGAGCCATTTTTGTTCAGTAAGAGATGAAGCTGTCTATGAGACTAAAAGGATTTTTACTTCAATGGAATATGAGAGGAAGAATGGGAGTAGATCTCAGTATAATAGAATTTTAGTGTAGGAAGGACCCTTAGAAGTAATCAAGCAAATGCACCTGCTGCACATACGGGGAAACTGAATGTGAAAATGTTAATTGTCTTCCAAAAGTTTTGCAGCCAGTTCTCTGATGAAGGGCCAGAAAGTGCCTATAATGTAGGACTTAAATTCAGGCTTTTGACATTACTTCTAAATTAATGTATATAAATATACACTGAGCTACACAGATAACATTGGAATATATTCATACTGCAAATTAAAATATGTCACTATTTCTATAATCCTGCTCCCTTTGCAATTTAAATAGGCATCCCTTCTTTTCAATATATTTTCCCAATATCCTGGAACTTTCCAGGCATCCATTTTAATTCTTACTTTGGTCACTATCTTCTTGCAAGTAAGCTGAATTATGCTGTCTAAAGGATGTGTTTTGGAGGAAACATACACAGAAAAAAAAATGGCAGAACAGCTATAACAAACTGGAACCAAGAAGTCTTTGGGACTCTAAAACATAAGTTCAAGATAAATCAATGATACAACAGAGTTGAAGACTAGCATGGTGGTGCATAATCCATTAATATATTAGAGCTCAGAATAATCCTTGATGGGTACTTGACTGAAGTGGCAACCATGACTGTTTTCACAGACACTCATCTGGAGGAGGTGGAGGCCGTTTGGCCCGTGGAGGATAGTCAATGTATATTTATCAAGACTCCACATCTGTTACTGCTACAGCTGCATAAACATTCAGCTCCTTAGTGGCAGGCACAAGAGGCCAAGAGTTACATTTAACTAGGTATTTGGTTATAGTTATAACAGGCTAGAATGATAGAAAAAAAAGAGGAAAAAAGAGGGGCATGGACATTGAGGCTGTGTGCAAGGGAGTAAGTATGCTGATGGAGCATGGAATTCACCCTGAGGAATGAGAGAAGTGAGGTGGGGAACAGGCAGTGGGATGGATGGTCAAGGACTGTTTAAGCAAACTGGAAATAGAACAGGGAGAACAGAGAAGGTGCCTTTTGAGATTCAGGTTTTGAAGGTAATTCCAATTATTGGTAACCAGAAGGTCTAGGGTAAGGTTTAGAAAACTTTTAAGTGAGGGGCCAAGCAGTGAATACTTTCAGTTTTGCCGGCTCTAGGGTCTCCGTCTCAGCTACTGACTCTGCCGTTGTAACACGAGAGCAGTCATAGACAGCATATAAATGAGCAACTCTGTACGAGTTCCACTTAAAAATATGAACTCCATCCTTAGTACAAAAACAGGCAGTGGGCTGGATTTGGCCATAGGCCACAGTTTGGCAGTCCACTGGTTCAGGTAACAGCCGTGGGCATAAGTGGCAGACAATGGATGTGTGAGACCCTGGATGAAAAGAATTGAAGATTTGAAGAGATGGAAGTTTGGACGAATCGTCTGTTCACCATGGTCTTAAGCTCACCATGAGCAATGACGGGGATTTTGCAGCAATAAGCACTTGAAGTCAAGTGCTAAAATCTTCATGACTGTTGGGACTTCCCTGGTGGCTGGTAGACATCTGTGAAAATGAAAGGTGGTGTAAGGATGACATGCTTCAAGTGGGCTTTTTTTCCCTTTTACGGCAAGGGAAGGAACATCGATATGGACGCCATAATGGGGAGCAAGGTGGCTGCCAGCCCCACTTTAGAGTGGGAAGCGGGGGAATGAATGTTCTCTATTTTCAAGGGCCACGGGGCAGGTAGTATCCTCAGGGCGCTGCCTGGCTTCAAGAAAAGGGAGAGAGGCACAGGACCCGTCAGAGAGCTTGAAGATACAAGCTGTCTTTTCACACGCCATCTTAGAGGGCACAGGGAAAGTGGAAGGACAGGGAAGGGTGGGAGGTTGAACAAGCTGAGCGGCCCTGCAGAGGGAGATAAGGGACTGGATGTTCTTGTGTCTAAGGGGGAAGGTGGCATTTGGTGAAGTTGATTTGTATGATACCTTACAAGGAAAAATAATGATGAATAACAGTGAAAAATGGTGAATAACGAGTTCTAATTACAGTTTCCTTCTAGATACTGATCTCTTTGGCTGTTATAGGAGTGAAATCAGCAACATTTTGAAGTGGGGTAGGGCAGGAGAGGGCTGTTTTCCAGGATTGTGAGGATCCTTGTGGGCTTCTCTGAGCTCCCTTATCATTGTACTCCAGCATCTTGCACAGTTCCTGGCGATCCATCTCTGAGTAGTAAAGACAAATATACAAATAACAATAATACAGGGCAGAGTAAGAGAATGGTATGAGAAATGTGCTGATGAAATAATTGGGGGAAAGAGTAAAACGTGGATCAGGCGAAGCATTCAGGGAAGGACTCAAGAAGGCGACGCCTCCTCCATGGGCCTTGGCAGGTGCAGCGCTGACATGACACCGGCAGCGGCCCTGGTGTGGCTGAGTGAGGGAGGAGGTTCTGAGCTTGCACAGCTGTCTGACAATTGCTTCCAGGCATCATGGCTACATCTATATATATATATTCAATGTTATGAAATGAAGAGATTTGGTCATTCCAAACTCCTATGTGCTCTTTTTTTTTTTTTAACCTTACTCCAGAGAGAAGGAGCTAGCAATCGCCAAACAAGTAGCAACAAATTGAAAACCCCAGATCACCTCATCTGTTGTCTGCTTTAAGAGGAAACTCGAGTCTATTTGGAAAGTTATCAAGGGTGGGGCCAAAGAAGGAACTGGAAGATTATTTCTATAATTTCTCCAAGGAAATCAGTTCCATTAAAACAAACAACCCTCCCTCCCCACCCCCTGCATTCACTTTCTAGACAAGTTTTGGTAATATGTCAGTATTGTATAAAAAGCCATGTTCAGTCAGTCTCTTCATATGTATAATTTAGTCAGGGAGCACCCAGGGGCTCCCTGGCTGCTCTGGATGTAATGATTTCCTTGTGCTGTCAGAGCAAGAAAATAATAGCCAGTGCTTTCAATTTGGATTTGCTCCTTTGGTCTAGTTTTTAATAAAATTATAGCCAAAGGCTATTTCTGTAAAATTCCCAACTTGGTATGAAATTACTGTAACCTTGAGGGTTCTTTCCCACACTTAGATTTACTTTATATCAGGTTTTTCTGTCAGTCCACATATAACATGTGATGGAAAATATTCCCTCTTCACAGATATGAATGTAAATGAAGAAAGAGTCCTGGAGTCCACTTAGCAGTCAGATATTTCACTTTGAAATAACTGTTCCAAACTTAGAGTCTTCATGGATAAAGATTAATAATGGTTAGACCCCCACTTCCTCCAGGGAAAAGTGTGCAAGCCATCTTAAAGGAAAAAGGGCATTTTCTCCATCTGGTGGTTTGTCTTTACCTTCAACAGAGTAGAAAAAGTAAACAGTCAACCATTGCCAAGTAGTAAATTACCCCAAAATATAACATCTTAAAATCAGATATCATTATCACCTAATTTCCGAGGGTCAAGTATGTGAGAGGGCGAGGAGTCTGGCTATTCCGGCTCTGTGTCTCTGGAGAGGTTTCCGATTAGGAGCGGGCATCGTCCCCAGGCTGCTCTGGGCTGGAGGTCCACTTCAGCCTCAGTCACAGGTGGCAGACCTCAGTTCCTTGCTGGCACAGCTGGAGGCCTCCATTCTTGCCAAGTAGATCTTATCTTAATGATACAAGAGTGGCTTCTCTTGGAGCAAGTGGTGAAAGACAAAGGGAGAGACATAGAGAGAAATCCAGGATGGAAGCACAGTCTATTACAATGTAACCTTGAAAGTGACATATTGTCACCTCTGACACATCCCATTGGTCACACAGATCGACCGTGGCACAAGGATGTCAGTACTGTGAGATGGGATCACTGGGGGCCATCTTGACAGGTGACTGTCCTTAATATTAATTTCAATGTATAAAAAAAAATTACACATTTTGGAAAATACAGAAATGGAGATTTAGAGAAAAAAATTACAGAGACAGTCATTGTTAGCATATTGACATAAGCAGATCCCTCCAGGCATTTGCTGTGCTTATGCCAATTACCTGGGTACCTATACAAAACTGTTTTTTCTGAATTAAAATCTCAAATTAATTAATTCCTTCCATCATGGACAATTGTTTCATGGTAGAAAGTTTACTTTTTATCTAGAGAAGGAACTCCATCCTTTCTTTCTGTATGAGTTACTCACTTGAACCTACCCACATTTTTCAACTTTAGTTCCCAAACCTGCATTGCTTGACCTTAAAAAAGGGCCTGACCCATTCATCTGACTTTAGGGTGTTATGTGGGCAGAAACACTCTCACAGTCTTTACCATCTAGTTATTTTCCTTTGGCAGAAAACCTTTGGCTGAGCAATAACTACAGGGTTAAAGCATTCTTGCCACTAGCCCTGGGTTGGGGGGATCTGAGGGCAGAGACTGGGAGGAAGGACGAGCCTGGAACTGGATAAAAACTGATCTGGAAAAACTGAGGTGGTGCACAACTAAGACAAAACCGGAAAGGGCAGAACCAGTCCAATCCTTTAGTCCGCAATACTGTTTCTCTGAAAGCTCTGGAAGAGGCAACTCCAGGTGGCAGCAGCTAACTCCTCTGGAGGTAAGGCCAGAGCAACTCCCCTGCTTGCCCCCGGGGTTTCAGCTTTGGTGAATTCCCTGCCTCTGGAGGCAGGCCTAGAGGGGGAGCTAGTGGAGCAGTGGAAGTTGTGGGGCATTGTGCCATTTCCAGGGGATGTTTTATTTGGCTTCTATTTTTTTTTTAATATTTTTTTCCTCATGAAAATGAAGCTCTCTGTATAACATATCAATACTAACCATTGATTTGGTGTTAAGGAGCAATGGCTGACATTTGTGGACACTATTGTAGAAGCACATTAGGTGTTTGATGTTATTTAATCCAAGAAACATGGTAGATGTTATTACTATGCCCTCCCCTCCACAGATGAGGGAAGTGTGGCATGGAGTAGCAGGCTCCTTGCCCTGAGTCACTAAGCGAGTGTCAGCATCTCACTCCCAAGGGAGAATGCTTAACCACTGGGTACTAGTGGTACCTCCTAATGTGTCCCAGGTATTGTGTTAAGCAATATATATATATAATCTCTCATTAATCCTTATGCAACACTATGAGGTAGATATTATTTTCCACATTTTATGGATGGGGAAACTGAGGCACAGAGGCTGAGCTCCCATGGCTGACATAGAACTTGCATTCAAACCAAAGCTTATCCAGGCTTCTTTGACTGCTCCTACCCTCATATTCCCAGGATGAGAGAACAAATAATTTTCTGGTGAACAGAAGATAGAAAGTACTTCATGTTAAGAAGAAAAATTCCATGTCGATCAAATAGGCAAAAAAAACTGGTTTGAACAGAGCATACCAACCATATAATAAACCCATGATTTAATTATGACACAATTTCTTGATTTTCTTAAGGTTCACCTTCAGTCATTTTGGGTCACTGATTTAAAAGCAGTGCTTATGTTCATAATTAGGTTACAGAGAAGATCGGAAGTGTGATTGTGAAATAACAAAAGTTACTTCTGATATGATGTCTAGACATAGCAACAAAACTGAGTAATGATATGTAGATATGTACTGCTCTTGATGCATATAATTTTCACAGGAAGGCAAATACATATTAACATGTAAACATATGCATACACACACATTGAGGGCATGCAGTTTTTGGCTAGGCTGCTATATTGGAAATAAACTCACTGGGGAGTAAATTTAATCGTGAGTTCTATGTTTGCTTGCAGTTGTTCAAAGAAAGCTCAGGCACTGGAGAAAGAATAATGTCATTCCTATATTTTTTTACATTGTATTCACATGAAAGGACTGTTAAAGCTTTCACAAGTCATTAATGAAAGAAAGCAGCAGATTAAAGTTCTTTGTAAAGGTGTAATTTTACAATATTTTTGCTGAATGATGTATTCATGTGGTCATATTTGAATATTACTATGTCTGATGTTTTGCAACATGATAAAATCCTTGGAATGGACCCAAATCATAGGAAGAACTAAGGATTCATTCCATTTTCCATTCTCTCTCTTGGCTCAGATCTTCACAAACATGGAGATAAACAGCTTCTCTGAAACAACAACACTGACTTTTCTTGGAGATTATTTTGTGGTTAAATATTGAAGGTTCACACAATTTCCTTTCTGAGAGATAGACATATACAACCAAGAGAAGCTTGGTAAAGGAAAAGCACAGAGAATGTAATGTATTTCTAAGTCAATGCTCTGGTTTTCCATGGGTAAACTACAGTGAAGTTAAACATTTCAGGTCAGCCTTCACTGTAATTAAAGTTGGAAAATGTTTTCTCTAGCTTCTTCCTGCTTCTCCGTTCTGTTTTCCTTTCTTCTTCTGGGTTCCTGTCTCCTCTTTTACTGCCACTGTCATCCCCACAATAACCCTGCCCTCCTCCCCTCCAGAAATTACATGATAGATTTAATGACTGCAGCACAGACTTTATATCAAACCCTCTCTCTTCAAGTCCTGACTGCGGACCCATTATTTTAGATGATTTGTATGATTTTTCTGAGGTGCTTTCCTTATTTTCAAACTGGGATGAATAATTAATTTACACAGTTGTAAGGATTCCCAAAAGATGCTTATGAAATGCCTGATACACAGTAGCTCTGACTCTTAAGATTATTACTACCCAGGTTATCGACCTAAAACTGCATTTCTAGTTCAAAATTACTTCTGTTCCTTTTCCTTATCAGGACTCCCATTTCCTCTGTGACTTTATGTCAGGTAACTAAGTGAGGAAATAACTAGACAAACTAATTTAAATATGAATTACTGATAACATGTAATCAGATTAATGAAACATATGAATTTGATGAGACACAGATATTAAGCTGTTGATCTTTTCCTTTTTAAAATCTCTTCCTTCAACTAATCTCAGTAGACTCTCCATTTTTCTTCCACAGTGACATTTGGGAGAAATCCCATAGTTTTCTCACTTCTCAGTTATGAACATCAACCCGGGCTAGATTGTATCCAGTTTAAATCTCTCTCTTCCTTTCATCAGCAGCAAGACTTTGTTGGAAAGGAGTTGGAACTGGCAGGTAAAAAGGTCTGATCCAGGGATTTTTTCCCCATTCTCCCTTTTCTGAAGTTTTTTTCTTCTGGTGTATTGAAGACAAAGTGAGATGGGAAAGAAAGGGTCAGTCAAATGACTCTCACTTCATTGGAGTTGGTCTTTTGTTCTCTTGACTGCAGCAGTTTCCCTGGTGATGACCTCTGAGTGGGAAGAAAACACAGTTCTGATTCTCTCCTGGCTTACATGTGTGAATTCTTTGAGATACCCTGAAGGAGCCTCCCAGCTTTATAGTTCTTTGAGATGATCTTATAGATGATCTGCTATACTTTGAACTCTTGCATCAAATATGTATTTACAGATATGATTCCAGACAACAAGGCTGTTGTCTGAGGGGATTTAAGTTGTAGTTTGAGAGAGATTTGCCATTATGTCCCACATTACACCACTTGGGTAGGCAGTGTCTAATCTATGCATCCATTTCTGCATCCTGTTTAAGAGAATTGCGTCTGGGCCATCTTTGTCTTTGCTTACTTTATAGCATGTAGGACAGAGGCAGGTACAGCACTTGAAAAGCTAAAGAATTAAATGGCTCTAACAAAGGTGGAAAAACTAGTAAATTTGGAACCAACAAAAGCTAAAACATATTTTGCTTAGGCAGCCAGAATCTTAGGGAATAAATACTCAGTACTCCTAATTGCATCTACTCTCTTACTGGGAATACTCCCTACAGAGAAGGAGTTTTCTCTTAGAGGACTTGTCATGTCATCAGATTTGTGCTACCAAAAAGGGAACACTCACATTTAACATCTGGGCTGTCAGAAGTACCCTGGCCTTTTGACACTCTAGTCATGTATCTGAGCAAGGTTATTGGTGAAACTTCAACTGAAATCATTACCACCCCTTATATTGTAAGTCAATACTCATTACAAGAAAGCTATTAAAAGAAAGTATAATTGTACCACAGCATAAAGCTCCTAGTATTTCACTTGCTTGTTTGGCTCTTAACAAGAAATTAAAGTTCAGGTTTCTTTTGTACAGAGTAGAAGTCTGTACAAAAAGATTCTTTTTTAAAGAGCCAATATACCTTACTCAGAAAAGTGGTTCTATCTCCACTATGGCAAGGGCAAGACCAAATAGTTTTCCTCTCGTTAGCTACTAAAAACAAAAATTTTTATACACTTAATGGTCTGTACGTATACCTACACTATAATGAAATGCAAACACTCACTTTAAATTATTGTTACAATCTTCAGTATGTAAACTTCTTTGAAACTTCTATCAAGTTAGAACTTGTGATCTACCTCTGGGTCAGTATAACTGTTACCTTTATGGTCAGTTAGCTCTTTACCTACTAATCACATTTTCACTTGGAAGATGAATCTCATTTTGGACAACAGAGTCTTGCTTCATGTCAGGAAGTTTTTACCTATTCTTTCTCTTTCTGTTTCCTGTTTAAACTGGCCAATTTCCCTGTGTCTGTACTTTGCATACCCTTTGCCCTCTGTATTATTTATTTCCATCAGGCATTCTTTTCTACTTTATTTCCTGAGATTCATGAAATATTTGTCCAGCTGTTTTTAGTAACAGCCTTCAAAAGCAGACATAAGCCCCAAATGTGTACCCTGCTCTATAAGGGGGTGGGCCAGGGCTCATTGTACACACAGAACTCATGACAGCACCCTTCCCATTGCACAAACATTCCACTTCTCTCACACATGCTCTGTTGTTCATTTTTCTCTTTTGACCACATTTAGTGAGTATTGTATATTTAAATAAAGTCATGCATTCAAAATCTAATTTTTGACTTACTGTCTATATTAACAAAATATAAAAGTAGATTACATGAATAATGCAGTTTACAAAAGGTAGAAAAATATTAGCAAATATTAAAACCAAAAATTATTACATTTAAGCTTTGAAATCAGTATACATATTCTAAATAGTAAAATAAATTCAGGTGGTTGTTGTTTTGTGTCTGCATAGAACTTTTATGGAAGCTTACACTAACTCTCAAAACAATAGTTATGGAATGAATTTTAAGTGTTTTTCAAAAACATTTGAACTTCGGAGTAGAAAAGTATTTCCTAGGAATATTGTATAATTTTAAAATATAAAATCATAGAACATAATTTTTCAACAGAAATAATCTGGCATCTTAACAAAGGGAAAACAATCTTTATAAAATTCATCAGAGGCATACCTATTACACATTTTGGCTGAAGGTTGAATGGTTGAAGGCTAAAATTAACAGTTGGTCAAGATGGGTATGATAATAATGAAAGGACAGGTCAAATGCAAAAATAAGTCTGAAATGTTACTAAGGTTTAGTTATTGAAATTTTGTTATAATTTTAGTAATTGCATTCTTGACATTATAGAGCAGAAGTATTTTTCAGCATTGTCAACTGGTATATTGCTCCTGTGGTAATTACACTGCATTTTGGTCAGACTAAACAGATGTTGGTTTTCAACTGAGGTTGATGGGTAAATGAATTCCTTTGTCTAATTCTTAAAATTGAAGGACAAGTGATAGGACCAACTTACGAACTTGGATAACAACTGAAGGATAACAATGTGACCAAGTTATCAACTCCACTTCCCCAGTTGCAGCTGAGTTTCCTCTCTTTAGCTCATGGACTAAATGTGATGAAAAGATGATGCTAATGATGTAGCCTTACAAACTGAACCCCATGTATCAACCCTGAAGAAAATGCTTTCTGAATATTTTCAGAAGCAGTCTTGTAATTGTGAATCTCCTTATATTTTTACATCTAATATTTTCACATATTTTTTCTGTTTCACACCATCACTTGAGAACAATTTGTCCTTAAGCCTAGGACTAGAACTTTGGTAATAGAAAAATACTATTAACTTTCAGGATAATGAAATTGTTCTTGGGCTTCTATCTGCCACTCAGGTTTCTGTTTCTCATTGGCAAGTATGACATTTCCCTGGAGGATGACAGGAGGGCCTGTTTGTCAGGTAGCATGTAAAAATACTTACACTTCATAGTACATTGGTTTGATTTCTTTAGCAGGTTTTGGCAAAGTAAAGCTTTGCAGGCAATCACTGGTTGTTGGTATATCCTGAGAGGTTGGTATTGTTATCTGCAGAGTATATAATAAAGCTTGCTTTCTTTTGTTCAAGCAGTCCTTGAACATGTAATGGCTTTAATTCTGTCTTGGTTGAACTCATGTACAAGTGCAAGATAAAGCAGTTTAAATATCTTGATAACACGAGTCTGTATTTGGTGAGGCAGCCTTTCAATGCGATTTTACATTTTACAGTGATCACCAATATTTTAAATGTTCAGTTGTTCATAATGAAACCAACTTACATAGATGGATAAACATCTGATAAAACTAGTATAATGTAAATGGTAGAATCTAGGTCATAGATATATGTCCCTGTAATGTTTTTTCAACCTTTCTATGTTAGAGGTTTACATAATTAGGAAAAATAATAATTCTAAAACATTATGCCTTACATTGTAGGTCAGGATTTCTGGGGAAAAAGACAGATTTGCAAATAGGAAGTTCCTTGGGAGTGCTCAGATAGAATACTTGTGATGGATGGAGAAAGCAGAATTGGGCACTGGGAGAAGTTGCAAACATGGCTTTAGCTGACCGCTTACCCAGTTATGAATGCATTCCATCTGCAGTGAGGGGGTTGGGGGCAGGTAAGGTAGCTAGCTTCCTTTCATGTGAGGCAACTCATGGGGAAGGATGCAATAATGAACCCCGGCAATGTTCCTGACTGCAGGAAAAATGAATGCCTCAGTAGTATGCCACACCTTAGTGTTACTGTAACTTATAAATACTTTTAATGATGTTAAAGTGACTATAGAAACTACCTATATAATCAATTTATTCATTGATCACACAAGAGTTTATGTTCAGTTGAAGCCAGAGTAACACAGTATTTGCTAGTACCCATGCCAAAAACAAACTTTGTACAATTTATACACATGAATTAAGAAGATCAATGCTTTGTTTCAGAAAAATCAACCTATAATTTGTTTTGAAAAACAAAGCTGCTCAATACAAGTTAACAGAAATTTCTTTTAATTGACTTGAAAACTGTTAATGCCTCTTATAGGAACTGCTGTCTATGTCCACTCTGAAAATCTCCATGTCATTTTTTCCCTTCATAATTGAGTAACTTCTTATACAAAAATACAGCTAAATGTAGCTGTATCAAGGTTGATCATATAAATCTTCTAACTAAATAGATACTATCTGGTATACTATTAAATAAGTATATTTAGTATGATAGTTGCCATATCTTGTATGCTTATATCATGTGTATCAGAAATCGGTCATATGCTTTAAATATATTACATGTATCATACCCAGCTAATCTGCAAGATAAGTATTATTTTGCATTAAGACAAAAAAAATGAAGATTAGAGAGATTTATCATTTTTCTTTTTCTCTTTTTTTAATATAATATTCAGACTCTGATGGTCATGAAACATGCTAACGTAGCTACATCATTATGTGTGGGGGTAGAGGTCATGACTCAAAACTCATCATTATGGTAACTATGCCTTGTCTGTAGTGGGCACAGGATGATTTCTTTATGTCTTTAAAAAACACATACCATGAGCTCTGTCCTCTTAACAAATGTTTAAGTGTACATACATCATTATATTGTTAAGTACAAATACAATGTTGTATAGATCTCTAGAACTTTTATATCTTGTATAACTGAAGCTTTATACTCATTTAACTCCAACTTCCTATTTCTCCCTCCTCCCAGCTCTTGGCTATCATTTTACTGTCCACTTCACTGAATTTGACTCTTTTTGATATCTCATGTAAATGAGATTATGCAGTTAGTAAAGTGTCCTAAAGATTCAGTTATCTTGTAGCATGAGGCAGGATTTCCTTCTTTTTATGGCTGAATAATACTCCATTGTATGAATAGACCACATTTTGTTTATTCATCTACAGATAGACAGGTTACTTCTACATGTTGGCTATTGTAAACAGTTTGTTCAACTGTTCTGGACAAATATCCAGAAGTGGGATTGCTGGATCATATGGTAGTTCTATTTTTAATTCTTTGAGGAAACTCCATACTGTTTTTCATAGCAGCTGTGCCATTTTATATTCCTATCAACAGTGCACAAGATTTCCAATTTCTCCACAAGTGGTAATTTCTTAAAACTATTTTGTCGACTTCAAAGCAGATTGGTGAACACAGATATTGATTGAGTAGCATCATTGCTGGGCCTGGATATCCATCTAATATATGGCTGTACTAAAAACCTCCAAAAGAAAATGATGGCTTTCCTTTGCTCTGCACTGAAATTTATTCTGGGGAGCTATGGAGCTATAATTGCTAGGCCCCAAATCACTGATATGAAGTTCAAAAATTTCATAGTGACCTGTTTATGGATTTTTTTCCCTGTATTTTGGAAAAGTAAAAGCAAAACCATGACTTTAGATGTGGTTTCTTAAAGTAGAAAGATTCATGTGTCAGGCAACACTCTTTCTATTGTTAATAGCAGAAAAAGGATGCACAGTATTCCCTGATGAGACTGTCAGCTGGGGCTTCCATCAAAATTAAGAGGCATTTCTTGAGCACAAAAATAGCTTGAGGCATCATTTAAATCACCATAGAGTGATGTGACTGGAAGTCAGTGAATTCTGAAAGAGCACATGTTATTTCTTCCCTTTGTAACTGAGTCACTGCCTAACAGAACAGTCCAATTAAACAAGCTGATGTTCTGGGTTTTACTTACATCTGGGAATCACATTTGGAAAATAAGTACAGGGTCACTGCTAATGGCTATCACCTCCCACACTGTGTGCCAAGTAAGATCTTTCTATCAGTGCTTCTGACATCGCAAGCCTGGGATATCACAGTAATGGTGACAGTTTGGAAACAGGATGCTAGAACTCAAGAGACTAAGTCAGCTGACATACTGATAATTGCCAGTTGAAATGCAGTACTGACTTGTTGATAAAAAAGATCACCTGAGGCATAGTGGAATTACCTTGGACCTCCTACCATTCTTGGACAAAAAACACTAATACATGTGTATAACATCTCTTTTAATGTGCAAGTTCTTTTCAATCTGAAACCGGGGTAAAGGAAGAGCTATTTGAAATGAAGTTAATTTTGAATCTTGAGGATGAGAATTTCCATCCCGTAGCCATAATTTGGGGCTGTAGAAAAAAATAAGAAGGGAGAAGCAGAAGCTGAGGACAGCTGCTTAGAACGAATGCTCAGACTGAAGCCAGCTTTAAATGGGGTTGTCTGAAGAACTGAGAATACCCAGGAAGGTCAGATGAAGGAAAAATTAAAGGATAATCATAAGGAGAAATGTTTTTAACATCTTCACTATAATCAGAAGAGGAAGTTGAAGATCTGCAAGAAGGTCACCCATTACATGTGTGAACGGTGATTATAGGGTTCAAGTTTGTTAAAGATACCTCTAAGACAAGGGAGCAAGAGAAGAAATTCTGTAGCGAATCTTGCTGATATTGCTCATCTCAGTGCTGGCCTCATAAATTCTGGGTCCATTTATATAATTTCCTTTTTACTGTTGGGGGAATATAATTGAAAACAAGATCTCTCAACCCAGAAAACTTCTCTACAAAGGTAGTATGGAAAACAGTTTTGTTATTGAGTAAACATAAGAATATGACGACTATAATAGGAAGTTTGCTAGGAGATTGCAAAGACAGAAAGAAATCTCACATTTTATAGATTTAAGCAGATACAGCCCATTACATACATGTTCTGAAGATAAACAATAGCTAATCCTCAGGTAAGAGGTTTTGACAGCACCATTGATCAACACAATTCATCCTAGATTCACCTCCTAATTGGTGAATCATCTTGCGCTAACAGACTTTGTCCAGAGAAAAAATAAGCTTCTCATATTTTTAAGAGAGGGGATAGTTTTGCAGCTTGGAGCAAGGACACTGAATTTATATGCCTCCCCTCCCTAGGAATTGGGAGATGGAGCAGTTATCTCCTCTGATGTTTATGTTTCAAAGAGCTGACCCTCAGGGCCTTGAGAAAGACATTCTTGAGTAATAAAACTGCTAAAAGACCTAGTTTTTAGAAGGATTTATATACATTTCAAAGAGAGGAGAAAGTACATACAATTCCAAATTTTCTAAAGTAAATGCTCTAAGAAAAAGAAAGGAAGGTAAATCTATTCCTTTATTTTTAACAGGGGGAATTAGGCTTCTTAATTTTAATTTGTATTTGTCCTTACATTACTCATAAGTAATATTTCTGGCAAACTCCATCCCCTGGCACAATAGCTTATGACTCCCTCTTAACATAACAAAAAAAAAATCTATGTACCATTTCTCTGTAATAGTAGTTGTTTACTTAGTACCTGTTTTTTGAGAAAATACATACTGTTCAAATATTACCATAAATTCAGATACTTATTCATATCAGTTTTTATTTTGTTACTCTAGACAGTGTCTATATCTATTTAAAACCAATAGGATCTCCATATTCAAAGCATAATGGTCTATACTCAAGCTATATTTCTTGAAATAACCCAAGACCACCTCCATCATTGACTCAAAACATGAAAAATACTAGTATTACCTAAAATAGCATTAACTGATCAGCTGAAATTACTGTTAAAAATCACCTAGGCACTGAATTACTGCATTTTGATGTCAAGTTGCGTTTCAAAATTAATTACTTGATTTGTGAGGAATGAACCTTAGGACATATTTTAGCTTCTCCTGATTCCGGTTTGCACAGAATCTGGCAGATCTGATTATCTGAACTCTCAGACATTGGAGGGTTTGTAACAGTAAAGAACAGGAAGGAGGGAGCATTTGCCTACTAGCTCTCATCCTCTGCTTGTGGTTGCCCCATGGATTGGTAGCTCCTTCACCCATGCAGATTCATTCATATGAATCCCACCTGAGGCCTTGGCAAAGCCCCTGGGCAATACAGTGGGGCAGAAGAGGGGAGGTGCTGACAGCTGCCTGGTCACAGCATGCCAAGCTAGTTGCAGAAGCAAAGGTTAGAGAAAAAGCTGGGCCAAGAGGAGGCAAGGTAGGGTACAAGACAGCAGCTCACATCCAGGCTTCCTTCAGAGCTGCTTCAGGGGTAGAGGTAGCCTTCCACTGGATGCCTGTGGTATGCTGGGGAAAGGTCTTTCACATGGAGCAACCTAATTTTTTCAAACTTCCCTTACATTCTTAAGACAATTGAGAAATTAGAGTATATTAGGGACATTTTACTGGTATAACTTGAAGAACTTAAAACTTGGTATGTCCCAAACTCTGGCTTCCTCCTCCTGACCACTCCCAAAGTGCCCTTTCTGCAGGACACTCCCCATGAAAGGACCCCAGCATTTCCTCAGCTTCTCAGGCCAATCCTTGGAACCTGGAGTGACTGCTCTCCTTTTCATATTGCATATTCAACACACCAGCGATCTTGTCTGCTGCGCTTTTCAATGGATTCTAAGCCCTCCACCCCACCCACCTCCACCACTGCCTGGTACTCAGGGGCAGCGCCGCCTCTCATGCGGGCTATCCTCGTAGCCTGGCTATTCCTGTTTCCACTCCTGCCTCTGCAGTCTTCTCCCTGCCCAGTAGCTCGGGGGGCTACTTTTTAAAATGTTAAGCTGTATCATTACCCTGTCTTAAGTCTTCCATTGTTCCCACCCAGTTTCAAATAAAATCTCAAATCTTTGTTACTGCCTTGTTCCTACATGATCTGGCCTTAGGTATCTATCTATCTATTGTCGACCAAGAAAAAGCAGGCAGAACTGGAAAAGAAACAAAGATCTTTTGGGGTGTCAGAATTGCAATTCGGGGAGAACAGATCCATGTAACAACCAAAAATGTGTCATTTGTGCACGTGGAAACAGGGAGATTTTTTGGGAAAGAGGAAGAAGGGACAATTGAATGATTTGGATGGGGGAGGAGGAGGAGAAAGAGAATTACTGACAGGCACTAACAGGCTGAGCTGCTTCATTAACACTTCGTCTGAAGAATTCATCCCTGCTCTGCAGTGAAAGCAGTCCTGGTATGCCTTAATTAACTGCCCCATCTCTATAAAGTGTACTCAGTTTTTTCTTTCTGGTCTTTGATCTGTTCGGGTGCCAGTTGCCCTGTTAATTTTATAACAATCATTTGTAAAAACAACTCTGGCCCAGTTCAAATGTTATCTTACTGTTATTATTATTATTTTTTTGGCCGAACTTATTACCTGTTTTATATATATATACACACACAGATATACAGAGAGAACAGGTAATATATATATATATATAATACACATATATGTGGTGTCTGTGTATCAGTTTGCTTATTGTTTCACTCACTGGAGTATTTGCTACATAAGAGAAGGGACTGTTGAATTTACCATTGTATTCCTATATTGAGAACAGTTCTTGGCACATGAAAGTTCAATAAATGTGAAACTAATTAAATCAGATCAAATGACACTTGGGTTGTCAGATTTCCTTTGTACCACTCAGAAGCTACTAGTTAATAATTGTAATTGTAGCATTTCTTTAAGTCTTTGGTGGTGTCAGCTAATTTATATATAACCATGGCCATGGTTAAATTTACTTTCTGTTCATTTCATAGTTAAGTGAGGATCTTCTGGGAGAATAGTAATTTAGGGGCCACATCTGATGAATACTCCATGCTCTTCAATGTGATAAAGTCATCTAGGCAGCAAGTATGAAACCGAACTTGGAAGACTGTGGAGGACATTGTAGGACCCTCTATTGGAAATGGCATACATCTTTCCTACCAACACCCCATTGTTCTGAATTTAATCCTACGGCCCTACCTAATTGTAGGGGGAGGCTGGAAAATAGAATTTAGCTATGTTCCCAGGATGAAATGTAAATGTATTAACTCTTGTCACAATTGACATATGGATGATCTTCTTTAATCCTTAAAAATCCCTGAGAGATAAGTACTTTATCCCCATTTAGAGATTTAAAAAGCTGACCCTCAGAGAAATTGAGCTACACAACCAAGATCATATGGCTGACTGTGTGGCAAAGCCAGGACTTCACTGTGGGTGTCCTATGGTTTTCCCAGTCATTTTGGGTACTGCCAGTTTCAGACAGACCATCAATCATTTTGATGAGGCTGACTTTGCTCATGATTTTATCTATGCTTACACATTGATTAAAAATGCACATAGGCCTTGGCCTTGTATATTTTTTAGTATGTTTGTTAACATGTTATGATTTTTCTTTATACTTCAGTCCTATTCATTCTAAGTGTCTTCTTTGATCTTCCCAATCACAGTATTTCAATACTTACCAATAATAAAAATAATATAATAAAACTCTTTTTTCCACATTTCCATTGCCTTGGATAATGTGTTTAAAATCTTAGTTGATGGCCTGAAATATGTTGCCTTACTGACTAATATTTCTGATTTTTTTCATTTGAATCATTCCTACTTTGATAGAGACAGGAATTGTATTCTTGACTGCCTCCAGTTGCCAAACACTGATTCTTTGGGAAGAATTTTATCCCTATCCATTGATAATCAAGCAAAGCATCAATAAAATAAGGTTCAGTTGGAATCAATGAAAATGTCAGATGTACTTGAAAGCCAAGTGAGAAAATTCATAGAATATACCAGTTGGGGGTCTCACTCACACAGAATCTGTTACCCAGGTGCTGGTCCTCAGGGTTGTAGGTCCAGAAACTATAAGTAAACCCCCCAGATATCTCACCAAATAAATTCATGAGACATTGATGACCAAAACAGACTCCTAATTCTCCATTTAAAGGAAAATATGTGATGTTCAGTGACTAAAGCACTCATTTCCTTTATCTAGTACACACCTTCCTGCTTTTAAGATATAAAGGAAACAAAATTATAGGCCTAATGATTTCATAATAAATAAACAATTATGAAATTAAGTAGTTAAGAGGGCATTTTGCCCAGGAATTAAGACCTGGGAAAATACTTCCACATCACAAATTAAAACATAAAACAAAACAATAGCAACAATAAATCTTCCCTCAGGAATGGAAAACTCTTTTACAATATATATATTTCCAAACCTTGAGGACAGTTGGATAAATACATGACCAAATTCATGTCACCTCTTTCAACATTTTCTGAGATTCATGTAATCCACCCAGGCCCCTCTGTTGACATATTTTTTCTTCAGAGAGATCACAAACATTAATAAGACTAATTGTTTTCAGGGAGCAGTATTTTTAATAGCAAGAGAATAGAATTTGAAATAGGGCAAATCAAAAATTAAATACATTTCACAGCCACTTATCTGAGGAATCATTTTTCAAAAACTATTTTGCTGTGGTAAGAATAGTTAACATGAATCTACCTTCTCAATAAATTTTAAATGTATAATACATTATTGTTGATTATAGTTGATTATTGTACAATGTTGTAAAGTAGATATCTATAAACTGTTCATTTTGCTTAAGTGAAACTTTACATTGTTAATTAATAATTAATAACTGGGACTTCCCCCACAGTCCCTGACAACCACCATTCTACTCTATAATTCTATTAATTTGACTATTTTATAAATTCCTTATATAAATAGAATTTGCCTTTCTGTAAAACTGACTTATTTCACTTGATGTAATATCCTCAGGATTCATCCATGTTGTCACATATTGCAGAATTTCCTTCTTTTCAAAAAGCTGAATAGTATTCATACCACATTTTCTATATACAGTCATCTGTTGAAAGACATTTAAGTTGTTTCCCCATGTTGGCTACTGTGATGCAGCAATGAACACAGGAGTGCTAGTACCTCTTCAAGATCCTGATTTCAATTCTGTTGGATAAATACTCAGAAGTGGAACTGTTGGATCACATAGTATTCCTCCTTTAAATTTGGGAGGAATCTCCATACTCTTTTCCATAGAGGTTGCACCAATTTACATTCCCACCAACAGTGCACAAGGGTTCCAATTTCTTTATATCCTTGCCAATGCTTATTATCTTTTTTTAAACAATAGTCACCCTGACAGATGTGAGGGATAGTTCATTTTGGTTTTGATTTTCATTTCCCTGATTACTGGTGATGCTCAGCATCCTTTCAAATACCTGTTGGTCATTAGAATGTCGTCTTTGAAAAAACGTCTATTCAAATCTTTAGCCCATTTTTAAATTGGGTTATTTATTTTTTGCTATTTAGTTGTAGAAGTTCTTTATATATTATAGATACTAACCTTTTATCAGATATGTGGGTTACAGATATTCTCTACCATTCTGTAGGTTGCCTTCTCATTTTGTTGATTATTTCCTTTGTTGTGCAGAAGCTTTTTAGTTTGAAGTAGTCCAACTTGTCCATTATTGCTTTTGTTACATGGGCTTTTGGTGTGAGAACCATAAAACCATTCCTGAGACCAATTGTCAGCAAGCTTTTTTTACCTATGTTTCATGGTTTCAGGTCTTATATTTAAGTATTAATCTATTTGGAATTGATTTTTTGTGTATAATATGAGAAAGGGACTCAATTTTATGTCTCTGCATGTGGCTTTTTCCAGCATCATTCATTTAAGAGATGAATCATTTCTAAGCTGCAGATAGCAAAGCACTTTTCCAGAGAATCTTCTGTTACTGGGCTTACTATAAACTCCAGATGTATTATTTTCTTATTCTATTTATCTTAAAGGTCAGAGCTACTTGAATCACATTTTGAACCAAATGAGGAATCTTTCCTTCTCTGGGCTCTTGTCAAGACTCGTAGCTTTTTTTGGCATTTGATAAGTAGGTCATACTTTATGTATTAGGCCTAATGTAGAATATGCTGTTTTTGGAACCTGAAAATGTGAGCCAGACATGTGTCTCACTTTTTGCTGGAAGATCTGAGTTGCAAAAATTCCTTCTTTACATTGAGGGCATTTACATTACATGCCACACACTACTAGGTGCTTATGAAAACTTCAGTGATGAAGCGGGACCTTGAATCTTTGTAGGTTGTGTTTTCCACCCTCCCAGAGCATATTTATCTTACAGAAGCCTCCAATTTACATTTTAATCTGATTAACATAATGTCATTGATATAGTAGCTAATGTGATAGTCTCTGGAATGTTTATATGGCTCAGGTTATTCTGGACTGTACTTTGAAAGAGACAAGGGAAATTTAAATAGTTTTGGGGTAAGACCGTATAACTACTGTTGTCCATCCTATTTGAATGTGAACAGTTTCTGATCCATCTTAATTATAGGGGTAGAAAAGTAGGCATTCAGCACATCAGGGACCACAGAACACGTATTGAAAGTTGGTTAATTTGCTCCAGCGTAGATAACATATCTGACACAGGAGCTGAAATTTGGGCTTCTTCTACATGGTTGAATTTCTGGATTTATTTAATTTTTGTCAGGACCAGACTTTTGAATTAAGTGGGATATGATGGGGACCAGTGCCCAGGCACATTTTATGTCTTAAGTGTGGCACTAAAATGTTCAATTCCTTTGATAATATGTTATTGTTTTTCATTTACTATATTTACTATCTTGGCCAGAGGAGGAGGGGCAAGACTCAGGGCTTCACTTGTCCTTTTCCTCTGTTATGTCTCTGATGCCACACAGCTCAAGGAAGTAATATGAGTGTTCCACCAATAACCAACTATGTCTAGTACTATTATGCATTTAGGGAGTGGGAAATAACATTTGGGTTTGACCACAGTTGTGGGCTAAACCTGCTGTGGGACAACATGTATTACCTAGATAACATCTATGTATATTCTATTATGGGGTGATGGTGGTATTTTTGTCCTCCATTTATCAATACCAATATAGACCCTGAATACTAACATTCTCAAAAGATTCAGAGAAATACTCTTTTCCCCAATGAGTTAACCAATTAAATAGCTGTAGGTTCCTTTAGGAAATGGCAGAGGAAATTGCTAGTGCATATACTTGTCATAATTTAGCATGATGGGTCCTTCTTAGGGACCTAGAATTTTCTTTCAGTCAGTTAATTAGATCTGAAAACTAGCTTAAGTCCAGAGATTGTGCAATGGGTCAATTTTATTTTTTCATTGATTTTTTTCACATTTTATTATGAGTTTTATTTAAAATACAGGAAAGTTGAAAGGGCTATTTGGTGAAAACCCATAACCTAGATTCTACAATTAATATTTTTCTGTAATTATTTATCAGAAATCTAATCATGTTCTTAGTCATCCCTCTATCAACCTATCAAACAATTTTTAATGCCTTTAAAGCAATTTGCTTTGTTAGTATACTTCACCCTTAAGCATTTCAGAATGCATATCCTCATCTAGAATTTAATATCTGTGTTAAGACTTTCTTCCCACAGTACAGTTTCAACCAAATCCATAGAGTAGGGAAATAACCCACATTATTCCTTTTCATTTCCTTTTGGTGACTGTCTCCACTGTTTGCATTGCCTGACAAAGGATTTTAAATATCTATATACCTAGAAAAGAAGAGGAGACAACAGGGTGTCAAAAACAAATGCTACTTTTGGGCCAGAACAAAACTCCTGCTCTAAAAGAAAATAGAAAAAAATAAGCTATTCTTTTTACTGACCTTGAGCAGCTTGATAAGCAAGGAACATCTTTTCTAACATGAAAGATGTGTCTTTGTTTTTATTTGTGTGAAAAATTGTTTCTCCTGATGTTTAACAAAATTGTTTGATACATTTCTTTTCAATTTGCCAAATTATGAAGAGTAATGAGTTTTAAAAGGAAACAGTTGCCTTTTGAGTCAAGCCATTTATTGATTATCCAAAGTCTGAAAAAGATAACTAAGACAAAGGAGGTCTTCATGAATTTGAGGGGTTTGTCATTGTAAGATTTTGCTTTTAATGTGGCTTGTTGAAAGGGAAAGAAATCTCCTTTCTTCTCAAAATAATACAAACCAAAAGGAAATTAATAATATGAAAAGAAATAAAGAGATTTGTGGTGGTTTTAGATTTTATCTTTTTCTTCTGTTACTGCTCATAATACTGTCTTTTTCCTCTTTATACACAATTTATCTGGGCCCTGTGGAATGATGTGGCAGAGAGTGAGGATTGGGCTTTGTATTCATGTACATAAAGGTTTGCAAAATGACTGCTATTTCCCAGCTGTGTACTTGAGGAAGTCTCTCACTTTTTTAAACTCCATTTTTTCTTTTCCAGGAAATGGTGGGAAATAATGCCTTTTTAAAAATATACTTTTGAAAATGTCGCACAGTGGATAGCTTCTATTGTCATAATTATGTTATTCAGCAAACATTGAGGAATTATTATATTCACATACTCTGATGTATCTTAAAAATATAAAGTTGATAAATCCCTAATATAAAGATTCATATTGTCTAAAAGAAAATTGAGAAAATAAACAATTAGTATGCTTTGTAATGATGCTATCAGAGAAGACATTGACTGGTAAAGAACTGAAGAGAGAGTGTGTAAGGAGTAACACTCAATCCAGCCTTGGGGTTGAGAGATGTGAGGGAAATTGATGAGGTAAGAAGTAAGATTTGAATTACTTCTTGAAGAATGATAAATAGTCAGCTGGGTGGACAAGAGAGAAGGATGTTACAGGAAAAGCACACCTGATATAAAAAGACATAGAGGTAGAAAAGATCAGTCTTGTTTGGGAGTTTTGTATGTTGATAAAAAGAAGTATCAGTAAGGACAGTAAAATAAAGAATGAGAGAAAAAGGCAGGATACATATTACAAAGGACCTTGCAAGCTTTGTTAAGAAATTTCAACTCTAATTTAAAGGCTATGAGATACAACGAAGGAGTTGAAACAAGTAAATTATAATACTTTTGGGAAAATTACTGTATCTTTATGATAGAGTTTGAGAATAAAATATGTTATTATAGCAGTAAAAGCATTCAGTTTAAGGAAGGAGTAGTGGAGGTGTTAATTGGGGAGAAATTTATATTATATTTAAGAGAGAGAATGGATCTCATAATTATCTTAATTTATAGAACTTGATAACTAATTGGGGATAGGTAGTGATGGATCAGAATCTAAAAAGATTTGAATTTTTGACTTTTGGGCTTGGATGGGGGGTGCTACCATTCGTCAACATAGGAAACCTAGAAAGGGGTAGGTTTCAGAGGAAGATAATGATTTTTTCCTTAAATATGAGTTTGAAGTGTTTATGGGACATCGATGTGGAAAAAAGTAGGGCATTATACATGTAGGTGTATTCACTGTATGTTGATATGCATATGGACACATGTACATATAGTTCTGGAGTTTCTGAGAGGGTACTGGGTAAGAGATAAAAGTCAGAATGGAGATTAGTCACAACCTTGGTGTGTATGGGAGTGCTCAGGGTAATTTTATTTTCCTAGGAGGAAAGAGGATGATAATCGCCAGTCTGGAGAATACCAGTATTTCAGGTTGAACAGAGGAAGAGTAAAGGGGAAGGGAGGTGGACTGATCAGGGAGACTGGAGAATAATCAGTACTCACTTGTTTGTTTATTCAATGAAGAATTAAACTCTTTCATAGCCTGGGTTGATCCCAAGTCAGGGTCTGAGATGAGAGTATACATTAGTGATTTATGTAGAATTGAGCCCAGCTAGAAATCAGGTATCAGTAAAATAAAATAAGGGAGCATTATTGAGGTGGCCATCATTGCTGGTCACTGATGCTTAATCCTCTGGGACCATTTGAGGAAACGGACATGTTTCTCAGGACTGTGAACTTCAGGAATGAAAGGGAGAAACATTTGCCTGTGGAATTCTGCCTCCCATTGTACAAGGGTAACCACTCAGGTGTTAAATATCTCACACTTCGGGCCTGTGCATGAATGGCTTCTGACTTGTTTGAATGGGTTCACCCGGGAATTTCATACTGTTGCATTAGAAAGGCCCTAGGCCAGGAATTGAGAAATTCGTAGTACTGAACTTTGAATACTGGCCAGTTAATCCTTCATAGATTTGGTGTCTTGAATGGAACAGGGGCTAGAAAAAGAGGTAGAACTGAAAGGATAGGAAGTGGTCCAGAAAAGTGTTCCGTAAAGCCTACTCCTTGCAGCGCTCGAATCCTCCCTCTTGAGAGGGTTCATCCAATTCATCAAAACATTTCCTTCAAGATGGGGGTCAGCTGCACCTCAGTGCCGAGAAGTCCTGGGTCAGGAAGGTGTGTGGAACTGGCCAGTGAGCAACACTGACAGATTCCAGATGGGGAAGCTGATCAAATCATGTGGCTGCAATGAAGGTGAGTCTGAAAGGATGGGAAGTGGTACCGAGTTTTCTGATACAAGCACCTGCAGTCTGTGTTCAGTTACATGGTGAGCAAAATAAGATAGTCCAAATCCTTATGTAATTTACATTCTGGTGGGTGAGAGAGACTAAATAAATAAATAAATAAAATAATTGCAGTAAGTGCTGAGATAAGAGGAAGACCACACTTTAAATGCACTTAAGTTGTTCTGAGGAGATGAGGAAGATAGCCCCTATGAAGAAAAGTGGAAAAGCATTGCATAACTCTTCCCTAGTGGACTCAGGAGTAACTCTTGGTATAAAGAACTTCTTTATTCTTCACCTCATTCACCTTCTTTGTATTTTCCACCACTTTTAGCAATAGGCAAGCTTGTTGCTTCTTTTGAATCAGCATTTCTCTTAAAGTCCAGCGGAAGGCTCGTAAGATTTGCTTGAAACTTGATGCTGTAAAGCTTTTAAATAGTGTGAATTGTTCTGAATATTTTGGCTTTCCTCCAACATGCTCTCTTCCTACTAGCAGGAAAGAAAAACACAGCAAGTAAAATGACCAAAGGAAGACTGTTCATCCTCATGACCACTGCTACTTTCCATTCACTCGTATTCCCAATGAGGCGATAGGTTAGAATTTAGGTTTATGTACATACACACACACACACACACACACATTTTAAAATTACATGTTTTATATAAATATTTTGTAAGTTATTTTAAAATATATTTTTTGTAAAAATATATACTCTATGTTATGTATTTGATATGTATATGTAATATGCATATATATATATATATATATATTACACATCTTTAACAAATTCTCCACTGCTCTTTTCCTTTTAAGAAGATTTAAACTTAGCATGTTAGACACTTACCTTTGTTCATCCCAGCTTATGCCATTAGGATTCTGGGCTAATACATCACTAAGGATAATATTTTAGTTTAAAGAGTTATTGCAGTGCAATTTTGTTGTTAATCATTTGAAGGACAGCAGCAGATGGAATCTGGTTTTGTCTCACTTGGTGACCCTTGCTAGCAGGCACATTTAATTATAACCCTCCTCATTTTGATTATAGTACTTTGCTAATTTGAAATTCCACCTAGTCAATAAATGTAGCTTGTGATATCTGTAGATAATCATGAACCCTTGGTTACAATTTTAATTACAGAGTACATTTTACAGAGCTCAGCCATCTATCTCCAAGGATATTCTCCTTTGTGTAAAGTGTCATGAAATTGGTCTCCTTCCTTTGACTTAATATTGCCTTCTTGAGATATAATGAATACCTTTTGGTAACAGCATCCCTTTCCCAGTCTGCACTGGTGACAATCATGAACTGTACTAAGAGGTATTCTGCTAAACACAGGCACTGGAGCAAATTTGCCATTTATAAAATGTCATTGTGACATGTGGCATTTTTTCAACACTGAAAGACATTAGTGTCTAACAAGCTAACATAAAGGCATAAAGGCTTTTTGAAAGAGAAAATACTGAGAAGAGAAGTGATACATTTATCATTAATAAATATATGCAATTAATTCCAAGATTCCTACAAGTTTAAAATTTTAAGGGATGTTACCCATGCCTTTGGACCACTAACCAAAAATAAGGACAATAATTGCAGAAAGGATGTAAAAAGACTTAAGAGTCTTCAGATTTGGGTTGCTATGGTTTTATGGTATTATGATTTGACAAGAAATGATATAATTATAGTGTCTTATAAGCAAAAGCATGTGAATTATTTATTACCAAATTTTATTTCCTACTTATTTCTTTCTAAAAGATGGATACTATATTTCAGTTCCTACTAATGACAAAAATGCAGCATATCCAAGAACCTCATAAGAAAACAGTCTCAAGTTCAGGGATTACAGATGTATGAGTCAATTAATTTATAAAGTTATGAAAGAATATTGAAAGCTATTATCTCTACAGGCAAGCTAGGAGATAAATATGTTGGCCATTAATAGATCCTGTATGATCCCATCAGCACAAATTTGTTTACCAATTAAAGTGCTCTGTGATAATATTCTTAGGTTATATCCATGTTTCATTTGATGACTCAGAGTAACAGATAATAGCCATGAGTTTTATGGTCTCGTGTTTTACATTATAGGTCCTGGAGCTGGATTCTTTTAGTTCAGATCCCACATCTGCTGCTTGTTAACTCTATAACCTTGGGAAATTGGTCAACCTCCTTTGTATCTCATTTTTCTCATCTCTAAAACTAGATATAATAATGATACCTAGCTCAAAGGTTTGTAATGAATATTATACAAACAAAATAAAATATAGTAAGCACTTAGAACCATGTAAAGTCTCAAATATTGTCTATTAATATTATTTTTTATTATTATTCATAAGGCATTACTTGCAACAACTAGGTCTTTATTGTAAATACTTCGGCTGGTTTCGATCATGGGTCAGTGATAGTGTATGCTGTTCGCACCACAGAGAAAGATAAGAAGAGGGTGAGAGAGAGAAAGGAAGGGTGAGAACTGTGGAAATGAACATTTTCACAGCAGGTATGACAGTCTTCTGCTGCACACAGCAGTCTTCTCCTGAGTATGGTTTCCTATATCTCTATGTCAATTCTCTCAGTTATTGACATGCCTCACCTAAGCATGATTTCGTTATCTGAGTAATGTGACTTTGCAGCCTTATCAATGAGGCAAGAGGCTGAGAACTCACCACTGTACTCACCACTGTATTCACTGTCTGGGCAAGCACACAGTGGCTCTTAATAAGTTGGGAATGATTGAGGTCTTCATTTTTTAGGGAGGTATTTTTGAATAAATCCTCATCCTCTTCTCAAAAATCTCCCTCTCTGTCTGCCTGGTTGGAGCATAAAAACGGAGTAATTATTCTCATATATCATTCACCTCCCCCATTGCTACACTTCTAGCAAGTAGGAATTTCAGTCCTTGGGGAAGGAAAAACAAAATAACACATGACTTAAGAAAGGAACTGGTATTAGTGCAGAAGATAAAATAATCAAATTGTATATCACAAATGGATATGCTTAGGATTATAATACCTAAAACCAAATGATTCAGTCAGTTGGAGCATTGGTTTTTATGGATAACTGGTAAACTATTATTTTGGATATGTTGTTTTAAGGGACCTATGGGACTTAGCATTTCCCTACACTCTTACATACTTGAATATACATGCATGCTGCTCTCAGATACCTGGAAGCTCTCCTTACTCCTGAAAGATGCCATACCCATTTCTTCTACCTGATATTCCTGTCCTTGTCTAATGAGGTTACAGATCACCCCTCAAAACAGTATTCAGACCTGTACTTTCTCTTTGGAACCCCTTTTCTCTTCCAGTGGCAAACTGAGTTCCCCTTCTCTGTGCTCTCTCTACGCTGATTGTTAAGATATCACAGTATTTATTGCATTACACTGTGGTTTTCCATTCGCTTGGCTTCCCCACAGACCTGTATCTTGATAGCAGAGGCTGTGTTTGGTCATCTGGGTATCCCCAGTGCTGCTTAGCACAACACAGGTGCTCAATTTATGTTGGAGGAATGGACCTACACAGGTAGAGAATTTACTTTATCATTTATTTATAATAATTAAGGGATTGGCAATTAATTTCTTAGTCAACCAGACTGCAAAATTTGGAGTTTTCTTTGTATTTTCATTTCTTCTTTTCAAATAAATCAATATTTTATTTCTCAATTTCCTTTCCAAAGCTTTTGTTTAGATGCCAATTGTCATATGTTTGCAATAGTAAAACAATCATTTAACTAGTATCATTAACTGATCTTTCCCCATCCAATCAATCATATGTGTTTCTGAAAGGTTAATTTTTATAAAATACCTACTACTCTGTTGACCAAAGTCTCTTATTTCAAATAGATCTTATTTTTTTCTAGGTGATACATATGAGGTAATTCAGTTCAAGATATAATGTAGATCACCCTCCCACTGATCCCTCATTTCATAAGAAATCAGCTATTAGTTTCATGTGTGTCTTTACATAAAATCTTTCTGTTTACACCTGTGTGCATACAGGTATGTGTGAGAAGCCCCCATATTTTTCCCTTAAAAGTGATAGAATAGTCTATATACACACTATTCTGCAGTTTGTTTTTTTAACTTAATAATATTTCTGGGAGACTATTCCTTGTCAGTACCTCTGGATCTGAATCATTCTATATTTTTTAATAAACAGTCTTTTAAATGCTTGTTCCCTTTTCAATTTTTTATTGTGTCTAAATATATGTAACATAGATTTACCTTTTTAAACTATTTTGAGTGTAAAATCCAGTGGCATTAAACACATTCACAATGTTGTGCAACCATCACCACTATCCATCTCTGCAATTTTTTTATCATCACAAACGAAAACTCTGTACCCATGAAACAATGTCCCCATTTCCTCTTTTCCTCAGTTCCTGGTAAACTCTATTCTACTTTCTGTCTCTATTAATTTGCCTATGCTAAGTGGAATCATGCACAATTTGTCCTTCTTTGGCTTATTTTATTTTGTGTATTTTCAAGGTTCATCTATGTTATAGCATGTTTCAGACTGTCATTCCTTTTGGTGACTAAATAATATTCCATTGTGTAGATGTGTTGTCTTTTGTTTATCCAGTCATCTGTTGTTTATCCAGACTATCTGGGTTGTTTCCTATATCCCAACCCCTGTCAACCCGCAGACCCAGAGGAAGCTTCTTACCTGAAATTTATGTTTACTGTTTTTCTTTTCTTTCTAGCTTTACTATATATGTAGATGTATCTTAAAATAGTATAGTGTTTTATTTGACTTGCTTATGAACTTTATTATACTACATGTATTTTTCTGATATTTATTGACTCAACATTGTATTTCTGAGATTCATATATGTGGGTGGCTGTAATTACAAATTACTTATTTCATTGCTATCTACTATCTGATTGTGTAACTATACCACAATCTACTTATCTATTCTTTTGTCAAAAGACATTTGGGTTCTTTCTAGTTTTCTTGATATTATAAATAATGTTACTATAAATATTCTATACAAGTCTTCTGTTATGTATGTGTATAACTATATCTAGAAGGGGAACTGTTGGGTTATGAAGCATGTTTATGGTCAAATTTAGCAGATAATGCCTGATTACTTTCAAAGTACTTCTGCAACACTTTGCTTCCACCATACCTCACATGACTTGTATTATACAGATTATTAAAAAAACCACTTTTTAAAAATAATTTTTGACTGGGCTGAGGGATTTCCAGAAAGGTGATAAAACATTATTTCTGGCTGTGTCTGTGGGGATATTTCTGGAAGAGGTTAGCATTTGATTCAGTAGTCTGATAAAGAGATACACCCTCATCAATGTGGGTGGGCATCAGCCAATCCACTGGAGCCAGAATGGAGCAAAACATCAAAGAAAGGGCAGATTCTTGCTTTCCCTTCTTGAGCTGGGCTGTCCATCTTCTCCTGCTTCTCTGAGCTCCTGGATCTTGGGCCTTTGATCTCGGAGACTCATACCATAAGCTACCCTGGTTCTCAGGCCTTTGGGCTCAGACTGATTAATACTGACCGTTTTTCCTGGTTCTCCAGATGGAAGACTGTGGTTTTTCTTGGGCTCCATAACTGCATGAGCGAGTTCTTAAATCCCATATCAGATTCTCTGTATATATATCCTATTGACTCTGTTTCTGTGGAGAATTCTGACTAATACAGTAATATAGATCAACTTTTTGTGGTCAAACTCCCTGTGTTCTTATGTTGGGGTGGTTTATTATAAATAACACATAGCTGGATTTGTTAGTGTATCCATTTTAACTGGACAGTCACTGCACTTATGTTTATTATGATTACTGATATATGGCTTTATTTCTTTTCTGATTACTTTGCTGCTGTTGAAGAATTAGTTTTAACCTAATTGCTATTTCCCTGAATGGTGTTAAGATTTTCTGTTTATTTTTGGTGTTCTGTGTGGTTGCAGCATAATACATCTACAAGTAAAGTTTTTGCCTTTTTGTTGTTGTTGTTCTGCTTGGGATTGTATGCTTCGGCAATATGACAATCTTTGTTTTATAAAAATCTTTTAGATAAATTATTGCAATTTTTTTAGCAGAATAGATATGATTTAATGTCTCATAGGTAGTCTTCATTGAGATATGGCAGCTTCTGCCACTTTAAAAAAAATTTAAGGAATGCTTTCCTAAGTGCTGCTTAAGTACTACTTTTTACCACTTTACTTTTGGAAAAAATATTAAAAATTCTTCTAGCTCATGAAAATTTTAGAATTGAGTAAAAGAATTTCTAGATACTTTGAAGGCTATTCCTCAATTACTCTTGCTGTTTCTCTATTTATTCAGTAATTTATGATATTCAAACTAAAAGTAAGTTTTGATATCTTTCAAACACAGGCAACCAGAGCCTCATACAGGTAGACCGATTTTCTTATTGTCTTGGTTTAAAGAGAACTGCAATCTAGTGTGGGGTAAAATGTCTTCAGGTTATTAAGATGAAAGAAAGGGAAACTCTAGGTCATCTCTATGCTAGCACAAAGGAGACAAAGGAGAGGGAACATGTGAGGACTTCTGATAAGGAAAATGGATTGCAATGTCTCTAGTTTCACTTATGTTATGGCTGTGAGGAGTCAGGGCTAGAAAAACTAGTACATTTTACCCCCAACCCATATTATAAGCAGCAGATTTGTCTGTGGATTTCAAAATTCAGGAAAGTGGCCACAATTATGCCTCAGGGGAAAACTAGAAAGCATTGAATGACAAAGTGAACAATGGCTGTAAATAAGAGATGTGACCCAAAAAAGACTCAGCTTCTTCTGCCCCCCGCGCCCCCATGAAGTGAGAGGCATCCCCAAACTGGGGCATCTGCAACAATGTTAGTCTGAGCCCTTTTGCACTCAGCTTCACACCTCATCCTATCTAGCTCTGTTTCATAGACCAGGTGGCTGACCTCTGCAGGCTCCGTTTCACAAGCTCCCAAGTGGGCTGGCTTCCAGCTGGGTTCAGCCAATGAGAGGTACTGGTGGGTGATTGAAGGGGAGCGAGGAAGCAGCCAGGCTATTTTTCCCACCCCCTCTCTCTCTGCCTTGAAGAGTTTCTGCCCTTGGCTGCATCTCCTCGCTCTTCCTACCTCCCTCTGCCCAGGCCTGCTGTGGTTCCAGCTGCTGTCATTAGACCCTAACCTGTATTGTTTTCTTGTATCAAAGCTTTGGAATTCTCTGCTCATCCATATTTTACTGTGTTATTGGGAAATGATACAGAAATTGGTGTGATTCTTTCATAGGACAAGGGATTCAGAACAAGGAACTGTCTCATGGAGTTCTAAAGGAGAGTACCATCCAGGAGGCCCAAAGAAGTCAGAAAATGTAGCCAGAGAGCAACTAGATCTGGCAAGAATCAGAAGCTGGTGTTAAGATGTATGTGGAGCCAGGAGCTTGATGCTGTGAAAATGATTTCAATTACTGAGCTGGGAATCAAATGTGGGAGGGTATTTTGAATGATTGCCTAAAAGAGATTTTTTTTTACTGTGGCCTGTTTTCATTGATAAGCTAGAACATGGCATAGTGGTGAGAGCTTGGCTTAAACACATATCTACTTCTCTGTTGAGAACCCAGCCTGGTTCCCATGGGCAGCTGGGTTAGTTTTAAGGCAGGCCTTGGGTGTAAGATGACATTATATGTTTATTCATGGGTCTAAGATGACATTATCTGTTTCTCTGTTTATTCAGTAATTTATGATATTCAAACTAAAAGTAAGTTTTGATATCTTTCCAATACAGGCAGCCAGAGCCTCATATAGGTAGACCGATTTTCTTATTGTCTTGGTTTAAAGAGAACTGCAATCTAGTGTGGGGTAAAATGTCTTCAGGTTATTAAGATGAAAGAAAGGGAAACTCTAGGTCATCTCCATGCTAGCACAAAGGAGACAAAGGAGAGGGAACATGTGAGGACTTCTGATAGGGAAAATGGATTGCAATGTCTCTAGTTTCACTTATGTTATGGCTGTGAGGAGTTAGAGCTAGAAAAACTAGTACATTTCACCCCCAACCCATATTATAAGCAGCAGATTTGTCTGTGGATTTCAAAATTCAGGAAAGTGGCCACAATTACGCCTCAGTTTCTTTATCCTTGAAAAGAATAGGTCACATGGACACGTTTGGATACAGGTTTGGAGACTGTAGTCCCAAACTGAACAGCTACATCCTGGCAGCAACTCTATATTATGGAAAGAATACAAATTCTGGGTGTACAGCATCTTTACTACATACTGGCTGTCACGTGAACTAAGGTAACAGATGAATAATCAAATAAGGATAATTTTCTTTTGGAAAATAAAGTTTTAATGTCAAATAAAAAATCATAATACTTCTAAAATCATGAACTGCCAGAGTCCAGCTCCAGCGGTGGGTGGGGGGCGGTGTGTGAAGCCCAAAAGGATGAGACGGAGTCGGTGCACGGAGAGACAGGACACAGAGTCAGATGGAGGTGGTCTCTCGACAAAGTGCTGATGACAGCTTTATTTATACCATTTTGCACAAGGATATGATTATTTTTTATTGTTCTGTTGATTAATTGGTATAGGCAGTTGATTAATAGGTATAGGCAAGCTTTTTTCTTTCTTCTTGTTTCTAATCTATTTATGGTTGGTCAAGTGTTAGACAGGTGATCGTTTTCTGTTCCTTGACCAAAACTTTTCCTGGCAACATGTACTCTTTTATGTTTTACATTTCTATGCAGTGCAGTTTCTAAGTAGTGCATGTGACCGTAGAATCGTGCAGTATGTAGCAGTGACTATGGAGTCTATCAGCTCAGGGTGAAATACAAGTCACCTACTGCCACAGTTAGCTATGATTCTTTCCCACAAAAATATTCTTAGAGGCTTTAATAAATTTATAATCAATTTAAAATCATAAACTCATATCTTCATTATACACACCTTTATAGGGCACAGTAAGCAGCAAACTAAATTTCCTCTTCTTATCTACAGTTCTCTTTCTTCTGTCTGGATACCAAAATCTCCCTGACATATGCTACACAGGTCTCCATGACTCCACTACTGCAGGGACTAAACAAGTTTTTACATGGTGAACAATGCAAGAGCATTCATATCATAGAAACTGTTTCTGTTTTAACTACAAATCTTAAACTATAAACAATCAAGTCAAATATGATGTATGATTATTCATTTGATTTTTATACTTTATATGTGAATCTCACATTTTCTCCTTTACATTTCTAATAAAATGTTGATGTAGTAGGTAGATGCAAGAAATAGATAGAAAGCATAATTTAGTGCTGTAAGAGGGCAAGTGCAGATGATCAGGTCTGTGTCTATAGACTAGGTATTAATCCAAGTTAGACAAGGGCAACAAAACATCCACGGGTATAGACAATTTCTCTCAAAACTGGGGAGGGGGGTGAGGTTCTAAACCTCACTCACCTCTGTTGGCCCCCATTTTCTCACCTGATGGCCCCCCTGTGACTGTGCCTGTCTTAGGTTGTTCCTCTCTTGAGGAATCTTACCCGTCTCTGGCTAACCAGCCATCTTCCGGGGCTATACAGGGAGATGTAAAGCTGGTGAGTGAGAGAGAAGTAATGTTCTTTGAAAATGTTAGCTCTTTACTTCTTTGCAGATTTATGCCCTGTGGCTTCCAGGCCCAGCACTTGTCTTGAGGTATCTTTACCTCTTGGAAAAATTATGGTACTCGGTAATTCCAAATATGAGGCACAGGTTCTAGCAAAGGCTGTAATTAGGAAGGAAGAAGAAAAGCTATAGAAGTAGCAGATGGAAGGAAACACGAGAAGATGAATTAAGTGGCAAACAGGGTTATTCTATTCAATATTCCCTCATAACGCTATTTCTCTAATTGTTCTATAAAACTCTTCATCACTAATTTCACTAGCATTGCAAACAAGGGGGGCATTCCCACTTAGGTGAAAATGGGGTAGTCATTGTTTGACTAACTGATTGCAGGTTTTGATATTCCATGCCAAGATCGCCATCTGGCCCCTGCGTGTTTCATTCTTCAGGAGCACTGTCCTGAAAAGCTTCTGGGAAGTTTATGTTCTCCTCCTTTCCGTGCTGCTTATCAAAGGTTAGCTTAGTCTTTGGCAAAAATGTAAGCAAAAAGCAAAGCCAATTGTATAATGGAGAAAAACAAACTCAAAGTTGGTAATGGGGGAGCCAGCTGCGAAGGCCCCTGCTTTGCTGGGATCTTCCTCCAGCCTGAGCTTTGCTACACAGCTTGAGTAGCATGGCTGCCAGCAATGAACCATGAAATCCAGTCTCAGATTGATATTGAGATCAAAAAAGCACTTACCAACATCCAAAGTAAACATAAGCCAGCCCTAATCCCTACCACTCACTAGGGTTTTGCTTCAATTATATGGACTACAGTGCCATGACTCAAATAGCATTCCTTGGTTTTCTCTTCTCCCCTCTTTAAACCCGGCTGCTCCTAGCTTCCTCTTCCTTGCCTTGCCAGACTATCGGACAGTGACACTGATATATTCCAAACCTGACCCATCTGTGCATCTTAAGACTTGGGTCGCAGACTCTGCCATTCCAAGGGAGAGACCAAGTTAGTGCCCTAGTTCTCTTCTCCGTGGACACAGCTGGAGTTCGAATGTACCACAGGTTATTATGTGTGGTCCAGTCTGAGGAAGCATTGCTTACGGGCAACATGAAGCTTTCTAATTTATTTATGTGACAGAGATAACGATCAAATCCCAGTGGTGGAAACCAGAGTATAAGTCAGAAAGCCATAATACAAGTATATCCGTGGGCTTATGAAGAAAGCCTAGTGGGTTTAACAGAAAGACTGAGGTTTAGTGAAAATGAGGCTCAGTACTTACCCTCAGTAGTTTAAACTGGCTTAAGGACAACAAAAATTACCCAAGATCCCACTAGCCAGTGGAACTAATCCTTCTAAGTTTGGCCCACCCTGGTGGCATTGGCTGAAGAACCGATAGGGCAGTACCTGCAGAATGAAGCTCTGAGAAAGATAGCAATTAGCACTAGGTATTGCCCAATATAATGCCAAATAATTTTGACATAATTGAGATCTTTAACTTTCATGAATTTACATCCAACCAGTTTACAGTAATGCAAATAAAAAGTGTCATGTTCAAATAGTTGCTTGAGTGCAAGATAAGTTTCTTGTTTTAATTGTTGAAAATTTCAACAATTATTAGAACAGCTGGATGTGTACAGACAAAGCCTCAGAGAGCTGTGCTAATTTTTCCCTGAGATGAAGAGCCTCTGTTTTGTTCCTAATTGTGATCTTTGACTCTATGGAGGAGAGGTTAACTCACTTTTGAATTATTTTCTTTCCCTTCCCAAATGAGAGGCAGATTAATCATATCTAATCATTAGGGGAAAAGCCCCTCATAAGTGTAAATGAGCCCATTTTTTAAGTTGTCATATGAATGAATGTAATTGATAATTGTACATTTATCTTTATATCTGTCTAAATTATTACTGCAATTGAATTAAGTCCCATTCTATTTGATATACTGTATACATGTCATATTATTCTTACTTTTGTTTTGTATAAGTTTGCTTAGCTTCTTGCCAACTGCAAAATTAAAATTACCATCTCTTCCATCACTGTATATTTCTATTAAGCTTTTCTTTTGCTGTTTGGTGAAATACTACATATAGATGCATCATCAAATAACACGTATATATGTTTTCATCAAATTACATTTTTCTGAGAAAATAGGAGTTCTAAAATTAAAAGTTGGAATAAATTTTCATCTTCAAGTTATTCCACTGCTCAGGGACTCAGTATTAAAATTTTTTATGTTTAATTTATTCATTTATCTATTCACCTTGTCCCTCCAAAACTCTAAATGACCATGTAGTTTTAGAGATGACTCAGTGCTTTATGCCTTTTTGGAGGTTGACCTTCATCTAGCAAACATTTAGCACTTTGGAGGACACTGGATTTTGGCCTGATGGAATTAGGGACATATTTTTGTGGAGTTGTTAACATTGCATGTGGCTAACATTCAAAGTATCAATATTTACAAGAGGTGCACAGATGTGTGCTAATAAGACAGACATGATTCCTGTTACAAAAGAGGAGGTCCACCAATTCTGATGAGGAAATTCTCAGAAAGTTCTCAAATCCCTCCCTCTCTTGGCAGGGGTGGTGAGAAGTGAGGAAACGGTTTCTATTGAGGCTTCAGAAATACAGAGGAATCACAAGGTACTTGGGATTGAAACAATGTAACAATGTATTCCCCCTCAACCCCCACCAGGACTCAGTGGTATGGAACAGGTTGTTATCATAGTCATGGAAGCCCATTAGTTTTTAATATGGTATCCGGGTAACCTTTACAGAAATGGATTAAAATATAACTAATATACTGAATACACTATAGTGACCTAATAGCTCCTACTGCAACAGTTTCTGGGTACTGACTCCCCCCCTAGCTTTGTAGTAAATGTATAAAAGACATAGCCCTCCTGTACTCAGGGCTCAGACCTTTGGAGATCCCTCTCCTCTGAGCCCACCAGCGTAAAATAAACCTCCGCCTTCCCAGACCTCCGAATGTCGCTTGGCTCTTCCGTCAGTGATCCACTCCAGGTTTTCCGGTTTTCTGTAACAATTCAAGCCACACAGGTTTTGTTTGCATCATTTATAAGAAGTAAATTATTCTACCACATTATATACGACCTTCGAGCATAAATTTTTTAAATGTCCTAAATTGTATCCTTAATGAGATACACAGAACTCTTAAAAATGGATGTGTAAATGAAATTAACTACGTTAATGTAGAGTCCAATGTTACCCAGCTTAGAAGAGTTTTGAGTTTGTGTGGCTGAACTGGAAACTTCTAGTGAGTGTACTTCTGGAAATTTCTAGTCACTCATAAATATCTCTGAAAAATTTTGATAGGAAATTCTAATTATTACTTTTACTAATGTTTTCCACAATGTGTTTTTAAATGTTTTTTTTTTAACTTAACTGCCTGCAATAACACAGTTTCATTTTGACAGAGGGATTTAAATGATAGTTATTAGAAAATAAATTTTATTTTAGAATTGGTTTAGATTTACAAAAAAGTACAGAGGTAATACAGAGTTCCCATACATAGTTTCCTCTATTATTAACATCTTATATTAGCCTGGGTCATTTGTCATAATTAAAGAAACACTACTGATACATTATTATAACTATAGTGCATAATTTCCTAGGTTTTTCCAGTTCCTCCCTAATGCTTTTTTGTCTATCCCAGAATACCACCCAGAACACCACATTACATTTCATCTGCATGTCTCCTTAGACTCTTCTTGGCTATGACATTCTCAGTGACCTTGACCATTGGCAGGAGTACTAGACCATTGTAGAATGTTCTTTGGTTGGAATTTCTGTTTATCTTACGTGAGACTGGAACTAAGGCTTTTTGAGAGAAAAACAACAGAGATCAAGTGCCATTCGCATCATATTTTATCAAGAGTACCACATATCCACATGGCTTGTCACAATTGATGCTAAGCTTGATCAACTTGATGCCGGGGTTTTTGTTTGTAGAGCTGAAGAGTGAGCTTCACAGTCAAGGTAGGAGAGCAAGGTACAGGCTTTTATTTTGATAAGGACAGAGCTCCTGGCTCATGCCAGGAGGGTACAAAAGAGTCCGTAGTGGTGCGTTGTCTAGGGGGTTTTATAAAAAAACTTAAGAGTGTGGACTTGTTAAGTGGTCTCTGAATATTTAGAATGAACTTAACACAGGCAACTTCCTCTGATGATTTCTCCCTGAGATACCAGCATCTTGGTCTGGGGGCACAGGAAACAAGGCCACCTGCTCAGCTCCCCAAGGTGGGCTGAGGTAGTGTTTGCTAAAGAGTAAGTTAAGAATTTCTAACGTCTTAACTTCTTGGGTATTAAAATGCAATCTTATCTTTAAGGTGAAATCCTTCTTTTACTGTGTTGTTTATTTCTGGGCTTAATTGCTAAATTAGCTGCCCAGTTTGCAAAATCACTTCATCAGATCTGAAGGAGGAAAGACAGCACATAGGCCTGGGCCTTTTAGTATGCTAAAGTGAACCTTACACATGATTATAAGTGGTTAGCATAATAAAACATGTGCTACTCTTTATCTGGGGAACATTAACTGATTTTACTGAAGAATGATTCTAGAGCTCAATGTTTAACACAGAGTTTTAGCAGGGGGGTTTCCTTGCATCTAGTTACATTGCTATGACTGTAAATATCTTGCCCTGCCCCCTCCGGAGGCCCTCACCCTACTCTGACTACATCCATGGTCCCTGTCTCAAGCTGGCTGAAGTGGTGTCAGTTTTCTCCATGATAAAGTTACTCTTTTTTTCCTTTTCAGACTGCAGTCTTTGGAAGGAGGTCACCATGTGCAGCACACATGTGAGGAGTCGAGAATTATACTTCCTGAGAGTGAGGTATCTGGTAAACTATATAAATTATTTCTAATTATTCTGCATAGGTGATTTATCTGTGCTTCCTCATTTATGTATTCAATAATTATATGCCTATAGGAATTTATGAATGTTTCTTTTACACTTTGAGTTATGATCTGGTTTTACATATTTGTTGTTCAAAGGCTTATCTTGTATATTTCCTGCCCCAATCCTGGAATCAACCATTTCTCTAAGGAGCCCTTATGTTCCTTATTGGATACTGTGGGTAAAATTGTATTATTTCCAGAATCTTTCACCTGGCTTTAGTTCATCTGCATATCAATAGGTGTCTCAAGGGGTGGAGAGAGTGGTCCATCTCCATATCAGTAGGTAAATACAAGGGCATCGGAGGGTTTATCTGGACCTGGGAGGTTGTGTGGAGCTCTCTGTGCTGCAGCCTGGTCAAAAGAGAGATGGGAGGACTGCTTGTAAGAAATAAATGGGTTTTTCTTAAACTTTATTCCTCTCTTTGACTGATTTCAGTTTTAGAGGTATTTTGCCCTGGGATTTACCCCAAAGTTCCAACTGTTTATGGTAAAATATGAAAGAAGTGATAAATCAAAAGAACCAGAACTTGAAGATTTGGAAAATTCTCAGCCCGTTCATAGTGCAAAAAAATGAGAAACCATGTTCTAGAGAGAAAATACCAAGGGTTTGGCCAATTACTCAATAAAGAGATGACCTATGTTTTCCACAACAATCTCAGCAGAAGCCAGGAATAGAAATGGGATTACAGCAAGTGTAAGAATAGAAATAGGTTAGCATAAGCATAGCCATCTTAAAGGCCTAGAAGCCATTTTCTGAGTATGTGACTTAAAAAGAAAAACTGGAACTGGGTAAGGCCTTGAAAAACAAGCTAATCATGAGCACCAGGTGGTGGGCAGCTGTGGCCTTTAGTCAGCTAACCTTGGTCAGCTAATCCTACATACCAAGCTTATCGTGCAGAACCTCCCTGACAATTGAGGAGTGGTCTTATCTTGCTCCTGCCTAACCCCAGGATGTATGTCTTGCAAGAATAATGTGCAGCTGTGGAAAATTACTATGAGTTAAGTGTTTTGAAAATGCTATATAAACCCTTTGAGTGCTCGGGGTCCTTGTTGAGACCCGCTGCATCGGGCTGACTTGGACCTCAGCTAGCTAGTTGAATAAAGACTTTGCTTGAATTTACATCTCTATGCCTGTGTAGTTTGTTCTCTGGGGAAGCCTCGGAAGCCTGGACCCTAACACAAGAGAGACACTGCTAGTTTAAACTGAAGGGGACAGAGATAGGATGAAATAAAGGAAGGCTTGGTTTCTGAGATTCTACAGGATGGGGCAATAGAGTTATCCACCTGCAAGCATGTTCTGTCCTGCAAGAAAAGGGAAGAATGGCCCCAAAGGTGATTCAGAGATTATCAGGGCTACCAGTACCACAGGCCCAAGAGTAAGACTATTTCTTCCTTAGTTACATAGGGTGGGCCCACTTGGTTTTACAAGCCAGCTGCCCTACAAATAGCTTATGGGGTGGGGGGGTCACAGCTTCAGGGTATGCAGATGTGCTGCCCCAGGGGGTCCAGAGGGAAAATCATTGAGCCCAAAAGGATTATTCTCAAGCCTGAAAATATGCTGAAGTTTGCCTTGAGACCCGTCCCACTTTCTTCTTTTCTATTTGTTCCTTTTGGAATGGGAATGTCTGTCCAACCATTGTATTTTGGAAGTGCTTAACTTCTAAATGTTACAGTATAGAATGTATTCTCCTAAAATTTATATGTTGACACCCTAAACTTCTATATGACTCTATTTGGAAAGAGGTCCTCTTGGGCAGTAACTCATGTTAAATGAGGTCCTAAGGGTGGGGCCCTGATCTGATAGGACCGATGTCTTTATGAGACATGGAAGAGACACCAGATTGCTCTCTTTCTCTACCTGTATGCAGAAGGGCCATGTGAAGACACAGCCAGGAGGAGCTTATTTTCATGCCATGAAGAGAACCCCTTTCAGCAACTGAATTCTGTTTAGTTCTCTTTATATGAATTCTATCTTCCTGTTGAACTTTGTGTAAGGTTTTAGGTTAGGAAAGAAAACAGAGGAGCACTGCTCGACAACAACACAGCTTTATTGGAGATAAACCTTTGTGGGATGGGGGTGAGGGTGGGGGTGCGTGGGGGTCTCCAGCAAAGGACTGAAGCCCCCCTTGGCTTACAGGCTGGGGTAGATATAGGGCAGAGGGAGGAGATTACTGTTGCTGGAGGTTGCTAGGGAGGTAACATTTGAGGCTGCCTTGATAGGGGCCAAACCTTATTCTCAAGGCATGAGCTCAGGCAGGTAATTTCCTTTCTTCACAAAATGGAGACAGTGTTAAGATGGTGAATCTCATGCTAACACTTTGTTCATATATTATTTTCCTGATTTCATTGAGTTCTCTGAGTTCTCTGAAGACTCACTGAACTTTAATTCTTAAAAGAATTATTTTGGATCCTTTGTTAGACAATCAATAGTTCTCCATTTTAGGAGGTCAGTTCCTGGGAATATACTGTGTTTCTTTCGTGGTGTATTTCCCTGTTTTTTTTTGTTGTTGTTATTTGTAGCTTTGCATTGGTATCTGCCCCCTAGAGAAAGCAGTCACCTCCTCCAGTCTCTACAGGGCTTCAGCAAGAAAAGCCTTACGGCCCTGGGCAGGCACAGGGGTTCTGGCTGGCTCGGTGGTGCAATGGACTGGGTCCACGGGCACATGGGTTCTGTGGGAAGGGGTTTGGGGTTTGAGGGCATGAGTGGTGTGGGGCATGACAGTGCCTGGTCAGGGGTGCGTATGCACACTGTGTCTTTTGAGAGTGGGGGTTTCAGGCCCAGTGGTGAGTGACAGCACCAGGTCTGGAGGGTGCACAGTGGTGATGGCTGGCAGGTGGTACATGGACGTGGTGGTTGTAGGGGAGACAGTACACTAGCTCTGTCTCCAGCTGAAAGAGTCCATTGGGCTCCTGGCAGCTCCAGAAGCTGGGGTTCTCACTGGGGGAGACTATGACGGTCCTCAGCAGCAAAGACTGATGGGGTCCCTGGCAGTGAGTCAAGCTGCCGGGGTCCTCCTTCTCTCCTTTTCTCCTTGGGGGAACTGGAGGCCAAAGAGACTTTTCTTACCACTGAGCTGTGCCAGCCTGGGTGGTGGAGTGATGCAGGTTAAGTGAAACTGTTCTTCATACCCTCTTCTGTTTGGCTACACTCAGGCCTTTGGCTCCACTGGATTGCTGCAGCTTCCTATCTGGGCTCTGGAGCCCTCCCAGAGGTATTTTCATTCTGGAAGTTGTTAAATGACTGTTTTTGGTGGGGAACAAGGTCTGGGACTTCCTAGTCTGCCATCTTGTGGACATTACTCCACTATTTCTTTTCTGTAGCAGGGGATCCTATGGGCAAGATGTGGCTGCACTTTATTCACCATAATATTATTTCCTTGGTTAGCGGTTATGTTATCTGAGAAACTTCAATGATGAATAAAGAATTCCCTAAATTGCAGTATTGGCCAAGACATCTTGAGCAAAGAAAGTAAATTTGTAATGCAGAATATCTATCAATTTTTGGGACAAATGGCTGCTTCTTCCCTGAGTGGAAGATCCCTATCTCAGCCTTCTGCTCACCCTGGGAGCGGTTCTACATCAGGGGCTCAATTTTAACTTTTGCTGCTGGCAGTTTAGCTTTCCTCCCTGATCCATGGCTACTTTGTACATGTGCCCATTGAGCAAGTACCAGGGTGGTTGAGCTACAAAGGAATTCGGGTCTCATTAAGTTCCTGTAAGTGGTGAGTGATTGTGAGACGCTGCTGAGAAGAGCTGGCCTCCCTCATGAAGCAACTGACAAAGAGAAAATCATTTAAAGTTTATGAACACTTTGTAGAACATTTGGAAAAGATTAGAAAGCATACAGAGGGAAAAAATTAAGGGTAGTTCCATAAAGACAAAACATTTATCTATACATTGTTGGATAGATTTTTTTTGTTAAATCATGAAATGAAACCTTAGATTTTAAAAATAATTATTTCCCAAAGCTACTTTTTACCTGTATTTTAAATCTATGGCCTTGACTGCTACCACGATGGTTCACATAATTATATCTATAAATGCAGGCATGAGCATCTGCAGAGCATGGTTTGGAAATTGACAATTAGCAGTAAATCAAAGGATTCAGACAGCCTAATGTTAACATCACCATTAAAATGAACAAGAAAATTACATTGATCAAATCTGAAAAGAATACTTAAAACATTGAATCTATGGGCTTTCCTGCAAATTATTACCTCAGAAGGCTATGTGATCATCTCTCCTTTTCAACTAATTGCCAGCTCTTAACTGATTTTATTGCTGCATTATAATTCAAGATGTAGGTTTATAGTATTAATACAGCAGCTTGTTTAAAAGGAACTTAATTTTTTTTCTATCCAGTTTTCTTCATTTTGATCTTAGACTAAAAGACTTTGAAATATCTTAGAACCCTTAGGAAGTTACTCCTCAAAAAGAACTCTGACATCACATCTTTGGAAACATTAGTGTATTTCAAATGGCCATTCACACAGGTCTTTTAAAACCTAGGGTCTCATCATGCCATCATCATTGCTATTTAACTTTTTTATTTTAGATCTGGCCAAGGCAATAAGCTGTCAAACAGAAATAAAGCATAATTAATGGAAGAAAGATAAAAAAAAATTATCAGTCATCACTGTAAAATTCTGATTTCACAAATGAGGGACTTGAGCAAAAACATCAATTGGCTAGGACACGGTATAATAGCTCATTAGTGAAAAAACTGAGCTAAAAGAGCCTAAGGTTCAGAAAATGTCAGAGATAAACTTTTTGTGTATGCTTCATAATACCCAGAGATGATATAAAGAAATAATTTTAAAGCTAATCTTCAGGCATTTGTTCCTTTATTTTTTATTCAATAAATTTCCTTTTGCATGCCTACTTATATAAGTAAGAAGAAATTGTGCTAGGCTGTGGGGAGGGAGGGGTGGCCTAGGCATATGCTACCTATCCTTGCTCTTAAATTGCCCTCTTTCTACCATGGTTGCAGATGTTTCATATGTTTAACCGAAGTTAATTACTGTTGTGATAAATACTTCCAGGGAGGCAGACAGAATGCTGAAAGCACACCAAGGAGAGGGACCTGACTTTACTCAGTGAATCTGAGTGAAAAAAACAAAGCACAATCCCTTAAGCATTTGGGGAATCCAGGTTGTTTCTAGTTTTGTTTACCTTCTCCTTTTAAAATATAGGAAATGATACAATATTACATTTGGAAAAATTGGTGGTATTTTAAAACTATTGTTGGATAAAATGCATTAGAGAAGAAAAGTGATTAAAAGTAGACTCCAGATTTGTGAGGTTTTAGATGAACAGAGGTTTGCTTTTCTCGTTGTTAGCTCTCTTGGGGATCATCTTCTAAGCCACCATGTCTTAAATAGCATGCAGGCTGCAGGCCTCATGTCACATGCTGAATCCTGGCATTACTGTGTAAGCATCAATGACCTCATTGACCTCAGATGGCACTTCACAGGCCTTGTCACAAAAGCCCATTCCATTTCTACTGACAGTGCTCCTTGGGCAAGACGTAGATATGTCTGAGAAACCAAATAAGGTGAATGGCCATTTGTTCAGATTCCAACTATCACCGAGGGTTAGATGCTGGAGCAAAGACATACTGTCAGAATTTGATTAAATCCACAATAATTCTATCTGTGATGGCACTAAAGCACCCCTTCTCCTGAGTCAGAAAAGAAATGCTAATAATGTGGAAATCATGGTAGGTATCTGCCAGAAATAGCTGAACACTTTGCAAAACTAATAATGAATGCTATAATGTTACAAAGCAGCATACAACAAGGTATTATTAGCATGTTATTTTTTTATTTTTTTATTTTTTTTGAGAGGGCATCTCTCATATTTATTGATCAAATGGTTGTTAACAACAATAAAATTCAGTATAGGGGGGTCAATGCTCAATGTACAATCATTAATCCATCTCAAGCCTAATTCTCGTCAGTCTCCAATCTTCTGAAGCATAACAAACAAGTTCTTACATGGTGAACGAATTCTTGCACAGTGAATAAATTCTTACATGGTGAACAGTACAAGGGCATTCATCACAGAAACTTTCGGTTTTGATCATGCATTATGACCTATAAACAATCAGGTCAAATATGAATATTCGTTTGATTTTTGTACTTGATTTATATGTTGATCCCACATTTCTCCTATTATTATTATTATTTTTATTTTTAATAAAATGCTGAAGTGGTAGGTAGATGCAAGATAAAGGTAGAAAACATAGTTTAGTGCTGTAAGAGGGCAAATGTAGATGATCAGATGATCAGGTGTGTGCCTATGGACCAAGTATTAATCCAGGCTAGACAAGGGCAGCAAGACATCCACGGATGCAGAAGATTTCTCTCAAAGCAGGGGGGGTGAGGTTCTGAGCCTCACCTCTGTTGATCCCCAAATTCTCACCTGATGGCCCCCATGCGACTGTGCCTGTCTTACGTTGTTCCTCCCTTGAGGAATCTTACCCGTCTCTGGCTAACCAGTCATCTTCCGGGGCCATACAGGGAAATGTAAAGTTGGTAAGTGAGAGAGAAGCCATATTGTTTGAAAAGGTTAGCTTTTTACTTCTTTGCAGATTTATGCCCTGTGTCTTCTATGCCCAGCACTTGTCTCGAGGTATCTTTACCACCTGGAGGAATTATGATACCCGGTAAATTCGATATGAGGCACGAATTCTATTTAAGGGTTGTAATTAGGAAGGAAGAAGAAAAGCTATAGATGTAGCATATGAAGGAAACATGGGAGGATTGATTATTTCTTTGACATATCTTCTTGTATAGTACCTTAAGTATGTATAGGTTTTAAACAACTAACTAATTTGCACACACATATTAACATAATAGGAATACGGTGACATAAACAAAGCAAATCTATAATTACCATCCATCTCCAGTGAAGCCAAGAAAACCATTTAGGCACCCTAGGCATTTGTGAAAATTTATCTATGATATGATGGATATTGTCCAACTGTACTTGAACCATCAGACAAATTAAAGCAGCCCATTTCTGGGATCTGTTCACATCCCATATGTTCTTTTTTTTTTTTGAGAGGGCATCTCTCATATTTATTGATCAAATGGTTGTTAACAACAATAAAATTCAGTATAGGGGGGTCAACGCTCAATGTACAATCATTAATCCATCTCAAGCCTAATTCTCGTCAGTCTCCAATCTTCTGAAGCATAACAAACAAGTTCTTACATGGTAAACGAATTCTTACATAGTGAATAAATTCTTACATGGTGAACAGTACGCATTCATCACAGAAACTTTCGGTTTTGATCATGCAATATGACCTATAAACAATCAGGTCAAATATGAATATTCGTTTGATTTTTGTACTTGATTTATATGTTGATCCCACATTTCTCCTATTATTATTATTATTTTTATTTTTAATAAAATGCTGAAGTGGTGGGTAGATGCAAGATAAAGGTAGAAAACATAGTTTAGTGCTGTAAGAAGGCAAATGTAGATGATCAGATGATCAGGTGTGTGCCTATGGACGAAGTATTAATCCAGGCTAGACAAGGGCAGCAAGACATCCACGGATGCAGAAGATTTCTCTCAAAGCAGGGGGGGTGAGGTTCTGAGCCTCACCTCTGTTGATCCCCAAATTCTCACCTGATGGCTCCCCTGCGACTGTGCCTGTCTTAGGTTGTTCCTCCTTGAGGAATCTTACCCGTCTCTGGCTAACCAGTCATCTTCCGGGGCCATACAGGGAAATGTAAAGTTGGTAAGTGAGAGAGAAGCCATATTGTTTGCAAAGATTAGCTTTTTACTTCTTTGCAGATTTATGCCCTGTGGCTTCTATGCCCAGCACTTGTCTCGAGGTATCTTTACCACCTGGAGGAATTATGATACCCGGTAAATTCGATATGAGGCACGAATTCTATTTAAGGGTTGTAATTAGGAAGGAAGAAGAAAAGCTATAGATGTAGCATATGAAGGAAACTTGGGAGGATTGATTATTTCTTTGACATATCTTCTTGTATAGTACCTTAAGTATGTATAGGTTTTAAACTACTAACTAATTTGCACACACATATTAACATAATAGGAATACGGTGACATAAACAAAGCAAATCTATAATTACCATCCATCTCCAGTGAAGCCAAGAAAAACATTTAGGCACCCTAGGCATTTGTGAAAATTTATCTATGATATGATGGATATTGTCCAACTGTACTTGAACCATCAGACAAATTAAAACAGCCCATTTCTGGGATCTGTTCACATACCATATGTTCTTTTAACCATAGATAGTCTATAGTCATGAGATTTTGGAGTGCTACAACTTGCACCCCTCCCAACTCCTGGTTGAGTTCCAATAGTACAGATCCGGTTAAATTCGTTGTCTCACTGTATGCACATGCCAGCCTAGACATCTCCCTCCTCAATCTTATGGCAAGTCCAGGAGACGGTGGGCTGGATGCAGCCACAACCGCAGCATCGTCCAGATCCCTGTGGAGGCTTTTTGATGATGATCCCCCGGCACAAGTCCCCCAGAGAGTGCTGATGCCGGAAGCTCCTCCTCATATCGTATCTTAGTTCATTTTCTGGGTATCCAAGCTAGGCCTTGATCTTCTGCATAGAAACAAACAGACCCTTTGCCCACACTTTGACATGCCCTCTATACCACTGTGCAGAACTCATTGGAGGTCAGCACACAATAACTGCTTTTTTTTTTTTTTTTCTTAATTAAGAGAAAGGAATATTATCAGAAAAGAGTACCTCCATAGCTGATCATCTGACACCCTTTAAGTGATCAACATTAAGGATATTTAAAGCATGCGTTGATCTTTGATTTACCAATAGTTTTATCCTGTTAAGGAGTAATCCCCCTTTTCTTTCTTTCTTTCTTTTTTTTTTTTTTTTAATTTTTAATCTACACTTACATGAAGAATACTATGTTTACTATGCTCTCCCCTATATCAGGTCCCCCCTAACAACCACATTACGGTTACTGTCCATCAGCTTAGCAAAATGTTGTAGAGTCACTACTTGTCCTCTCTGTGTTGTGCAGCCCACCCTCCCCTTTCTCCCTCCCCCCCATGCATGCTAATCTTAATACCCCTCTTCTTCTTCCCCCCTCTTATCCCTCCCTGCCCACCCATCGTCCCCAGTTCCTTTCTCTTTGGTACCTGTTAGTCCATTTTTGGGTTTTGTAATTCCGCTGCTGTTTTGTTCCTTCAGTTTTTCCTTTGTTCCTATACTCCTCAGATGAGTGAAATCATTTGGTATTTCTCTTTCTCCGCTTGGCTTATTTCACTGAGCATAATACTCTCCAGCTCCATCCATGTTGCTGCAAATGGTTGGATTTTTCCACTTCTTATGGCTGAGTAGTATTCCATTGTGTATATGTACCACATCTTCTTTATCCATTCATCTACCGATGGACATTTAGGTTGCTTCCAATTCTTGGCTATTGTAAATAGTGCTGCGATAAACATAGGAGTGCATCTGTCTTTCTCAAACTTGATTGCTGCGTTCTTAGGGTAAATTCCTAGGAGTGGAATTCCTGGGTCAAATGGTAGGTCTGTTTTGAGCATTTTGACGCACCTCCATACTGCTTTCCACAATGGTTGAACTAATTTACATTCCCACCAGCAGTGTAGGAGGGTTCCCCTTTCTCCACAGCCTCGCCAACATTTGTTGTTGTTTGTCTTTTGGATGGCAGCTATCCTTACTGGTGTGAGGTGATACCTCATTGTAGTTTTAATTTGCATTTCTCTGATAATTAGTGATGTGGAGCATCTTTTCATGTGTCTCTTGGCCATCTGTATTTCTTTTTTGGAGAACTGTCTGTTCAGTTCCTCTGCCCATTTTTTAATTGGGTTATTTGTTTTTTGTTTGTTGAGGTGTGTGAGCTCTTTATATATTCTGGACGTCAAGCCTTTATCGGATCTGTCATTTTCAAATATATTCTCCCATACTGTAGGGTTCCTTTTTGTTCTATTGATGGTGTCTTTCGCTGTACAGAAGCTTTTCAGCTTAATGTAGTCCCACTTGCTCATTTTTGCTGTTGTTTTCCTTGCCCAGGGAGATATGTTCAAGAAGAGGTCACTCATGTTTATGTCTAAGAGGTTTTTGCCTATGTTTTTTTCCAAGAGTTTAATGGTTTCATGACTTACATTCAGGTCTTTGATCCATTTTGAGTTTACCTTTGTATATGGGGTTAGACAATGGTCCAGTTTCATTCTCCTACATGTAGCTGTCCAGTTTTGCCAGCACCATCTGTTGAAGAGACTGTCATTTTGCCATTGTATGTCCATGGCTCCTTTATCAAATATTAATTGACCATATATGTTTGGGTTAATTTCTGGGGTCTCTAATCTGTTCCACTGGTCTGTGGCTCTGTTCTTGTGCCAGTACCAAATTGTCTTGATTACTATGGCTTTGTAGTAGAGCTTGAAGTTGGGGAGTGAGATCCCCCCTACTTTATTCTTCTTTTTCAGGATTGCTTTGGCTATTCGGGGTCTTTGGTGTTTCCATATGAATTTTTGAATTATTTGTTCCAATTCATTGAAGAATGTTGCTGGTAATTTGAGAGGGATTGCATCAAATCTGTATAGTGCTTTGGGCAGGATGGCCATTTTGACGATATTAATTCTTCCTAGCCATGAGCATGGGATGAGTTTCCATTTATTAGTGTCCCCTTTAATTTCTCTTAAGACTGACTTGTAGTTTTCAGAGTATAAGTCTTTCACTTCTTTGGTTAGGTTTATTCCTAGGTATTTTATTCTTTTTGATGCAATGGTGAATGGAATTGTTTTCCTCATTTCTTTTTCTATTGATTCGTTGTTAGTGTATAGGAAAGCTACAGATTTCTGTGTGTTAATTTTGTATCCTGCAACTTTGCTGTATTCTGATATCAGTTCTAGTAGTTTTGGAGTGGAGTCTTTAGGGTTTTTTATGTACAGTATCATATCATCTGCAAATAGTGACAGTTTAACTTCTTCTTTACCAATCTGGATTCCTTGTATTTCTTTGTTTTGTCTGATTGCCGTGGCTAGGACCTCCAGTACTATGTTAAATAACAGTGGAGAGAGTGGGCATCCCTGTCTGGTTCCCGATCTCAGAGGAAATGCTTTCAGCTTCTCGCTGTTCAGTATAATGCTGGCTGTGGGTTCATCATATATGGCCTTTATTATGTTGAGGTACTTGCCCTCTATTCCCATTTTGCTGAGAGTTTTTATCATGAATGGATGTTGAATTTTGTCAAATGCTTTTTCAGCATCTATGGAGATGATCATGTGGTTTTTGTCTTTCTTTTTGTTGATGTGGTGGATGATGTTGATGGATTTTCGAATGTTGTACCATCCTTGCATCCCTGGGATGAACCCCACTTGGTCATGGTGTATGATCCTTTTGATATACTGTTGAATTCTGTTTGCTAATATTTTATTGAGTATTTTTGCATCTACATTCATCAGGGATATTGGTCTGTAATTTTCTTTTTTGGTGGGGTCTTTGCCTGGTTTTGGTATTAGGGTGATGTTGGCCTCATAGAATGAGTTTGGGAGTATTCCCTCTTCTTCTATTTTGTGGAACACTTTAAGTAGAATGGGTATTATGTCTTCACTGTGTGTCTGATAAAATTCCAAGGTAAATCCGTCTGGCCCCGGGGTTTTGTTCTTGGGTAGTTTTTTGATTACTGTTTCAATTTCTTTGCTTGTAATTGGTTTGTTTAACTTTTGTGTTTCTTCCTTGGTCAGTCTTGGGAGGTTGTATTTTTCTAGGAAGTTGTCCATTTCTTCTAGGTTTTCCAGCTTGTTGGCATATAGGTTTTCATAGTAGTCTTTAATAATTCTTTGTATTTCTGTGGAGTCTGTCGTGATTTTTCCATTCTCATTTCTGATTATGTTGATTTGTGTTGACTCTCTTTTTCTCTTAATAAGTTGGGCTAGAGGCTTATCTATTTTGTTTATTTTCTCAGAGAACCAGCTCTTGGTTTTGTTGATTTTTGCTATTGTTTTATTCTTCTCAATTTTGTTTATTTCTTCTCTGATCTTTATTATGTCCCTCCTTCTGCTGACTTTAGGCCTCATTTGTTCTTCTTTTTCCAGTTTTGATAGTTGTGATATTAGACTATTCATTTGGGATTGTTCTTCCTTCTTCAAGTGTGCCTGGATTGCTATATACTTTCCTCTTAAGACTGCTTTCGCTGCATCCCACGAAAGTTGGGGCTTAGTGTTGTTGTTGTCATTTGTTTCTATATATTCCTTGATCTCTATTTTGATTTGTTCATTGATCCATTGATTATTTAGTAGCATGTTGTTAAGCCTCCATGTGTTTGTGAGCCTTTTTGTTTTCTTTGTAGAATTTATTTCTACTTTCATACCTTTGTGGTCTGAAAAATTGGTTGGTAGAATTTCAATATTTTGGAATTTACTGAGGCTCTTTTTGTGAGCTAGTATGTGGTCTATTCTGGAGAATGTTCCATGTGCACTTGAGAAGAATGTATATCCTGTTGCTTTTGGATGTAGAGTTCTATAGATGTCTATTAGGTCCATCTGTTCTAGTGTGTTGTTCAGTGCCTGTGTGTCTTTACTTATTTTCTGCCCAGTGGATCTATCCTTTGGGGTGTGTGGTGTGTTGAAGTCTCCTACAATGAATGCATTGCAGTCTATTTCCGTCTTTAGTTCTGTTAGTATTTGCTTCACATATGCTGGTGCTCCTGTATTGGGTGCATATATATTTAGAATGGTTATATCCTCTTGTTGGACTGAGCCCTTTATCATTATGTAGTATCCTTCTTTATCTCTTGTTACTTTCTTTGTTTTGAAGTCTATTTTGTCTGATATTAGTACTGCAACCCCTGCTTTCTTCTCACTGTTGTTTGCCTGAAATATGTTTTTCCATCCCTTGACTTTTAGTCTATGCTTATCTTTGGGTTTAAGGTGAGTTTCTTGTAAGCAGCATATAGATGGGTCTTGCTTTTTTATCCATTCTATTACTCTATGTCTTTTGATTGGTGCATTAAGTCCATTTACATTTAGGGTGACTATTGAGAGATATGTACTTATTGCCATTGCAGGCTTTAGATTCTTGGTTACCAAAGGTTCAAGGTTAGCTTCTTTATTATCTTACTGCCTAACTTAGCTCGCTTATTGAGCTGTTATATACACTGTCTGGAGATTCTTTTCTTCTCTCCCTTCTTATTCCTCCTCCTCCATTCTTCATATGTTGGGTGTTTTGTTCTGTGCTCTTTTTAGGGGTGCTCCCATCTAGATCAGTCCCTGTAGGATGCTCTGTAGAGGTGGTTTGTGGGAAGCAAATTCCCTCAGCTTTTGCTTGTCTGGGAATTGTTTAATCCCGCCATCATATTTAAATGATAGTCGTGCTGGATACAGTATCCTTGGTTCAAGGCCCTTCTGTTTCATTGCATTAAGTATATCATGCCATTCTCTTCTGGCCTGTAGGGTTTCTGTCGAGAAGTCTGATGTTAGCCTGATGGGTTTTCCTTTAGAGGTGACCTTTTTCTCTCTAGCTGCCTTTAAAACTCTTTCCTTGTCCTTGATCCTTGCTATTTTAATTACTATGTGTCTTGGTGTTGTCCTCCTTGGATCCTTTCTGTTGGGAGTTCTGTGTAATTCCATGGTCTGTTCGATTATTTCCTCCCCCAGTTTGGGGAAGTTTTCAGCAATTATTTCTTCAAAGACACTTTCTATCCCTTTTCCTCTTTCTTCCTCTTCTGGTATCCCTATAATACGAATATTATTCCTTTTGTATTGGTCACATATTTCTCTTAGTGTTGTTTCATTCCTGGAGATCCTTTTATCTCTCTCTATGTCAGCTTCTATACGTTCCTGTTCTCTGGCTTCTATTCCTTCAATGGCCTCTTGCATCTTATCCATTCTGCTTATAAATCCTTCCAGGGATTGTTTCACTTCTGTGATCTCCTTCCTGACATCTGTGATCTCCTTTCGGACTTCATCCCACTGCTCTTGCATTTTTCTCTGCATCTCATCCCACTGCTCTTGCATTTTTCTCTGCATCTCATCCCATTGCTCTTGCATTTTTCTCTGCATCTCTGTCAGCATGTTCATGACTTTTATTTTGAATTCTTTTTCAGGAGGACTGGTTAGGTCTGTCTCCCTCTCAGGTGTTGTCTCTGTTATCTTTGTCTGCCTGTAGTTTTGCCTTTTCATGGTGATAGAGATAGTTTGCCGATCTGGTACAAGTAACCGCTGGAAGAGCTTCCCTTCTTGTTGGTTTTTGGCCTTCTCCTGGGAGAATAGCGACCTCTAGTGGCTTGTGCTGGGCAGCTGTGCGCAGACAGGGCTTCTGCTTCCTGCCCAGTTGCTTTGGGGTTTATCTCCGCTGTTGCTGTGGGCTTGGCCTGGCTCGGGCTGTTCCTCCAAAATGGTGGAGCCCCATTGGAGGGTGAGCGGCTGGGAGGCTATTTATCTCCATAAGGGGCCTCTGTGCTCCCTGCTGCCCAGGGGGTTAGAGTGCCCAGAGATCCCCGGATTCCCTGCCTCTAGTCTAAGTGACCTGTCCTGCCCCTTTAAGACTTCCAAAAAGCACTCTCCAAACTAAAACAACAACAGCAGCAATGAGAGAGGGAACAGAAAGGAAAAAAAAAAGGAAAAAACACACGATTTTTTTTTTTTTTTGTCCTCAGGTGCCGGTCCCAGGCACCCGCTCACTGGTCCTGCTGCCCTGTCTCCCTAGCACCAGGGTCCCTGTCCTTTCAAGGCTTCCAAAAAGCACCCACCCACCGGTCCTGCAGGGAAGGAACGCTCGATATTCTTTGTCCTCAGGCGCTGGTCCCAGGCACCCGCTCACCAGTCCCGCTGCCCTGCCTCCCTAGCACCGGGGTCCCTGTTCCTTTTAGGCTTCCAAAAAGCACTCCCAAAAAAGAGAAAAAAAAAGGGGAAAAACGCGCGATTTCCTCCGTCCTCAAGCGCCGGTCTCAGGCACCTGCCTGCCGGTCCCGCAGGGAGAAACGCGGGATATTCTTTGTCCTCAGGCGCTGGTCCCAGGCATCTGCTCCCCGGTCCCGCCACCCTGCCTCCCTAGCAATGGGGGCCCGTCCCTTTAAGGCTTCCAAAAAGCACTTGCCAAAAAAAAACCGCTCCGGTTTCTTTCCACCCGCCGGAAGCCGGGGGGAGGGGCGCTCGGGTCCCGCCGGGCCGGGGCTTGTATCTTACCCCCTTCGCAAGGCGCTGGGTTCTTGCAGGTGTGGATGTGGTCTGGATGTTGTCCTGTGTCCTGTGGTCTCTATTTTAGGAAGATTTTTCTTTGGTATATTTTCATAGCTCTATGTGTTTTTAGGAGGAGATTTCCACTGCTCTCCTCACGCCGCCATCCTGGCTCCCTACAATCAGCATGTTATTTTTGAAAGAAATGTAACAGCCTTCTCAAAACTTCATGTAAATGAGAGACAAATGTCACTTTCAGAAAATTCGATATTCATGCACTTGATTTGTTTAAATATCTGGATAGCTAAATTTTTTTTGTGTGTGTGAGTTAGCTGATAGGTTTGTGTAAGTCACTGGAAGGCAGTAACAACTAGTTAGTACATTACGGTTCAGATTCAGGGGCTTTTTAAATACCAAAACAAAAAGGAGGGTAGGTGTTAACTCCAAGGAGTGGGGTGGGAGGCATGGAGTGAGGGTGGAGGTGGGGAATATGTTTCCATCTGGGAGTAAATTCAGTCAGCTTTTTCACTGGCCACGCCGGGGAATTAAAAGGACTATGAGTGGGCTTTATGATTCCCACCTTCTCCAACTTTTGTAGAGTTTCTCCAATTTCCTTGTGTCCCCTGGAAAATGTATACTTAGTGTTTGTCACCTGCTGAGGTACAGGCAGAGCTACAGGCGGTACTTAGCATGTCCACTCAGAACTGTCTTTACCACATGTACCCTCAGTCTGAACTCACCTGCAGTGGTTTGTAACCACAGGCCCTGCAGGATATCCACCCCCAGAATATATTCAGGGATGGGAGAAATGTACACAGTATACTCCTTTGGGGATAAACAACCCATCCCCAAAGGAATTTGGGCTTTCTTCACTCTAGTTGCCTTACCTCCATAGCCATCTATCACAGCAGCGGTCCTAGGAATACCGCTCAGGGTTGCTGTAAATCAGAGAACATTCAGCCTCTGTGTCTACCAGCGCCAGGACACAATGTACATTCATAGGGGACCAAGGAATTGCTGATTCTACATGTGGCCTCCAGTCCCCAACCCCAGTCAAACCACAACACCGATCGTCTTTCTGTGGGAGCGAGGGCCTAGGCAGAGCCTGAGTACTGTCCCTCGGGAAGTCTTGTAGGGACACAGGCTGGACATGGGGCTTTGCCTCTGGCTTCCATGTCCTGGACTTCAGTGGTGGAACTGCTGCTCTGGCTTTAATTGGTGCCACAATTCTAACAAGATCCTACTGGGCTGCCCATCAAGTTTTTCTTTCACTATCTCTGCCTTTATCAAATCAACCCACATCTGGGACCCTGATACCTTCATGGGACCCTTTGCACCTCTCCTTTCAGTCGTAGCCTGTACTCTTATTGTTTCAATCTGCCCCAGATCTGCTAAAGTACGAGTAGCCTCACTTAGGGGTTGCCCTATGGTGGGGGGTAAGAGTAGTCACTAGGGATCTGAGAGAGATGGGAGAGCTGTATGCAGCACCAGGTTTCTCATTCCTACAGTGAACCACTCCTCATCGGGGCCCTGGGGATCCATATTAAAGGCAATATTTTTCATGCCTAACTCCTATAACACCTGCTGGAGCTCTGCATACATTTTCCAGCTAGTGGGTAGGTATGGTAAATCATCCTGATTAAGCCAAACTGCCCTGATGGCTGCTGTCAGCCAATCCAGAAGTGCCCAATTCACTGAGGTGTGAAGGGCACTTTGCAACCACTGCAGCAGGGAAGGGTGAGTTGTCAGAGAAGCTAGTCTACCCATTTCAGAACCCAACATAACAATGTTTTCCACCCTCATATCCCAAAGATGCAAAAGCCATATAGCCAGAGGTTCCAACAGCTTCTGGCAAAACTGCATGCTCATGTCCACCAGCTCATCCTGGGTATAGGGGCAGAGCACGGAGTGCTCCACAACCTGAGGAGGGGCGGCTCCTCCCCCTGAGGAGCCTGCAGTTGTTGCATTTTATTTTCTTAATTACAACCTGGAGGGCCTTTAATATGGGAGAGACTGGTGTCTTGGGTGGTGCCTCGGCAGCAGTTTGGCCCTCGGCCCCACTCCCTAATCCTCTCCTGACATCACCTCTACCATCTCCTGGGCTGAAGGTACCACTCCTTCCTCCCCTCCCCCATGGCCTCCTGCAACATGGATTCTCCAGCTGTCTCCTCCCTTGCTGTTAACGTATTTTCCAGGAGTGCAACCTGTCTTCTCAATAGCTGTCTTTCTTTCTTAAGAGCATCCCATAGGTCATTGCCCAACTCCTCCAGGTGACTCCAAATTGTGTCTCTCTCCTCGATAACCCTTTCCACTATATTGATGAATAAATATTCCACAATCCCGGCTGCTACATAGCCACTCAGGGCCTCTAAGCAGTCATCTATCTCACAGAGGGCAATTCCACAGCTTCCAGTGTCTCCACTCATCCCTACTTCTGGGGAAAGCCCACCCCTCTAGAAGATGCTTTACCCTAGACCAATTCCCTACTAGGGGCTCCTCAATTGGAGGCCCCACAGTTAGGTGGCTCCCAGGTGGAGCTGCAGCCACTGGGCCTCCCCACCATCCACAGGGAGGTTTCCAGGTATGTCCCACCATCTTTAGGGGCAGCCCACCCAAGTGTTCTTGTTTTACCCATGAATACATATTTCAGGTTCAGAGGTCCTGCCAACTACCACCAGTGTAACTCTAGGGGGAAGATATATTCCCAGTCAGGGGCAAATTACCTTTGAAACCAAAGTCAGTCAAAGGGAGAAATAAAGTGGGAGAAACCCATTTATTTCTTCCAAGCAGTCATCCACTTCTGCTCGCCTATATCTCTTGTGACCCTGATGCAAAAAGGGACCCCACCCAACCTCTCTGGTCCAGATATGCCCTCGCTCCCCCATGTAATCACCTATTGATGTGGAAATATTGCAATTTTACCCACTGTAGAAAACTAGGTTCATTCAGTAGTAACTCTGAGTGAATGTGTATTATGGCATGGGGAGACAGGCTTCTGAAAGTAATACTGAAGCACTGACATGTTCTCAGAGTTATACAAGTGCTAAAAATTTCCACGTTTCCTACAAATTAAATCTCAGCTGATAGAATAATATTTTTTTATTTGTTTGGTATGTTATAGTTCAAAAGGAGTTTTGTAAAAATTTTTCTCACTTAATTCTCACATCAGCCTTGGGATTTAGGTAAGATTGGTATGATTACTCTCATTTTACCAAAAGTCTACAGTCTTTTTAGGTGAATAGTTCTAAAACACTGAGACTCCTGAACACAGATATGTTCAGGTGCACTATCTCGGTACCTCCTTGATAAAAATCCCAATGTTCTGGCTTTTCCTTCTCTATTGCATTTGTTATTGTGATTTGAATTTCATTGTTGAAGGAACTGTTTAAATATTTTTGTGGTCTGGAAAAATAATGTATGGTTAGTTTTCCAAAATGCAACCCTCTTTTAGTTGAGGGATAGCTATAAAAAAAAAAGAACTGGTTGCATTTGTTTTCTTCTGAGCTAGCTCAAGTGAACTCAACAGTTATTAAGTGCCTGTTGTGAGCCAGGTAACATTTTAGGTGCTAGTGGTGATAAGGGAGATTGGAGGACTTTGCGCAGCACAAGATCCTGCCAAGAAATGAGGCAGGAACAGACTGATAATAACAAAATGTGATAAGTGCAATATTAACAGTTTGAACAAAATGTTAGGGAGCAAAAAGGCCTGAATGATTAATTCTTTCTAGGGGGGGAAGCTTCACTGAACTGGCAACATGAAAGAGATGGAAGAAAATCAATGCTCTGATTTTTAAGCCTTTTATTCTGCCTTCAAGAAATGCAGAGAAAGGCAACATTCAGAAAACAAATACTGTAAGATTTTTAAAAAAGACATCTAATGATTTATAGAATAAGAATCACCGAGCTTGAAAGTTGCCCCAAGGTATTTCAGTACACATTGGAAACTATATTAACTGTAAGTGGAAACTTGTGACTTGAAATCCTTAGTGGCCTCTTAAAGAGATGAGGTCTACCTCATGCTTATTATATTGAACCAAGTATAGATGCTACCCCTGCGATTTGGATCAATTCTACAAGCCTAGATAAGTGGTATGCTGGCAAATATTTAATAACTGGATCCTCTGTAAACAAAATCCTTGATCTGTAGCATTTGCCTGTTTCTGTGGTATAAATACACCCATCATAGTCAATTTCAATTTATCAATATCACCATATGCAGAGTTGGGAAGTGTACACAGTTGGCCGTCACGAACCAATACAAGCCAGTCTGAGAAGGTAGCAGGTTTACAACCCAGAGTCTAGACTCATACTCATGGCATGACAGAGAGTACTTAATGAGCAGTTCTAATTCTGGTATTGCCAGTAAAAATCTATGTGAACTCAGACAATCACTTAAACTCTGACATTTAACTTTCCTGACATCTATCGAGCTTTTTGTGCTAGATAGTGTGTCAGATTCTTTACTACTCTTGTTTTGGGTACTCTTTATAGTTCTGAGAGGTAGACAAGGTTATTCCCATTTTACAGATGAGAAACTGAAACTCACAGACATTAAGTGATTTCTTTCTTGATGCAATAATGAGGACAAGAAATAACAAGTGCTGTGGAACTTGAAGAACTACTATATTTTTAGAATAAGGTAAAGTACCCATGCTCTGTTCCAGAAATTTGAGCTATTGGAAGATTTGCTTTAGGAAAGATATTTGCTGCATAGCACTTTTTAATTCTAGATTCATTTTCATTTGCTCTGTTAATTTTGCCATTTCTTGGGAGTCCCGGAAGTGTTTACTAAAGACTAGTTTGTTGAAATGTTTGCCTTTATTTGTGATGTTCTGAAAAGTTTAATTTTTTATTGTTATTGCTCAAAATATTCATATTAAGACTGCAGTTTTAATTTTATTGTGTATAATATAACATATTTTCACCAAAAAAATACAGTGGATAGAAAGAATAAAATGAAATATAAAACCTATCATAATTTTCCCTTCAGATAATCTTTGCTGTTGTTAAGAAAAGCTATGAAATTAGAGAAATGAAATTTTGAATAGTAGAGAAAGATCCACAATAAAATATGATAGTCATTCTCCTCTTCAGATGTCTTTCTCCCCATAGGTAAGAGATCTCTCAGTCAATAAGTCTCTCTGTGTCTGTCTCTCTTACAATTTTAATTGGAAAATAGAACATATAGCTTATAAATGGAAATATGGCCCCTTTACTTTTGTCATAGTTTTTATATTATTTCTAGATAATTTTAGAAATGCTTTGTTCTGTTCAAGAAGCACAAGTCATTTTCTTCACTGCCTGTGGCAAGTTCCCAATCATCACATGATCATCAGTAGCAGAATTATTTTATGTCCATAACCAAGACAGTTTGTAAAAGTTACAATAGCTCTTAAACATTTCTGTGTAAGGTATTATTTTTATTGTGAATTAACTTGTAAAATTCTGTTACTGAAAAAAATCATCCTATGTTTGTTTGGCTGCAATTATTTTACTGAAATAATCCTCAGCATTACTTATGATTTCCAAAAATAGTGAATGCTGTTTCTTCAGAATCTTAGTAGGATGGCCTATGGACCGTGGATGGTCTAGTCCCAGGTACCGTTTTCATCTCTTCTACTATTCTCCTCTTCTTTTCTTTTCCAACCACACTGATCTTTTTTTCAATGCCAGATATTCTTGGACTTCAGAACATTTGCTCTTGTTTCCCCTTGTCTGGAATATTTTCCCCAGATATCACAGTGCCTGGTTCTGTACCTCCTTCAGGCCTTCACTCAAACGTAAGTGAGCTCTTTCCCGTGTACTTCATTGAAAATTATAATCCTCTCACTACCTTGTTTATCCTTGCTTTTCTCCTAACCATTTGCCTTACACACAGTGCCTAGTGGGGCATTTGTGGGGCCAGTGGACATGCCTCTTGTCTCTGACCTCAGTGCTTACCCCTGGGGTGACATGGTGAGTGTCAGATCAAATGTCTGCATGAGCACCTGGCCACTTCCTAGGGGAGACCTCGGGAAAAAATAATACTTCTCTGTTTATAAAGGGGAGGGAAGAAAGTTTCCTACTCTTTAGAAAAGTAATGGGAACAAATCCAAATTCCAACCTTTGGTGTGTAAATAAAATACCTCCAAGAGCCAGATAGTTCCTTGGTTTTGCTTTTCCCATCCTAAGGATTTAAGTTCCTGGGCCTCATTCCTCCTTGAAATTAAAACAGTTGGGGGAATAGCCTTCAGTCTTCCTGGCATCTTGGGGCTTAACTTAGGGACCTTCTTTGGACTGTATCAGAGCAATTAACTAGAAAGACAGCTATAGATATAATTCTACTGGCCTGTGAGAAGTGTCAGGAGGCTAGGTTTCTTTACAGGAATTCTGAGAAATCCAGGGAAGTTTTATCTCACTGCAGAGCTACTTGGTGAATATCTGCTTCTGGTGACTCTCAAAAGTTATTACTGCACTTCACTGATGATAACTGCACATGCGAGTCTTACCTAGGATACCTAAGAAAGTACAAATAATGATCTGTTTCCTGGTCATGTTAAAATAACTATTCAGAATTTTATGGCATACATGTAGAACGATGTATTCTCTAGAGCTCTGAACAGTAATCACAATGCTGCTAGAATGTGATCTTTTTTCAGTTTATTATTATTTTTTAAGCAATTTATTTATTTATTTTATTAAGGTGTAATTGATATACATTCTTATGAAGGTTTCACATGACAATGTGGTTACTACATTCACCCATATTATGGAGTCCCCCCCAAAGCCCACAGCAGTCACTGTCCATCAGTGTAGTAAGATGCCACAGAGTCACTACTTGTCTTCTCTGGGCTACACTGTCTTCCCCATGATCCCCCACATCACATGTAATAATCATAACACCCCTCAATCCCCTTCTCCCTCTCTCCTCATCTGCCCTTCCCCACCCCTTCCCTTTGGTAACTGCTAGCACTTTGTTGGAGTTTCTAAGTCTGCTGCTGTTTTGTTTGTTTTGTTCCTTCAGTTTTGTTTTGATGTTATACTCCACAAATGAGGGAAATCATTTGGTATCTGTCTTTCTCTGCCTGACTTATTTCATGGAACATAATACCCTCTAGCTCCATCCATGTTGCAAATGGTAGGACTGGTTTTCTTCTTATGGATGAATAATATTCCATTGTGTATATGTACCACCTCTTCTTTATCCATTTATCTACTGATGGACACTTAGATTGCTTCCATATCTTGACTGTTGTAAATAGTACTGCAATAACATGTCTTTTTGAATCTGAGAACTTGTATTCTTAGGGTAAATTCCTAGGAGTGGAATTCCTGTGTCAAATGGCATTTCTATTTTGAGCTTTTTGAGGAACCTCCATATTGCTTTCCACAATGGTTGAACTAGTTTACATTCCTACCAGCAGTGTAGGAGGGTTCCCCTTTCTCTGCATCCTTGCCAGCATTTGCTGTTTTTAGTCTTTTCAATGCTGGTCATCCTAACTGGAGTGAGGTGATATCTCATTGTGGTTTTAATTTGCATTTCCCTGATGATTAGTGATATGGAGCATCTTTTCATGTGCCTGTTGGCCATCTGAGTTTCTTCTTTGTGATCTAACTGTTGATGGCAGTCTTGCCCTCCACATTATGCCACCAGTGGGGAACACAGGCAAAGGCCTGTGGGTGGAGCAAGAACTGTACCATTAATAGAAAAATGCTTATGCTTTTCCTGGGATAGCTTTAGGGTGACTGGGGAGAACAGAGTGTCAACACACTGACAACACATTATATGCAAGCGAGGACATCAGTGAGATTGGTTGGCACTGTGAAGCAGACATCTTGAAAGCCTTCAGAGAAGATGGGTGGAGCCACACCCGAAGGACTGCCTGCTGTGTGGTATGGAGCCTGCCGAGAGGCTGGGACACCTGCCCTGAGTGCCTGCAGTAAGGGGCTTGCAGGGTAAAGGAAGTCTGCCTCTACTACCACTCTCTGTGGGTGCTGTAAACCAGAGAGGGAACCTGGGCTCAACAATAGTTGAGATATGGAAGAGTGAGAGTTAGCCCTTGGGCCAAATATGGCTCAAGGCTAAAGATCATGGTAGACCTCTGGCAGCACAAAGCCCAGAACTCATCCAATGTGAGAATCACTCAAAATGAGCACATTAGCACCATTCTGGCAGCCCAATCTCATGTGATACCATAACAGAAATACCATGCTGGTTAATGAGAGTGGTCCTATCACCAGATCAGCCTCCTGAAAGTGGATCAAGGACACCCTGCACGACCCCACAGTCAACCTCATGCATCCCGGTGGTGGTGGTAATGATGGTGGAGTTGGACAACACCCTGAAGGAGAGAAATGGGGACCAGTGACCACGAGGGTCCTGGTCTGAATCAGGGAACCCCACCTTGATGGTACTGTTGGCCCTGGATAGTCCCAGGCACTGGACAGATTTTTCAGGTTGAGAAGGTTCCCTTTTATTTCTGATTTTTTTAAATCGTTTTTATCATGAAAGGGTGTTGAATTTTGTCAGGTGTTTTTCCTTGTCTTGAGATGACCATGTGGTTTTTATCCTTTATTCTATTGATATGGTATATTATAATAAATGACTTTTGGATGTTAAACCAATCTTGGATAGATCCTATTGGTTCATGGTATAGAATCCTTCCATATGTTGCTGTATTTGTTCACTAGTATTCTGTTGAGGATTTTTGCATCTATATTCATAAGAGGTACAGGTTTCCCCCACTATCGGAAAGTAGATGTTCCTCTGAAATCTTTCATGAGCCTAAATTGTGTAAAGTGAAGAAGCAATTACCATTAACTTATATGGAAACATTTTTGAGTGTTTCAGACTCAGGAAATAACCTCTCTTAGCCTTTTCTGATACCTAAGATATCTTGCAAACAGATGCTCGCACAGTTCAGAGCCCTGGCAGCTTGATGCTGAGCTCCTGAGTGTAGTTCAAGGGGCCTGGTGACACCACTCTTGCTGCTCTGGGTATGGACTGCCTCTGTAACAGCTCAGTGCAAAACAGATGCTGACCACTGTTTTCCCTTTTTGCCTGTTTTTGTAAAATTGAAACCTTCACATTTCTTTTGGTTAGCAAAAGTAGGATTAATGTGGATGTCTCTCTCACAGGAGTGAAGTGGCATAATGTGAAGTTCAAAAACTGGGGTTGCCTATATTGGTCAATACTTTTCTTGTGATAACTTTGACACTGATGTCAGGGTAATATTAACATCATAGAATGAACCAGGAAGAGCTCCCTATTCTACTGTTTGGAAGAGTTTGCAAATAATTTTTCTTTAAATATTGGGTAGAATTTATCAGTGAAATCATCTGAATCTGAGATGTATTTTGTGGGAAGTTTTATTACTAATCCAATCTTTTTACTCAGTATAGGTTTTACCAGAGTTTTAAAATTTCTTCTTAAGTTGTTTTTGGTAGTTTGTACCTTTCTAAGAATTTTAATTAAAGAAAAACCTTTAATCTAGGTTACCTTTGATGGTTTAGATTCAATGGCTTAGAATTCCCTTTTTTAATTTCTGTAAAGTTAGTAGAGATATATTACCTTTCATTGCTGATTTTAGTGATTTGAGTTTTCCTTTTTTTTTCTTGGTCAAATAGCTAAAGGTTTGTCAATTTTGTTGATCTTTTCAAAGAAACAAATTTTGATTTTATTAATTTACTCCATTGTTTTCTATTCTCTAATTAATTTTCCACTCTGGTCTTAATTATTTCCTTTATCTATTTGGCTTAGGTATAGTTTGCTCTTCTTTTCCAAGTTTCTTTACAGTGGGATGTTAACATATTCGTTTGAGATTTTTCTTATTTCTGAATACAGACGTTTATAGCTATAAATTTCCCTCTAAGCACTGCTTAAATTCAATATGTGAATTATTTTTTAGAATTAAATAAGATACTTAATTGTAAATTAATTTTTATTAATCTCAAATTACTTTCTAATTTCCCTTGTGATTTCTAGTTTAACTTATTGGTCGTTTAGAAGTATTGTTTTATTTCTGCCTATTTGTGAGTTTCCCAAATTTCTTTCATTATTGATTTCTGAAGTCATTCCATTGTGATCGGCGAACATGTTTGTCTATTTTCAATAGTTTTAAATTTATTGAGGCTAACATATAATCAGTCCTAGAGAATAGTCAATGTGCCCTTGAGAAGAATGATATTCTGCTGCTATTGGGTGGAATTTCATAGATGTCTGTTAAGTCTAGTTGGTTTGCCCTGTTGTTCAAGTATTCTATTTTCTTATTTATCTTCTGTCCTAGTTGTTCTGTCTAGTGCGGTATTGAAATCTCCAGCTGCTATTGTTGAACTTTCTACATCTTAAATTCTGTCAGCTTTTGCTTCATGTATTTTGGGGCTCTCTTCTTAGATGTATGTTTCCAATTGTTTTATTCTGCTGATTGATTGATCCCTTTATCATCATAAAATGTCTCTTTATCTGTAGTAACTTTCTTCTTTTAAAGTCTAATTTGTCAGATATTAGTATAAATCTTCCAGTTTTATTTCATTGCTGGTTGAATCTTTTCCATTCTTTCACTTTCAGCCCATTTTTAACTTTGAACTACAAGTATTTCTCTTGTAGTCAGCATATAGTTCGATCTTACCTTTTAATCCAGCCTGTGATCTCAACCTTTTAGTCCAGACTTGAGATCTCAGCCTTTTGATTGGTTTATCTAAATGCATTCACATTTAATGGTATTGATATTGTTGAATTTACATCTATTATTTTACCTTCTGTTTTCTACATCTCATATCTTTGTTGTTCTGTTCCTACTTCACTGTTTTCTTTTGTGTTAAGTGAATATATATTTTCTAGTGTAACGGTTTGATTTCTTTAATTATATTTCTATATTTTTTGAGTTGTTTTCTTTGTGATTGCTGAAAACCTTGTGATATATGTCTTAATTTATCAAAATCTACTTCAGACTTATACTAACTTCAGTGGTATTTAGAAATTTTTCACCTATATAGTTCTATCAGCAGTTCCTTTTCTGTGCCATTGTTATCATATATTATACTTATATATGCTACAGATCCAACAATACAGTCTTATAATTGTTACTTTATATAACTTTATTAAAGAAGTTGATAGAAGAAAGGGGAGTAAGAATGTATTTATATAGTTTGTTATGTTAACCTTTTTATTTATCATTTCTGGCTCTTACCACTTATTCCTGTGGATTTGAGTTACCATATAGTTTCATTTATTCAGTTCACTACAGCTCTGTTCACACATATTCTTTGTGCTGCTATTGTCAAATATATATTTAAGCCTTATAGTCCCATAGCATTCTTATATACATATTATTTTATGTAATTGCTTTGATTTTTAATTTTTAATTTTTTTAATTGAAGTGTAGTTGATATACAATATTTTATTGGTTCCAGGTGCACAAGATAGTGATTTGACAATTATATACATTATGAAATGTTTACCATGATAAATGTAGTTACTATCTGTATGTCAGATATATGTCACCATATAAAGTTATTACAGTATTATTGACTAGATTCTCTATGCTATACTTTTAAATCTCTATTTCTGTTTTTTGTTTGTTTGTTTTATTTTTTAAATTCCACATATAAGTGAAATCATATGGTATTTGTCTTTCTTTGTTTCACTTATTTCACTTAGCATAACATAACACCCTCTAGCTCATCTGTGTTGCTGCAAATGGCAAGATTTCATTCCTTCTTATAGCTGAGTAATATTCCATTGTGTATATACACCACATCTTCTTTATCCAGTCATCTATTTATGGACACCTATGTTGCTTCCATATTTTGGCTATTGTAAATAAACAGGGGTACAAGTATCTTTCAAATATGTAATTTTGTTTTCTTTGGGCAAGTTTCCAAGAAGTGGAATTACTGGGTCATATGGTATTGCTATTTTTATCTTTTTGAGAAAACTATATATTGCTTTCCATAGTGGCTGCACCATTTTATAGTCTCACCAACAGTGCAAGAGGGTTCCTTTTTCTTCACATCTTTAATACTTGTTATTCCTTGTCTTCTTGATATTACCACTCTGACTGGTATGAGATGATATCTTACTGTTGTTCTGATTTGCATTTCCCTAGTGATTAGTGTTGTCAAGCATATTTCATGTATCTGTTGGCTATTTGTATGTCTTCTTTGGAAAAATGTCTATTCAGGTCCTCTGCCCATTTTTTAATTAGATTATTTGTGTTTTTGGTATTGAGTTGTATGAGTTATTTATACATTTTAGATATTTGTCTCTTATCAGATATATCATTTGGAAATATATTCTCCCATTCAGTACGTTGCCTTTTTGTTTTGTTGATGGTTTCCTTTGCTGTGCAGAACCTTTTTAGTTTGATATAGTCCCACTTGTTTATTTTTGCTTTTGTTTCCCTTGTCTAGGGAGACATATCCAGAAAAGAATTGGAATTGCTAATGCTGATGTTCAAGAGTTTAGTGTCTAAGTTTTCTATAGGGGTCTTTATGGTTTCAAGTTTCATATTTATGTCTTTAACCCATTTTTATTTTTGTGTATAGTGTAAGACAGTGGTTTAGTTTCACTCTTTTGAATGTAGCTGTCTGGTTTTTCCAACACTACTTATTAAAGAGACTGTCTTTTCCCCATTGTATATTCTTGCCTCTTTTGTCACATAGTATATAAACAGTTATATACATATTGTTTTATACAAGTACTTTTCAAATCAGTTAATAAAAGACAATGGAAGACATATACAATTGTACTGCTTTATAATTACATCATTACCTTTACTGGCATTCTTTGTTTTTAATATGTGGACTTGAATTTACTCTGTGATATCAGTTGCTTTCAGCCTGAACAAATTCCTTTAAGTACTTCTTATAGGGTGACTTTAGTAGCAACATATTCTCCCAGTTTTTGTTTATATGGGAATAACTTAACTTTGTCTCTATTTTTGAATGATAGTTTCACTAGATATAAGATACTTGGTTGACAGTGTTTTGTTCTTTCAACTCTTTGGATATGTTACTCCACTGCTTTCTGGCCTCCATTGTTTCTGATGTGAAGTAAGCTTTTAGTTTATTTAGGGCTCCTTTTTATGTGTTAAGTCTCTTTCTGTTACTGCTTTCAGAATTTCCTCTTTCCCATTGCTTTTCAGCATCATCACTGTGATATATTTGGATGTAGATCATTTATACTTTAGTCACTGAATTTCTTGGATGTGTTGTGTTTTTCAGCAAATTTGGGAGTTTTCAGCCATTATTCCTTCAAATAACTTTTCTCTTGTCATTCTCTCCTCTCTTCTGATACTCATGCAAATGCTGTCCTCTAATTCTCTGAAACTGTTAATTTTTCTTCATTTGTTTTGACTGTTCTTGAGATGGTTTTTCAAGTTTGCTGATTCTTTCTTCTCCCAGATCAAATCTACTGTTGACTTCCTCTAATAAATTTTTCATGTCAGTTATATACTCTGAATATTTAATATATTATATGTATATTCTATGTAACTACATAGTCCATCTATATATATATTTTCTATCTCTTTATTGATGTTCTATATTTAATCAGATGTTGTCATCATACCTCCTTTTACTTACTTGAACATGGTTACTCTAGCTCTTTGAACATATTAAAATAGCTGCTTGAAGTCTTTGTTTGCTAACTTGGACATCTGGATTCCGTCAAAGGCAGATTCTGTTGCCTGCTTGTTTTCCTCTCATAGATCATACTTTCCTGTTTCTTTGCATACTTTAAGCTTTTCTGGAAATTGAAGTTCTTAGATAATGGAGTATAACATTCTGGGAATTGATCCTCCCTTTTGAGGGTTTTTGTTCCAGTTTGCTCGTTTAATATTTTAGCAATTTGGCTAGATATTTTAGTGAAGTCTGTTTCTGTGTCAGCATTTGGCTTCTGACGTCACTCCTCATTGTGCAGGCTTGGGTGTGCTCCCCCTCACTCTGGGATGACTGTGAGTTTAGCAGAGCTCTCTATGATGGTCTCGTTCCCTGATATCTGCTAAGCTGTTTTTCTCTTAGTATCACACCTAGCTGTTAGCTTCCACTAATTTCATGCTACTTACTCTATTGTTCTTGACAATGTGATACACATAAATTACTCCACACTCTGATCCAATTAAACTCAGCCCCCTCTACTGGGGTAGTCTTTGAGTCCAGTCTTTGTGGTTTCTTCCAACCCCAGAAGGGTATGTGGGTGGGGGGGGGCTTTCCTAAGATGTCATTTTTCCTGGTTATCTCTTAGGTAAACTTGTATTGGTCTACATTTAGCTTGTTGTTCTCATGGAGCCACTAGGCTCCTCTTAATTGCTTATAACCAAAATCTCCATATTTTTTTGATATGCTTAGACTTGAACTCCCTTATTCACTGTTCCCTGGGGAGAGCTTAAGGACTCTGTTCTATTTTCTACCTTGCACCTGGGAAAAACCTCTATATCACTGTTCTGCAGGTGGAAGCAGGGTCAATGGCTACTTTTCTTAGAGTGACATGCCTGCTTTATGAACAGGATACTGAGTGAGGGTCTTCTTGGAGTGAAACCTCCACCCTAGATGTTTGCTGGGGCAAGGGCAATGGGGGCCCCAGTATTCTCAGCCTGCTGCATCTGGGAGTGGAAGAGCTGTAACAGAAAGGGACCTTTGACCTCTTGTCTGCACTCACCTGGATTTAGCTTCTGTAGCATAGAGTTGGAGGGAATAAGAAATGCTGACAGCCTGACCATCTCTGGAGACGCTGTAGCCTTGGACTGGGAGTTGAAGGAGAGGAATCTGTTCTTACCAAGATTTAACAGATTTTATTAAATGAATGTTTCTTCATTTGCTATATGCCCTTGGGATAATTTAGAGATTTAAGTGGAATTAAAAAAAATAATTTTTACCAGTTATGGTTGTATTGAAGAGGGTCTGCTGAGTTCCTCACATTACTATTCTGGATGCTGGCTCTTCACATGACATTCAACTAATAATAGAAGTTGAAATTTATTAAACAGTATTACCAGAAAGAAGTATAAGAATTTTACAGTTTAACTCATTAAATTTTCACTACAAATTTATGAAATAGTTACTATTATGGTACCCATTTTATAGATGAAACAGCTGGGGGACATAGAGTTTAAGTAGCTTACACAAGTTAATAAGCAGAGAGTAAGGTATGAGTCCAAACAGGGTGACTCCTGCTTGGATTCAAACTCTCAACCATAATGCTATTTATCACCATTGCTCAAATATTTCAAGGACTCAAATTTGGTGACACCCTCCCTGCATATAATCATAACAGACTCCCTTCATATTATAATCAAATACCTTTCACACATAATGAAAGTCCTTCAAATGACTTTTACTGTTCCTGGCCCACTCATAAATTAGAATTTTAAAATATGTACAGGAAGTCTTGCTTCTTATTTCCTTTTATTCTACTCAGCTCATCCAAAGGTTTACAAATATGGTTTGGTTTCTTCTTTAGCATCTACAGCTGGACCACCTTGTAGTTGAACTGGTAGAGCTTATTAAGCACTTCCAGTGATGAATAAATCAAATTCTAAATCTTTCATGTATCCTCAATCTAAACTTCTACAGGATCAACAGGTTGCCACACAACCCCAGACTCAGATTTTTCCATGTAGCTTACTTCTTGAAAATAGCATTTTCAAAGCTGAAGTGATGTTTCCAAAGTCTAAAAAATTTTCAAGAAAAACTCATATTAAATGTTACCTAATATGACTGAATTATGTCCTCTCCCCCAAATTTCATATGTTCAGCCCTAACCCCCAATGTGACTATTTGGAAATAAGGACTTTAGAGAGGTAATTAAGGTTAATTTAGGTTATCAGGATGGGGCCAAAATTCCACAGGACTGGTGTCTTTATAAGAAAAGGAGGAGACATCAGAGATTTCTGTCTCTCTCTACACATGCACAGAGGAGAAACCATGTGAGGACCCAGCCATAAGGTGACCCTCTGTAAGTCAGGAATAGTGGCCTCACCAGAAACCAACACTGATGGCATCTTAATTTCAGACTTCAAGCTTCTAGAACTGTGGGAAAATAAATTTTTGCTGTTTAAGCCACCCAGTCGGTGGTATTTTGTTATGCAGGCTCTAGCAAAGTAATACATTAAACTTACCCATATCATTTGGAAGGCAGCTATGCTCACCACTGTATCATCAATGCTGGCTCCCCATATTTGAAGGAAAATGGTAAATAGAAAGATATCTGAGAGGAAAGAAGAAAGACAAAACTTTGTTGTTTTAGCTTCATTAGATTATCATTTAATCTTGCCATTTTTTTGGAGGCTGCTGCTTATAAACTTAAATCTTATTTGTTCAAAACTCTATTAAGCAGTCTATCTACATAGGGGGGAGGTTTGAAAGTCCCCTCTCATACAGATGGCCTTCTCTGTAAAACAGCATCCAAACTACTACCTTGTGGGAAAATAGAAGTATTTATGTTGGTGTATACTCCAGTCTCTAGGTTTTCCTGCAGTTAAATTTTCTTCTATAGATGAGGAGAGAGGGAAACTTGAAGGAAGGGGAATCTCTTTAAGGAAAAGAGTGATTCTCTGAGACTGGAGATGGTGAAATATCTGTGCTTCTTGAGTGGTAGACGTTCATGCCCTGCTCCTGGAGCGCCTGAGGGAGGAATGGCCATGTGGTGGCCCAGAGATTCGTCTACCCTACACAGGGATGAGAGCCGCAGACCACAGGCTGGGAGACAATGGTATATAAGGGGAGTCTCTGTGGTCACTAGCACAGGTGCTTTACAATGAAAGGGTCTCCAGAATGACTTGCTAATGGATGAAACCATGAGAGTCATTACACTAAAATGACTGATGTTAAATTTCAAACCAGCCTGGCCAGGGGAGGATTCAGATTTACAATGAAGTTGATTTGTTGTAATTAAACATATTAGACTCTTTCTTATTGAGATTATCAACAGATTTCTGTGCACTCAGTGGAACTTTACCCATACATGCAGCGGTCCCTACAGTTTGGCATCCTGAGCAATCCAGATTCAGTTTTAGGAAGGAATCTCAAGCCTCATCACTATGAGACCCTGACTTCTTCCCAAGTCAAACCCCTTGCAGTTGCAGGTAATCACCACTAGAGGCCACCCCACAGAAGTTTCACTCCTGGGAGGACTGGGTATTTTAAGGCTCTGATTACCAAACATATACCCACATTGTTCAATGAAGTACAACAGTGGTATCAGTTGGTATTTGGAAGATTGAAAGGTGGGATGGAGAAGAAAGTGAAAAATGTGAGTGAGAATCTATATATAAACTCTGAGTCTTAAATTCAGCACATCACAGATAGTTTTATCCCCACGATACCCAGGCTCTTTTAGCGTATTTGCCTTTGTGTCTAGTGTATCTTTGGGAAGAGTTAGAGGAATTCTGAACATCCTCTGGGGGTAGTAGTGCTAAAAGTATTTGATGCTCTCCTTTAATGGACTATAAGCAAATGCAACCTGAAGTCAGACATAGTGTTTTATTCATGGACACATTTGCAGTACCTAACAATTCCTAGACATGTAGTACATACCAAAAATATTTTTGAGTGAATTAATGAGCTGTATCTTCAATCACCTTCAGTCACAACAGGTGGACAAGATTACAGAGATGAGTAAGTTAAATGAGAGGTGGTAACAAGTAAACTAACATAGTTTTCTAAGTCAACAGGGAAACAGTTTAATTATATGCCTTTTCTCCACATTTTCTTATAGACCTTAATGGAGACTGTGAATCTCCTGGGCTCAAGCCCTGGTCTTGCCACTTTTGAGCTTTGTGACTGTTGTCTCCGGATCTGAGTTTCTTCTGAAAGAAACTGGTGATAATAGCACTGTTATAGAAACTAGATAAAACAGTGCCTGTGGAAGTATGTTGTAAACTAAAAAATACTATATAGTGCTAAGGTGTCATTATCATAAATATCACAGTGCTTCTTTCTCTAATTTTGAAATAAAATACATAATAAAACAAATTATTTTTATGAGGATCTAAATATCTATCTGTATTATATTCATAGACACACACACACGTGCACTATCGCAAACACTTACACACAAACACACACTCCTCCCTGACCCCAGCCACTGACCCACGGCATGCACATCACAGCTCTGAAAACATTAAATTAAATTTCTTTCCATATGGCACACAACATCTGGTGATAAACAGTTAAATAGAATTAATGAGGCTTTCCATTTTCATTAGTCCCATAGTCATCCATGGGAAGCAATAACTTTTCCAAAAGAACTCTGTTTTCTAATTACCTTAAGTTCTGAGTTTCCCTGGCCCACCTGGCTTTGAGATGTGCTCCTGAGTAGCTAAAGGGAATGTATTTGGCTTGCTATAAAGGAGTTAACCTTTTCCTATGCACCTCATGCATCTCATTGCAAGACTCCCATATATCCATCCCCACTGTGCTTGACGTAAATCAGAGGACCTTCTGCTTTGATGTTTACTTCTTTCTGTTTCCTTATTTATTTTCATTTATTTTTGTCTGTAATACTAAGTATTCTAATTGTGTGTATGCATGTGTGGTATTATATGCGACAGGCTTGTTCTATAGTGCATGCTAATGATTTTCTTAGCCATAAGCATTTTATTGTAGGAGCATCATGTTCAAACTGAGAAATAATTTATACTCCACAATGCCCTGGCAGCATCTATTGCTACTATTATAGAAAAAGTGTGGAATTGGACATTTTCTTATGACATATTGCTTAATAAATTATAAGCATTATCCTATCAGATCTGACGGTGGTACATAAATGACAACATAAATGACCATTTGCAATATAAGGCAGCTTATAGTTCAGCATGAATATTTATTATGATTTAATATGAAAACTTAATATCCAATATAAAATGCTGTATATGTCATTACCAGTAAAATCAAACATCTTTGGTGATTTTAACATTTCATAGAGTTTGATAGCCTCACTAGGATCTTCATATTATAAATGATTGATTTTATAACTCCATAGGTTTGAAGAGTTACTAGCAAACTCATTTTAATTGCATTAAACTACAAAGAAAATGAACCCTTAGATACCATCTGGTTATTTATCAAAACAGACAAATAACATTTTCATGCTGTTTCAAATGAAATTAATGCAAAGTTGAAGTTCTTTCTTGAATACAGTAGGTAAAAATATTATTTAAAAATTTTTTCTTCTCCATGTAATGACTAGTATTATTTAACAGTTACTAGCATCCAAGAAGTTCTCTTAAAATTCTCTAACTCATTTATCCCATTTTTCTAGATGAGGAATTACTGGCCTGAGAGGACAAGCAATGTGCCTATGGTTATATTAACTGACCCCAAAATCCAGATTTTGGGACTCCTTTTATATGCCACATTGCAATTCCCTTGTATTGAAAGAAGAAATAGATCTGGCAATGTTACAAGTCTCTTAAATCTGGAGATTTGACCACTTTTAAGTGATTTGACCACTTTTAAGTGTTCATGGGTGGTTCCATAGAACTTAAAAAATAGCAACTGTAATGTATAAAGCACTTTATAAAGAATGTTTCACACTTAGCTTCTTCCTAAATTCTTATAACAATTCTGTAAAGCAGATCTCCATACTATTATTTTCTTGGTGAGGAGATATAAGCTACGAGCAGTTTACTAGACTGTTTGCAGTTCAGCCAGCCAGTAAAGCAGGGCTGTGACTCAGTCATAGGACCAGTGGTTACACAGGTCATACTCTTTCTATTGCACCTCTTTGCTTTGTGATTTGGGGTCATTAATATATTGAGTGCTTATAATTTCCTAAAGGTTCCAGGTAGTTACACTGCAAAGAGTCTCTGTGTCCATGTGAAAATGTGGAAAACGATCTGAGACTCTTGCTTTATATGCTTTATGTTATGGATTCTGAGTGAGGCCTGCTGATCAGGAGTTGTGGGGAGTGAAAGTGCCTAGGGAAGGATGAGAATTTATCCTGGCACAGGAGAGAGTGTGTACCAGACTCAAGTTGCAGAAGAGAGCTGAAGGAATTGCAGGGAGGTGATGCTTGGTGATTGCCCAAGTTTGCCTTCTTAAATTGAATGACTGAATACACTAGTCAAGAGTTTGTGTAAACTGCACATCAAACTGGACCTTTAGGCAATAATACTGTTAGGCAAAGGAAAGCCTAGAGAGAGAGGATGAGTATTAAGGTTTCCATTTCATGGTGGGGATGGAGGTAGAAATATAAATGCTCAGATCTTTAAAGAAAAAACAATAATCTGTGTCTGCATCATTTTCCACTGATGTTTGAATGCCAGAAGTTCTGGATTAGGTCAGTGGCAAAGACAGGGATGGTTTAAGGAATGGTGTATTGGTTATCTATTGCTAATAATCACAACACTTAGAGGCATAAAATAACAATATTTATTATTTCAAAGTTTCTGTAGGTCAAGAATTCAGATGTAGCTTAGCAGAATGGTCTGGGTCAGTATTTCTAATGAGATTATAGTCAAGATGTTGGCTGGAAACTGCAATACTTTCAAAGCTTGGTGGGGAAGGGGCTTCTTCCAAGACTGCTCACTCACATGGCTGTTGGCTGGAGGCCTTCATTTTTACCAGATGGGTCTTTCTATAGGTCTGCTTCAGTGTTTTCATGACAGGGTAGTTGGCTTCCCCCAGAATGGGAGATGTAAGAGAGAGGGCCAGGAAAATGCTGCAATGCCTTTTCTGTCCTCATCTGGGAAGTCAGACACTGTCACTCCCCCGACATTCTGTTCATTAGAAATCAGTCACTAAGTCTGCCACATACTCAAGGGGAGGGGAATTAGGGTCTATCTTTCTGAGGAGTGCTGAAAAGGGATTTGTGGACATATTTGAAAACCATCACAAATACATTAAACATTGTGTGTCTGTGTGTGATTTAATGCTTAGAATTGGAAAGACGTAAGACAGCACCATGCCCCAAATCCTCACCTGACAGAAAATAAAATTGGGACTGAATTTTGATGATTTTATCAAAACCTGTGACTGTTAGTGGCAGAGATGTGGCAAAGGCCCTATTTGTTTGGAACCCAGACTCCTGCTCTTTCCATTTCCAGGTACATGAGCTTAAAAAAAAGTTTTTTTAAATCTCTCCTACCTATGCATTTGGAATAGAGTGGAAGTTATTGTTAAGAAGGCCTAGAAAACTTAGTAACAAGTTTCCATGGTCAGAGAGCGATGCTAATGCATCTAGAACAAGGAGCAACGGTACTTCTTGTCTTCCCTGTTCTAGAAGCGGAAGAGGTGCCCAGCAAAGCTGACCGCACAACACATGGGTCAGCGGAGCAAGCAAACCAACCTGCCAGCTCTGCTGAAGCATTTCTTGACTTCACTTCCCCAACAAGTGAAACTGATGGCCCCTTCCTCTGTGTTCTTGCCGCATATTATTCTGTTTCAGGACCTCTAACACTTCATATCACCTGTCTTTTCACATGTCTGCTTCTTCCGCTTCCCACTGCCTGGGCTCTGTCTTACTCATTTCGTATCCCCAGTACCCAGCATAGTGTCTAGTTCATAAGAAGCACAGTTGTAACATATACTAACAATGGTAACATTGTTTTATGGAATTACTGAGTGCATTTGTCATTTTAAAAGAAATAGCTGATGTTAATCTACCACTTAAAAAAGAGGCAGGTTGTGTTTGTTATGGGACCTTCTAGGGTGTGACCACAGATTCCACATTTTTAAAGTTTCTCCCCCACTTCCTTCCTTCTTTGCTCCCTCCTTCCCTCCCTCTCTCCCTCCCTTTCCTCCTTCTTTCCTTCTTTCTCTAGATATAAGTGACATATAACATTGTGTAGGTTTAAGGTGTACAATATATTGATTTGATACATTTTTATTACAATACAATTACCATTATTAGCATTATCTAACACTTCTGTTATGATACATAATTATTTCTTCTAATGGTGGGAACAGTTAAGATCTAGTCTCTTAACAGGTTTAATGTTTATAATACAGTTTTGTCGTCTATCAGACTATCAGACTACATTTCCAAAGGGTTTAGGACAAGTTCTCATACATAAATCAAAAAATAACTCTTTTGTATGGCACTGCTCTTGACCACCACTAGGTGTCCTCTGTCAGTTATTCTAGTCTATTTTCAATGAATTTTTGCTTGACTTCTATCCTCTTGTTTACTTCTAAAAGACTTCACAAGCAGATATATTTTAATGATATTTTATAATCACCTTTGGAGAAGCTGAAAAAGGCAGAATTGAAAATTGTGACCTAGTCTGAAATAACTGAAAGGATATATATAACAGCTGTGAGAGATGTTCAAAATCTGTACTTTTGAATTATTTAAACTTTTTTTTAGTGGCATAGTTCTCTCAGAAACTTCCCCATATTGCTTTTGCTTTCTACCCCTTGTAGCCAGTTTCTTTCCTCCGCATATTTATATATTTCTTCATCTATAAAGTTGAAGGAAAAAAAGGCCATCTCCACTTAAACTGAACTGTGTCTATTTCATGTGCTTGGCTTTGAAAATTGTCTTTCAGGCTATGTGCTTTTCTAGAAATAGAAATAATTGGATACTGCCATAAGTTAAGGTAAAAGTACATCTAAGTATTTTGTAAGAGCAAAGGATGATAAATTGTAGAGCTGGCTGCTCATGGGCAAGTGATGCTCAGTAAGCACCTCAGTTTTAAGTTCTTCACATTTCATTGAAGACTTTTAATTTATGGGTTTAGGATAGGATCCCCCACTTTCTTAAAGTCTCTCTTAGACACATTTACTGTAACCTCACAACCTCATGGACTCTCTTTGGAATAAAGTATTTTACAGTACCCTCTCTATTCAAATTTCAGCCCTAGGGTCTATAACATACAGTTTTTTTATTTTTATTAAATGTAGAGGTTCCTCAACTTATTTTTCAGTTTCCTTACATCTCACGTCTTTAGGATATGCTCTCCTCGAATATGATCTTCCTACGTGATGGGAAATGTCTGTCTCCTTTTCTTACTTTAATTCATCAGTGTACTACTACCTGAAATGAATTACATTAAACTACAAACAGCTTATAAAGAAAAAGAAAACATAAAATTGTATTTGTCATTATCCCTAAATGTTAGTGAATTTAATGGGTCATTTCTAATAATAGTTGAGCTACATGGAAATCAGGGAATAAAAAGTATGAATATACTGGAATAAACTAGTTGATACAGAATGGCTCCAAAGATGTATTTTGTGCATACAACCACTCAAATAGAGCTGTCATTTATTTAGGAGGTAAAGACTATTAAAAGACTGCTAATTAAAGAGCAAAATATTCATATTATTGTAGAAGAACAATGATTTGAACATTATTATCTAGTGATAGTGATACATTAAGAGGTAATGAAGAAGAAAAACTCCCGTGAATCAATGGGAAAAAAAAGCAGATGTCTCATGTCTCCATTTGAATTTTCTTTTGGAGTGAACTTCTTACTACACCACAATACCAATTGCTGTTCTCGGGCAACTCCCCTTGTGACCAGGTTCTGCGTTGGATTCGGCTACTCTTTGGCACTTCCGTCTGTCCTAGTTCTGCTCTCTGAATGCCAATTCCACTGAAGAATTTATAATATAAGTGATGCCCTTCCTAAGTTTCTGTTTCCCTGGGAAAGGGAAAATAATCTCAAAAAATTTTGCATATGTTGCCTATATATTTTCATTCATAGACTCTTCCCCATGTCTGGGTGCTTCAGCGTCACTTAGTTGAACACAATGTCCATGTCAAGGGAAATGAAAAAAATGAGACGTCTGCTGAGTTGGTGGACAGCATTAAAGAGTGAAATAATGGTATTCCTTATGACAAAATTGGTCTAGAAATCCAAAGTGACAGCAAGATGATAAACTAACATGTGAAATTATAGCTGGTGTAGGTAGCAAGCCACATTATGGATAACAAAGACAGGGTTGAAAGTTGGGAGATTCCACCTGATGTATCTGCCGCTAGAAGCAGCAGTTCAAGAACACACAGAGAAATGAACAGCACCGCTGTCCAGATTACCAGAGTGAGGAGCCGGGCGATTCAGGACACAGTGTACAGGCCATCACTAACTTGGCTTGGAGTCACCAATTACTTAAAAGTGGTATGGAAGCATTATGTTTGTCCAGAATGGATATGGAAAAATTATTCTAATAATCACATTTCTTTCTCAAGAGGTTCTTTACATTATGTAAATTACACAAACTTATTTTAAAAATAGAAAATTCAAAAATTATGTTGAAAGGGTAAAAATTACCTGAAATTACCCTACCTTGAGAAAACCATATTTACCATGCAGTGATTATTTCCTTGAGTACAACATCTCTTTATGCACGCATAACAGTACACTTGGTTCATATCAAATATACTATTTTTTATAAACACCTTAATTTTTCAACTTTCTTTTCCCTAAATTTCTTTCTTTCTTTCATCTTCTTTTCCATCCTATTATCCTACCTCTAGGTCATCTGTGTCATACGCCCCATGTATAACTTTCCATGTATATCTTCATGCTCAAAATCATACATATATATGAAGGATTTATTTAGGTTTTTCTTTTTTATAAAAGTGGGATTATATTATATATATTTCTGCAACTTGATATTTTTCTTAAAACTTCTCCAGTTCATCTGGTGGGGCTCTAGTGTGTTCTCTCTATGACTGTATAATACCTCCTGGTAGGAATGTCTCACAATCTATTTATTCCACTGAATAGCATTCTCTGTTTCAGCTTTTTACCATGACAAATGAGGAACAACCAGGGAGTAGCCATACTCGCTGATGCTTTCATTTCTATGGGGTAGTTTCCCAGGAGTGGGATTGCTGGGCTAGCAAACATGTACATTTAAAATTTTTAATCTATACTGCTGGGGGGCTTTCCAACAAGCTTGCAACAGTTTCCATTTTCATCTTTTCCCTACATCCCTGCCAGTAGGGTGTCATCCTGTTTTATTTCCAGCAGTCCAATGGGTGAGCTGTGATAGCTGCTATTTCTATAATTTAGATTTTTTCAACTACTAACTGCCTACTCAAATCTTTGGTCTTTTTAAATTATATGCCTGAGTATTAGAATTTAAATGAAAATCCTTTTTTTTTTTTTGGTATCATCAGGAATAAATGCATTATATGAAGGAAGATAAAATTGCTAAATATGCTATTTGTAATAACCAGCATTCCATGAACCTCTGTGATATCACTCAATCGTGAAGCAATTAAATAATTTATCACAAGGCCAGTCTATCCTCATCCCAGGAGTATGGGTAGGCAGCCTAAAGTGAATTCATTCACAGGTAAAAACTGAAGCTCACATATTACCTGTTCTATGGGATATACATTATTTTAAAAATAAATCGTTGGGTTAGAAGGTTTAAACATAGAAGGAAGTAATTACGTGGGTCGTTGGTGAATGTGGTTGGATTCAGGATACCAACACAAAATGCCCAAATCCTGAGAAGGAAAGTGCAAAAGGGAGATTCACTGAATTTTCCAGACACTTGGATGGCATGAAAGGTCATGATCCACAAGCTACTGCATGAATGCAGACATTCTCAAGTGCAGAGGGCACATTTATGCTAGAGGCTCCTTTTGAAGGCCCTGTTGCTAGTCATCTCTAATCCTACTGCAGCCCACCCTTCTCAGTGTGGCTTCTCACAGCGGGAGACCTGGGATGTCCATGTGACAGACATCTCAGCTCCAAAGCCAGTAGGTGTTCCCATTACCTTACAGATAGCTAGTTACAAAAAAATAGCTAAGATTTATTTTAGGCCAAATGTTAGGCTGAATTATTCTTTATTCTGAATTCCTTATCAGTTCACATGTCTTTAAATTCTTATAGATTAATACATGTATGTACTGGAGTCAATCCAAAGGTGAATATTTCAGAATCAGTTTGGCCATCTGGCTTCCACGACAGTGATAAAATGTGTTTCACATCACTGATGGGAACACTTAGGGTTCCTGAGCTTCAATAATGCAGCTATGTCTAAAGGTATTGATTTCAAACCTGGTATGACAGAATTTTAAGTAGGGAGATAAAAATAAAGCAACAGTGAAAATAAATTGAATGGATTATGTAAAGCAACCAAGCAAACAAGAAAATCCCTCACAGGTTTTGACTGAAATTTGAAAGCACGACTTCACACACAGGTTCCCTTGGCAAAGGGTAGGAAACAGAGGAGCTAGGCATTTAAGGAAACTGTCTGATGGATCATTGGTTGACCACAAAGGCATACTGACATAAGGGTGCCCCCTAGGAAGGCTTAAAAGTAAAAACACAGTATGCCAGACATGCCAAAAGATTGTAAAGTGGGTTCTCCCAGCATTAGCTTATACAAGAGTGGAAACAGACCAATTAAGAGAAAAGTCTCTCAACAAGAGTAAGGGACAAATAAGAGGAGGACATTTTTATTCACCTTAAGCTGAGTGAGACTTTGCCCAGGAGGGCTGTCTGGGTGGGTGAATAGAGCCCCAGCCCAAGCACTGAGGAGAAAACAGTATCAGTGAGGCAAAGAATGCTATCACAGGTCGCTGAGAATCCCGATGCTGGTTGACAGTATGTAAAACAGGCTTTAATTTGTGTTTCCTTTGGGCCAACAGCCAAGTTAGAAATGGCAGCTAAAAAATGAGACTGGAGCTGGCAGGGTAAAGAGAGAAACTTTCCCTCCAGGCCCAGGCCTTACTCTCCCACTTCCAGTTTCTAGGTGTGGAGGGCACTAACACCAGGAGACAGATAACCAGCAACGCTTTGGGGTTACCAGCCTGGAGGGCACCCTAGAGGTTAAGGGAACAGTCTTCCAGGCAGCCAAGTCTTTCCAGGACTCTGACTGCAACTGTAAAGAATTGAGTGAACTCCAAGTTGGAAAGAACAGTCCCCACAAGACAGCCTTCACTTCAGCTGCAAGGTCAGGGTTCCCCAGTGTCACCCTCTCTGTGGACAGGCTGGTTACAAATCTGGAGGTCCCCATGGACTTCCTCAGGTTTGATAAGTGATTAAAACAATTCACAAAACTCTGCAATGTGCCATATTTAAGACCAGTTTTATCGTAACAAAAGGATACAAATTAGAGCCAGCCAAAGGAAGAGACACACAGGGCAGACTCTGGAACCGGGAGTTCCAATCTCAAAGGTTCCATGTTATCAGGGGCATGTTACTCTCCCGGCATTGGTGATATATGACAAAAAGCAGAGTATTGCCAACCTAGGAGCTCACCTGACTTTGGTGTCCAGAGATTTTCCTGAAGCTTCATTACGTAGACAGGATTGGTTGAACCATGGGCCATGTGGTTGAATTGGTAATCACATGGCTGGCTGTCTTTGTGGCTTAGCCAGCCTCCACCTTAAGGTTGTTGATGTGGCCTTGCGCATGCCGAGTCATCTTGTTAGCATAAACTATCAGGTGTGGTCCAGGGGGCCACCGTGAATATCAGAGATACTCCTATTCCCCAGGGAATTCCAAGGGTTTAGGGGTTCCCTTCCTGGAGCTGGAGGCAAAGGCTGGACTTCTCTTTGAGTGAGATTAATTCTTCACTACACAGGTGTTTTCATTATTTTAAGGGGCTGCATGTTCACACTGAAATGACATTGTTTTGGGAAATATGACCAAAAGGGATTAGAAATCCAAGGACAGGGAGAGAACTAGCCCAGTGAGAGGTTTCGAAGGGTCAGTGGGAGAATGGATAGTTGCTTATGCTTACATACTCTTGAGTTCAGTCCTCGATTTACCTGTTACCTAAGAAAGATAGGCGTATTTTGAACCTATGTTTGTACAAAATCAAGGTCCAAGCTCTTTGCGTGATGTCATGTGGTATTTTACATTTTTCTACAGAAATGATGTTATCATCTTAGTTTGTAGAGTGGATAAAATTCTGTGTGCTTAATTTTTCTTATCAGGATTGGAAACTTTTACCAGTATGTTCAAAATGTTTCATTCTGTATAATCTTCAATTCATTATAGAACAACACTATTGTGAAAACTTAAAAATTAATTGATAAACCTTTCCTACCTTGGAAATTAAACTAGCCAGAAAAGTTGGATTAACAATGTACTTCAATATAAGCTACTTAAATTGACCCTCTCAGGACGCTTCTGTCTTGCTCCTTCCTACTTCAGATATTGACCTCTTCTCAGAGGATAGGCTCATTGGCACAAATGGATTAAATTATTTATCTAATCCAGGTACCATGTTTGAACTTTAAGAAGAACTGAAAATATTGAAACTGTTTTAAATACCAGAAGCTTCTGGTACTGGAGCAGAATGCTTAGATAGAACAGAATCAGTTTTCCTAGTTGGAACCAACTTGATGTAAAACTCATCAGAGCAGTTTTACAAGGCAGAAGAAATTGATATAAAGGGCTGAGCAGTGCTTGAGTTTAAAGCTCCATCACTATTTGCTACATGACCAAATCAATGTTAAGCTTATTATGTTTAATAGGCTCACCTCCTCACAGGCCCGTAGAATAAGGATGTGGTAAAGTTGAAATGAAATAATATATGTAAAGTATTTCTGGTGTTTCCCTCATAGTAAATGCTCAAGAAATGTTAGCTGTTAATTACCACTTTGAAGGGCTTGGAAATTCTAATGAATAGAACAGAATTCATTCATACTTTAGAAGTTGAAGGAATACCTTTGTTGATCTGGTTCAGCTGTCAAAGGTTAAATACTAGATTGATGTCACCTTAAGAAGCAGATGGCTTGTGTTTTCCAGTCTGGTAGTCAGGGGTTTGGCCGCAGGGTTTTCTTACGAGCTGCTGCAAATTGTGCTCTGCATGGTAGGGTGTCGCGCGCCCCGTCCTCGCCGGCAAGAACAGCACGCAACAACAGCAGGATTCTTCTGCAGAAAGCTTTATTCTTCAGCTCTTTGTGAAACAAATGAGTTGGGCAGGACCCAGAGGGGAAGGAGAGGCTTGCTTATATAGTTCTCATGCTCTGACCTGGTTGGTGCGGCTCCATATGCCTTATTAGCATAACCATTTGGTGGGTCTCATTGGTCCTTATGCCAAGGCGCAATTAGCATGTAGTTTAGTGGTGTGGGATGATTTGTCATTAGGAAGTTCGGGGCCTTCCGGCTGCCCTGCATTGGGCGCTATTTTCTGAGCGCGGCTGCCAACATCTCCCCCTTTTTTGTCTAACAGAAGCTCAAGGCGGAACTTGCCAGCAGAGGCGGAGACAGAGGCCTGACCTCCATCATACTTCCTGATGCCCCCTTTTTGGAGAGGGGTTCTGGGCATCTACCCCTATGCAGTCAGGCATGCCTCTCAGAGGGGTCCAAGACCTCTTGCAGTGCTTTGCCTCGCATCCTCTGGCTGGCGTTGGGACCGCTTGGTACAAAGGGTTTGGACCCTTTTTCTCAACCCTCTTGCACCATGAGCTTCTTAAAGAAAGCTGTGATTAAGCATTGAGGTACTCGGGCCTGGTGCAGTGCCACATGGGCTCAGGGTGCAAGAGCTACCTCAAGCTAAAGCCGAGCTTCCTTCTTAAGCATGTTGAGCCACACTTGGGGAGAGGCGCCAACGTCTATCGCCATTAGGGCTTGAGCAAGGATCACCTTGTCCTGCTTATGTTGGTTGCGGAGTCTGCATAACAACCAGAGTAAGAGCATGAGACCTCCAAGCAGGAACACGCCCATCCCAGCCATGCCCGCCCACTCCTTGACGTGGGAGAGAGCTCTGAGGAACCAGGAAGAGAGTCCTTCTGCTACGGAGATATCTAGACGGGTGGAGTTGATGTGGATTATTTCTCGCCGCAGTTCTAGTGCTCCATCAAAGTCCTGGGACCAGTTTCCTGAAAGATACTGGGACAGGCCTCGTGACAGATTAGTGAAAGCATTTAATACTTCTGTTAGTGATCCTGGCTTGTTTGTGGCTCTGTAATATGGCCGCGGCTAGGCCCGCATTGGTGAGTGGCCCTCCTATTTCTCTACAGGCTTTCAACCAAGCGTGTATCCCTTTCTGTTTCCAGGGTGTTATCGCCTGTCTGCATTCCTTGGTACATTGTTCAAATACTAATTGCTCTACCAGGGGCATCGCTTGTTCCTGATCTCCAAATATTCTGCCTGCGGCCTCCATCATACGAGCGACAAAGTCAGAAAATGGCTCGCTCGGCCCCTGAATAATTTTTGTCAAATTGCCTGATACTTCTCCTTTGTTGGTGAGGGCTTTCCATGCCTTGGCAGCGCACGTGTTTATTTGTGCGTATACCTGTAAGGGGAAGGCGGTCTGGTTGGCTACCCACTGTCCTTGGCCCGTCAGCGTATCATATGACCACGCAGGCTGTCCTTCGGCCGCGTTTGCGCGTGCCTGGGTCATACTGATATCATGCCACAATGCCTTCCATTCTATGTATTGCCCCATACTAGAAAGGCATGCCTTAGTTACATATTGCCAGTCTGCGGGTGTCATGGCTGTCTCTGTTAATCTCTCAACTTGTGCTATGGTATAGTTAGCACTGACTCCATAAGCCCGAACGGATTCTGCTAACTCCTTAACTTGTTTATGGCTCAGGGGCTGGTGAGAGCGTACGCCATTATCCTCAAATACAGGAAACATTTGTCTAATTGCCTGAAGAGTATCTGGGTGGCAAAAGGAGAGTGCGCCACTCACGTAAGGTGGCGGGCCAACGGGCGTCGGGGGACACCCTGCTTTCATTTTTTCCTTGGTCCGCTTTTCAACTTTGCTGGTTCCCTTACTTCTGCACTCTGCGGTTTTATTCTCTTCCCCTTCCTCTGCGGACGTTAATTCCTCCTCAGATTCCCTATTGGAGAGTTGGAGGTCCCTCAACTCTTTCCAGGGGTATTTACTATTTTCTCCGAGGCGATCGTCACTCGCTTCTCGGGGCTCTTTCGCTTTTGCCCTAGGCGGGCTTTCTCCCTCACTCTGAGGTTTCTTTACCTTCGTTTTTGTGGCCTTTTTTCGGCCGCGCGCGCTCTCTGTTTCCCGTTCCGTTTCTGACATGCTCTCTTGGATATCTGTCAATGCTCTCTGACCTTCTTTTATTACCTTTTCACATCTCTCATCTTGCAGACAAGCTCTAATCAGTTTCCAGAGGGGCCTGGTGCCTCCCCTCAGGCTACCCTCCTCCTCCTCTCTATCAAGATCTTTCCCCAGTTTGTCCCAGCTCGGGATTGAGAGGGACCCTGAACAAATGAACCAGGGGGCCACACGGTCTATCTCCTTCACAAAAGATCCTAAGACTTTGCTGGAGACCTTCAAGTTTCGCTCTTTGAGAGCTGTCTGCAGCGCCGTGACTAATGACGGTGCATTCCCCATGGTGCCTCCTTATTTACAGAGAACCATCAACCATCATCCTAAAAAGCAGGGGCCTCTCGGAACTTACCCCTCCGGGCTTTCTTCTGACCTGCAGTTCTGAATCCTCTCCAGATGTCTGAAGGGTCCTCCCTGTGCCGGTGATGTTCTGGTTCCCGGGTTTCGGCACCACTTGTCGCGCGCCCCGTCCTCGCCGGCAAGAACAGCACGCAACAACAGCAGGATTCTTCTGCAGAAAGCTTTATTCTTCAGCTCTTTGTGAAACAAATGAGTTGGGCAGGACCCAGAGGGGAAGGAGAGGCTTGCTTATATAGTTCTCATGCTCTGACCTGGTTGGTGCGGCTCCATATGCCTTATTAGCATAACCATTTGGTGGGTCTCATTGGTCCTTATGCCAAGGCGCAATTAGCATGTAGTTTAGTGGTGTGGGATGATTTGTCATTAGGAAGTTCGGGGCCTTCCGGCTGCCCTGCATTGGGCGCTATTTTCTGAGCGCGGCTGCCAACAGTAGGGTGGGCCAACTGCTGATGTGGCTGCCTGGTGTGTCCTTGCCAGAGTGAAAGGCTTAAAACTGTGTTCTGTGCAATGAAAGGTACGATAAGCTTTTCTATTGGAGTTTGCATTATACAGAACAGTACAACTGTTCACCCTGCCTCTTTTTCTTCACATATGTTAAATGGGTGGTTAAGTATCACTGTTTCCCCAGTGCAATTTTTAATGTCTATTCTTTGCTCTACTCAAATTGATCTGAGAATCATAGATTTACCTTAAAATGTAAGTAAAAATTATTTTCAGGTAAATGTATGCATTGTGATAATATAAATACCATAAGTGCAAATACCATGAAGTATTTTAGTGCTAGATATTTACTCTATTCCTAATTTCATGGTGGTAAAATGGCCAACTAAAGTCCCAGCTTTGTTGCTTCCCCTTATAGAATCAATATATAGTATTCCTGGAATGGTGCTTTTTAATTTTTTCCCACTGAATTTTCTGATGCATTTGATAATGGTTGTCTTGAAAAATTGGCTTAGAAATACAGAAGAAAAAAGAAAACCTTTCAGAAAATTTCATACTTTTCTGGCAGGGACTTTACCATTAAAATTAGTGGAAATGAGGAATTTTGCAACTAGCTATTAGGTTATTTAGCTATTTTATAGCCCTGTTGCCTAACAGGGTATCCTGTTCGTAGTGACCCCCGTGAAAAATATCTTTTGCTTATGATGATGCCTTACCATTCAATAGCTATTTTCAAGCTGGTTGATTGATATTGCTCTGACACTGATGAAATTCCTTAGCAACAGAGCCCAGAGCATGGCTGGACTTTCTCTTGGGAACTGTGGTTATTAGGAATAGCAGCTCTCTTCAGATCAGTTGCTAAATATTTCATCTACTTTCAGAAAATTGGACAAAATCATAGTTCACTGCCCTTCAGGTAGTGCAGGCTCTTACCAGGCCTTCAGGGGTGCCAAACTGCTGCGGCCACTGGGCCCACAGCATTCCAGAGGGGACTAAACTTCGGTGAAGACAAAATAGCTTCACTGAACAAATTCCTACTAAAATCTAAACACAGGCAGATGGGTTGATGGAGGTAGCTTTGTGCATTTCAGGTTTTTTTGTATCTTTGCCCATTTATCCTTACAACCCAAATTTATCTGTATAGTTCTTCAAACAAAAAACAATAGTGACATTTTAATCGTTTCTACTCCTGTAAAGGAAACCAGGTATCTTCATTTTACTTCTTAATACAATAGTGGGTAGAACAGAGTATGGAGATGAAATGCAAGCATGGGCTTGCTTGAGTTCTCAGTCCAAGAGGCTAGTTTAGGAAGGGAAAGGAAGGGAAGGGAAGGGAAGGGAAGGAGGGAAGGAGGGAGGGGATGGAGGAGTCAGTTGTAAACTCTCCTTTATTTCTGATTTATTAGTTGGGCCCCTCTCTTTTTTTCATGAGTCTGGCTAGAAGTTTATCAATTTTATTTATTTTTTCAAAGAACCAGCTTTTAATTTTATTGATCTTTTCTATTGCTTTTCTCTGTTTCATTTATATCTGCTCTGATCATTATTATTTCCTTCCTTCTACCAACTTGGGGCTTTTTTCTTCTTTTTCTAACTCCTTTAGCTGTAAAGTTAGAATGTTTTCTGGGGGATTTTTCTTGCTTCTTAAGGTAGGCTTATATCATCTTGAACTTCCCACTTACAACTGCTTTTATCCCATCACACAGATTTTCGAAAGTGTGTTTTCATTTTAATTTGTCTCCAGGTTTTTTTTTATTTCCTCATTAACTCATTGCTTGTTTAGTACCATGTTGTTTAGTCTCCATGTGTTTGTGTTTTTTCCAGTTTTTTTCTGGTGATTCCTAATTTCATATTACTGTGGTCAGAAAAAGATACTTGATATGATTCAGTCTTCTTTAATTTATTGATACTTCTTTTGTGGGCTTATGTATGATCTATTTTGGAGAATGTTCCATGTGCACTTGAAAATAATGTGTATTTTTAGATTTTTGGATGAAATGTCTGTATACATGTATTAAATCTCTCTTGTCTAAATTGTCAATTAAGTCCAGTGTTTCCTTATTGATTATATTTCTGGATGACTATTTATTGATGTAGTGGGTTATTAAAATCTCCTACTATTATTGCATTACTGTCAATTTCTCTCTTTATGTCTGTTGTATCATAATTAGATGCTGTATTGGGAACAAAAATGTTTATGAATGTTATATCCTCTTCTTGGATTAACACCTTTATCATTATGTAATACCCTCATTTGTCTTTAATTTCAAAGTCTCTTTTATCTAATAGGAGTATTACTACCACAGCTTTTTTTTTTGAAGTATAATTTATATACAAATACAGTGGTTCAACTGTTACTTATATTATTAAATCCTTACCCTGGCTAGTACAGTTCCTATCTGTCAACAAAAGATGTTACAGAATCATTGACTGTATCTCCATGCTGTGCTACCATCCCTGTGACCAATTTATATTACGACTGAGAATCTTTGTATCCTTTTATCCCTTCATCCTCCCCACCCAGCTACTCTGACACCTTCCCCGTGGGAACCACCAGTGACTTCTCAGCATCTATGAGTCCACTGCTATTTTGTTTTGTTTTGATTTATATCCCACAATAAGTGAAATCATATGGCATTTGTCTTTCTCCAGCTAGCTTATTTCAGTGAGCATAATACCCTCTAGATCCATCCATGTTTTTGCAAATGTCAGGATTTCTTTTTTTTCTAAATGGCTGAATAATATTCCACTGTATATATGTAACAAATCTTCTTTATCCATTTATCTGTTGATGGACACTTAGGTTGCTTCTATATCTTGGCTATTGTAAATAATGCTGCAGTAAACATAGGGGTGTATTTATCTTTTTGAATCAGGGGTTTTGTTTTCTTTGGGTAAAGTCCTAGAAGTGAAATTACTGGGCCAAATGGTATTTCTAGTTTTAGTTTTCTGTGTAACCTCCATACTGTTTTCCACAGTGACTGAACCAATTTACATTCCCACCAACAGTGTAGAAAGGTTCCCTTTTCTCTACATCCTCATCAACACTTGTTATTTCTTGTCTTTAGATAGCAGTCATTCCAACTGGTGTGAGGTGTATCTCACTGTGGTTTTGATTTTCATTTTCCTGATGATTAGTGATATGGAACATCTTTTCATATGCCTATTGGCCATCTATATTTCTTTGGAAGAATGTCTGTTCAAGGCTTCCACCCACTTTTTAATTGGATTATTTGTTTTCTTGGTGTTGATGCATGTGAATTCTTTATGTATGTTAGATGTTAACCTGTTATCAGATAAGCTGTTTACTAATATATTCTCCTATACAGTAGGTTGCCTTTTTGTTCTACTGATGGTATCCTTTGCTGTACAGGAAAGCTTTTAGTTTGATGTAGTCAATTTGTTCATTTTTTATTTTGTTTCCCTTGTCCAAGGAGATGTACCAGTGAAAAAATTACTCATGCTTATGTTCAAGAGAATTTGCCTATGTTTTCTTCTAAGAGTTTAATGGTTTTATGTCTTACATTTAGGTCTTTGATCTATTTTGAGTTTACTTTTGTGTATAGAGTTTCCAGTTTCATTCTCTTGCATGTAGCTGTCCAGTTTTCCCAACATCAGTTATTGAAGAGACTGTTTTTTTTCCATTATATATTCATGACTAATTTATCATTTATTAATTGACCATTTATAAATGGGTTTATATCTAGGCTCTTTATTCTGTTTCATTGATCTATGGGTTTGTTTTTGTGCAAGTACCATACTGTTTTGATTACTGTAGCTTTGTAGTATAGCTTGAAGCCAGGGAACATAATACCCCCCAGCTTTGTTCTTCTTTCTCAGGATTATTTTGGCTATTCAGGGTTTTTTGTAGTTCCATATGAATTTTAGGATTATTGGTTCTAGTTCATTGGAAAATATCACTAGTATTTTGAAAGGGATTGCACTGGATCTGTAAATTGCTTTTGACAGGATGACCATTTTGGCAATATTAATTCTTCCTATGCATGAGCATGGGATAGATTTCCCTTTATTTGTGTCTTCTTTAATTTCTCTCATGAGTGCCTTATAGTTTTCAGAGTAAAGGTCTTTCACCTCCTTGATTAGATTCATTCATAGGTAGCTTATTCTTTTAGATGCAATTGTAAATGGAGTTATTTTCATTATTTCTTTTTCTGCTAGTTTGTTGTTAGTATTTAGAATGCAACAGATTTCTGTATATTGATATTTGTATCCTGCATCTTTGCTAAATTTAGTTTTAGTTTTTTGGTGGAGTCTTTAGGGTTTTCTTTGTATAATATCATGTCATCTGTGAATAGTGACAGCTTAACTCTTCCTTATCAATTTGGATGCCTTTTACCTCTTTATCTTGTCTGATTGCTGTGGCTAGGACCTCTAGTGCAATGTTGAATAAAAGTGGTGAGAGTGGGAATCCCTTTCTTGTTCCTGATCTTAGAAGAAAAGCTTTAAGATTTTCACCCTGGAGTATGATGTTAACTTTGGGTTTGTTGTATATGGCCTTTTTTATGTTGAGGTTTATGCACTCTATACACATTTTGTTGAGAGCTTTTATCACGAATAAATGCTGAGTTTTGTTAAATGCTTTTTCAGAATCTATTGAGATGATCATGTATTTTTAATCCTTTCTTTGTTAATGTGATATTTGACATTGATTTATAAATACTGTACTATCCTTGCATGCCGGGAGTAAATTCCACTTGGTCATGTTGGACATCCCACTTTTGATGTATTTTTTAAATTCAGTTTCCTGTTATTTAGTTGAGGACTTTTACATCTATGTTCAAAGGGTTATTGGTCTAATGTTTTCTTTTTTTGTAGTGGCTTTGTCTGGTTTTGGTATTAGAGAGATGTTGGCTTCATAGAATGAGTTTTGAAGTATTCCCTCCTCTTCTACTTTTATGAATTCTTAAAAAAAGGATGGGTATTAGCTGTTCTTTAAATGTTTGGTAGAATTCAGTTGTGAAACCATCTCATCCTGGACTTTTGTTTGTTAGGAGTTTTTGATTACCAATTTGATTTCATTACTGGTAACTGGCCTGTTCAGATTTTCTTTTTCTTCCTTGGTTAGTCTTGGAGAGTTGTATTTTTCTAGGAATTTGTCCATTTCTCTTAGGTTGTCCAATTTATTGGCTTATAATTCTTCACTGAACTCTCCAATAATCCTTTGTATTTCTGTGGTGTCAGTTTCCTTTCATGTTTCTGATTTTGTTTATTCGTGTATTTGCTCTTTTTTTTTCCTTGATAAGTTTGTGTAAGGGACTATTTTGTTTATTTTCTCAAAGAACCAGCTCTTGGTTTAATTGATTTCTTTCTATTGTTTTATTCTTCTCTATTTCATTTATTTCTGCTCTAATCTTTATTATATCCCTCCTTCTACTAGCCTTGGGTTTCATTTGTCTTCTTCTAGTTTCTTTAATTGTGAGTTTAGATTTTTTATTTTGGATTGTTCATGTTTCTTGAGATACACCTGTATTGCTATGTACTTCCCTCTTTAGAACTGCTTTGGTGGCATTCCACAAATTTTGGACTATTGTGTTTTTGTTTTCATTTGTCTTGATGTACTGCTTGATTTCTGTTTTGACTTGTTTATTGATCCATGAATTGATTATTTAGAAGCATGTTGTTTAGCCTCCATGTGTTTGTGGGCTTTTATGTTTTCTTAATTTAATTTATTTCTAGTTTCATTCCATTGTTATCTGAGAAGGTGCTTGATACAATTTCAGTCTTTCTAAATTTATTGAGGCTCTTCTTGTGGTCTAGTATGTGATCTATTCTGGAGAATGTTCCATGTACACTTGAGAAAAAAGTGTATCCTGCTGCTTTGGGTGGAATGTCCTGTAGATATCTGTTAAGTACCTCTGATTTAATGTGTTGTTTAGTATCTCTGCTTCCTTATTTATTTTCTGTCTGATTGATCTGTCTATAGATATGAGTGGTGTGTTAAAGTCTCCTAACACGAATGAGTTGCAGTCTGTTTATCCCTTCAGTTCCGCTAGTATTTGTTTGTTATGCATATTTATGTGCTCCTATGTCGGGTACATAGATATTTATAATTGTTATATCTTCTTGTTGGACTGATCACTTTATTGTTATGGAATGTTCTTCTTTGTCTCTTGTTACTTTCTTTATTTTGAGTCTATTTTTTCTAAGTACTTCTACTTCTGCTTTTTTCTCCCTATGAATTGCATGAAATATCTTTTTCCATCCCTTCACTTTCAGTCTATGTATGTCTTTGGGTCTGAAACAAATCTCCTGTAGGCATCATATAGATGGGTTTTGTTTCTTTATCCACTCTGCTGCTCTATCTTTTGATTGGTGCATTTAGTCCATTCACATTTAAAGTGATTATTGATAGATATGTACTTATTGCCATTTATTAATTGTTTTCTGGTTGTTTTTGTAGTTCCTCTGTGTTCCTTTCTTCCTGTTTTATACTCTTGTTTTTTGATGGTTTTCTTTAGTGTTATGATTGGATCTCCTTTTAATTTTTTGTGTATCTATTATAGGCTTTAGCTTTGTGGTTATTATAAGGTTCATGGATATCTTCTTTACTATATTACAGTCTATATTCAGTTGATGATTGCTCTTTTTCAAACACAGTCTAGAAGTACTTCTTTTCTTCTTTCTCCTCCACAGTTTATGTATTGTATGTTATAATCTGCATTTTTTGTGTCTCATGACTGATTTTGTGTATAGTTGATTTTACCAGTTTTGTTTCATTTTAATTTCATACTTGCTCTGTATGTAATTGGTCTACTACCTTTACTGTGGATTTATTTTCACTGGTGAAAACTGTTTACGATTAAGAACATTTCAATCTACAGAAATCCTTTTAGCATATCCTGTAATTCCAGCTTAGTTATAAATTCCTTCGGCCTTCATTTATCCGTGAAATGTTTAATCTCTCCTTTAAATTTGAATGATAATCCTGCTGGGTAGAGGATCTTGCTTGAAGGTCTTCTGTTTCAATACATTAAATATTTCATGCCACTCCCTTCTGGCCTCTAAAGTTTCTGCATTCCCGGTGAGTTGCATAGGCACATGGCACCAGGCTAGGACACCTGATAAGAAGTATTTGGAGCTGGCTCCTGCAGGTACCTCTCTAATTGGGCTGAGAGAAGGATGAGAGAGCTGGAAAAGCCTCCCTCTACCTGCTAGGAAGCAAAGTCTGAAACTACTGGGCCAAGTGGGTGGGCATGCTCACAGTGCACAAGAAAGTGCCTCAGAGCTGAGCTGCTATCAAGGGGAATGGAGTGTTTATCTATTGGGCTGAAGGACGGCTGGGGAAGTGTCATACACCTGCCCTTTCTCCTGTAGAGAGAGCTCTGTCCAATTTTCACCCCTCTAGCACTCCTCCCAGTGTTGGCAAATATTTGAAACTGCCACCTCTGTTTTGGGTCTCAGCAGAATCACTGGAGAATGCTGTATTCTACAAGTGGCTGGAGTCTCAGCCTCTCACAATGCTCTAACTCTCCCAGGTTTTCAGCCTCACTAATTACCAAAACCCAGTGCAATGTGGACTCATGTTCCCAGGGCAAATCTCCAGGGCCAGGTGTGCAGATCTCCTATCCCCTCCCAACTCCAACTCCATTCCTTTTCCTACTGCCTGTGGAATGGGAGCAAAAAGGGCTGGGGTCCCATGGATCATTGCTCTGCCACTTTACCTTTCTCTGTGTGGTCTTCTCTTCTTCGCCAGGTGTAGGTGGTCTGTTCTGCAGTCTTGGGTTAGTTGTAATTGCTGTAGTTGTTTCCTTGGTTATGTATGTGTGAAGAGGTTTCTTCCTTGCCTTCCTACTCTGGCATCTTTTTTTCTCCCATCCCCCCCCAGCTTTCTTTTCATTTCCTTTTTCATGTATTATCTTTTTCCATCCCTTTTCTTTCAGTCTGTGTGTGTCCTTAGCTCTGAAGTGAGTCTCATATAGGCAACATATAGATAAGTCTTGTACTTTTGTCCATCCAGTCACGTTAAATCTTTTGATTGGAGCATTTAGTCTGCTTATATTCAGAGTAATTATTGATAGGCATGTACAAGTAATATTTCTTATGAACAAAAGCATTACACTGAAATGTGTGGGAACCATTTTATGAGGATCCTTGAGTTACAACAAATGTACTTCTCATACTGTGCTCTGAAAGCAATTCACAGGAAGACAAAAAAGAGTAAATGCTTGGTAAACAAATGTTTGTTGGGTCATACAGAAACAATGTAACATAGGAATTTTAATAAACAGACTTTGCTGATTTCCTCCCTGTCTACCACATCAAGTTCATATTATTCTGTATTTTTCTATGGTGATCTGGAGCAGATCCTCTATCTAAATTCTTTTAGGTATGGGGAAGATCAAAGTTTCTTTCCGAGCTTTCTGTTTCTTAAAAATAATCAGCATAAAATAATCCACATGCCAAAGAGACATTTTAGGATGGCATTTTTTGCTCCCTTATGCTCTCTTTGGGGAATTCTGTCTGGGTTCACTCTAAATTATTTGCTTTCATTACTTATGGGTCAAAGAGATATCTTTTCTCATCACCACCAGAAAAGCTTCTATTCTGTCCTTGAAATTTTCATTTTTTGAAGCCTTTGCACAGTGTTTCCACTTTACCAACACCATAGGGAGTTCAATTATCAAAGAATCATTCCCTTCTGAGGATTCTTAAAGAAAAACATTCTGAGATAAGATGCAATGAGTTTCCCATTCCCTCCATAGGATACTAAACAATGTCAAATTGAATTCTCTGTGGTACATGATTTGAAGTGGTTTTTTTTCAGCTAAAGAAGGGCAGGATGCATCCACATAATGCCAATAGAATCAGTTTTTCAAATTCACTCTTGTGTTATCTCTGGATACTTTTGATGCCATACTGACCTCTCTTTCTGCTCAGGACATTACTGAGCCATTCCCCATGGTTCATCATCACTACTGTCCAAAGCTTCCTGTCAAAAGGGCTAATGCCTTTTTTTAAAGGAGCAGGGAAAGGATATGTCTTGTGCTGTATCATACCATTTAAAATCAACATGTATTTAAAAGGAAAAAAAAGGACGTGAACTCAACAGTCCAAGCAGGTTTATTGCTAAACCTGGGAGGGACCTTTCTGTTCTGGCAAGCAGAATAAGAAGGTGTCTCTTACAGGCTAAGAGCTTTTTACGGCCAGGTTTTTTGGCGGGCTTTTGAGGAGATGGGTCAGGGAAAAGGTGGGCTTGTGGCTTGCTGATGTGTTCCCAGAAAATGCTTGTAGCCTAAGTAAAATGATGCCTAGGTCTTTCTGAGATGGTGGATGGGCTTATTCAAAATGGCAGCCCTGTCTGGGCTCTATCAGTGTTGAAACAAATGTTTTGTGAAATGGTGCTTGGGAATCTTTTTTGCTAAACAAAGATTTATATTTCAACAGAATTTTGAAAAACAAAGAGGAAAAGATTGATTTGTTCCATGTCCACTCTGTCAGGTGTGGTCTCCTTTAATCATCACCACAGTGCTATAGGATACATGTTTGTGATTCACACTTTATAGAGGAGAAAATGGCTCTGGTGCACTGAAGAACTAGCATAATGTCACACATTGGAAAGAAAGAGTCAATGTATGAATGCAGGTTTCCTGGATTCCTTGCTCTCTGCTCATTTCAGTGACCTCATCATTTATGCTATCATCATTTTAGTGGTAGGAAGATAAATCTATCTCATAAAATTTAGATATTATGAAACCAGATTCTTGACTGTTGTCTGAAAATCTGAAAATATAAGAACACTAAATCCATAGGCAAAAGTAGTATCTATTTTTCTGTGAAGAATAGAATTAAAGTTGAAGACAAAGATAAAAGAATAAAGTTTATTTTCAATGGATATATCAATAACAGCTCATTGTTATTTTCTTAGGATATATGACCATTGTTTAATGTTCTTATGCAATGGGTATAGTGAAAGTACACACATACACACATACACTCTTTAGAAGACCACATCTTGTGAAATGTTGAATTCCAATCTCTTCAAACTCCTATTCACAAGGAGTTGTGTTTATGAATGGGAAATTCAAAGTTCAACTCTGGATCACGTCTTGGTGCTACCACTTACCAGATGAATGACTTTGGGAAAACCATGTAGGCATCTTGGCATGTTTTTTTATATATATAAAGTGGTGATGACAATATCTAATTCACAGAAAATTCATGTATTTTCAAGAAACAGAAATCTCAACTCAAATTTCTGTCTTTATGGAATTGAATATGCCAAAAGAAAATCTGGTTTGAAATGTTACTTCATCCAGGACTCAAATGAGGTCATTAAGATACATCTCTAGGATCTGGTTCCTTTTTATCTTGGTACCAAATTTGACATAGCAAGGGCCTCTGGCAAATGTTGACTATAGAAGTTTCAAGTCCTAAGTCCTTATGCTCAGCGGATAACATGAATTTGTACACCAGAATTTCCAGAATAGATACTAAGGCTTAATTCATTAAACTAGCTTATATTACATTCTCATCCCTAAATCAGTTACTGGGACCAGTTGATAAGATACTCTGATTGGATCCATCCATTAAATTCTTATGAGAGAACTGGGCTGAAAATAAACATTTTGGAGTTGTTAGCATTTGGGATTGCTAGCATGATGGGATTAGATACAATCACCAAGGAAGTATACATAGAAGAGAGAGGAGGCCCAGGATTTGACCATCATATCACTTTACTATTAAGAGGTTGAGAGAGAAAGAACCAAAAAAAAAAAAGGATACCAAAAAGGAAGGGTCAATTGAGGTATAATAAAAATCAAGAGGATGTGTTATTCTGAAAGCCACGTTAATAATCTCTTTTTTTTCCCTAAGAGAAGAGAATGATTAGTTGAGTAAAATATTTCTGGTAGATTAAATTAAGCAACAGCAAGACTAATACAGGAACAATGAGGAGATTATTGATGACATTGATAACAGTGATTTTAGTGGAGTGGTGAGAGCAAACACCTGATTGGAGTGGATTTATAAGAAAAAGGGAGGGGAGAAATTGGAAAAAGAAAGAATAGACATCTTTCAAGGAATTTTCTGCAAAAAGAGGCAAATAAATTAGAACAGCAGTTGGCAAAGAAAATGGAGTCATAAAAAATTTATTTATGAAGGGATAAATAACACTATCTGAATGATGATAAGAATGATTTGATAAAAATAAAAAATTAACGATGAAGGAGAGAAGGGAGAATTGCTGAAATTGTGTTCTAAAGGAGAGGAGAAGAGATGGAATCTAGTAAAGGGACTGGCTTTGCATAGGAGCATGAAATACTCATCTGCAATAACTGGATGGAAGAAAGGACAAGGCAGCTACCTATACTGGTAGGAGGTTAGATATAGTGCTGGGAATCTGTGGAAGTTACTTTCTAATTCTCAGTTTCTTGGTGAAGTAAGAAGAAAGATCATAAGCTGAGAGTGAGAAGAGCAAAGAGTATGAGAGTTTGATGAGAAGGGAAAAGGAGTGACACTGATGTTTTTAGGACAATGGGAAGGTGAATGGACATGGAGGATGAAAAATGTTTCCTAAGCAGAATTTTAATGGCCCATTGGCAGATATTTTCATGAATTTAGGAGATTAGCTTGACTGTATGTATATTTGCAGTCACAGTTAATTTCTTGGTACAGGTATGGAATTGACAGAGTTAGTTGTGCTGTTAAGTATAGATGTGCTGTTAACACTAGATGAGTGGAAAAGAAGCCAGAGAATCAAGTGGGTGAGGGATTTGATACTCACTTTCTTGACTTAGATGACAGTCTTCTCTTCCTAAAAGTGCTGCAGCAATCTCCCAAATGACATCCTTGCCTTAATCCTTCTCCTCTCTCCTTCTTTGCATGATAGCCAGAGTGAGTTTTCTAAAGAACAAACTTGAGATCGCTTTCTTATTTAAAACCCTGTAATGGATACCCACTGCCTTAGGGATAAAATTCAAAGTTCTTGACAAAGTCCCTGGGCCTGATGACCTGTCATTACTTTCTTTCTTAAGCCCATTTCTTTCCACCGTACTTCTTTCTACTTCATAGTCTTGAATTCAACCAGAATAATGGGTTTCAATTCCATGCTCTTCCTAGCCTCTGGACCATCTTCTCTCACTTCCATTCTTTTCTCTTGGGTAACTCCCACTGGTCCTTCAGGACTCAGCTAAAACCCAGATTCATCCAGGTGGTCTCTGCAATCCCAATGCTGTTTGTGGTCTTCCACTCTCATCTGTTTCAACTCGTATGATTTCTTTTGAAGAATGTTTTTACCTGCTTTAAAAATGAAAAAAAAAAACCAGTTTAGAATACTACTAGTCTAGTCTTTAGGTTAATGCTTTCATTTTATAGGTGGAGAAATTAAGGCTTAGCTCTATAGATAATTTTTGAGACAGCCAAGCTCAGCAATCTCAATTCCTTTCCCTTTCATTCCAGTGTTCTTCCCACCATACCTGTAAACACTCTTCTTGCTATTGCAGTTTTTGTGTTTTCAGACATTAGCCAAGTGCACAGTTTTATAGCCAACCTCTGACAGGCAGGACCTTATAGCTACCCTCAAAGAAATTTTAATCTCAAAGGAAGACAGACATCAACAGATAATTTTGAAATCATGGGGGAGGTGCAATATTAGAGATACACACGATGTGTTTATAAATTTAAAATTGTAATTCTAGTTTATTGCCCATCATTTTCATGTGGGTTGATTGTATCGATCAAACTGAGATGTAAACTCTGTACACAAAGTGCTTATTTGGTTTCCTTTGTGTCTGCCCTCATTTCTGCTCGCTATGTAACACAGAATCTGTCTCATACCAGGGTCTTAATAAAACTTACTGATAGAATGGGACTGATCCATTGCTTTCTATTTCCTGTAAAATGTGAATGTATGGCTACACCAAGCAAGAAATGTAAACCACTTTTTGAATTAGAATATCTCTAACTCTCTTAGAAATTATATAAACTAAGTTGGAAGGAAATTCTTAGACTGGAAAGATGAAATAAGATAATACAAATAATATGTGACACTAAGCCATGTGATCCCAAAGTACTTCTTTTATTCTATCTAATTTAATGATCACAGAGACCCAATTCTGTCATTATTATTGTTGTCATTACCATTTTTCAGGTAAGAAAACTACAATACAGAGATTTTTAAAAATTCAAACTCAGCCAAAAATTCACAGACCTGGAATTTGAACCAAGGCAGTCTGCCTTAGTTGCACAAATTTAACCAAATTACTGTAATCTTCCCACTAATCTCCTTCAGATTCCAGCCAGCTAATCTTCTCTTTCAGGCACTAATGTTTTTGTTTTTTGTTTTTTCTCAAAGTTTACTTTGTTTGGGGCAGGGGGATTGTTTCTGGTTAGAAACAGAGACATTTCTTTTTATTTTGTATAACACCCATTTTCTTTTTATTAAGGTATCATTGATATACAATTTTATGAAGGGTTCACATGTGCAACATTGTGGTTACTACATTTCCCCTTATTAGCAAGTCCCCACCACATACCCCATTACAGTCACTATCTATCAGTGTAGTAAGATGCTATAGAGTCACTACTTGTCTTCTCTTTGCTATACTGCCTCCCCTGTGCCACCCCTACATTATGTGTGCTAATCATAATGCCCCTTAATCCCCTTCTCCTTCCTTTCTCACCTACCCTCCCCACCCCCTTTTCACTTTGGTAACCACTAGTCCCTTCTTGGAATCTGTGAGTCGGCTGCTGTTTTGTTCCTTCAGTTTTTGCTTTGTTGTTATACTCCACAAATGAGTGAAATCATTTGATACTTGTCTTTCTCTGCTTGGCTTATTTCACTGAGCCTAATACTCTCTAGCTCCATCCATGTTGTTGTAAATGGTAGATTTGTTTTCTTCTTATGGCTGAATAACATTCCATTGTATATATGTACCACATCTTCTTTATCCATTCATCTACTGATGGACACTTAGGTTGCTTCCATATCTTGGTTATTGTAAATAGTGCTGCGATAAACATAGGGGTGCATATGTCTTTTTAAATCAGGGATCTTGTTTTCTTCATATAAATTCCTTAGGAGTGGGATTCCTGGGTCAAATGGTATTTCTATTTTAAGTTTTTTGAGGTACCTCCATATTGCTTTCCACAATGGTTGAACTAATTTACATTCCCACCAACAGTGTAGGAGGGTTCCACTTTCTTTGCATCCTTGTTCTTCCTAGTCTTTTCGATGTTGGCCATCCTAACTGGTGTGAGGTGATATCTCATTGTAGTTTTAATTTGCATTTTCCTGATGATTAGCAATATGGAGCATCTTTTCATGTGCCTAATGGCCATCTGAATTTCTTCTTTTGAGAAGTGTCTGATCAGATCCTCTGCCCATTTTTTAATCATGTTATTTGCCTTTTGGTTGTTGAGGCATGTGAGCTTTTTATATATTTTGGATGTTAACCCCTTATCAAATATGTAGTTTTCAAATATATTCTCCCATATTGTAAAATGCTTTTTTGTTCTGCTGGTGATGACCGTTGCTGTAGAAGCTCTTTAGTTTGGTGTAGTCCCATTTGTTCATTTTTGCTTTTGTTTCCCTTGCCTGAGGATATATGTTCAGGAAAAAGTTGCTCATATTTATATTCAAGAGAGTTTTGCACATTGTCTTCTAAGAGTTTTATGGTTTCATGACTTCTCTCCATTTCAAGTTTACTTTTGTGTATGGAGTTAGACAGTAATCCAGTTTCATTCTCTTGTATGTAGCTGTCCAGTTTTGCCAACACCAGTTGTTAAAGAGGCTGTCAGTTCTCCATTGTATATCCATGTCTCCTTTATCATATATTAATTGACCTTATATGCTTGGGTTCATATTTGGGCTCTCTAGTCTGTTCCATTGGTTTGTGGGTCTGTTCTTGTGCCAGTACCAAATTGTCTTGATTACTGTGCCTTTGTAGTAGAGCTTGAAGTCAGGGAGTGTAATCCCCCAGCTTTATTCTTTCTTCTCAGAATTGCTTTGGCTACTTGGGTTCTTTTGTGGTTCCATATGAATTTTAGAACTATTTGTTCTAATTCATTGAAAAATGCTGTTGGTATTTTGATAGGGATTGCATTGAATCTATAGATTGCTTTAGGCAGGATGGCCATTTTGACAATATTAATTCTTCCTATCCATGAGCATAGGATGTATTTCCCTTTATTGGTGTCTTCTTTAATTTCTCTCAAGAGTGTCTTGTAGTTTTCAGGGTATAGGTCTTTCACCTCCTTGGTTAGGTTTATTCCTAGGTATTTTATTCTTTTAGATGCAATTGTAAATGGAATTGTTTTCCTGATTTCTCTTTTTGCTAGTTCATCATTATATATAGGAATGCAACAGATTTCTGTGTATTAACTTTGTATCCTGCAACTTATAGCACTCATCTTTTGCCACCTACTTGTATTGAAATACAGATCTTTCTTGACTTACAATGGGGTTACATCCTAATAAGCCCATTGTAAGTTGAAAATACCATATGTTAAAAATGCATTTAATTCACCTAATCTGTCAAACACCTAGCTTAGCCTAGCTCACCTGCATTAGCTTACAGTTGGTGAAAATTATCTAACGTAAAGCCTCTTTAATAAAGTGTTGAATATCTCATGTAATTTATTGAATACTGCATGTACTGAAGGTAAGAAACAGAATGGTTGTATGGGTACAGGGTGGTGTGGATAAAATGATGGTTCCTATGGCCAGAATTCTCACCTGGCCCTGGTTAACTTGTTCACTACATACATGTAAGCAATATGTTGTTATTACCCCTATGTAAAGAGCTCCACCCAGTGCCCTGGGCTGCAGGCCTCTGCAGGAGAGCAGAGGCTAGAGTGGTAGCAGTGCCAAGGACAGAGCCTGAGATGGCTGTCAGGGCAGAGAGGCCCAGAGGCAGAGACAGGCTTGCTGCATGCAGACTTGCTCTGAGTGGATGGGATTCTAGTGATTGACCTGCCACCATGGGATTAAAGTTGAGTATAAACCCTTTCACCCCAAGAACATTCCACTGTCATTTTTTTGGTCTCACTGAATCCATAGTGATCTTGTCTGGGGATGAAACCAATTGGTAGGTCATGTGGTAGAAATTGTTTACTCTTGTGATCAGTTGGCTGACTGAACTATTGCTGCTTCCACTGCCTAACTTCATGAAAGAGTATCCTACTGTACATTGACATTCCATATCTGTAGAAGGTCAAATTTCAAAGTACAAATTCTATTTATTGTGCAGTATTTCCACCATCATCAAGTTGAAAAATTGTAACTTGAACATTGTAAGTCACAGACCATCTTACAGTGCACATGATCATTCAAATTTTCTCAAAGTTCTAATAAAATCAGAAGATTTGAACACCAGATTCTTCTGGAAGCATTGAAAAGAATAATCAGAAGAATCGAAAACTTGATTAATCTGGATGAAATGCAATTATGTATTTCCCTCAAATAAAACTATCACTAATTTAAAATCCTTTCTCCATCATGAGGTCAGTCTGTTATGCAGTGATTAATGACTAGAACAATTTGTTTTTGTCACGCAGAAGCTAATATTAGATAACCTCTATTCACAAGATGACAGAGTACTTTAAGCTTTCCTCTCAGAACTGGGCCAGCTCTCTAGAGAACCCAGACTCCCTTATTTGGAGATGGATCTATAAATTGACTGATACTCTCACATACCAAAAAGGCTTTTGGGAAAGCCTTTTAGAAGGTTGATCTTCCCACACGCCACTCACTGAAATATAAATGAAGGAAAACAGCTTTTAGAAGATATTTACTCTTTTGAATCAAAGTATAAATCCATACTCACATATAGAATCATGCTATACTTACACGCTATACTCTGTTAAAATAAAAAACAAATGGTGATCAACCTTGAAAATTTCCTGGGCAGACAAATCAGTTTAGTCATACAAACACAGTTTAATTTAGCATATTTTGCAAGATTATCTTTATTCAGGTCATTTCTTATTTACATCTCTGGAACTTATAAGCAAAACAGAAATTGTTTCCCAAAATTGATATGAGGTAACTACTAACCAATTCCCTATCATTTAGGAAAATAATATTATTATAACCAACCATTGTGAAGAATAAGGTCACTGCCTTCCCACTCTGTAAGCTGCTTTATAACAATACACCCTGGGCTTCATTCCTTGTTTTGGTTTGAGTGTTCCTGGCGTGCACACTGTCTTTTTGGTGTATGTGCAATATACTTCTGTTAATTACTATTTTGGTGATTCATTGTTTTACTTCTGTAATTTATGAGCTTTTGACAACTCACATATATGATTTTCCTTCACTTTCTGTACTCTCACTACACTGTAATCAGATATTTAGATTTAGGATTCATGTTTTTGCTGTTAGGATAGCCCTACACTACACATTCTCCTTGTAATATTTACAGCATCTTAGAGCTGTTTCAGAATACAGTTTCATACATCCAAGTAGACAGTCACCCTGGTCTTTCAGTCAGCTGAATGGCAAATGGAAAGCACAATTACCTCTGAAAAGGAACAAGACTGAAAGTGTAAGGATGATAAAAATTTTTAAACAAATAGAAACTTAAGATAAGCAGTGGTCAAGTGTGCAAGAAAATCAGTGTAAAGCTTTTGCCTTTTGAAACATCAGAGAAGTTTCTTCTTTAAAGTCTTAATCTTGTTAAAAAAAGAATTTGTCAATGAGCACAGTGGGAAAATTGGATTATACTTTGACCTGTGGGTGGATGAGTTGTAGAATATCCTTTAGGACAAGAAATTAAATAAAAATGAATTCAATTCCTCTTTGTGGGACAGAAATATGTCCTGCCACCATCTTCTTTTTTCTTAACAGAAAAGATAAAATACTATTTAAATAAAGAGCTCTGGGGAATGAGTAAAGCTACTACCCAAGAACATTTTTATTCCTCTCTACCTAAGTATTACTTGAAATGTTGTCACTAGCTGATGTTTTCTTTTTTCAGTTATAGTCCCTTGCATTTTCATAGTCTTTTAAATGTTTCAGCCACTCTCACAGACTTTTCTACTTAATAGCTATTTCTGTCTTCTTATTAATGGAATAATTTTTTTCCTTTTGTCATTATCCCTACATATCAGGATATGCTTCTGGAAGATTGGCCCCTACTCCATGGCAGAAATTTTGATAACCCAGTTATGTTTATTGGATAATTATGGATTGATAAAACCAATTTTGGTAATCACATTCCCTATTGGCAATGATTTATTACAGAGTGCCATGTGACTTACGTCAGGGCAATGAGATGTGAGGAGCAGATGGCTGGGGATTCTGAAAAAAGATTTTTTAGATCTTAAAAAGGTACACACACATTTGATTTTTTTCTACGTTTGTTTCGTTTCTGGGCACTGCTATTTATGCTTGTGCTATCTGGTACTACTATAGCCATCCTGAGACTAAAATAAGAGCCAGCTAACAAAATAGAATAGAATACTATAGAAACAGAATAGAAAATAGGCCTTTCAGTACTAGTTTGCTTTTCCAAAAGAAATCACAACACTTCACCAAAATTATTTGAAAAGAAATTATGGAGAAATAAAACCAACATGTATTGATAGAAATGGAATTTTTAAGTGGTTTTAAGGACTAAAAGAGAAACTACTCAATGAAAGAACAAGCTAAGTTGATACAGCTCATCATTTCTGACACATAGTAGGCTCTCATTGTTTACATAACTATTTGGATTGTTGTTGATCCTTTCTCTTTAGTATATTGCTGTACTTGGATGTTATCTATGTGTGTAAAGCTCCAGCTGTCCATCAAGAGCAGTTTTGTGATTTAGATCTTGCTGTTTGACTTTAATAAAAATAACATATAAGTCAGGCATGTTTCTAAAAGCATCCTCATATCTCTCTATCTTTATTTTCTATGACTCCTCATGCCCATTTTAATCTTTAGCTACATGCAGCTGGTCTATTTCTGTGACACCAATATCCTCTCTCATGCACTAATCCATTGTGTATGTATATGTTGTAATCCTAGGCTACCTCTTCGGCTATGCCAGTAGATGGAGCCCCCAAATGGTATTCATGAGAATTGTAGAGTGCTGAGCAAGAGAAAATATGTTTTCAACTCTGATTATAAGAATGTAGTGACTCTTCCTAAAATAAAAGAAGAAAACCTTTTCCTTCTATCAAGCAACATGATAGAGGAAGCAAGATAGCAATATAGCTATAGCTCTGAGCAAAGAGAAGAAAGACACTTCAGGGGTTAACAAGAAAACATTTAGGCAGCAAGCAATTTGCAGAGCAGATGGGTGGGGAAAGGGTAAGCAGGGGAAGCAAAATCTTCCCTTGTAGAAATCCTTTTCCTGTAGAAATCATTTGGCCAAGACCTAGTTCTTGGAACAAACTGAAAAATGACAAGAGCAGGGACTCAGTAAGTCCTCCAGTAGGATGAAATGACGCTCCTCACAGAAAGCATGCATTGAGACCCAGGCACATACTAGGAAAGTCAGAACCCCAAGGATAGCAATTCTCACAATTTGCTTGTGTGATTTCAATCATTCTCAAAAAATTATCACTGTGTTCACAAAATTCCTCCAGGTATTTTAAGATACAAGTAATTTTACAGAGTAGCTTGTTCCTACTTTAATAAGTGCTCTAGATCAGCCAAATCAAGTAGAACTCCTTACTGGTCAGGTTCCCATCATGAAACAAAAGGCACATTAAAACTGGACTCATTTGAGGAGTGTTTAATAAAGGGACCCTTCACAACTGTATTAGCAAGATGTGGGGACATCACAAGAGAGTGTAGGTCCTCTGGGCTACCAACAGAAAGCTGTTACCATCTCTAGGTTTAAAGAAACAAAAGAAACAGAGCAGTCACTGGAACCCTGAGAGAGGGGGCCACCTGACAGGAGCTGTGACCATTAATAGAGGGATGCAGCCAGCTTGGCATGAGAAAAAGCTGAGGGAATAAATACCTCGAGCTTGTTGTGTTCATTTACTCTGATATTCTGCTGGTACTTCCCATTGATGTGCCCAAGCAGAAGTCGGAAGGCAAAGGAGTTTGTTGATTCGGTTCGAGTGAAATCAGCCTTTTCAGGCACAGAGCAAGATGGAGAAGAGGGGAGAGGAGAGATACCCACTACCATCCATTTTATGATTCCTCCTTAGCAAGCCTTAATGATTTAAGTGTGAGTGTACTTGTAGTATATTTGAGCATAGTGTTTATTCTGCCTGAAATGCCTCTTCATTCTCCATCCTTCTAAGTCACAACAGTCTCCCTTCTCCTACCCCAAGCTCCATCTGACTTAAGATCTAGTTCAAGACAGTTCTTGAAGGTAGGAACTGTATGTGTCTATTCCTGATAATGAGCTGAATCAGAATTAGGATTAGCTGAAAAAAGCAGAAAACTTAATGAAAGAGTGGCTTAAACATGATAGAAGTTTTTTCTTCCTCATGGAAGCTGGATCTACTTAGGAAACCCCATGCATGAATCTCTAGAAACTGTCCTGTAGAAAATAAATGAACTCACCCTGTATGCCAGGAGCCTGGATCCAAGAAGAGGTGGGCTACAAAGTTTATAGTTATCAGCTCATAGTTTTAAGATGGAGAGACACTAGTTTCTACAGCCTTGTAGTAATATCCAAGGAGCCATTAGAAAGCACTGAACCACAGTGCTCCATTTATATTTTAAAATGAAAACAAAACAGAGTAAGAACAGCACATTTTCTTTCAAGACTACACAAGAAATGTGGTGAAAGAGGAATCTAGTCATCTGAGCTCTTTAAAAATAGCTCTCCCAATAATTCCCTCTCCACTGAGGGTAATCATTGTCCAATTATATGTTCTCCAAGTGCAAGTTAATTTCAGGGAATGGCACACAAGACTCTGAAGAGTTCTGCTAATGATGGTCAATGTTTTCAAAGTACATGAAACCTGGGTTAATAGATGAATGGAGACCTGTTACTCAGTTCTCCTGGGTAATTGTCCTAACCACCAAGCACATGGGGAAGCTGTATACATCTGCAGCCAGATACTGCAAACAGGAAAATCAGCTCATGTCCTTTGTTCCAGGAATATCTGACCCCATTTAAGAGGAAATAACATTCAGAGTGTTATTCCTGCCCCAGATTTTATCCCATCATATTGTCGACTTGATTCCAGTATTAATTTCAAGAAAGTGAGGTTCAAAGGATCGAGAGGAGTAAGAGCTCCGTCATGTCTCAGGGGAACTGTGTTTGCAAAGGGCTGACTGAACTGTTCCTGATGAGTCTGACGGCATTTGAGATTATATGATATAAGTTTAACTTTTTAAAAGACATTTAAAATAATCGGTAAAGCAATAATGAAAGGCAAATGTAACAGTAACACTGTCTCATTACCTTTAGAAACTTATCTGGTGGAAGTTTTGAGAAATTTTATTAAATTAGCAGAGACTCAACATGTTAAACCTACCCTTTAAGTCTGAAGAGAAGAGATGAGAATAAAGTCTAACTACATTTATTACTCCTGTTGGTGCCAAAATAGGAAAATCTATCTCTTTACTCTGATTCATACACTGTTCTCATGCTGGCATTATAAAACTGAATTTAAATTAGGCTTGACTATACAGGAGTTTGTTATAGGTGTTCTGGAAAAGAAATATCTCTGGTTTAAATGTTAACTCCCAAATAAAAAAGCCCCAGGTTTGCTTTCATATGTCATGGTAAAAATCAGCTAGGAACAGTTTTATTTGTCCTAGAAAAAATGTTTTAAAATTGGCTCTAAAGTTTCATCTTCCATATGGGTAGCCTTAAGCAGGCCCTGCTGAGATGGAATATTAAAGACTTAAATATGCCTTCAGTCTACACATGAATACCCCAGGTTGACAATAAATATTTAAAGAGTTGTTGGTGTGTCACAAAAACAAAACTGCACCTTGCGTTTATATAAGATGGTTATAAATAAATCTGTTTTTCGCTTTTTCTTACCTAGTCATTTTTATTTAAAGGGGCTGAACCAGTTACATTTTCAAAGGTTCACCAGTATGCTGAGCCACATGGCTGAGTTACATAGTCATTAGAAACTACAAAGAGGTGCCACTGAACCTGCGCATATGTTTTATAGATGTTACCAATATACACACTGATGTTTGTAGAACTCATTGCTCTCTCTCAAAGAGCCAGATGACACCACTTCATCAGTGGAAAGACAATAACTACATTCACCCATTCATTCATGTGCAAACATTGTTCTAGGCACTGCTAAATACTGGGACTACAAAAATAATCATGGCAGTCATGATATTATTGATTTCCACAACTAAGCAATCATTGTCACTTATTGAACAGCCACATAGCATTTTATATCCTTTAATCTCCAGAACTCCTTGAGATGGATATAATCCCATTTTTAAAGATTTGAAATCTTAAGCCCAGAAGCAATGTTTTGATTGTCATACAAGGGCAAAAATGTAGTCACCAAACTGGGATTAATTATATTTTTCTATTTACTTTAAGTTGCTAAGATTGGCTATACAGAAAGTGATCTGCATCACCATATTGGATGGTGACAAACTGATCCAAAGAGGCCCTGTCTTGTAGGGGAAGGATGATTACCAGGTGTAAAAAATAGAAGGCAGAGGAAGAGGGCAAAGGGTGCTTTCCAGCTCTAAGGACAAAATGAAAGGTCCAGAGTCATATGGCCCCGTTAGATTTTTTTTTGGAAAATTTTGAGTTTCATAATTACCAAAATTTTTTTACCAAAGGTATTCAGGACAACAGTAGGAAGATTTGCTATTTTTTGAGTACTAATGCTGAATTAGGAATTATACTAAGTGCTTACATACTTTATTTGGTTCAGTACTATCTGAGATAAGTATAGTCGCTCTCATTCATTGAGGCTTTGGGAGATGAAGTGGCTTCTTGAATTCATATAGTTCAGACATGCAGAAATGGGATTTGAATCCAGTCACTGCTCTTTATCACTATTTCTAACTACTTCCTACATTGCTACATAACTAATACAGGAGAAAAGTTAATTGGCACAGAAATATATTTTACTTTTCTAAAAAATTGAGAAACAATTGACATATACCATTATACTAGTTTTCAGGTGTACAACATAGTCATTCAATATTTGTATATATTGCAAAATTATCTCCTCAGTAAGTCTAATTAACATCTGTCACCACTCAGTTACAAATTTTTTTCTTGGGATGAGGACTTTTGAGGTTTACTCTTTGAGCAACTTTCAAATATGCAATATAGTATTATTAACTATAGTCACCATGCTGTATATTATATCCTCATGACTTCTTTGTTTTATAACTAGAAGCTTGTACCTTTTCATCCTCTTCATGCATTTTGCCCACCACTGGCAACCACCTGTTGGTAACCACCTGTTCTCTGTATCTATATGCTAATTTTTTTTATTTCACGTGTAAGTGAGAGCATGCGGAGTTTCTCTACCTGACTTTTTTCACTTAGCATAAAACCCTCAAGGTCCATCCATGTTGACACAAATGGAAAGATTTCCATTCTTTTTATGGCTGAATAAAATTCTAAATTATATATTTACCACAACTTCTTTATTCATCTATTGATGATCACTTAAGTTTTTGTCCATATTTTGGCTATTATAAATAATGCTGCAATGACCATAGGGGCACAGATATCTTTTCAAGTTAGTGTTCTTGTTTTCTTTGTATAAATACCCAGAAGTGGAACTGCTGGATCATGTAGTAGTCCAATTTTTACTTTTTTAGGAAACTTCATACTGTTTTCCATAGTGGCTGCACAATCTACATTCCCACTAACAGTGCACAAGGGTTCTCTTTCTCTACATTTCTACCACTACTCATCTCTTGTCTTTTTGATAATAGCATGAGATGGTATCTCATTGTGGTTTTGATTTGCATTTCCCTGATGATTAGTGCTATTGAGCACGTTTTCATGCACCTGTTGACCATCTGTATGTCTTTGGGAAATGTCTATCCAGATCCTCTATTTTTTCATCAGATTGTTTGTTTTGCTCCTCAGTTCTGTGAGTTCTTTATATAGTTTGGGCGTTAACACTTTTATCAGATATTGGATTTGCAGATAACTTCTCCCATTTGGTGGGTTGCCTTTTTATTTTGTTGATCATTTCCTTTGCTGTGCAAAGCTTTTCAGTGTGATACAGTCCACTTGCTTATTTTTGCTTTTGGAATCATATCTAAAAAAATCATTGCTAAGACAAACGTCAAGGACCTCACTGCCTATGTTTTCTTCTAGGTATTTTTTGGTTTCTGGTCTTATATTAAATTCTTTAACCCATTTTGAGTTAATTTTTTGTGGATGGTGTAAGATAGTGGTTCAGATTCATTCTCTTGCATGTAGCTGTCCAGTTTGTCCAACATTACTCATTGAAGAGACTATCCTTTCCCCATCATATATTCTTGGCTCCTTTGTCATAAATTAATTGGCTCCATAAGCATGGGTTTATTTCTGAGCTCTGTATTCTGTTCCATTGATTTATGTATTTGTTTTTGTGCCAAAACCATACTATTTGATCATTATAGCTTTGTAATCTAGTTTGAAATCAAGGAGTGTGATGTCTCCTATTTTACTTTTGATTTAGTCTCCATGTCCCTGATATGACAGCTCTAGACATTTCAGATGGGAATCAACTATAGAAAAAATTGTGTTCACCCAATTTTTAAACAAGTAATGTTTATTTAGCACTTACTACATGATAGACATTCAGGAGATTTGTTTACTTCTGACCAAAAGTCCGTAACATAGTTTAAAAAAATTTTTCTCACTTTACAGATAGGAAACTTAGACATAGTCATCAATGTTTTCCACAATATATTAGTATCTATTGTATAACAAATTATCATAAAGCTAACAGTTAGAACAATACACACTTACCATCTCCATTTCAGGAATCTGGACATGACTTAGCTGTGTCCTTTGCTTTAAGGTCCTACAAGTTTGCAATCAGGGCCTGGGTCCATCCAAAGGCTCATTTGGGAAAGGATGCCCTTACCAGCTCCCATGAATGATGGCAGGGTTTAGTTCTTATGGGCTGTTACACTGAGTCAGTTGCCCTCTGGACATTGGCCAGAGCTGCCCTCAGCTCCTTGCCGTGTAGACTTCTTCAAATAACTTCACTGAAGTCAGAAAAAGCAGAGTCTGCTGGCAAGACAGAAGTTACTCTTATGTATCCTAATCACAGAAGTGACATTCCATTATTTTTCCTGTATTACATTGATTACAAGATAGTTGCTAGCTTAGGACATACTCAAGAGGAGAAGAATACACAAGGACTTAAATACCAGGTGGCAAAGGTCATGGAGAAGCATCTTAGCTTCTGCCCACCACAGTAAATACTTTTGAGTACCCTCTATGTAGCCATGAAAATCAATCTAGAGGGGCTTAAAGTAGTTAAGTAAATACAAGGTGAAAAATGAAATAATTTATAGAAGAAAGCAGAAAAAGGAAGCCGTTTGAGGGGTGGGAGGAATTTAAACAGTAGCTAAAAGTCCTCTCAGAAATAATTCACTATAGAATAACTTTGGAGCCAGTGATAAGATCAAACTTGACACCAAAAGGTGAGATATAATTCACATGCACAGGTAGGTACTAATGACTTTCCCATTTCAAAAGGTAGGGAAACCTACTGTGGGCTTGGATACATTTTGTTCAAGAGAATGGGATATTTTCCAACATTCAGAGCAGATAAATATTAAGATCATTTATTTGCACTTATCAATGTATTTTACTTTTTCAAAGAGACTTAAAATATTTCTTCCTGGAAGTGAGAGGTAAAGACTATTTGAAGATGATGCCACTACAAAGTTTCTCTTTCTAAAAATCTGCTCTAAAATATTTTTCCTTTTTTTTTCTAAATTAATGCAAAGGAAGGTCACATTTATCTCTCAATGTTTTCTCTGTCATTTTTGCTATCACTGAAATATCTTTAAAATTGTCAAATCTTGATCTTTTGTGGAATTTAGAGGTCCTTTTAGAGGAGAATCAAGTGCAAAAAGAAGCAGATGTGGTGGGGGTGGGGGTGGGGAACACGTAACCAGTAACTTGGGTCAACTGTACAATCTGAAGGAAAGTACCCTCTGTTGCTTCTTTGTTCCACAAATATTTTATGTTCATGAAGAAAGAAATTTGCAAATCAAAATTTTTGCTATTGAATAAACACTAAAACATTAAGCTGTCTGTCCTTTTCTCTTTGCATATATACACATAAATACATGCAATAATATTTACTTGCTTCCAGTCATCATTGACTTCTCTCTTTCTCATATCTCCCATATCTAACTTTCAAAGTATGTTGAGTCTAATACTTCTTTTCACATTCCCAGCTACTGCTCTAGCTCAGTCTACTGTCATTTCTCCTGACTGGTGCCCCTGCTTCTGCCCTTGCTGCTCACAGTCCAGTGTCCACACAGCAAGCAGAACCATCCTTTTAAATGTATGTCAGTTTATGTAGCTTCTTTGCTCAGCAACTTCCACCGGTTTCATCTTTCTCAAAACAGTCAAATCCCTTACATTTTGCCCTAGGAGGCCTTCAAAATCTATACCACCGCTTGCCTTTCTCTTGTCTTTCCCTCCCATCTGTCCTCTTGCTAGCTCTTGGCCACACTGGCCTCCTTGCCATTCTTGAAAAAACTTGTTACTGTGCAAGGCATTGTAGTTGCTCTTTTATTGTTGAATCTGAGCATCTTTCCCCCAAGTGTCCATATGGCTGGTTCCTCATTTTTTTCAGATCTCTGCTCAAAGTTCACCTTCTCAGAGAGAACTCTGACTACTTCCTACTTTGTTACTCTCTATACCTCTTATCTGATTTTATCTCAATGAACTTACTTATTTACTTAGTTATTGCTCGTCATCCCCACTAGAATGTAAGCTCCATGAATGAGAGCACTGTTGTTTGAGAATAACTCCTGGCATGTGGTAGGTACTTGTTAAGTTTTGTTGAATGGGTGAATATGTGAATTTTTAAAAAGCAGTATTAATAATAAGAAGAATACATTTGTTTTTTTATTTAGCAATATTTTATAACATTTGTTTGGTATCAGTAAGTACATTTTTTCTATATACATAGTATTCTATCATACTTTAGAAAATTTAACTCACTCTTATTTTTTGGATCTTTGTTTTCTTTCCCCAATTTTCTAAATTACAGACATAGCAAAAATATTGTACATAAATGTCACATATATACACACATATGTATATATTTAGCATGATTTTCTTAAAGTGAAATAATTAATTCAGAGAGTATGCTAATTCAAACAGTAATACTTATTATCAATATGTCTACCAGAAAGATGGCACCAATTTACATGCCTTCCAACAGAATATGAAAGTATTAGTTTTCTCATGTTTTTACTAAGACATTATATTACCAGGCTTTTAAAACTTCTTCAAATTAAGAAGTAAAATATAGTGTGTTTTTGTTTAAAATTTCTATCTCTTTAATTACTAGTGAATTAAAATTAAACTCACAAATGGGATCATATGTGATCAAATGCGCTTGGGGACTGAAGTTTATGACTCCTTGAAACACTTTCTGTTAGTAGATTTTTCTGATGTAAGCTCCTAGAGCATTAAAAGAGTGTAGCTAGCATTTCTCAGTATTTTCCATGCTCAGTCATTAAGACTACAATTTTAGAAGTTGAAGCTTCAGGGATAAATGAAATAAAATTGATCAAATTTGAAGCATATCATCTTATATTAACTTGATATACTTACTTTACTAGAGTCCTGTTTAACCAGCCCACTCCTTTTTACTTCTTATCTTTAGATTCCCCTTTTGCTAGTTAGATTTATATTGTCATATCATATTATGACTTCTAAGGGCTTTAGGGATCACTTAGTTCCTTCATTTCTCAAATGACGTTAACAACTTATGTAAGTTGAGTGTCTTGATCAAGATTACTCTGTAGCAGGACAAAAAGCTAGATCTTTTGATTGAGTGCTACTTCTCCACTGTAGATATACTTCTCCTCATGGATCACCATGCAGATTTTGGATGATTTTAATTTCTCCCAATTCTTTGATCTCTGAGAAAACTAGAGTAAAATTCTATAGGTGATGGAGACCTTAAGAGATAACTATAAAAGGAACATGTTCCTTTTTTGATTAGAGACCATAATAAGGCTTCTCAGTTTCTTTGTCTCCACTCCTAGCCTAGGAATCCTGATTTTAATTAACATTGCCTAGGAGAAAGGAACCTCTACGTGGAAAGAAGGAGGAACAGAATTGTTATTTGGCCACACTATACTGTTCACCACATCCTAAGAAAGAAATGCTGTTCTTTAACATTCCTACTTACTTTATAAAACACTAAAAATGTCTCCTTTCCCCAGAATTCTTCTCTGAGTATTTCTGAGAAAAGTAACTTAGCCATTTTTATTGCTCCCCAAATACTTGATACAACCTACTTTTAAAGAACTCAGAATAATGAATTGTAATTATTTGCTTTCTGTACTTTCTCTTTACTAGATTGTGGTCTGCATTTTAGAAAGGACCATCCTTTGAATCTTACATTTGAATCTCCTTTCCTGTCCCCAATATTAATAGAGGGGAAAATATATAGTAGGCAATTGATAATTTGTTACTGTATAATGTCATCTTGGTTTACTCTGTATTATGCTTCTAAATTCAAAATGCAAATTTCTGTTGATCAAATTGATAAATATATCAATTGTACTTTAGTCCCTATTCATACAATACTTATAATTTATATTGATATCATTTAGTAGTCATAAAGTAGCTCATCTTTAAGAAAGATACCTTATGTTATCAAGATAATTATAATGACTTTGGTAAGGAAACCTGTTTTTGCTGAAAATATTTTAAGTACCAGGGTTCGACAGACACTTCTGATATTTAATTTTACCTAATTCCTTACTTAAAAATGAAGAAACTGAAGCCTGAGATATTTAAATAACTTTGATAAGATCTCATAGTCAATAAATATTATTGAATCCAAGTCTGTATGATTAGAAAACCCATTCCTTCCATGAATTGACAGAAAAGTTTTTGTAAAATAATACAAATTTATTTATATGGGCATTATGTGTGTACATAGGTATTTTCTGAACTAAACTTACATAAGCAAGAAACAATCGCACTATAACATTTTAATTATCTTAATATTTGTAGGAAACTTCACCAAACTAAATAGTAAATTTTTGGTATAATCCTGAATTCTCTTGTTTCCCTTGTGTATCTGCAATTGACAAGATATTTGACAAGGTATCTCAAGATATCCTTAGGGATTATACCAACAAATACAGGTTCGATATTAGTCATTAAGGAGAAAAGAAAGTGTTTTTATTATCACACTTAGAAGCTATTAATGGATTGATCTCAATCTCTTACCATTTTATTAATTCTTTGAATGAAGAATTTGCATAGTTACTGTATTTGCAGATAAGATGGTTTATCTAACAAAAATACATTGGAGGAGAGAAGCAGGATGAAATGGTATACAGAGAGATCAGAAGGTTAGGCTCAATCTTTAGAAATTGCATTTGAAAGGATTTAACATAAATTTTTGTCCTTGGTACCCAAAATCTAAGTAGCATACTGGGAAAAGATAACTGAATAGCAAACGGAGGTGGAGAAAGTAGAAAAAAGGGGAAGATTTGTTGTTTTCTTTCAACTATCAGCTCAAGGTAAGTCAATGGGTAATGTGGCTCCCTCAGACAAATAAATAAAACCAAGGGAGGGGAGAAAAAGAATTCCTGTCTGAACTAACACAGTTTGTGAGGGAATCATTTCTCTTAATAAATGCAGAATTTTCCAAGTGTTAGAAGCTAGTAGTAAATGAGAGCTCTCCAGGTGGGGAAGAGCATCTGATCAAACAGACCTTGTAAGATTGTCAATACATTTTGCCTTTTCCTCAGAATTCAGCCACTTAGAATACAGCAGCCATCATCAAGCTGGATGCCAGTGTGTGTTGCTCCCCTCCAGTGAATTATAAAAACAATTGATTTGGTATATGCATCACATATTTTATTCTGGTTGGACTTTTCAGAGATTTTGTTGAACACTAATGGAAAACAAACGAGAAATCGTCAGAGACTTCACAATACATAGAATCAGTTGGATTCATAAGATTTGAAGTCAAGGCTCAAATTCTGCCTTGGTCTACAAGTTGTCCCAAAGGGAAGAAGAGCCTTCTATCCTGATGTACTCATAAGGATTTCTAGGTATAGGACCAAAATTTCCTCTCTGAGAATAAAGTTACTCTAGTTTCTAGAGTAGCATGCCTAGTCTTGGAGAACGCCTCTTTTTGACTAATTTTGAAGGAACCAATTGCCTGAATGCCTTGTTCTCTTAGCACATCCTAGTCTTCTATTCAGTTCAGCATTCAGAACTAAGAAATAGAAACTTCCACTATAATTAGACAGGTTTATGTTGCATGAGTAACTTCAATTTCACCTTTCAGGTAATTCTGTATCTCCTAGACTTCCTTCATCTCCTATACTTTTCCATGCTCTGAAGAGTAACAGTATTCTAATCCAAAATGTGTCCTGCAGGGCAGTCTATGTAAAGAGCTCTGGGGTCAAAAAGTTTGGGAAATACTGTGTATGGTCAGGGAGTTGTCAGGCACAATAGCATAATGAAGGTTCTGAAGCATTCTACAATTAAAAAGAAACCTGAAGTTTAAATTTATTGAAACTTATGTTTACTAAAAGTTTCCAGGCTAATCTGACCAGAGAATAAATTATGTATATATGGCATGTATGTATATTAGCACCTATTAACTTCCCATGGGAGATAACTTGTCCAATAATGCCCTATCCAAAGAAGCACATGGTTAGATTTTGCATGTAAACATGTAACAAGCAGGTTATTTCTGGGAATAAAGTTCCCAGGACCAGATGCATCCTGCTTTATATGTTCAAACACATATTTCAGTTTTGAGAATGACTTTTCAAAGTGATCTGGACACACACACACACACACACATTTTTGAAAACTCGAGCAGTATTATAAAATATTGAAATGATGCTCAATGATTTTGGTTTGGAGTAACTGAGGATGGGACACTTAGGATGCAGAAGAGGTATATAGGGTGGGGAAATGCTGTTGATTGCCTCAATAATTGCATATGAAATAAAACCATGTTAAACAAGTTTAGAGTTTTTGTGAACTGTCTCAAGAAAAAAATAAGGGATGCTAAGTATATCCTATAGGGAGAGAGAATTCACCTCAATATAACAAATACTTTATAACAATTTGAGCAATCAGATATTTCATGGGCTGACTCCCAAGGATATATGAGTCTTAGGAGAGGTTCTTCAATTCATGTGCATTCTAGGTTCTTATATAACTCTTGAAAATACACAGGTGACTTCTAGAAATGCATAAGCAGCCCAGAAACATACACATATATGTAATGGAGGAAGAGCATAATAGACCAAATAGAGACCTTTTCAAAGGTCTGTAAATATACACAAGACTGAGTGATTAGTTCTAACTAGAGAGATTAAATCTGATTTACAGATGGTGCTTCAGCATACTCCAAAAGATGTCTTAGCCAAAATATTGAAGACAGGAATCTAGCCTTTGTTTTATGGTTGGATTATATGACATTGATATCTTTTCAATATCTACTTATTATCAAATTCCATTCATTATATTTAAATTCTATGTATTATTTTTAAACTTCATAAAGCTTAATAAGTTGATTTTATCATTCATTTGTACTCATATCCTTTCTTCTCTTATTGAATTCTATCAGATAAGAATAAGAAAACAGAAAAACCTGTTTAATTTGAGTGATTTATAACAACTAAATTCACAGAACTCTTGTGGTTAATTATTTTACTGTTCAGTACTGTAGACTTTCTTCTACTGTTGTTTTCAAGTGTGGTTTAATTAATACCATTCCTAAAGTACCTATATAAAGAATAGGCTGGGCAATTAGAGGTTTTCATAATAGGAAGAATACAAATAATCTTAAAGGGCCTTAGAAACAGTTTTGCTAATTAAAGCGTTGACTGAAATAAAAACAAAATTGATACACAAAGTTGTACAAATCTCCATAAAAGCTCTCTGGCTGAAAAGCCTCAAATCTAAAAGGCAGGTAATAAACCTGGGAGGAAATTGAAATTTCAGTGGAAATATGAAGTTTCAGTGAAGCCAAGAGGTCTCAGAACCCATCAGTTTCTGGGTATTTGGGCAGAAATGAAGGGGAAAATATTACCTTAAAAAACCTGTAAAGCCTCCTCATCCCCAGTGATGCAGTTATGTATAATTGAAGCAGAGAACATAATTGCAGCTTGCTAAAAGAAAGTTATTAGGAAACATGTACAGAGGTGCAATATCCACAATGAGAGTAAACATTAAATTTTAGTCTAGGAGAAGAAAGAAGATGGCTCTTATCTGAACCTTACATCTAACTTTTTATTTTCGTTTCTTTGTTTTGTTTTTCATGTCAGTGATGTTTTTATTGGAATATAGTTGACATACAATATTGGTTTCAGAGATATAATGTAGTGATTCAATAATTATATACAACACTAAATGCTCACCACTGTGAGTATAGTTGTCCCCTATTTCTATGCCAAGATACTCTATACCAAGTCTATTATATTCTCTATTCTGTACTTCCATTCCTGTGACTAATTTATTTTATAATTTAGTCTATTTATTCCCTTAGTCTATTTCACTCACCCACCCATTTCCCTCCCCAATGGCAACAATCAGTCTGTTGTCAGTATTTATGGGTCTATTCTTCTTTTTTGCTTGTTTTACTTTTTAGATTATAAATAAAAGGAAAATCATATGGTACTTGTTCTTCTCTGTCTTATTTCACATAATATGATACCTCTAGATCCATCCATGTTGCCAAAAATGACAACTTTTGCTTCTTTTTTATGGCTGGTTAATATTCCATTGTCTGTATATACCACAGCTTCTTTATCCATTCATCCATTGATAGACACTTGGGCTGCTTCCATATCTTAGTTACTATAAATAATGCTGCAATTAATATAAGAACACATATATCTTTTCAAATTAGTGATTTTGTTTTTTTCAGGTAAATCCCAGAAGTGGAATTACTGGGCCCTGTGGTATTACTATTTATAGTTTTTTGAGAAACCTCCATATTGCTTTCCACAGTGGCTGCACCAATTTATATTCCCACAAACAGTGCACAAGTGTTCCCTTTCCTCCACATCCTCACCAACATCTGTTATTTCTTGTTTTATTGATACTAGCCATTCTGACTGGTATTAGGTGACATCTCATTGTGGTTTTGATTTTCATTTCCCTAATGATTGGTGATATTGAGCATCTTTTCATGTGTCTGCTGACCTTCTGTATGTCTTCTTTGGAGAAATGTCTGTTCAGATCCTTTGCCCATTTTTTAAATGGATTATTTTGGTTTTTTTTGGTGTTGAGTTGTATGAGTTCTTTATATATTTTGGATATTAGCCCCTTACAGTTATTTGCAAGTATATTCTCCCATACAGTAGATTGCCTTTTTGTTTTGAGGCTTTTTAGTTTGATGTGATTCCATTTGTTTATTTTTGTTTTTGTCCCTTGCCTGGGGAAACATATCCTGAAAAAAGTTACTAATGTTGATGTCCAAGGGTGTCTATGTTTTCTTCTAGGAGTTAGGGTTTCAGTCTACTATTTAGGCCTTTAATCCATTTCAAGGTTATTTTGGTATATGGTATAAAATGATCTGGTTTTATTCTTTTTCATGTACCTGTCCAGTTTTCCCAAAACCATTTATTACAGAGACTTGTATATCCTTGCCTCCTTTGTCATTGATTAGTTGTCTGTATAAGTGTGGGTTTATTTTTGGCTATTTTTTTCATTAATCTATGTGTCTGTTTTTATCCCAGTATTGTTCTATTTTGATTACTCTATATTTATAGTATGGCTTGAAATCAGAGAACATAATACTTCCCACTTTGTTTTTTCTCAAGATTGCTTTGACTATTCAGGGTCCTTTGTGGTTCCATACAAATTTTAGGATTATTTGCTCTAAGTCTATAAAAAATGTCACTGGTATTTTGATAGGGATTGCACTGAATCTGTAGATTGCTTTGGGTAGAATGGCCATTTTAATAATATTAATTCTTCCCACTTATGAGCATGGGATAGATTTCCATTTATTTGTATCTTCTTCAATTTCTTTCATCAGTCATAGTTTTCAGTGTATAAAAATTTCTCCTCCTTGGTTGAATTTATTGGTATATGGTATAAAATGATCTGGTTTTATTCTTTTTCATGTACCTGTCCAGTTTTCCCAATTTGCATTTATTGCTAGGTATTTTATTCTTTTTGATGCAATTGTAAATGGGATTTATTTCCTAGTTTCTGTTAGTTCATTATTTGTATATAGAAATGCAACAGATTTCTGTACATTGATTTTGTACCCTGCAACTTTGCTGAATTCATTTATTAATTCTAAGAGTTTATTGGTAGAGTCTTTAAAGTTTTCTATATGTGGTATCATGTCATCTGCAAATAGTGGCAGTTTTATTTCTTCCTTACCAATTTTGGTGCCTTTTATTTCTTTTTCCTATCTGATTGTTGTAGCTAGGACTTCAAATACTATGTTGAATTAAAGTGGTGAGAGTGGACATCTTTGTCTTGTTTCTGATCTTAGAGGAAAAGCTTTCAGTTTTCACTATTGAATATGATATTAGCTATGGGTTTGTCATATATGGCATTTATTATGTTCCCTCTGCATCCAGTTTGTTGAGCATTTTTATCATAAATGGATGTTGAATTTTGTCATATGCTTTTTTGGCATGTACTGAAATGATCATATGGTTTTTATCCTTTTGTTAATGTGGTGTATCACATTGATTGGTTTGTAGCTGTTGAAACAAACTTGCATCCCTGGAATAAATACTACTTGGTCATGGGTGGATGGATCTTTTAATGTATTTTTAAAATCAGTTTGCTAATATTTTATTGAGGATTTTTGCATCTATGGTTATTGGTCCAAAATTTTCTTTTTTTGTAGTATTTTTGTCTTCTTTTGGCATGAAGGTGATGCTGGCCTTGTAGATGACTTTGGAAGCTTTCCTTCCTTCTCAATTTTTGGGAATAGTTTGATTAGGACAGGTATTAACTCCTCTTTAAATGTTAGCAGAATTCTCCTGTGGTGCCATCTGGTGTTGGACTTTTGTTTGTTGGAAGTTTTTTACTGATTCAGTTTTATTACTGGTAATCAGTTTGTTCAGATTTTCTATTTCTTCTGGGTTCAGTCCTGGAACATTGCATGTTTCTAGGAATTTATCCACTTTTTCTTGGTTGTCCAATTTGTTGGCATATAATTTTTCATAGTGATCTCATAATTCTTTGATGAACTGAAATATTAAGGTCTCCTGTAATTATAGCATTCAGTGAACAATGGTGAGTGTCTTTAGGGGTAGCTGATGCTAGGAATATAATTATTGATGGATGGGATTTGAGTCTCCTGATTGAAATAAATCTAAATCAGACTTAATAATTCTATCTTGTAAATAAAAATTTACTGACATGATTTTTTTAGGAAAGTTACCATTGCATTCTAAAGCTCTAGTCCATTAACCTATAAACTAAGATTTTTGGAGAATATATTACTGGCATCTAATTCAGCTGTTTTCTTTGCTTTGGTATTTATCATTTCATGTTTGGAGACATGCTGTCTACTGCCTCCTTCTCACTCACTGTGCTGAGAAAGATACTAAGCAGCCCCAGCTCCAGCCTTCTAGTAGTAGCATGTCATTGCACAGTGGATGAGCTAAATATGCTTCTCATCCTGTCCTGCTACCTTATTCCAGAAGCTTAAGTGTTTCTTCTTATGTTACAACCATACTGAAGAATACTCAGTACCTTTGTTTCATTCCAGTTTAGAAATTTTCTACTGAAGAAAATAATTTTAAAAGATCTAGAGAAAGCTAAGTAATTCTTATTTACCTACTCATATATGGCTAGTTCCAAGTCCCCATGTCCTTGGTTACTCCTAACGGGGTTCTACTTCTAGTTGTTCACTAACCCATTATATGAGGATGAAAGCAGGGAATAAGATGCAACATGAGTTCCTGCCAGCTCTTATTTTACTTGACTCTGTCTTTATGACAAAAATTCAACCAGGAGATGGCACTATTTATTTCAGTGAGAACAGTACATTCACTGCCATAAATATAAGCAATTAATTGCTGAATGTAAAAAGGAGTTGAATGCTTCATATTTTATTGTGACTCTCCCCTAATTGATTTGTATTCAAATACTATAAGGAGAGATAAAATTAAAAGAGATTTTCCCATTCAAGAATGGACAAGCCCATTTACTTCTGGAATTTTGCATGTTTTTCAAATAATGGTACAAGTACATGATACATTTAAAAATATTAATTTAAGAACCTTGTTATAAACCTTTAAAATGTAAAATAAAGTATTTACATATACAGGTATATAAATTTACATATTTTTAAATACAATTCTATCACCATGATAAAACTTGAAAATTGTTTTCCTAATGCTTCAGCCAAAATAAACAGTTAAGTATATATTTGGGGGACCTCTTCCTCTCTTAACACATAAACAGTGATAGATTTACCATGAAAAGTGAAAATTATCAAGATTTAGCCATTATCAGAAGGAAGGCAAGGATCTTTGTGGACCAAAAATGGAATGGAAACACAAAGAATTTACTATCCATATTTTTCCTGAAAGAGCTCCTTAAAGATGTACTGTAACAAGATTAAATCCTTAAAAAGAAAGTAAGAAGCATTAAAAAACAGCAAGCATAAAAATTGGTAAAGTGTGCTGACAAATTAAGTATTGATTATAAAATTAAAGTAATAACCCATCTAGGAGCTAAAAAGGATGACACTAAAATATTTGTCAATAATCACAGATTCATTGGGTGGGAGGAGGGAGGTAAAGTCAAGATCTTTGCTTGATTTAATAAGAGGATAAGGAATGACTTTACATATGATAGAAAAATATGTACTGTCAAGAGATAACGAATGAAAAGGGAAAATAAAGAAAACTTTAGAAATGCATATTAAGAAAAATTAAAATAAATGGAAAGAAAGGACTTTCCTTCACTCCAAACAGTGACTGCCTCTAGAGAGGAAGGGAAATCAAATGCACAAAGTAAAACCAGGGGTTTCAAATTATATGTTATCTTTTACACATTAAAAGACAAAATGATGTGAAGTAAATATGCTCAAATGTTAACATTTGTAGAATGTGAGTGGTAATATATAGGTATTCTTTATATTATTCTCTGTACCCTTCTGAATGACTGGAATAATACAAAATATAAAATAATACCAAGGGAGTAGGATGGGAAAAAGATTGTGGCATGAGAAGTGAGGCAGAAAACTCTTCCCCAAACCACGTATGACCCAAAAAAATACAGCAAGTACAACTAATCTTGAAAGAGTGACCTGAAGACTGCAAAAGAGACTTCCTACTCATATATGGCTAGTTCTAAGTCTTCTCTTGGGAAAAGAGAAGAACTCACAGAAAAGGGTAAAGTAGCAAAGCTGTGATGCAGCAGGACCCAAGTTCTCCCTCCAACCCAGCTCAGGCTAGAGGAAGAAAAACGGAGCAGGGAGGGAGTATAAGCCTAGGACTGCTGAACACCCAGCCCTGGAGATCAGCTCCAGGAGCACAAACCCACATTACATGGTGCTCTAGAGATTAATGGGGTTGGAAAGCAAAGACAGGCAGAATACTCAGAGAGACTGAGATTCCAGCAGCCTGTGGAGAACAGGTGTGCACAAACAGCCTTTCCAGGAAATAGAAAGGTGGGCACTTTGAAAGGCTTCCCAACAGTGAGAGGTGAGCTAAAGGGGCTAAGATTGCATAGAGCTCACTGCTCAGGAGAAGAAGCAAGTGGACAAAATCATCTGACACACTCAGGGCAGCAAGTTGGGAGCTTTCAGGAGCTTCAGATGCTCCATCCCCCCTAGTGGTCAATGAAGCCCTGAGGGCCCCCCACTGCAATATGCAGCTGGCTGCTCCTTCCCCTTGGCAGGCACTGGGCCCACACACCTGCCCCTGCCATCATACCAGGCCAGCTGGAGAGTGGCCCCACCAAGGGCAGCTACAGAGGCTAAATGCAGAGGCTCCTCCCTGTGCCCATGACCCACTGGACCTGGCAGTGGAGGCAGACTCTACAGTCAGGAAGCAGGAAAGAGTTCTTCCTTCCTAGCAGGTGCTGGTTCTGCTTGCTTGTGACCCCTTCCATACCTATGGGTGCTCAGCAGCTCAAGGCAGTAGAGCTTCTGGGTCCCAGAGGGTGCCACCAACACAAAGTTATTATTCCATAGGAATCACCAGAAAAATAAAATGGCAGAAAAATTTTGTACAAACAAAAATACAGCAGAAGATGCCAGAAAAAGGGCCAGGTGAAACTGAAATCACCAATCTTCTTGATAAATATTACAAGATAAAAATCATAAACATGCTCATGGACAAATAGAATAATATTCAAGATTTCATGGAGGACTTCAAGAAGAGATAGAAACATTGAAAAATACCATATCTGAAAAGAAACATGCAATAGAGGGATTTAAAAGTAGATTAGATGAGTTAGACAAGATGGCAAATGAAATAGAAATAGAAAAGGAAAACAAGGAAGCTGAAGCACAGAGAGAAAAAAAGGATCTCTAGGAGTGAAAGAATAATAAGAGAATTGGGCAACCAATTCAAACAGAACACTATTTGCATTATAGTGATACCAGAAGATGAGAGAAAAGAGACAGAAAGTTTCCTTGAGGAGGTAATTGCTGAAAATCTGCCCAGTCTGGGGAAGGAAATAGTCACTCAGGTCATGCAAGTGCAGAGATCTCCCAACACAAGGGACCTTAGGAAGATGACACCAAGACACATAATAATTAAAATGGCAAAGATCAAGGACAAGGAGAGAATATTAAAAGCCCCAGAGAGAGAAAAGCAATCATGTATAAAGGAAAGCCCATCAGGCTATCATCAGACTTCTCAGCAAAAGCCTTACAGGCCAGAAGGGAGTGGCATGATATATTTAATGCAGTGAAACAGAAGGGGCTCCAACCAAGAATATTCTACTTGGCAAGATTATCATTTAAATTTGAAGCAGGGGTTAAACAATTTCTAGATAAGCAAAAGTTGAGGGAATTTATCTCCCACAAACTGTCTCTACAATGTATATTTTAAAGGGGCTGCTATAGATAGAAGTGCTCCTAAGGCTAAACAGCTATCACCAGAAAATAAAACCATAGTAAAGGAAGCAGATCAATTAATTACTAATCAAACACAAAATGAAATAAACTACTCACAAAGTTAGTTAAGGGTTACACAGAGTACAGAATATGACATCAAATATATAAAGAGTGAAGGAGAAAGTAGAGGAAGAAGGGGAAAAAAATTACCTTTAGATTGTCTTTGAACTACTGTAATAAGTGAGTTAAGTTAGACTGTTAGGTAGTAAAGAAGCTGCCCTTCAACCTTTGGTAAACATAAATATAAATCCTGCAATAGCAATAAGTACACATCTATCGATAATCACCCTATATGAAAATGGTCCGAATGCACCAATCAAAAGACATAGAGTTACACAATGGATTAAAAAAGGAAGACCCATCTATATGCTGCCTACAATAGACTCACTTAAAACCCAAAGACATACACAGACTAAAAGAGAATGGATGAAAAAAGATATTTCATACAACTTATAGGGAGAAACAAGCAGGTGTTGCAGTACTTGTATCAGACAAAATAGATTAAAAAACAAAGAAAGTGACAAGAGACAAAGAAGAACATTACATAATGATAAAGGGGTCAATCCAACAAGAAGATATAACCATTATAGACCTCTATGCGTCCAACACAGGAGCACATACATATGTGAAACAAATACTAACAGAATTAAAAGAGGAAGTATTCATTCTAGGAGACTTCAACACTCCACTCACTCCAAAGGATAGATCAACCAGACAGAAAATAAGTAAGGAGACAGAGGCAATGAACAACACATTAGAAAAGATGTACCTAACAAATATCTACAGAACTCTCCACCCAAAAGCAGCAGGTTACACATTCTTCTCAAGTGCACATGAAACATTTAAAAAAATAGATCATATACTAGGACACAAAAAGAGCCTCAGTAAATTCAAAAAGATTGAAATTGTATGAACCAGCTTCTCAGAAAACAAAGGTATGAAAGTAGAAATAAGTTATGTAAAGAAAAAAAGGACTTTCAAAGACATGGAGGCTTAACAACATGCTCCTAGGCAATAAACGGATCAATGACCAAATAAAAACAGAGATCAAACAATATATGGAGACAAATGAAAACAACACACAATGCCCCAACTTCTGTGGGATGCAGCAAAGGCAGTTCTAAGAGGAAAGTATATTGCAATACAGGCTTACCTCAAGAAAGAAGAACAATCCCAAATGAACTCTCTAAACTCACAATGAAACTAGAAAAAGAAGAACAAACGAGGCCCAAAGTCAGTAGAAAAAGGGACATACTAAAGATCAGAGGAGAAGTAAATAAAATTGAGAAGAATAAACAATATAAAGAATCAATGAAATCAGGAGCTGGTTCTTCAAGAAAATAAAATAGGTAAAATCTTAGCCAGTCATATCAAGAAAAAAGAGTGTATGCACATAAACAGAATCAGAAATGAGAAAGGAAAAATCATTATGGACACCATGGAAATACAAAGAATTAGAGAATACTATGAAAAATAATATGCTAACAAATTGGAGAACCTAGAAGACCTGGAAAATTTTCCAGATAAATACACCTTCCAAGACTGACCCAGGAAGGGGCAGAAAATCTGAACAGACCAATTACCAGCAATGAAATCAAATTGGTAATAAAAAAACTACCTAAGAACAAAGCTCCCATACCAGATGGCTTTACTGGTGAATTTCATCAAACATTTAATGAAGACCTAATACCCATCCTCCTTAAAGTATTTCAAAAAGCAGAAGAGGAGGGAATAGTTCCAAACTCATTCTATGAGGTCAGCATCACTCTAATACTAAAACCAGACAAAGACACCACAAAAAAAGGAAATTACAGGCCAATATCCCTGATGAACATATATGCAAAAATCCTCAACAAAATATTACCACATCAAATTAAAAAATACATCAAAAAGATCATCTAAATGATCGAGTGGGATATATTCCAGGGATGCAAGGATGGTACAATATTCAAAAATCAACCTACATCATCCACTACACCAACAAAAGAAGGACAAAAACCACATGATCATCTCCATAGATGCTGAAAAAGCATTTGACTAAATTCAATATCCGTTCATGATAAAAAACTCTCAACAAAATGGGTATAGAGGGCAATTACCTCAACATAATAAAGCCCATATATGGTAAACTCACAGTGAACATCACACTTGTCAGCAAACAGCAGAAAGTTTTTCCTATAACATAAGGAACACAACAAGGATGCCCACTCTCACTACTTTTATTCAACATAGTACTGGAGGTCATATCCATAGCAATCAGACAGCACAAAGAAATATAAGGCATACAGATTGGTAAGAAACAAGTTAAACTGTCACTGTTTGCAGATGATATGATATTGTACGTAAAAAACCCTAAATAATCCACCCCAAAACTACTAGAACTAGTAACTGAATTCAGCAAAGTTGCAGAATACAAAATTAATACACAGAAATCTGTTGCATTCTATATACAAATGATGAATTAACAGAAAGAGAAATCAGAAAAACTACTCCACTTACAATTGCATCAAAAAGAATAAAATAACTAAGAATAAACCTAACCAAGGAGGTGAAAGACCTATACCCTGAAAACTACAAGACACTCATGAGAGAAGTTAAAGAAGGCACCAATAAATGGAAATACATCCTCCCATGCTCATGGATAGAAAGAAGTAATATTGTCAAAATGACCATCCTGCCTAAAGCAATTTACAGATTCAGTGCAATCCCTATCAAAATACCAACAGCATTCTTCAACAAATTAGGACAAATAATTCTAAAATTCATATGGAACCACAAAAGACCTTGAATAGCCAAAGCAATCCTGAGAAGGAAAAACAAAGCTGGGAGGATTATGCTCCCTAACTTCAAGCTCTACTATAAAACCACAATCAGAACAATTTGGTACTGGCACAAGAGTGGACCCATAGATCAATGGAACAGAACAGAGAGCCCAGATGTAAACCCACACATATATGGCCAAGTAATATATGATTTAAGACCCATGAATAGTGTTGGCAAAACTGGACAGCTACATGTAAGAGAATGACACTGGATTTTTGTCTAACTCCATTCACAAATGTCAATGCAAAATGGATCAAAGACCTGAATGTAAGTCTTGAAACCATAAAACTCATAGAAGAAAACACAGGCAAAAATCTCTTAATAGAAACATGAGCAACTGTTTCATGAACACATTGGGCAAGGGAAACAAAAGCAAAAATGAACAAATGGGACTACATCAAAAAGTTTCTGTACAGCAAAGGACACCAGCAGCAGAACAAAAAGTCATCCTACAGTATGTGAGAATATAAACAACATATCTGATAAAGAGCTCACATGCCTCAACACCCAAAAAACAAATAACCCAATTAAAAAATGGGCAGATAATCTGAACAGACACTTCTCCAAAGAAGAAATTTTGATGGTCAACAGGCACATGAAAAGATGTTCCACATTGCTAATTATGAGGGAAATACAAGTTAAAACCACAATGAGATACCACCTCACACCAGTTAGGATGGCCAACATCCAAAGAAACAACAAATGCTGGCATGGATGCAGAGAAAGGGGAACCCTCATACACTGCTGGTGAGAATGCAAATTAGTTCAACCATTGTGGAAAGCAATATGCAGGTGCCTCAAAAAACTAAAAACAGAAATACCTTTTTACCTAGTAATTCCACTCCTGGGAATTTTCCCACAGAAAACAAGATCAATGATTCAAAAAGATATATGCACCCCTATGTTTATTGCAGCACTATTTACAATAGCCAAGGTGTGAAAGCAACCTAAGTGTCCATCAGTAGATGAATGGATAAAGAAGAGGTGGTACATATATACAATCAAACATTATTCATCCATAAGAAGAAAACAATTCCTACCATTTGCAACAACATCAATGGAGCTAGAAGGTATTATGCTCAGTGAAATAAGCCAGGCAGAGAAAGACAAGTACCAAATAATTTCACTTATTTGTAGAGTATAACAACAAAGCAAAAACTGAAAGAACAAAACAGCAGCAGACTCACAGAACCCAAGAATGGACTAAGAGTTACCAAAAGGAAAGGGGTTAGGGATGGTGAGTGGGAAGGGAGGGAGAAGGGGATTAACGGGTATTATGATTAGCACACATAATGTAGAGGTGGCCCGGGGAGGGCAGTATAGCACAGAGAAGACAGTAATGATTCTGTAGCATCTTACTACGCTGATGGACAATGATTGAAATGGAGTGTGGGGGGGACTTGATAATGGGGGGAATCTAGTAACCACAACGTTGCTCATGTGAGACCTTCATAGGATTGTATTCAGTGATACCTTAATTTAAAAGTAAGGAGAAAAAATAGAAAAAAATAATAATAATACCAAGGGAAAATTTTTAATTCACTATAAGCTTATTAATTCTTCCATTTGAAGGCCCTGCTACTTCACAAGATAATGAAACATTTTCCTTGATCTAATCATATTGGAGATCCCTGAAAAACAGTTTTCCTTAAAAGCCAAACAAAATCGAATAACAGTGAGAGAAAACCCACTAAATTTCTGTCATTTATTGTCTGCTTTTTACTTTTGAAATCCTTTATCTTATGTTAATTTCACATATGTTTCAGTTGATTCCTGCTAATTAAGCAGATCAAGACACTTTGAGCCACACATAATTAAAATTATCTGCCTTATTCAACTGAGAATATTTCTCTAGCACTCCTTTGCCTTAGGAAATAATAGTGGAAGTAGTATAATTGTGCTTTTTTGTGTGTGTTTCTATGAACCAGAATATCTAACTGGACTACTTGTAGCATGTGAAAAATAAATTAAATTGGTAGTTTTACTACAGAAGGTAAATTAGCCTTCTCCCAAATTTAGGGGCTTGCACTGATACACATGACTAGTTTAGAATGTAAGTAAATTTAAACCTGAGCTTACTAAAGGATATTAAGGGATTATTTTTAGGTAGAGAATATGATCCCAATATAATACAACCTCTATTTCTGATATAAATGAGATTTAAAAATTTTCAGTTTGCATAAAACCAATCAATAATTTTCCCATGGAAGGGAAAAAATACCTTGTTTATATTCATAGGTAGCCACAAATTATGCTTGGAGACTAGTTAAAGTAAAACAAAAATCTAAAAATTCTTTTAATACCAGTATGTTTCAGAGGTTTGATGGGAACAAAATGCAAATTTGGGTAAATAACTAGATTAAAACCACCAATGGCCTGACTCAAAATGACAGATTGAGCACACATATCCACTCCCTTTCTTGCCAGCAATTCTATTCATGTAACAAAAAGAAAATACATTTATAAAACATAAACCTGTAAAAAAGAATTGATTTAAATAATAGGCCAAATACTGTGAAAAAGTTTAAAGGTAGAAAGTAGATAAGATCAGGCAAGGCCAGAGAAAACCATAGCCAAATATACCCAGCGATGCAGCATTTGGATGGGAAAGGAGAAATTATCTCACAAAGCTCAGAAAAACTCCATGTTCTGAATAAACAGAAAATAAAGCAGGAAAGACCTCTAGAATACTCATCAGGCTTCAGTGAAGGCTATAATCAAACAGAACCTGCAGTCAGGCCATTTTCCTGCCTATGTATATGGTGTGATTTTAGTCAGTGCAGTGATGATAGGTTCTCTTCATGAGTCAGTATGTTCCAGAGAGAGAAAACAGAAGAGGGAAGAAACTAATCAAAGAAATAGATAAACAACATTTTCTGAGGTGAGAAAAGATACCTTTTTATATTTACAGGGTCTACCTAATGTCAAACAGGATCAATAATAGGAGACTCATACTTATATATTGCCTAGAAAAATGTTAGAATCTAATGTATTAATTTGTAACAAATTTCCAAGAAGTGTATGACTTAAAAAGACAAGTTTATTCTCTCACAGTTCTGAAGTCTTAGATCTAGGTGTTGGCTGGACCATTCTCTTTATAGGTTGTAGGGAAGGGGCTTTTCCTGAGTTTCTGCTGGTTGCTGGCAATCCTTGGTATTCCTTGGCTAACAGGAACATCACTCTGATCTTTGCCTCTGTCATCACGTTGTGTTTTCTCTGTGTGTGTGTCTCTGTCCAAATTTCCCTCTTTTTATGAGGAAACCAGTTTTGTTTTAGGGCCCACCCTAATCTCATATGACCTCAATTTTACTACATTTGCATAGACCCTATTTCCAAATAAGGTCACATTCAAGGTACCAGGACCTGAACACATATTATGGGGGGATACAATTCAAACCAAAACACCTAAAAATAATAATGATGAAGAAAGTATCCTTCAGAATGATCATCACCACCACTAAACAAAACAAAACAAAACAAAACAAATAAAACAAAGGTTACTTATAAAGAACCAAAAATAAAATAGACATTGGTCTACTCACCAACAACACTATAGGAGAATAAAGTAATGTCTTCAAAGTATTGAAAAGAGTGTTTAAAGCTAAAATACTATACCCACCCAAAAACTATCATGTGAGTTGAGGACCAAAAAAGAGTTTTTTCAATCATGTATATCTTCCACAATGTAGCCCGTTGGACGAAATGCTGTTTCTCAGAGGACCCAACTCCCATTTACATTCTCTTTTCCCAATGTCTCATCACAGCCAAGGTTGCCCACATTATATAATTCTGGCCAATGATTCTGGCCAAGTTCATTTTGTCATGGGATTTCTGGGAAAGTTTCTTTATTTCTTAATGCAGATTCTACTCTTTTCCTTTCCTTATCTTTACGACTAGAAAGCTTTCATGAGACCTGTAGCAGTAACTGTTCTGTAACTATGAGGATAAGAAAATTGTAGAGATACTGGCTTACTACGATATAGCCCTGAACAATGTCTAGCGGCCACCTCCATCCAGTCTTCCAGTTATAAGACAAAAATAAATCCCTGTTTGTCTAAGCTGCTAATACATGTGTATCTTTCAGGCAAAGACATTCCTAATGAATACATTACCATTAGACCTTTTGGAGTTGAGCCTGTAATAAGAGTATCTGATATGGAAATGGGAAAGCTGGTGGGAAGGCAGGTAAATGGAAGAGAAGGGTGACCAGGGGATGACACAGAAAACTAGCCCTGCAGACATCACTACTTTGCCTGTGGTTTGTGTTGCTTGTCCTACCTGGGTGGGGACAAAGTATTGCTATATCCAAAGAACCTTTGTCATGATCAGCTGTGGGTGTAGGCAGTTCTACTTAGAATAAGACTTTATTATAAAGGTAGCATTTTTCAAGGAGATGTGGTTGCTTGAGAAAATTGTATCAAGTCAGGGATCCTTAAGATTTGGTGGAGGGGAGTTGGGGTGGACTAATGGAGGACTTCCTGGCAGAGAATGAGAGACCTCTGGAGAGGAGGCAGGGGACAGGGTGAGGACTGGCAGGAAGGTTGTGGGGTTACTTGGTTTCCCTGTCCATTAAGCATCCTGGTGCACCAACAGATCATCTGTCAGGATTACAAGTTTAATTTAGGTGGAAGGTCTACAGGCAAAGGGAGGATTCCTGCTTCTAGTGGTCCTGGAGTCTTCCTCCAATGATGCATGTGCTCTGAGAAAGGATTTGAAATATTAGTTAAGCCCATTCCCCTTGAAGTCCTTGAAGGAGCTTTTTAGTCATTATATCTTCTATTCTGTAACCTATCTTAGTTTCCTTTCTACTTTAAGGACAAAGGCAAGATACAACAGTGAGATAGGAAAAGTTTGGTTTGAGCTCTGCTTCCCATTGCACTCAGCTTTTTTTCTCAGAACCACTACCCTAAGCAGCTAGAATGCTCGAGTCACTCGCAAACAGACCTAGTCTCCTCTCCTCTCAGTCACATGCCCCTTGTCCATTCCCTTACTAATCCAATTGGGAAAAAATCCCTACAGGTGTTGGAGGACGGTAAAAGTCAGCACATTATGCCTGGCAAAGCAGGTGGCATTCTAACTAAATATACCTGAAATCTGGCAATTCTTATCATGTGCAAATAAATTTTTAAAAGGGGTATTTCAGGTACTCAAGCAGGCTATGGCAAAGATTTGTAAAGCTGAAAAAAAATTTCTTGTGTGATCTTTTTTTAATCTACAAAAACTGAGAGAAATGGATGAGAATTTCTTTACAGGTCCTGTGGGAACTATTTTGATCTGCATTGTATAGAATTGAGAGGAGGCATTCCCTCCAGATGTACCCCTAATTCTAATACAAAGGATTGCTGCAAAGCTGCGTGCTTCCTCTGTGCTTGTTCTTGCTACTGCCATCAGGTACATGAAAAAAAAATGCTAACAGCTCATTTTATCACCCTCTACCTTTAGGTCAAGAGAAGCCATATGATCCTCTACTACAGAATTTTCAGGAGAGACGTGAGAACGTAATTCAACAGACTATATTGCTTTTCTTCATTACATAGGACTTGCCTTTCTTTATTTTTGGAGGGAGTTCAGAAAGGTGATAGCTGTGACAACTCACCTGGTAAATGATAATAGCCATCTGTTCTCAAAAAACAAAAAGCGCTTTTCAGAGTACCAGGCAGAAATGTAACAATCACAGCCAGGACTGGTATTTTTAGTAAATGTCATTCTTATTGGGATGATTCCTTTCTGTCACTCTTCAAAGAATAGGACATTCTATTCTTTTTCTTTTTTTCATAAGCACATACATTCTTATTAGGTCTTTCATAAAATGACACATTTCTGTCCAACTGTTTCCCTTTCCCATTTTCAAACTAACCTCTGATGACCTCACAATTGCTAACAATTTAAAGATAATTCCCTGATTGATATTCTTTTCACTGAGATGGTAATTTCCCAATGACAGATGGCTTCAAGCCTAATATTGATTACTGATTGGGAAACAATTATTTTCTTCTAATAAAAATTAGGCCAAATCAACTAGTTATTGAATGTATGATGAAAAAAACTCATAGTTTCTGAGTGTCTATTATGGGTTTAGCACTTAAACACAAATAACCTCACTTGAAGTTCAGAGAAGCTAAGCAAACTTCCTAAAGTTACATAGAGATATAGCTTTGAAGTAATAGATTCAGTGTTCAGCTTGATATTTACTGAAGTTACTAACTTCAAATTTGAAGACTGAGAAAAGACTCAGTAAAACATACTGTCTCCAGGCATAGAAAGTTCTCTCACAGTGCAGAGAGCTAGGGGTGAGACTGAAGAGCAAAGACATCACCTCAACAATCTAAACCACTTCCGATGAATGAGTAAAATAAATTGTATCCCAATTGCCAATGATTCTGTGACAGAAAGTGTGGTGGAGCTTGATCTTGAAGCAGGGAGCAGAGGAAAGGCCGTACTGTGGGTCTGGGTCCTGGGGGATGGAGGTATGGAGATGATGGTAGCTGTAAGAAAGGTACCAGTGTTGGGGCATGATGTGCTCTTGACATTGAAGATAAGCCAGAGCGAGCAGTACTATCACAGAGTCTCTGGGGTGCCCCCTGTCATCCCCTTTCCATGGATTAAAGTCACATCTGCCTTCCAGCATCACAAGGTACAGCAAGGTACAGGTAAGATGAATTCTCTGGACACTGGAAAGAGTAGCACCCTCTCCCTGAGCCATAAGGAAAGAGATGTTTCTGAGCACAGTATGTGGATGGCATAGATCATATAACCTCCTCATCACTACTCATGTGCATGGAGAAAATGAATGTCTGTGTAGAAGAGGAGAACCAAAACACTGTCCTTGGGAAATGCTCTTACACAGGGGCTTGGGGCTTAGGTGGCATAGAGTAGCCAAAGCTGAGTGTAACTCTGGGGAGGACGGGCATATTCACCCATGTTCTCAAAACCAAGAAACTCCTGCCAAACCAGCAGTGGTATTATGCTCCTCAGTCCCCACAGCTGATTTGTCAAAAATCCTGGTCCCATAGCCACACCACATAGCCTCCAGAACAAAACAGAAAAAAAGCAAGGAATCCTTCACTCCAGGCAAAGGGCTGATCAGATCATCTACTGTTCTGTTAGTGGGATGATGCTAAAAAGGAAAAATACTTTGGACAAAATAAATTCTGGATCAGCGGGTACTAGACAGAGGGTGAGACATCACTATTGTTGATTGGAGGCTCAGAGCCATTTAGTTTTTATACATTAAAAACAATAGTTTGTATCCCAAGGTAGTAAGTGGAACTAATCAATTAACAGTAGCTACCTTCCTCTAGCGTCAGTGTGTGTTTTCCTATACAAATACTATACAAACCTGTCTAAAATAGTAACTTCCAAATACTTCTGATCTTGAACTTAAAATAAGAATTTATCTTACACTGTGAAGCAGAAAACACATACATATATACATATAAAATGGAAATAAAAGCTTCACAAAAAATACTTAATCATATGCAGTGCACTTTAATATTTTCTCTTACTTTCTATTATTTAAAAAAAAATTGTTACTGGTGGAACATGTTGTGTTTCCTCAGTTCTTGTCTTCTGGAAGGAAATAATTCAATCAAGACACAGCCTTAGGGTAGTTTTTAACAGCAGGAGTTTATTAAACAAAGCTTAAGTACACTCTCAAGAAAGGTAGAGAGCAGGCTGTCTGGAACACAGAGGCAGCATTGCTGTTAGGGTGCTTTATCCCCTTCCTCCACCCACCACACTTGCCCCAACCCCTCCCACTTAGTAACCACTCGTCACTTCTCAGTATCTATGAGTCTACCGCTGTTTCATTTCTTCTGTTTTGCTTTATTTTTATATTCCACAAATAAGTGAAACATATAGCGTTTGTCTTTCTCAGGACTGGCAGAGTTTGCCTGCCCTCCACACTGGCTGGCGTCTCAGCCTCCCAGAGTGGTCCATCTGTCCCTGGTGTCCAGCCCCACTAATCACCCGAACTCAATGTAATGTGAGCTTGTGCTCCCAGAGCAGATCTTGATGGACAGGTGTGCAGAGCTCCTGGGCTCCTACCTCCTCCCTACTCTGTTCCTCTTTCTCCCACCTGTAGGCTGGGGTAGGGGGACGGCTTGGGTCCCTCTCAATCTCAGCTTTACCACCTCTCTCTTTTCTGTGTGGTCCTCTCTTCTTCCTCAGGTGCAGGTGGTCTGTTCTTCAGTCTTCAGGTCATTTTTAGGTGTAGCTGCATTTTCTGTATTTTTCCTCTTCCATGTTTTTTTTGGGAAGAGGTTTCCATATTACCTTACTATTCTGCTGTCTTTAATCTGCTGTCTCCAACTGACTGTAATTTATGTCTGTTATTATGTCTAGTAGGCTGGCAGCTAGAGAGTCTTTTCAACCTGGTGTCTCAGGGTTTCTGCTTAACTACACATCTGACCTCAGCTGCTGCCTCTCACTGACCTTGCTCAGCCTCGTAGCCCAGGTTATCTGGTGCCAGCCTAGCTGGTGTGTGGGTTTGCAAGTGATGAATATACATCTTTGGTATGAATCTTGATTTTTCAGTACCCTGCTTTGACCTTTGGAGGGGGTCTTGTTTCAGTTCCCAGGGCAGCAGGGTGATATGTGTCTCCAAATGTTCCACCAGCTCATTTCTTTTTTGGCATTGAATAATATTTGATTATTTGGATATACCACAGTTCATTTATCCATTCACCTGCTGAAGAGCTTCTTGGTTACTTCCAAGTTTTGGCAGCTATTTGTAAAGTTGCTATAAACATCCATGGTGTGGACATGTTTTTCTCCTTTGGTTAAATACCAGGGAGTGCAATTGCTAGATAAAATTGAAAAATATGCTTAGTTTTCTCTTTAAAAAATTTTTTTTTATTTTGGTATCATTAATCTACAATTACATGAAGAACATTATGTTTACTAGGCTCCCCCCTTCACCAAGTCCCCCTCACATACGCCTTCACAGTCACTGTCCATCTGTGTAGTAAGATGTAAAATCACTACTTGTCTTCTCTGTGTTGCACAGCCCTCCCCGTGCCTCCCCTACACACACACTATACATGCTAATCATAATGCCCTCTTTCTTTTTCCCCTGCCCTTATCCTTCCCTTCCCACCCATCCACCCCAGTCCCTTTCCCTTTGGTAACTGTTAGTCCATTCTTGAGTTCTGTGATTCTGCTGCTGTTTTGTTCCTTCAGTTTTCCTTTGTTCTTATACTCCACATATGAGTGAAATTATTTGGTACTTGTCTTTCTCCACCTGGCTTATTTCACTGAGCATAATACCCTCTAGCTCCATCCATGTTGTTGCAAATGGTAGGATCTATTTTATTCTTATGGCTGAGTAGTATTCCATTGTGTATATGTACCACATCTTTATCCATTCATCTACTGAAGGACACTTAGGTTGCTTCCATATCTTGGCTACTGTAAATAGTGCAGCGATAAACATAGGGGTGCATCTGTCTTTTTCAAACTGGAGTGCTGCATTCTTGGGGTAAATTCCTAGAAGTGGAATTCCTGGGTCAAATGGTATTGCTATTTTGAGCATTCTGGGGAACCTCCATACTGCTTTCCACAATGGTTGAACTAATTTACATTCCCACCAGCAGTGTAGGAGGGTTCCCCTTTCTCCACAACCTTGCCAACATTTGTTGTTTTTTGTCTTTTCGATGATGGCAATCCTTACTGGTGTGAGGTGATATCTCATTGTGCTTTTAATTTGCATTTCTCTGATGATTAGCGATGTAGAGCATCTTTTCAGGCGCTTGTTGGCCAGCTGAATTTCTTCTTTAGAGAACTGTCTATTCAGCTCCTCTGCCATTTTTTAATTGGATTATTTGCTTTTTGTTTGTTGAGGTGTGTGAGCTCTTTATACATTTTGGATGTCAATCCTTTATTGGATCTGTCATTTATGAATATATTCTCCAATACTGTAGGGTACCTTTTTGTTCTATTGATGGTGTCCTTTGCTGTACAGAAGCTTTTTGCTTGACATAGTCCCACTTGTTCATTTTTGCTTTCATTTCCCTTGCCTGGGGAGATACGTTCATGAAGAAGTCACTCATGTTTATGTAAATGAGATTTTTGCCTATGTTTTTTTCTAAGAGTTTTATGGTTTCATGACTTGCATTCAGGTCTTTCATCCATTTTGAATTTACTTTTCTGTATGGGATTTAGACGGGGATCCAGTTTCGTTCTCTTACATGTAGCTGTCCAGTTTTGCCAGCACCATCTGTTGAAGAGACTGTCATTTCCCCATTGTATGTCATGGCTCCTTTATGGTATATTAATTGGCCATATATGTTTGGGTTAATGTCTGGAGTCTATTCTGTTCCACTGGTCTGTGGCTCTGTACTTGTGCCAGTACCAAATTGTCTTGATTACTATGGCTTTGTAGTAGAGCTTGAAGTTGGGGAGCAAGATCCCCCCCACTTTATTCTTCCTTCTTAGGATTGCTTTGGCTATTCGGGGTCTTTGGCGGTTCCATATGAATTTTGGAACTATTTGTTCCAGTTCATTGAAGCATGCTGTTGGTAATTTGATAGGGATTGCATCGAATCTGTATATTGCTTTGGGTAGGATGGCCATTTTGATGATATTAATTCTTCCTAACCAGGAGCATGGGATGAGTTTCCATTTGTTAGTGACCTCTTTAATTTCTCTTAAGAGTGTCTTATAGTTTTCAGGGTATAGGTCTTTCACTTCTTTGGTTAGGTTTATTCCTAGGTATTTTCTTCTTTTTGATGCTATTGTGAATGGAATTGTTTTCCTGATCTCTCTTTCTATTAGTTCATTGTTAGTGTATAGGAAAGCTACAGATTTCTGTGTGTTAATTTTGTATCCTGCAACTTTGCTGAATTCCGATATTAGTTCTAGTAGTTTTGGAGTGGCGTTTTTAGAGTTTTAATGTACAATATCATGTCATATGCAAATAGTGACAGTTTGACTTCCTCTTTACCAATCTGAATTCCTTGTATTTCTTTGTTTTGTCTGATTGAGGTGGCTAGGACCTCCAGTACTATGTTAAATAACAGTGGGGAAAGTGAGCATCCCTGTCTAGTTCCCGATCTCAGAGGAAAAGCTTTCAGCTTCTCATTGTTGAGTATGATGTTAGCTGTGGGTTTATCATATATGGCCTTTATTATGTTGACGGACTTGCCCTCTATGCCCATTTTGTTGAGAGTTTTTATCATGAATGGATGTTGAATTTTGTCAAATGCTTTTTCAGCATCTATGGAGATTATCATGTGGTTTTTGTCCTTCTTTTTGTGATGTGGTGGATGATGTTGATGGATTTTCGAATGTTGTACCATCCTTGCATCTCTGGTATGAATCCCACTTGGTCGTGGTGTATGATCCTCTTGATGTGTTTTTGAATTCGGTTTGCTAATATTTTGTTGAGTATTTTTGCATCTATGTTCATCAGGGATATTGGTCTGTAGTTTTCTTTTTTGATGGGGTCTTTGCCTGGTTTTGGTATTAGGGTGATGTTGGCTTCATAGAATGAGTTTGGGTGTATTCCCTCCTCTTCTATTTTTTGGAAAACTTTTAGGAGAATGGGTATTATGTCTTCTCTGTGTGTCTGATAAAATTACGAGACAAATCCATCTGGCCCGGGGGTTTTGTTCTTGGGTAGTTTTTTGATTACTGATTCAATTTCATTGCTGGTAATTGGTTTGTTTAGATTTTGTGTTTCTTCCTTGGTCAGTCTTGGAAGGTTGTATTTTTCTAAGAAGTTGTCCATTTCTCCTAGATTTTCCAGCTTGTTAGCATATAGGTTTTCATAGTATTCTCTAATAATTCTTTGTATTTATGTGGGGTTCCATTGTGATTTTTCCTTTCTTGTTTCTGAATCTGTTGATATGTGTTGACTCTCTTTTTCTCTTAATATGTCTGGCTAGATAGAGGCTTATCTATTTTGTTTATTTTCTCGAAGAACCAGCTCTTGGTTTCATTGATTTTTTCTATTGTTTTGATCTTCTCAATTTTATTTATTTCTTCTCTAATCTTTACTATGTCCCTCCGTCTGCTGACCTTAGGCCTCATTTGTTCTTCTTTTTCCAATTTCGATAATTGTGACATTAGACTATTCATTTGGGAATTGTTCTTCCTTCTTTAAATATGCCTGGATTGCTATATACTTTCCTCTTAAGACTGCTTTTGCTGCGGCCCCCAGAAGTTGGGACTTTGTGTTGTTGTTGTCATTTGTTTCCATATATTGTTGGATCTCCATTTTATTTTTGTCATTGATCCATTTATTATTTAGGAGTATGTTGTTAAGCCTCCATGTGTTTGTGAGCCTTTTTGCTTTCTTTGCACAATTTATTTCTAGTTTTATACCTTAGTGGTCTGAAAAGTTGGTTGGTAGGATTTCAATCTTTTGGAATTTACTGAGGCTCTTTTTGTGGCCTAGTATGTGGTCTATTCTGGAGAATGTTCCATGTGCACTTGAGAAGAATGTGTATCCTGTTGCTTTTAGATGTAGAGTTCTGTAGATGTCTATTAGGTCCATGTGTTCTAGTGTGTTGTTCTGTGCCTCTGTGTCCTTACTTATTTTCTGTCTGATGGATCTGTGCTTTGGAGTGAAAGGTGTGTTAAAGTCTCCCAAAATGAATGCATTGCCTTCTATTTACTCCTTTAATTCTGTTAGTATTTGTTTCACATATATTGGTGCTCCTGTATTGGGTACATATATGTTTATAATGGTTATATCCTCTTGTTGGACTGAGCCCTTTATCATTATGTAATGTCCTTCTTTATCTCTTGTTACTTTCTTTATTTTGAAGTCTATTGTGTCTGATACTAGTACTGCAACACCTGCTTTTTTTTCTCTGTTGTTTGCATGAAATATCTTTTTCCAACCCTTGACTTTTAATCTGTGCATGTCTTTGGGTTTGAGGTGAGTCTCTTGTAAGCAGCATATGGATGGGTCTTGCTTTTTTATCCATTCTATTACTCTGTGTCTTTTGATTGGTGCATTCAGTCCATTTACATTTAGGGTGATTATGGAAAGATATGTACTTATTGCCATTTCAGGCTTTAGATTTGTGGTTACCAAAGGTTCAAGGTTAGGTTCTTTACCACCTTATTGTCTAACTTAACTTGCTTATTGAGGTATTATAAACACAGTCTGATGATTATTTCTCTCCCTTCTTATTCCTCCTCCTCCATTCTTCATATGTTGGGTGTTTTGTTCTGTCCTGTTTTTAGGAGTGCTCCCATCTAGAGCAGTCCCTCTAAGATACCCTGTAGAGTTGGTTTGTGGGAGGCAAATTCTCTCAACTTTGGCTTGTCTGGGAATTGTTTAATCCCTCCTTCATATTTAAATGGTAATCGTGCTGGATACAGTATCCTTGTTTCAAGGCCCTTCTGTTTCATTACATTAAATATATCATGCCATTCTCTTCTGGCCTGTAAGGTTTCTGTTGAGAAGTCTGATGATAGCCTGATGGGTTTTCCTTTGTAGTTGAACTTTTTTCTCTCTCTGGCTGCCTTTAATACTCTGTCTTTGTCCTTGATCTTTGCCATTTTAATTATTATGTGTCTTGGTGTTGTCCTCTTTGGGTCCCATCTCTCAGGAGTTCTGTGTGTTTTGGTAGCCTAAGCAACTATTTCCTCCCCCAGTTTGGGGAAGTTCTCAGAAATTATTTCTTCAAAGACACTTTCTATCCCTTTTTCTCTCTCTTCTTCTTCTGGTACCCCTATAATGCAGATATTGTTTGTTTTGGATTGGTCACACAGTTCTCTTAATATTGTTTCATTCCTGGAGATCCTTTTATCTCTCTCTAGGTCAGCTTCTCTCCGTTCCTGGTCTCTGATTTCTATACCATCAATGGACTCTTCCATCTTATCCATTCTGCTTATAAATCCTTCCAGAGTTTGTTTCACTTCTGTAATCTCCCACTGGACGTCTGTAATCTCCCTCTGGACTTCATCCCTTAGCTCTTGCATATTTCTCTGCAACTCTGTCAGTATGTTTATGATTTTTATTTTGTATTCTTTTTCAGGGAGACTGGTTAGGTCTGTCTCTGCAGTTCCTCTCTCAGGTGTTGTCTGAACTATCCTGGGCTGGACTAAATTTTTTTGCCTTTTCATGGTGATAGTGTTGGCTGTTGGCAGGTTGCGGGTGTGTTAGCTGGGAGAAGAAAGTCCTTTCCTGCTTGCTGGATGCCTTGCCCTTCTCCACTGCCTGTGTCGGTTACCTGCACTCCTGGAGCAGCCCCTGGGTTAATCCCCTAAGCTGCTGTGCATGGGGTCTCCGTCAGAGCAGCGCGGAGCCCTGCAGGGAGTGGCAGGCATGCCAGGTGTGCTCCTCCATGATAGCATCACTCCTGCCGGGCAGCTGTATGCCAGCAGTGGCCTTTGAGTCTGGGCTGGGCAGCTGTGCATTGGGCTGGGATTCTGGTTGGCTGCTGGGAATGCACCTGCTCCCTCTGGCTCCGCTGCAAGTGCACATGGGGCTCTCCCACGCAGACCTCTTGCATACTCCTCTGCCTCCACTGCCGCTGGTGCACACGAGCTGCACCTGCGCTGTTTGGTCCCTGCCGCTGTGGGCTCCCACAAGCCTCTCCTAGTCCCCTCTGGTGCCGTTGGTGCTCGTGATCTGCTCCTGGTCCCTTCCGGTGCCGCCACCCCCAGCACGCGCTGCCACTCTCCCGCTACTGGGCCAGTGTGTTGGGGTCCACGCCAGTTGGAGGAATGACTGGCAGGCTGCTTAGTGCCATGAGGGGCTTCAGAGCTGCACTGCCTTCCCGGGGTTTAGGGCGCCTAAGGTTTCCCCGGGATTCTCAGCTGCTGGCTAAGTGTGCCGGGATGACTTCGTCCAGCTATGGGGTCCCTGTCTCTTTAAGACTTGCAGAAAGCACGTGCTTTTCTTTTGTCTCAGGGGTGCCAGTTGCAGGGGACCTGCCCACAGGTTTTGCTTTTCCATTTCTCTAATGTCCAGCACCCCATGCACCTTGTGTCTGCGCTCTGGGTGAGGATTTCTAGAGCTGGATGTTTAGCAGTCCTGGGCTTTCATTCCCTCCCCGTTCTGACTCCTTTCTTCCTGCTGGGTTCTGGGGTGGGGGAGTGTTCGGGTCCTGCCTGGCCGTGGCTTGTATCTTACCCCCTTCGTGTGATGTTGAGTTCTTGCAGATGTAGATGTATCCTGGCCGTTGTACTGCATCTACTGGTGTCTCTTTTAGGATTAGTTGTACTTATTGTATTTTCATAAATATATATGTTTTGGGGAGGAGATTTCCACTGAACTACTCACACTGCCATCTTCCTGTGATCCCTCAAATATGTTTAGTTTTATAAGAAACATCCAAAATGTCTTCCAAAATGCCTATATCATTTTGCACTCCTGCCAACAATGAATGAGAGTTCCTGTTGCTTCACACCCTTGCCATCATTTGGTATTGTCAGGGTTCATGGTTTTGACTATTCCAATCGGTATGTTGTGGTGTCTCATTGTTATTTAAATTTGCATTTACCTAATGATATATGACATGGATCATCTTTTCAGATACTTATTTGACATCTATATATCTTCTCCAGTGAAGTGTCTGTTAAGGTCTTTGGCCCATTAGTTGGGTCAATTATTTTGTTATTGTTGAGTTTTAAGTATTCTTTGTACATTTTGGATAACAGTCTTCCATCAGATTTTCTTTTGGCAAATATTTTCTTTCAGTATGTGGATTGTCTTTTTATCCTCTTTACACTGTCTTTTGCATAAGAAAAAAATTTAATTATGAAGCTCAACTTGCTGACTTTCTTTCATGGATTATGTCTGTAGTGCTGTGTCTAAAAAGTCATTGCCAAGCTCAAGGTCATCTAGATTTTTTCCTGTTACCTTCCAGGAGTTTTATAGTTTTGTGTTTTACACTTAGGGATTTGATCCACTTTGAGTTAATTTTTTTGTGTGAAGGGCACAAGATCTGTGTTTAGATCCACTTTTTATTTTTTTGCATGTGGCTGTCCCACTGTTCCAGCATTATTTGTTGAAAAGACTGTCTTTGCTCTGTTGCATTGCTTTTGTTCTTTGTGTGTAAAGGTTGGTTTACTGTATTTATGTGGTTCTGTTTCTAGGCTCTCTATTCTGTTCTATTGATCTAGTTGTCTATTCTTTCACCAGTACCACATTTTGTTGATTATTGTAGCTTTATAGTAAGTTTTGAAATTGGGTAGTATCAGTCCTCAAACTTTATTCTTCTTGAGTATTGCATTGGCTATACTGGTTTTTGTTTCTATATATAAACTTTAGAATCAGTTTGTCAATATCTACAAATAAACATTCTGGAAATTTGGAAGTGCATTGAATCAATAGGTCAAATTGGGAAGAACTGACATCTTAACAAATATCTTAACACAAAATATCTCTCCATTTATTTAGTTTATTTAGATTTTGTTCATCAGAATTTTAGTTTTACTCATATGGATCTTATTAGATTTATACCTAATTATTTCATTCTGGGGGGTGCTAATAGAAATGGTATTGTGTTTTTAGTTTTACTTGGTGGTCTACAGGAAAGTGATTGGCTTTAGCATATTGACCTTGTATCCTGTAACTTGGTGAAACCATTTATTCAATCCAAGACATATTTTTTTCTATTCTTTCCAGTTTTTCACATAGATGATCATGTCATCTGCAAACAAAGTTTTATTCCTTCCTGCCTATTATGTATACCATTTATTTCCTCTCCATGTCTTAGTATATTAGCCAGGACACACTGTAAGATGTTGAAAAGCAATGATAAGAGGGGACATCTCTGTCTGTTCCTGATTTTTGTGGGAAAGATTTGAGTTTCTCACCATTAAGTATGATCGTAGGTGATGCTTTTTTGTAGATATTTTTTATTAAGCTAAGAACATCCCATTCTCTTCCTTGTTTACTGAAGGTTTTTATTGTGAATGGGTGTTGGATTTTTGTCATATGCTTTGTCTGCATCTATTGCTATAATCATGTGATTTTTATTCTTTAGCTTATTGATATAATGGATTTCATTAATTAGTTTCCAAATGTTGAACCAACTTTACATACCTCAAATAAATTCTACTTGGTCATGGTATATACAGTTTTATACATTGTTGGATCCAATTTGCTAATAATTTGTGGAGGACTTTTATATCTCTGTTCATGAAAGATATTGTTCTGTAGTTGCCTTTTCTTGTAATATCTTTGTCTGGTTTTGGTATTAGGGTAGTGATGGTCTCATACAGTGAGCTAGGAAGTATTCCTTTCTTTCCTATCCTCTGAGAGAGACTATAGAGGACTGATATAATTTCTTCCTTAAGTGTTTGGCAGAATTTGCCAGTGAACTTACTGGACCTGGTAGTTTGTGTTCTGGAAAGTTATTAATGATTGTTTCAATTCCCTTAATAGATACAGACTTATTCAGATTGTCTGTTTCTTCCTGCATGAGTATTGGCAGATATTTTCTTTTAAGGATCTGGCTCATTTCTTATAAGTTATCAAATCTGTAGGCATTAAGTTGTTAATAGTATTGCTTTATTATCCTTTTATTTTCCATGAGATCTATAGAGATGTTCCCTCTTTCATTCCTGATATTAATAATTTATGTTCTATGTTTTTCTTAGTGCAGCTAGATGGTTATCAAATAACTGATCTTTTCAGAGAAACATCTTCTTGTTTCATCAGTTTTTTTCTCTTTGATTTACTGCTTTCAATTTTATTAATTTCTACTCCAATTTTTATTATTTCTTTTATTCTGATTATTTTGAATTTATTATGCTCCTCTTTTTCCAGTTTTCTAAGGTGGAAACTTAGATTATTGATTTGTGTATTTCTTCTTTTCAAATATGCATTCAGTGCTATAAATTTTGTTCTAAGCACTACTTTTACTATATCCCACACATTTTATTAGTTAAGTTGTTTTCATTTTTTCATTTAAATTAGTCTAATTCTTTTGAGGTTTCTCTTTGACCCATGTGTTCTTTAGAAGTGTGTTGTTTCATCTCTAAGTATTTGGGGATTATCCAGCTATCTTTCTGTTATTGTATTCTAGTTTAGATCCACTGTGGTTTGAGAGCAGACATTGTCTGATTTCTATAATTTTAAGTTAGTTAAGATACTATCCAGAATCTGGTCTACTTTGGTGAATGTTCCATGTGAACTTGAGAAGAATGTTTATTCTGCTGTTTAATAAAACAATCTTTAGATGTCAATTATATCCAGCTGATTGGTTGTTGTGCTGAGTTCAACTTTGTTGTTGCTGACTGTTTTTACCTTATGGATCTGTCCGCTTCTGATAGAGAGGTGTTGAAGTCTCCAACTGTACTAGTGGATTTGTGTATTTCTCCTTGCAGTCCTATTAGTTTTGCCTCATATATTTTGATGCTCTGTTTTTAGATGTAAACTTGTTAAGGATAGTAATATCTTCTTGAGTACTGGGTACTTTATTATTATGTAATGTCTCTCTTTATCCATGATAACTTTCCTTGCTCTGCAATCTGCCCTGGCTGAAAGTAATATAGCTTTTCCCACTTTCTCTTGATGACTGTTAGCATGATGTATCATCTATTTACTTTAAATCTATATGTATCTTTTAATATTTAAAAGTTTGTTTCTTATAGATAATATGTAATTAGCTTTTATTTTTTTGAGCCACTCTGGGAATCTCTGTCTTTTTATTAGTGCATTTGACAACTGACCTTCAACATGATTACTGATACAGTTGAAATAGTATCTACCGTATTTTGTTGCTGCTTTGATTTGTTGCCTTTGTTCTTTCCCTATTTTTGTCTTCCACTTTTTTTCTGCTTTTTGTGGTTTTCATTAAACATTTTTTATGATTCCCTTTTCTCTCCTTTCTTAGCATATCAGTTATGCTTTTTGTTCTTTACTTATTTTACTGGTTGTCCTACAGTTCACAGTATACATTTATAACTAATCTAAATCCACCCCAGATTATACTATATTACTATTACTTCATGGGTAGTGGGAACACCTTGTAATAATAAAATAATCCTAATTCTTCCCTCCCATCCTTCATGTCATTGATATCATTCATTTCTCTTCTATATATACATACAGAAGAGTGTGCATACACATACACATATGTATACATAATCAAATACATTGTTACTATTGCTATTGTGAACAACCTTTTATCAGTTAGGTCAATTAATAGTAAAAATTAAAAGATTTTATTTTACCTCCACTTCTTCAATGTTCTTCCTTTTGTTTTATAGATCCAAATTTCTGACGTATATTATTTTATTTCTTTCTAAAGAATTTCTTTCACCATTTCTTAAAAGACAGGTCTATTGGTAAGATATTCTCTCAATTTTTGTTTGTCTGATAAAGTATCATTCATTTTTGAAGGATAATTTTTCAGAATTCTAGGTTGGTGATGTTTTTCTTTCAATACTTTAAATATTTATTCTCTTTTGATTGAATAGTTTCTGATGGGAAGTCCAATGCTATTTTTATCTTTGTGCTTATGCAGGTAAGACCCTTTTTCTTCAAGTTTCATTCAGGAATTTTATCTTTAATTTTCAGAAGTTTGAAAATGGTATGTCTTGGTGTAGTATCTTTGGTATTTATCCTGCTAGGTATTCTCTTAGGTCCCTGAATCTGTGGTTTGGTATCTGATATTAATTTGGGGAAATTTTGAGCCATTATTGTTTCAAATAATTTTTCTGTTCCTTTCTCTCTTTTCTTTCTGATAGTCTCAATACATATATGGAACACCTTTTGTAGTTGTCCCAGAGTTCTTAGATAACCTGTTCAGTTTTTGTTTTCCAGTATTTTTTCTCTTTGCTTTTCAATTTTGGAGGTTTCTGTTGAGATATCCTTGAGCTCAGAGATTCATTCCCAGCCATGTCCAGTCTACTAATAAGCCCATCAAAAATATTCTTAATTGATGTTACAGTGCTTTTGACTCTAGCATTTCTCATTCATTCTTTCTTAGAATTTCCATCCCTCTATTTAAATTGCCCATCCATTCTTGCATGCTGTCTACTTCATCCATGAGATTCCTTATCACATCAATTATAGTGGTTTATTTATTTATTTTTATTTTCTATTTTTTTAAATTTTGATATCATTAATGTACAATTTCTTGAACAACATTATGGTTACTAGACTCCCCCTATTATCAAATCTCCCCCCCACATACCCCATTAGAGTCACTGTCCATCAGTGTAGTAAGATGCTAAAGAATCATTACTTGTCTTCTCTGTATATACTGCCTTTCCCGTGTTTCTGCCCGCTACATTGTGTGTGCTAATCATAATGCCCCATTTTCCCCCTTATCGCTCCCTTCCCACCCATCCTCCCCAGTCCCTTTCATTTGGTAACTGTTAGTCCATTCTAGGGTTCTGTGAGTCTGCTGCTGTTTTTTTCCTTCAGTTTTTTCTTTGTTCTTATACTCCACATATGAGTGAAATCATTTGGTACTTGTCTTTCTCCACCTGGCTTATTTCACTGCACATAATACCCTCTAGCTCCATCCATGTTGTTGCAAATGGTAGGATCTGTTTTATTCTTATGGCTGAGTAGTATTCCATTGTGTATATGTACCACATCTTCTTTATCCATTCATCTACTGATGGATACTTAGGTTGCTTCCATTTCTTGGCTATTGTATATAGTGCTGTGATAAACATATGGGTGCATAAGTCCTTTTCAAACTGGGCTACTGCATTCTTAGGGTAAATTCCTAGGAGTGGAATTCCTGGATCAAATGGTATTTCTATTTTGAGTTTTTTGAGGAACCTCCATACTGCTTTCCACAGTGGTTGAACTAGTTTACATTCCCACCAACAGAATAGAAGAGTTCCCCTTTCTCCACATAATTGCCAACATTTGTTGTTGTTTGTCTTTTGGATGTTGGCCATCTTAACTGGTGTGAGGTGATATCTCATTGTGGTTTTAATTTGCATTTCTCTGATGATTAGTGATGTGGAGCATCTTTTCATGTGCCTGTTGGCCATCTGAGTTTCTTCTTTGGAGAAGTGTCTGTTCAGATCCTCTGCCCATTTTTTAATTGGCTTATTCACTTTTTGTTTATTGAGGTGCATGAGCTCTTTTTATAATTTGGATGTCAATCCCTTGTCATTTATGAATATATTCTCCCATACTGTAGGATGTCTTTTTGTTCTATGTTTTTTTATTTTTATTTTTTCTTTTAAATTAGGCTTTTATTTTTGTTTGTTTGCTTGTTTATTCATTGGAATAAAGTTGATATACAATGTCATATTGGTTTCAGGTGTACAAACATAGTGACTTGATAATTATATACATTACTAGATGTTTGCCACAATAAGTATGGTTACCACCTATTACCATACCCAGATATTACAATATCATTGATTATATTCTTTATGATGTACTTCCATTCCTATGACTAATTTATTTCACTGTTTGCAGTTTGTTCCTATTTTTCCCCTTTATTTATTTCACCCATCCCTCCACCCCCTTTCCTATAACAACCATAAGTCTGTTGTCAATATTTATGGATTTATTTCCTTTTTTGTTTCTTTGTTTTGTTTTTTTAGGTTCCACATATAAGTGAAATTATATGGTATCTGTCTTTCTTTGCCTGGATTATTTCACTTAGCTAGTAATACCCTCTATATCCATACATGTTGTTGCAAATAACAAGTTCCTTCTTTTTTGTGACTAATATTCCTTTGTGTATATGTACCACATTTTATCCATTCATCTATTGATGGGCATTTGAGTGGTTTCCATGTCTTGGCTATTGTAAATAATACTGCAATGAACATGGGGATGCATATATCTTTTTGAGTTAGTGTTTTTGTTTTCTTTGGATAAATATCCAGAAGTGGAATTGCTAGATCATATGGTAGTTGTATTTTTAATTTTTAAGGAAGCTTCGTACTGTTTTCCACAGTGGCTACAGCAACTTAAATTACCATCAACAGTGCATGAGGGTTCTATTTTCTCTACAGCCTTGCCAACACTTGTTGTCTATTGTCTTTTGATATGGAAACAATCTAAGTACAACACAGAAGAGGGCTGTCCATGGTTGGCAGACCCAAGTATACTGACACCCTGTCAGACTTCCAGCCTCCTGACTAAGACTGACTGGTTTAGTATTCACCAAATGACTTCTAAGATTCTGAGTTTCAGTTTTTGATTTGAATCCTTATTTTGAACCACTGTAATTTGAAAAGCAAGAGTCCAGCTTATCATATTACAAAATTAGAAAGACATATTTGAGATAATATTGTGGTTTCACAAGGAAAATTTTTGCATTTTACACATGAATATAAAAGTGGTCTTTAAGTGCCTAAGGTTGGCAGCCCATGGTGAGACCTACACTGAGATGACTGTCATCTCAGAAGGAGGCTTGAAATTAGAGTGATTCAACTGAATTATGCTATGCTTGTGCTTTGAAAAAGCGTATCTGTTTCTTGACACTTGGCTTTGAAATAATTTTTCTCCAATTTTGGGTTATTTTCCCTTAACCATGTTTTTATAAAAGTAAATATGACACACAAATATTAAGCCAGAAAGCCTAGGATAAGTTTGTTTCTTAAAATTAAGCATAATTCTGAATAAAAAGTGGTTAAGACAGAGTGAATGAGCTAGCCTCCAAGTTTATATTAGTTTATTCAACTCTCAGCACAATTTTAAAAGACAAGACAAGATGAAGTTTCTGTGTCTGCCCTATTAGGCCCAAGGCCTTTTGTTTTATTATTTTTGGTAAATGTTGATCAGCATAACAGATACTAGGAACTGAGAGAAATTGTAGAAAATTTCTGGGATAGATAATTTTTACTCTAAGTATTGAGGATATTGTGTATGAAGAAGGTATGTGGGCAGATGTGAAATCTTGGAGAGATGAATGGGATCTATTTGTGATAAGTAAGTTTGTATGGCTGATTAAAAGATTATTTTAAAAGTATATTTTTAAAAATATAATTTACTATACATATGAATATAATCTTTTTCTTTTGGAATTTTTCCAAGAAACTAATTTTACACTTCTATCCAATTTCTGTCAGTCTGATACTTTTGGATCACAGACTACAGGATGCCCAAATTTGGGGAAAGGGTGTTACACACACATTTTTGTGTGTATGTATTTATATCTTTTATCTTCCTGTAGTTTAATGATCAATTTGGCTAGCTTTATATTAAAAATAGGTTTCCATTCCTTGGTAGAGAAAGACAATTGTCTTTGAAGCTAAGAGTGATGCAGTCCTGACAAATGATACTTAAAATAGAAGTCAGTGGGTGCGGCTTTCTCAAAGCTTTTTAAAATGATCTGATTTACTGGTTTGGTCAAATAAAATTATAATAAGGAAACTCATTTCACCAACAGAAACTAATTAAAGCCAGAGGCTCTCTTCAAGAAAAAAAAATAAGCATTTAAAATGAAAACCTAATGATATATTGGAAAGAAACAGAAAAGAGCCAGGGGGAAACATGTTAAGTGATGGATCTGTGGGCACTTACTAAGCAGGGGATAATCCTTCAGACTTGAGGAAGTACTTTGCAAAAAGTTTCCCACACAGAAATTCATTCAGATGAAAATTGTTCATTATGTTTTTCAAATATTATTCCATTATTTAGTATGCTTTATGCTGGCTATTCCTGCTGAGGTTTGAATTTGCATAGCTCATTGTTTTCAGAATATATCAAAAGGATATCTCCTACCTCTCCTAAAATTGTAGCCACAACAATAATTATATTCTAAGCTAGGACTGTATTGAAGGGACTTCTCTCTGTACTCATTGTTGCCAAAATAGCTGGGTCCTAGCTCTCATATTTGACTTATGAATTCTTTCTTCAGTTTGTGTGGTTAATTGTGTCTAAAGGATTTTAGCTTCCTTTTTCATAAAAGAGGGGATTCAATCCAGCAAACATTAGTGATCAAAGCAAAATATTTGTGTGACAATAATTAAATTTGGAGTTTTCGGAGGTGGAGCCAAGATGGCGGCGTGAGTAGAGCAGAGGAACTCTCCTCCCAAAACCACATAGAATAATGAAAATATAACAAAGAAAACTTCCTAAAATAGAGACCAGAGGACACAGGAGAACATCTAGATCACATCCACACCTGCGAGAACCCAGTGCCTCACAAACGGGGTAAGATTCAAGCCCCGGCCCGGAGGGACCCGTGTGCCCCTCCCCCCGGCTCACGGCGGGTGGAAAGAAACCGGAGCGGTTTTTTTCTTTTTTTTTGGCGAGTGCTTTTTGGAAGCCTTAAAGGGACAGGGACCCCAATACCAGGGAAACAGGGAAGTAAGGCCGGTGAGGGGGTGCCTGAGACCGGCACCTGAGGACAAAGAAAATCGTGCATTTTCGCCTTTTTTTTTGGCGAATGCTTTTTGGAAGCCTTAAAGGGACAGGGACCCCAATACTAGGGAAACAGGGCAGCAAGACCAGTGAGCGGGTGCCTGAGACCGGCGCCTGAGGACAAGGAATATCGCGTGTTTTCCCTTTTTTTTTGGCAAGTGCGTTTTGGGAAGCCTTAAAGGGACAGGGACCCAAATACTAGGGAAACAGGGCAGCAAGACTGGTGAGTGGGTGCCTGAGACCGGCGACTGAGGACAAAGAAAATCACGCGTTTTTCCCTTTTTTCTTGGCGAGTGGTTTTTGGAAGCCTTAAGGGGACAGGGACCCCAATACTAGGGAAACAAGGCAGCAAGACCGGTGAGCAGGTGCCTGAGACCAGCACTGAGGACAAAGAAAATAGCGTGTTTTTTTCCTTTTTTTTCTTTTTCCTCTTTCGTTGTTGCTGTTGTTGTTTTGGTTGGGAGAGTGATTTTTGGAAGTCTTAAAGGGGCAGAAAGGACACTTAACCCAGAGGCAGGGAATCTGGGGATCTCTGGACACTCTAACCCCCTGGGCAACAGGGAGCACAGAGGCCCATTACAGAGATAAATAGCCTCCCGGCCGCTCCCCATCCAATGGGGCTCCACAATTTTGGAGCAGCAGCCTGAGCCAGGCCAAGCCCACAGCAACAGAGGAGATAAACTCCATAGCAACCAGGCAGGTAGCAGAAGCCCTGTCTGCGCACAGCTGCCAAGCATAAGCCACTAGAGGTCGCTATTCTCCCAGGAGAGGGAGGCCACAAACCAACAAGAAGGAAAGCTCTTCCAGCTGTCACTCATACCAGCTCTGCAAACTATCTCTATCACCATGAAAAGGCAAAACTATAGGCAGACAAAGATCACAGAGACAACACCTGAGAAGGAGACAGACCTAATCAGTCCTCCTGAAAAAGAATTCAAAATAAAAATCATAAACATGCTGACAGAGATGCAGAGAAAAATGCAAGAGCAATGGGATGAGATGCAGAGAAAAATGCAAGAGCAATGGGATGAAGTCCAGAGGGAGATCACAGATGTCAGGAAGGAGATCACAGAAGTGAAACAATCCCTGGAAGGAATTATAAGCAGAATGGATAAGATGCAAGAGGCCATTGAAGGACTAGAAACCAGAGAACAGGAACGTATAGAAGCTGACATAGAGAGAGATAAAAGTATCTCCAGGAATGAAACAACACTAAGAGAACTATGTGACCAGTCCAAAATAAATAATATTTGTATTATAGGGGTACCAGAAGAAGAAGAAAGAGGAAAAGGGATAGAAAGTCTCTTTGAAGAAATAATTGCTGAAAACTTCCCCAAACTGGGGGAGGATATAATTGAACAGACCACGGAAATACACAGAACCCCCAACAGAAAGGATCCAAGGAGGACAACACCAAGACACATAATAATTAAAATGGCAAAGATCAAAGACAAGGAAAGAGTTTTAAAGGCAGCTAGAGAGAAAAAGGTCACCTCTAAAGGAAAACCCATCAGGCTAACATCAGACTTCTCGACAGAAATCCTACAGGCCAGAAGAGAATGGCATGATATATTTAATGCAATGAAACAGAAGGGCCTTGAACCAAGGATACTGTATCCAGCACGACTATCATTTAAATATGATGGTGGGATTAAACAATTCCCAGACATGCAAAAGCTGAGGAAATTTGCTTCCCACAAACCACCTCTACAGGGCATCTTACAGGGACTGCTCTAGATGGGAGCACTCCTAAAAAGAGCACAGATCAAAACATACAATGTATGAAGAATGGAGGAGGAGGAATAAGAAGGGAGAGAAGAAAAGAATCTCCAGACAAAGTATATAACAGCTCAATAAGCGAGCTAAGTTAGGCAGTAAGATACTAAAGAAGCTAACCTTGAACCTTTGGTAACCATGAATCTAAAGCCTGCAATGGCAAGAAGTACATATCTCTCAATAGTCACCCTAAATGTAAATGGACTTAATGCGCCAATCAAAAGACACAGTGTAATAGAATGTATAAAAAAGCAAGACCCGTCTACATGCTGCTTACAAGAAACTCACCTCAAACCCACAAGCACAGACTAAAAGTCAAAGGATGGAAAACCATATTTCAGGCAAACAACAGTGAGAAGAAAGCAGGGGTTGCAGTACTAATATCAGACAAAATAGACTTCAAAACAAAGAAAGTAACAAGAGATAAAGAAGGACACTACATAATGATAAAGGGCTCAGTCCAACAAGAGGATATAACCATTCTAAATATATATGCACCCAACACAGGAGCACCAGCATTTGCTAACAGAACTAAAGAGGGAAATAGACTGCCATGCATTCATCTTAGGAGACTTCAAACACCACCTACCCCAAAGGATAGATCCACCAGGCAGAAAATAAGTAAGGACACACAGGCATTGAACAACACACTAGAACAGATGGACCTAACAGACATCTATAGAACTCTACATCCAAAAGCAACAGGATATACATTCTTCTCAAGTGCACATGGAACATTCTCCAGAATAGACCACATACTAGCTCACAAAAAGAGCCTCAGTAAATTCCAAAATATTGAAATTCTACCAACCAATTTTTCAGACCACAAAGGTATAAAACTAGAAATAAATTCTACAAAGAAAACAAAAAGGCTCACAAACACATGGAGGCTTAACAACATACTTCTAAATAATCAATGGATCAATGGACAAATCAAAATAGAGATCAAGGAATATATAGAAACAAATGACAACAACAACACAAAGCCCCAACTTCTGTGGGATGCAGCGAAAGCAGTCTTAAGAGGAAAGTATATAGCGATCCAGGCACACCTGAAGAAGGAAGAACAATCCCAAATGAATAGTCTAATATCACAACTATCAAAACTGGAAAAAGAAGAACAAATGAGGCCTAAAGTCAGCAGAAGGAGGGACATAATAAAGATCAGAGAAGAAATAAACAAAATTGAGAAGAATAAAACAATAGCAAAAATCAATGAAACCAAGAGCTGGTTCTTTGAGAAAGTAAACAAAATAGATAAGCCTCTAGCCCAACTTATTAAGAGAAAAAGAGAATCAACACAAATCAACATAATCAGAAATGAGAATGGAAAAATCACGACAAACCCCACAGAAATACAAAGAATTATTAAGGACTACTATGAAAACCTATATGCCAACAAGCTGGAAAACCTAGAAGAAATGGACAACTTCCTAGAAAAATACAACCTCCCAAGACTGACCAAGGAAGAAACACAAAAGTTAAACAAACCAATTACGAGCAAAGAAATTGAAACAGTAATCAAAAAACTACCCAAGAACAAAACCCCGGGGCTGGACAGATTTACCTCGGAATTTTATCAGACACACAGAGAAGACATAATACCCATTCTCCTTAAAGTTTTCTAAAAAATAGAAGAGGAGGGAATACACCCAAACTCATTCTATGAAGCCAACGTCACCCTAATACCAAAACCAGGCAAAGACCCCACCAAAAAAGAAAATTACAGACCAATATCCCTGATGAATGTAGATGCAAAAATACTCAATAAAATATTAGCAAACAGAATTCAACAGTATATCAAAAGGATCATACACCATGACCAAGTGGGATTCATCCCAGGGATGCAAGGATGGTACAACATTCGAAAATCCATCAACATCATCCACCACATCAACAAAAAGAAAGACAAAAACCACACGATCATCTCCATAGATGCTGAAAAAGCATTTGACAAAATTCAACATCCATTCATGATAAAAACTCTCAGCATAATGGGAATAGAGGGCAAGTACCTCAACATAATAAAGGCCATATATGATAAACCCACAGCCAGCATTATACTGAACAGCGAGAAGCTGAAAGCATTTCCTCTGAGATTGTGAACCAGACAGGGATGCCCACTCTCCCCACTGTTATTTAACATAGTACTGGAGGTCCTAGCCATGGCAATCAGACAAAACAAAGAAATACGAGGAATCCAGATTGGTAAAGAAGAAGTTAAACTGTCACTATTTGCAGATGATATGATACTGTACATAAAAAACCCTAAAGACTCCACTCCAAAACTACTAGAACTGATATTGGAATACAGCAAAGTTGCAGGATACAAAATTAACACACAAAAATCTGTAGCTTTCCTATACACTAACAATGAACCAATAGAAAGAGAAATCAGGAAAACAATTCCATTCACAATTGCATCAAAAAGAATAAAATACCTAGGAATAAACCTAACAAAGAGGTGAAAGACTTATACTCTGAAAACTACAAGTCACTCTTAAGAGAAATTAAAGGGGACACTAATAAATGGAAACTCATCCCCTACTCATGGCTAGGAAGAATTAATATAGTCAAAATGGCCATCCTGCCTAAAGCAATATACAGATTTGATGCAATCGCTATCAAATTACCAGCAACATTCTTCAATGAATTGGAACAAATAATTCAAACATTCATATGGAAACACCAAAGACCCCGAATAGCCAAAGCAGTCCTGAGAAAGAAGAATTAAGTAGGGGGGATCTCACTCCCCAACTTCAAGCTCTACTATAAAACCATAGTAATCAAGACAATTTGGTACTGGCACAAGAACAGAGCCACAGACCAGTGGAACAGATTAGAGACTCCAGAAATTAACCCAAACATATCTGGTCAATTAGTATTTGATAAAGGAGCCATGGACATACAATGGCAAAATGACAGTCTCTTCAACAGATGGTGCTTGCAAAACTGGACAGCTACATGTAGGAGAATGAAACTGGACCTTTATCTAACTCCATATACAAAGGTAAACTCAAAATGGATCAAAGACCTGAATGTAAGTCATGAAACCATTAAACTCTTGGAAAAAAACATAGGCAAAAACCTCTTAGACATAAACATGAGTGACCTCTTCCTGAACATATCTCCCTGGTCAAGGAAAACAACAGCAAAAATGAGCAAGTGGGACTACATTAAGCTGAAAAGTTTCTGTACAGCGAAAGACACCATCAATAGAACAAAAAGGAACCCTACAATATGGGAGAATATATTTGAAAATGACAGATCCGATAAAGGCTTGACATCCAGAATATATAAAGAGCTCACATGCCTGAACAAACAAAAAATAAATAACCCAATTAAAAAATGGGCAGAGGAACTGAACAGACAGTTCTCTAAAAAAGAAATACAGATAGCCAACAGACACATGAAAAGATGCTCCACATTGCTAATTATCAGAGAAATGCAAATTAAAACTACAATGAGGTATCACCTCACACCAGTAAGGATGGCTGCCATCCAAAAGACAAACAACAACAAATGTTGGCGAGGCTGTGGAGAAAGGGGAACCCTCCTACACTGCTGGTGGGAATGTAAATTAGTTCAGCCATTGTGGAAAGCAGTATGGAGGTTCATTAAAATGCTCAAAACAGACCTACCATTTGACCCAGGAATTCCACTCCTAGGAATTTACCCTAAGAACGCAGCAATCAAGTTTGAGAAAGACAGATGCACCCCTATGTTTATCGCAGCAGCGCTATTTACAATAGCCAAGAATTGGAAGCAAGCTAAATGTCTATCGGTAGATGAATGGATAAAGAAGATGTGGTACATATACAGAATGGAATACTACTCAGCCATAAGAAGAGGAAATATCCTACCATTTGCAGCAACATGGATGGAGCTGGAGAGTATTATGCTCAGTGAAATAAGCCAAGCGGAAAAAGAGAAATACCAAATGATTTCACTCATCTGAGGAGTATAAGAACAAAGGAAAAACTGAAGGAACAAAACAGCAGTGGAATTACAGAACCCAAAAATGGACTAACAGGTACCAAAGGGAAAGGAACTGGGGAGGTTGGGTGAGCAGAGGGGGATAAGGGGGTGGAAGAAGAAGCGGGGTATTAAGATTAGCATGCATAGTGGGGGGAGGGAGAAAGGGGAGGGAGGGCTGTACAACACAGAGAGGACAAGTAGTGATTCTACATTTTGCTATGCTGATGGACAGTGACTGTAATGTGGTTTTTAGGGGGGACCTGATATAGGGGAGAGCATAGTAAACATAGTATTCTTCATGTAAGTGTAGATTAAAGATTAAAAAAAAATCAGTTCCTGTGTGCTGACCTCCAATGAGTTCTACATAGTGGTATAGAGGGCATGTCAAAGTGTGGGCAAAGGGTCTGTTTGTTTCTATGCAGAAGATCAAGGCCTAGCTTGGCTACCCAGAAAATGAACTAAGATACAATATGAGGAGGAGCTTCTGGCATCAGCACTCTCTGGAGGACTCATGCCGGGGGATGATCATCAAAAAGCCTCCACAGGGATCTGGGCGATGATGTGGTTGTGGCTGTATCCACCCCACCATTTCCTGGACTTGCCATTGGAATGAGGAGGGAGATGTCTAGGCTGGCATGTGCATACAGTGAGACAACGAATTTGACCGGATCTGTACTGTTGGAACTCAATCAGGAGCTGGGAGGGGGGCAAGTTGTAGCGCTCCAAAATCTTACGACTATAGACTATCTACGGTTAAAAGAACATATGGGATGTGAACAGATCCCAGAAATGGGTTGCTTTAATTTGTCTGACTTCTCTCAGACTGTTCAAATACAGTTGAACAATATCCATCATATCATAGACTAATTTTCACAAATGCCTAGGGTGCCTAAATTGTTTTCTTGGCTTCACTGGAGATGGATGGTAATTATAGATTTGCTTTGTTTATGTCACCGTATTCCTATTATGTTAATATGTGTGCGCAAGTTAGTTAGTAGTTTAAAACCTATACATGCTTAAGGTACTCTACAAGAAGATATGTCAAAGAAATAATCAATCCTCCCATGTTTTCTTCCATATGCTACCTCTATAGCTTTTCTTCTTCCTTCCTAATTACAACCCTTAAATAGAATTCGTGCCTCATATCGAATTTACCGGGTATCATAATTCCTCCAGGTGGTAAAGATACCTCGAGACAAGTGCTGGGCATAGAAGCCACAGGGCATAAATCTGCAAAGAAGTAAAAAGCTAACCTTTTCAAACAATATGGCTTCTCTCTCACTTACCAACTTTACATTTCCCTGTATGGCCCCGGAAGATGACTGGTTAGCCAGAGACAGGTAAGGTTCCTCAAGGGAGGAACAACGTAAGACAGGCACAGTCGCAGGGGGGCCATCAGGTGAGAAATTGGGGAACAACAGTGGTGAAGCTTAGAGCCTCACCCCCCCTGTGTTGAGAGAAAGCTTCTGCATCCATGGATGTTCTATTGCCCTTGTCTAGCTCGGATTAGCACATAGTCTACAGGCACACACCTGATCATCTACAATTGCTCTCTTACAACACTAAACTATGTTTTCTACCTTTAACTTGCATCTACCTACCACTTCAGCAGTTTATTAAAAATAAAAATAATAATAAAGGGAGAAATGTGGGATCCCCATATAAATCAAGTATAAAAATCAAATGAATATTCATATTTGACCTGATTGTTTATAGTTCATAATGCGTGATCAAAACCGAAAGTTTCTGTGATGACTGCCCTTGTACTGTTCACCGTGTAAGAACTTATTCGCTATGTAAGAATTCGTTCACCATGTAAGAACTTGTTTGTTATGCTTCAGAAGATTGGAGACTGAAGAGAACTAGGCTTGAGATGGATTAATGACTGTGTATTGAGCATTGATCCCCCTATACAGAATTTTATTGTTGTTAACAACCATTTGATCAATAAATATGAGAGATGCCCTCTCAAAAAAAAAAAAATTTGGAGTTTTCTACAGTAGCCGAGAAGCTTTGGCATGCCAGTTCAGCTCTAATAACAATGTTGCTCTGAGGGGATGGACTTTCCTGTACTGCCATCTGATGCCTCTGTGCCTGCCCCCTGCGTCTAGAATCGTGAAGTAGTGAGGAGATATGGGGGGAAACAAACAGGTCAGTTCTTTAATCTGATCCTAAAAGGACACTGTTGATTCTTCCATGTAAAACTCAAGCTGCAATTTTTGCTGGAATCAGGTTTTGTGTTTTCATTTGCTAGCACATGTCTTCCCAATGGTTTTCTGGGCAAGTTCACTTTGGATTGATTCAATGTGACCAAAGAAATGACAGTAGAACGTTCTTGGGGTGAAAGGGTTATACCAAACTTTACTTCCACAGTGGCAGGTCAATCACTAAAATCTCCTTCACCCAGAGCGAGTCTGCATGCAGCAAGCCCATCTCTGCCTCTGGGCCCCTCTGCCCGCAAGGCTGTCCTCTGGGCCTCTGTCCTCATTGCTGCCACCGCTCCAGCCTCTGCTCTGCTCTCCTGCATCTTTGCAGCCATGCCACCATGTTGCACCCAGAGCACTGGGCGGAGCTCTTTGTATAGTCAATAATGATGCATTACCCACATGTGTGTAGTGAGCTAGCCAACCAGGGCCAGGTGAGAATCCTGGCCACAGGAACCTTCATTTTATCCACACTCCACACCTCCAGGATTCCCACCTCTCAATCTATGTGCCCTCAGTCCTCTGCAATGGTCTGTGTGCAAGGAAACTGGGACATTGTAACCAAATTCCATAATCTATGAGAATATACAAATCACAAAAATTACAACAAATTATAATATATAATATAACCCTCAAGCCTGAGGAGATCCATTTGCACAAAGTGGTCATCCTGGCTCTATTCAAATCAGTTCTACTCAAATGAGTTAACCTAAGGGACCATGGTGGGGCCTTACAATACCCACCTTCCCCAGCCTTTCCAGAAAAAAGTCTTGCAGACACACAGGCCAATCATTTTGCTTTATCTCTGCCTTCTGCTTCATCCTCAGCAGCCAGAACTGCTGCTCCAGGCCCAATCACTGCCACAAGTCCAGTCATCCAATTTCTTTCCATCTGCTCCTGCCTTTTCAAACCAACACACATCTGGGTCCTCATGACTGTCACAAGGCCCTCCAAGCTCTTCCTTGGAGAAGCAGACCACATCTCCTTTTGTACTTGAGCCTGAGGATAGAATCAGAGCATGGAGTGCTCCACAACCTGAGGAACGGGCTGCACCTCTCCTGGAAGAACCCACGGTTGCCGAGTCCTTTCAACCTGATGGAGTCTCAACCAAGGATGGGCTTTCAACCTGATGGAGACTCAACCAAGGATGGGCTGATGTCTCCGGCACCAGCAGAGCCTCCATCTGTTCATCAAACCTCTGCTTCTCCATTTCTGGGGCTGATGGCTTCACTACATCCTTCACCCTGCCGCATGGCGCCTGGCAGCATGCATTCTCATGCTGCTCCTTCTCAGGCCGCTGCTTCTTCTTGTGCTGCTCCTCTCAGGCTACCACGACATCCTTTACTATTTCCACAGCACTTCGTAGTGATCTCATTTCAGTCAGCAACAAATTTTCTTTCTCTTGGGATGGATCCCAGTCCTCCACCCCTTCACAGTCCACAGGGGGACACTTGAATGTCTCCCCATCCATAGGTGCAGCTGCTGAAACACTCTATGAGGGCAGCCTGTTCTTTTTCCTTGGTCACCAATGAACCCCACTGACTATTGCCAATTGTCTTGCCAATGGATTTCAGCCCCAGGCAGTTCACAATGAATTCAATGTGACCAAAGAAGTGACAGTAGAACATTCTTGGGGTGAAAGGGTTATACCCAACTTTATTCCCACAGTGGCAGGTCAATCACTAGAATCCTGTTCACTCAGTGCGAGTCTGCATGCAGCCAGCTGGTCTCTGCTTCTGGGCCTCTTTGCCTGCACAGCCATCCTCTGGGCCTCTGTCCTTGGTGCTGTCACCTCTCTAGCCTATGCTCTGCTCTCCTGCAGCCTTGCAGCCATTCCACTATGTCACCCAGAGCCCTGGGCTCTTTATATAGAGTCAATAATGACACATTGCCCATAAGTGTGTAGTGAGCTAGCCAACCAGGGCCAGGTGAGAATCCTGGCCACAGGAACCATCATTTTATCCACACACACAATGATGCTACCTAACAGCTGCCACATAACAATCAATCTCCAAACATAGTGGCTTAAAACAAATATTCATTTGGTTATCTGGGCTGTACTCAGCTGGGCTGTTTTTCTGGGCTAATCCCATGTGAATCTTTGCTCCTGTGCTGGTTGGGGGCTTGTTGGTCCAGGATTGCCTCAGATGTAACAGCTCCTCAGCAGGCTAACCTGCTCTCATACACACTGTGCTGGCAGAGCTCTGAAAGACAGTGTTATGTGCAAAGCATCTTGAGATCTAGGCTTGGAAATGACACACTGTCACTCCCACCACATTTTTTTCACCAGGCCAGCACAGACAGAGAGATAAGGAAATGGCCTCCTTTTTTATGGGAAGAGCTGAAAATCACATTAAAAAGGGCCTGAATACAGAAAGGAGTGAGGATTGTGGTCACTTTTGCAAACTACCATACATGCCATTGGCCAGAAAGATTGATTGCCAATAAACACTAGAAAAACTAATCTTGGTTGGGGGTAGCAGCTTAGCCAGTATCACATTCAGGTAAGAGAGAACTTATGTGGTGTGGGGCCAGTATGAGGCAGAGAGATGCCTACATGTTGATTGTGTTTTGTTAGGCAGATTTTACTTTTTAATTACTCATTGTTTATTGTTAAATCACTCTTGTTTACTGTTGTTGCTGTTTTATTGAGGGAAAACAAGTATTTCTAAATGCTGCAGCATGCAACTCTATGCTTCAGTCAACATGTAATAAAAATTTCCTTAAAATAAGAGAAAAAGACAAGAGAAAGACATATAGACAATCAAGACTGTTTTACTGAATTAGCTTCTTGCTGAAAATCTGTCAAGTCTGATTCATTCATATAGCATTTGTTTTTGTTGTAATAATGAAATTGTCGTTTTAGTCTACTGCATTTTCCTCCATTATTTTGTTCAAGCAGGATACTGTGCTGAATTGAACCATGAAATGAATTGTATTGAACAACATCAATAACAAAAGTAGTCTGGGGTGAACATCTGAATTTTCATTTGTTCAATTCTTTTTACACTTAAGACTTTGAAAATAATGTAGTGTTTTTATTAGATATCAAATCATAGAAGGCAACAAAGATAAGGTAATTAGATAGTTTAATTTAATAAAGGAATCAACAGCATAAATAAGAACAGGGGACACCACAGATCTCTGACTTACATTATTTTACAATGCAGTATTTGTTAAATGTCCTTGACACATTGCATAATGCCTTTTTGCCTGAAAACATGATATTTGAGCATGATGTTAAGTATATGAAAGAGTAAACCAAGCAGATATCGGGGAAGAGAACCTCAGCCAGCTGAAAAGGTCAAGTTAAGTGGGTTCTTGGTGTCCTCTAGAAACAACAAGCTGATCACTGTGGCTGGGGAAAACTGAGTTAGCGGAGAGAAGGAGATTAGGTCAAGGAGGCAGAGATGGCGGGAAGCAGATCGTGTAAATGTTGTATGCTGTGTAATGATTTTGACTTTTACTGTGACATATGGGAAGGCAATTACAGAACTCTGAAAAAACTGAAATGATTTGTTTTTACTTATGAGTATCACTTTACACTATTGGAATAGAAAACATGTGTTCAGGATGGATTGTGGCTAGGCAACTGTATAATGGAAGCTGGGGGACAAATTAGGAAGTGTGCTCTTGTCTCTCAAATCCATTCCCTGTCCTTCCTCTGATCAGATTGATATATTAGAGGTCTAACCCTTGCAAAATACATCCTCCAGGCACCTTTGCTAACAGGTTGTAAGTTGAATTTGGTTAGAAAGAAACACTGTCATGATGTTCAAGAGAGAAAGAAGCGAGAATGAGGGTATTGCTCCCCTTCATTTGCACTGGGTCCTGCCTCCAGTGTCTGCTGCACATGCTCTATGGCTTGTCCATACTCGACAGACCACTCTGGTTGCCACGTCAGTTGGGTGATCTTGGCTTTTGTATTCCAGTTATACTATATCCAGGGGTAGGGTAACAGCTGCCTGTGGTAACTACTGTCTGCATTACCTTAACTTTTCTGTTTGTTCTCTCAGATATTTTAACATAGAATTGTAACTAATGGGTTTCTATTAATTCCCCAAAGTAGGTTCTGTTATTCCACTAGACCTTGACTGATAAAGTGGGCTACTACGATAGTGCAGGCTCAAGTTGGTGGTGTTTGGAACAGAGTAGTAGCAATGGAAGTGATGAGAAGTCATCAGATCCAAGATTACAGATACAGTCAACAGGATTTTTGATAGGTTCTGTTACCAAGTCCAAGTTTGTCACTCATGGCATGATGCCAGTAAGTTGAGAGACGAGGTATGGGGGCAAGGAAAGTGACTTTATTAGGAAAGCCAGCAGACCATGAAGATGGGCTAGTGTCCTAAAGCCATCTTAACTTAGGGTTGGTTTTAAGTGTCTTTTATATTAGGGAACAGGAGAACAGGAGGGGATTGAAATCAGGAGGTGACCATAGACCTCAGATATCTGGATGTCAGCAAGGGTCTGAGGAGGATTATGAAACTCCTTGTCCTTGGTTAGTTGACTCCAGTCATTTAATTGATGTGGGTCTGGCTGTGATGTTCCTGTAAGTCCTTAACAACCATTAGTCATTTTTGTACATACTTCTTTATCTCCTTGGAGGAGGTGAGTTTCAGTTAAGGGGTTGGTCGCATATCTTAAGCCGTGAGCAAAACTCCTTTTGATAATTAACAAGCCTATGTGCAGGGCTTAGCAGAAGCTTTTGACCCAAAGATTAAGGCAGCAAAGGAGACAGTTATAATATGAAAGTAGAGATGTCAACTTTTTCACTCTATTACAGATCTGTGAGTGTTGTGAGAAAAATAGGGAATAAAAAATAACTCTAGTGTTTTGCCTGAGAATTTTAAAATAGTAATAATTTCCATTAACTAAGATGGACTCTGTAAAGTAAGAGTACAGTAAGGAAATCAGGAATTCAGCTAAGACATGATATGTTTGAGCTGTCTATCACACACCTCGTTGGAGATGTTAAATTTTCAGTTGTGTGTATGTGTGTGTATATACACACGTATTGGGTGCTCAGAAGAGGCGTGAAACTGGGGATTTAATTCAGAAATCAGTAGCTTTTACTGTGATCTATTCAAAGTTATGAGATTAGAGGAGTCACCCAGCATAATGAGCATAAAAAGGGAAGTTAGTGAGAGCTTCATTTACCACACCTTCAATTATTTAAAATCTTAAAAATCTGCACTAATAAAATTCCCTGCAATGATGGACATGTTCTATATTTGCCTTATCTGCTATAGTAGCTGTATGAGTTTTTTATTTCTATCATAAAAATATATCTCAAACTTGGTGGCTTAAACAAATTTAATATCTTGCAGTTCTATAGGTCAGAAGTCCAGCATAGTCTCAAAGGGCTAAAATCAAGGTGTCACAGAGTTAAATTCCTTTCTAGAGGCTCTAATGAGAAATCACCTGTTCTAGCTTCTTGAGACCACCTGCATTTCTTAGATCAGCTCCCTTCCTGCAACGTCAAAGCCACTGAGGCCTGTTGAGTCCTTCTCACACCTCATTAGTCTGATCTTCTGCCTCCTGCTTCCACCTCTGAGGATCCTGTGATTACATTGAGCTCCTTAGACAATCCAGGCTAATATCCCTATCTTAGTGTCCTTAACCTTAGTCATGTCTGCAAAGCCCCTTTTGTCTTGTAAGATAACATATTCATGGTTTCTGGGGATCAGGGTGTGGACATGTTTTTATGGGGGCATCATTCATCCTAGCAGCATGGCCATCATCACCGCATACTGATTGGGCACTTGAAATATGGCTAGTGCAGCTAAGAACAAAAATTTTTAAATTCACTTAATTTTCATTTTAATTGAAATAGAAATACTGACATGTAGATAGTATCTGCCTTATTGGATAGTACAGATCTGGAGAAATAGGGTAGTGAATAGAATAGAGAAATTAGTATGATCACAGACTAGCATTAAGAATCCACATATGGTTCATAGTCATGAATTTTAAGATGCTGGCATGGTTGTAAGTATTTCTATAGCCTCTGTTTACCTAGTGACAGAAGCCGTACACTTGGCTAGAGGATACATTATAGAAAAAGGTAACTACAAACTAAGAAAGAAGGAAATTTTGATACAAGAAACAATGATGAGCAAAGAGGCCAGAAATGTTCACTTAACTCTAAATAATTATTGAGGCTGCCATTCTAAAGTTAATGTAATTCTTAAAAGAGGATTCATAAAATGAAAGATCTACAATGTAATAAATAAGCAGAGTAATTTATTAAATTTCAAATGATTCCTGACATTGATAGAAAAGTGGATTGAAATATTTTGTTCCAAATTTAAGGAAATTAATAGAATAATAGAGCTAAGATGTAGAAATGTCAATTCATTGGAGAGAAAGAAATAAATAAATTAGATTAAGTATTGAAAAGGTTTTTTACATTACACTTAAAAATAAAAATTGTAGAAATCAACAAGATGGCAGCAAAATGTTTAAACATATTGATTAGATAAATTCCCCTATCAAAGAACATAACTCACATTTTTAAGAGCCACATTTAAATGACACATGCTAGTAAAAATTGAGCAAGAAATCAGAAGCCAGACAACACACAGAAAGAGATTTCAGCAAAAGGGGAACCATTCTTCCCAGAAGAGTTTTGACTTCATAATGTCTGTGGGACTCAAAAAAGCCCAAACCAAAATTTAATTTAACATGGTGTCCAATTTGCAGTTCCCAAAGATGACAGAATCAATTTTTTTTTGAATTTGGAGAGTACTGTGCCTGACTGCTAATGCCCATGAATCTTCTAAAATAAAGCCTAAAAATTCACATGCCTTTCTTGTGCACCCAGAGATTATATTTTTCTTTCCCTTTCAAGAAAGAAGAAAGACACTCAGAGAAACAGAAGTATGTATGGACAATAGAACCTTGTGCCAGCACCAATAATAATCAAATTAGCTCTCCTTTTATAATAAATTTAAAAAAATATTATCAGATATTTGCAAAAAAAATCAATAGTACAAAAGAGAAACTCAACCATATTACAGCTTTTATAAAACTCAACCAGATTATCAGTTCAGTCGAAAGTTTCTGAAAGGCTGGATAATTTTGAGGATATATTGCAAAAAGAAGTATTTCATTAACAGCAAAAAGATTAAAAATAATTCCAGGAGAAAACTAAAAGCTGCACAAAGAAAGGTCCTAATATTAAGCAAAGCAAAACATGGTCTAATTTTGAGTTGATAAAGAAATGAAAGAATAAAGAATCTGTTTGAACTTGATGTTTTCAGAGTCACAGGGGTCACAGCATTACACCTATTGAGATGAAAAGATAGATTCTAGTACACCACTTGGGTCAAGAGTTAACAAAGACAAGTATAATATTGACTAAAAGGGTTCAACATAACAGCTGAAGTGTACTCTCTTTTATGCATTTGAACTATGATGGTTAATTTTCCTCCACTTTCTGCTCCTCTGAACAAAAAATTACTTGCCTTCTAAATGAATTGGCTCCATTGATGTTGAACAATGTTATCTCTTTCTCTTTCAGTTACCTCTATCTTGCCACTTTACTTATTCCTGAATGAGCTAGTATAATATTAATGGATACAACAAATATATTCAGCCATCATAACCAAAAGATTTCCAAGGGGAACATGGGAATAAGGAATGAATGGACAAACATAGCACAATGTGGTTAGTGGTTGAATGATTGGGCTCTGAAGTCAAACCCTTGAGTTTGAAATCAAGTTCCACAATTTACCATTTGTGTGATTTGTTTATTTTATCTTTTGATTTATTTCTGGTGGCATAAGTTAACACTAGGACCAAAGAAATCAAGTTGTTGAAGAATAAAAGAAGATAAAGCTATGTGGGTGGATGTGGTGATCACATTGTTTTTCATGTGAAGCTTTCATGAGAGTGTGTATCAATAATGCCTTAATAAAAAATTTAAAAATGTACATATATATATATAGCCCCATGCTTGGCATATTTGAAACCCTCAGGAAATATTAGCTCTTATGCCATAATTATTAATTAATTTATTTATTTGGTTTCATTAATATACACTTACATGAGCAACATTGTGTTTACTAGATTCCCCTCATTATCAAGTCCCATCACATACCCCATTACAGTCATTGTCCATCAGCATAGTAAGATGCTATAGAATCACCACTTGTATTCTCTGTGCTATACTGCCTTCCCTGTGACCCCCTATGTTATGTGTGCGAATCGTAATGCCCATTATTCCCCATCTACCTCCCGTCCCCCCTCTGAGCCCACCCCAGTCCCTTTTCCTTTGGCAACTGTTAGTCCATTATTGGGTTCTGTGAGTCTGCTGCTGTTTTCTTCCTTCAGTTTTTTCTTTGTTCTTGTACTCCACAGATGAGTGAAATCATTTGGTACTTGTCTTTCTCCACTTGGCTTATTTCACTGAGCATAATACCCTCTAGCTCCATCCATGTTGTTGCAAATGGTAGGGTTTGTTTTCTTCTTATGGCTGAATAATATTCCATTGTGTATATGTACCACATCTTCTTTATCCATTCATCTACTGATGGACACTTAGGTTGCTTCCATTTCTTGTCTATTGTAAATAGTGCTGTGATAAATGTAGGGGTGCATATGCCCTTTCAAACTGGGCTCTTGCATTCTTAGGGTAAATTCCTAGGAGTGGAATTCTATTTGAGTATTTCTATTTTGAGTTTTTTGAGGAACCTCCATACTGCTTTCCACAATGGTTGAACTAATTTACATTCCCACCAGCAGTGTAGGAGGGTTCCTCTTTCTCCACATCCTCACCAACATTTGTTGTTGTTTGTCTTTTGGATGTTGGCCATCCTAACTGGTGTGAGGTGATACCTCATTGTGGTTTTAATTTGCATTTCTCTGATGATTAGTGATGTGGAGCATCTTTTCATGTACCTGTTGGCCATCTGAATTTCTTCTTTGGAGAAGTATCTGTTCAGATCTCTGCACATTTTTTAATTGGGTTATTTGCTTTTTGTTTGCTGAGGTGCATGAGCTCTTTGTAGATTTTGGATGTCAACCCCTTATCAGATATATCATTTATGAATATATTCTCCCATACTGTAGGATGTCTTTTTGTTCTACTATGGTGTCCTTTACTGTACAGAAGCTTTTCAGTTTGAGGTAGTTCCACTTGTTCATTTTTGCTTTTGTTTCCCTTGCCTGGGGAGATATGTTCACGAAAAAGTTGCTCATGTTTATATTCAAGAGAGTTTTGCCTATATTTTCTTCTAAGAGTTTTATGGTTTCATGACTTACATTCAGGTCTTTGATCCACTTCAAGTTCACTTTTGTGTATGGAGTTAGATGGTAATCCAGTTTCATTCTCTTACATGGAGCTGTCCAATTTTGCCAACACCAATTGTTGAAGAGGCTGTCATTTCCTCATTGTATATCGATGGCTCCTTCATCATATATTAATTGACCATATATGCTTGGGTTTATATCTGGACTCTCTATTCTGTTCCACTGGTCAATGGGTCTGTTCTTGTGTCAATACCAAATTGTCTTGATTACTGTGGCTTTGTAGTAGAGCTTGAAGTTGGGAAGTGAGATCCTCCCTGCTTTATTCTTCCTTTTCAGGATTGCTTTGCCTATTCAGGGGTCTTTTGTCATTCCATATGAATTTTAGAACTATTCGTTCCAGTTCATTGAAGAATGCTGTTGATATTTTCATAAGGATTGCATTGAACCTGTAGATTGCTTTAGGCAGGATGGCCATGCCATAATTAGTTTTACTAACAAGTAAAAGTGATACCCCATTGATCTTTCCAATGAGGGAAAGCATATGGGGAAGTGGGGTATGTGTGTGTTCCCTTATGTATATCCTCAGGCATATAGGCTTCAAGCAAAACAGACTTCCAGAATAGTTATCATTGGAAATATAGCACGAGCACCAGTGGCATTGGCCTCTGTGTACCTAGACCTCTCATGCTTCCCAAAGAGTCTGATTGGTTTAGCTTCTTTATCATCTGCAGTGGCTTGTGCATTCTCCCTGATGCATAGTTACTTTATCTCTGTGTCTCATCAGTTAAGTTTGTTTGCTTTTGTCCCATTGGCTCAAGACAGAATCATTTGTGCTTGACATTGGGGAACTGTGGGCCTGGCATGCTTCTAGAGTTTCATAAATTCTCTATGGAAATAAGCATGTTTGGGCAAAAAGAATACACAGCTGAGTTACTATCCATCTCAGGGAGATGAGAAATCCTTCCCTCCCATACCTTTGTCACTGCTGTCTGTCGCTGGCCACTTAAAAATTACCTTACTCTATTCAGTAATGCTATTGCTGGGCTTCCTGTTTTGGTGACAGTTAAGTTCCAATTGACTGTATTAAGGCTTTACTGAGAAACAGAACCAATAGGATATACAGAAATAATATGAGGAGATTTATTATAGAGATTATAAGAGAGCATTATTATTTATTATCTTTGTTATGGAGCTCAAGAAGTCCCACAGTCTGTCCTCTGCATGCTGGGGGACTAGGAAAGCCAGCGATATAGTTCAGTCTGAAACCACAGGCCTGAGAACCAGGGCACCCAGTGCTGTAATTCTGTATCCAAGGTCAGAGGTCTAAGAGCCAGGAGGCCATGGGTACAAGTCCCAGAGTCTGAAGGCCAGAGAACCAGAAGCTTCAATGTCTGAGGGCAGGAGGATGTGGATGTCCCAGCTCAGGGAGGGGATGTGGAGCTACCTTCTTATGGTGGAGTCGGGGGTCCAACTTACAGGTTGCTGCATTGTCTTCAAGCAAAGAAAAACTAGGACCTTTTAATTCCTCCTCTAACAGGAGGGTGTGGAACCTTCCTGTGGATTCAGAGGTCTCAAGGAGATCTGAGGCTTCAGTATCCTTTACCCACACAGCCCCATTCTGTGTCTCAGAGTCTCATTGATATTCATCTACAGCCATGACTTGATGTAGTCGAGACTTCCTCAGCCTTCGTTGGATATCTGCCACTTGCCCAGATCCTCTGCTCTTTCTGGGTAAACTGTAAAAGATAATATTACCAGCTGAGATGCTGTTTTTCCCTGGGTTGTGTGTTGGAGGCGATGAAAAATGAAGACTACAGACAAGAGTATGGAGCAACCAGCAAAGTTTTTAATGAGGAGTGAAAAGGAAAGAAAAAGACTCCCTCTAATCAGGAGGGGCAGTAAGAGAGGATGCCGTCTGAGCTGCAATGTCCAGGGCTCGTAAGTACAAAGACAGAGTAAATCATGCAGGTGGCAGAGAGTTGTTGCTAGGTCCTGTTGCTATGGCTAAGATGAGATTGGGTAAGTCCCTTGTTTCTCAGGCTGGATTTTCCTACATGTCCAGGATGCGGCTTCTTGTTTACTGTGAAGACTTGATCCTAGTTCTCTTCTTCCTGTGCCTTTTTGGGATCTTGAGCTCTATATGCCTGGGTCCAAGGCCTTGAGTTCTCTCTGCCTGTGTCTGACTAACACCTGCCTCAATTCAATAAGAGTTATTTTATATGCAGACTAGGAGGACTTTTGACTCTCATGTTTTGCTTTTGATTTGTGCAATTACCCTCAGCCTTTCAGTGTCTTTGTCCAATGCATCATTATGTGCAGCAAGAGCCATCTGATTCCATTGTCCTTATAATTAGCACTTCAGTGAACGTTCCAAAGCAAAGCCTGGTATATTGCACCAGTTTGTGAAGCTCCCTTTTCTGGTGTTTCATCCATTTCAAATGGAGAAAGTTTAATATCAGTTGCATCAAACTTCATTCTTATTGTTTGATAAATTTTTTTCCACTAAGCAAAAATCAGACGGAGTTGCAAGCACCTATTTCAGTGCCTGGCACAGCATAATTATTCTAGTTACTAAAAATATAAGTATTAGATTTCTTTGAAGGTCTATGTGATTTTCATTAAGTTTAATCATTTGCTCCTTTTTAATATAGTGCACATAGAACAAGGCTAATTTTAATAGCTTATATTTGGAATTGGATTTTGTCTACTGGATTACATCTATATTTACAGTACATAATAGATTTCAGTGGAGCCAATAGTTATCATTGATTTAAAAGTGGCCTGGTCAGCCTAACCTGATGTGTTGAAGTCTGATCTATAAGGCCAAGCTTATTGGAAATAGGCACTGGGATGTTGAACAAAGCATTTCTGCAAATAATAAAACTAGCTCCAGTTATAATTTAGGTTAATTTTAGAATCAAGTGTGTCCATATCTATTTTATTACTTACATGGAGAAGTCATCACCATACACACACACACACACACACACACACACACACACACACACACACACATTACCTATTAAAATTGAATTGATTATGACTCACAAGAGATAGGAGCAAAATTCTGGTAATGCATTTGCAACAACATGGATGGAGCTGGAGGATATTATGCTCAGTGAAATAAGCCAGGCAGAAAAAGAGAAGTACCAAATGATTTCCCTCATTTGTGGAGTATAACAATGAAGCAAAACTGAAGGAACAAAACAGCAACAGACTCACAGACTCCAAGAAGGGACTAGTGATTACCAAAGGGGACAGATCGGGGAGGGTGGGTGGGGAGGGAGGAAGAAGGAGATTGAGGGGTCTTATGATTAGTACACATGGTGTGGGGGATAACAGGGAAGACAGTGTAGCACAGAGAAGGCAAATAGTGACTGTGGCATATTACTACACTGATGGACAGTGACTGCAATGGGGTATGCAGGGGACATGATAATATGGGTGAATGTAGTAACCACATTGTTTTTTTCATGTGAAATCTTCATAAGAGTGTATATCAATAATACCTTAATAATAATAAAAAAATTAGTGATAAAAAAAATTATGGTAATGCTGCTTTAACCCTTGGAACATAATGGAATCAGTGTTCACAGTCTCCCTGTAGGTCACAGAAATCTCTACCTTTCATTCCCAGTGCAATTCCTCTCAAAGGAGCATGGCATGTTGCCACAGAGGGAACCCCATTCTAACTGGTTTGCATCCTTGGCAGAGAAGGTCAAGTGTTTCAAGTTTAATTGATTTCCTTCTTCTGAAGAAAGAAAGGACAAGGAAGATGGTGGGTGTTCTGTGGAAAATCCCTGGTGTTTTCACACATGTGATTTGCTATTGTGCAACACAGCAAGGATTTCATCTTCTCAAAGACATCCACTCTTGGTTCCTCCCTTCTGTGCACTGCTGGTATCTGAGCCTGAATCTAACACACTGCTGAGTGTACCAAGGATTCTGTTATACTTTTAGTCATTTCTGTTTTTTGCTTGAGTCTCACTGACGTTGCTCCAGATCAGCAGTCAGCTGCTCAGACAATGAGAGCCTGTCTCTTCATCTTGCAATTTTCTGCTTCCCATTCTCCACTCCCATGATCCAACAAAAGGAATTTATTAAGGGAGTTAAGTGCTTGCTTATTATCAGAGGGGGGAAAACAAAGTTAGCTGTTTTTGACCACAGAGGTCTTTCACAGCAGCCACTGAAGTCAGCTCTTCCCTCACAGTAATAAAGAATCACCCACAATTTCTATTGGTCACCTCATTAGGCTACTCTAGGATGGACAGAAGAGTGTGATTTGTGGTGTTTAAAAATCAAGAGCAGATTATATAATTATTTAAAGAATTCAGAGTCTTCTTTTGTTATTTGCTTATTTATGTGCCACTTGTACAGTCACTGAATTTCTTGGTAAATTCTGAATGTGAAAGTAAGGCTGATGCATGATTAACTTTTCTGGAAAGCAAGTAAAAAATAAAAACAGAAACTTTCAATAACTCCATGATGTGCAATCAGTAACAGAGTAAAATCCTGTAATTTAATCAAAAGCTTTAATCTTGTAATGCACAAAAAGAATCCCTAGCTTATTTCTGCAAAGCTATCAAATCCATATATTTTGATACACATATTAGTATATAGGAAAGTTACTTTATTCTTTTATGGTACTATTTAGTTTTCAACTTTCTATGAAATTTAATAGAGTTGAATGGTTACATTTTCACATCCAAGACTGTAAAAGCACTAAGGGGAGAAAAGAAATACTGATGTCAATGGAGCTGAAGCTTTTTTTTTTATCTGAGTATTTACTTATATAAATAAAATTGAATGCATGTTGTAGTGCTTTTCTCTGTCTACAAAAGAAAATTGAGTGCATATATTAGTTGCATTGCTAAACTGAGGAATAACATGTTCATAACTGGTGAACATTCTTTTTATAATTTATTTTTTTTGTATTGAGGCACATAAAATAAAATGTATAAATATTAGTGTACCGTTTGATGAATTTTGACATGTGTATAAACTCATGTAACCATTGTCCAAATGAATATAGTAACCATTCTAAATTTTCCCCCTTCACTTACTTCACCCATTCCTTCTATGGCAACCCTGATCTGTTCTCCTGTGTTATGACTCTATTTCAGTTTTGTTTATTCATTTGTTTTGTTTTTAAATTCTACATATAAGTGAAATTATATGATATTTGTCTTTCTCTGATTTATTTCTCTTAGCATAATACACTCTAGGTCCATCCACATTGTCACAAGGAGTAAGATTTCATTTTTATAGCTGAGGAATATTCCATATGTTTATGTTCCACTTCTTCTTGATCCATTCATCTACTGATGAACATTTATGTTGCTTCCATACTTAGGCTATTGGAAATAATGTTGTGATAAACGCAGTAGTGCATATATCTTTTCTAATCAAGGATTTTGTTTTATTCAGGTAAATTCCTAGAAGTGGAATTGCTGGATTATATACTATTTCTATTTTTTGTTTTTTGAGAAACCTCCATACTGCTTTCCATAGTGGATGCACCAATTTGCAATTCCTTTTCTCTACACCCTCACCAACATTTGTTACTTCTTGTCTTGTTGGTCTTCTGACTGTTGTGAGGTGATATCTCATTGTGGTATCTCATTCCCTGATGATTAGTGATATGGAGCATCGTTTAATGTATCTGTTGACCATCTGTATGTCTTCTTTGGATGTCTACTTAGGTCCTGTGTCCATTTTTTAATTGAATTTCTTTTTTTTTGGTGTTGAGTTATATGAGTTCTTTATATCAAATATACTTAAAGATACAATCAACTTTAATAATCATTCAACTTTAATTTGGTAAATTATACCTCTGTTTTCTTTTTGGTTGTAGGGTTAGGATTAATAGCTTTTAAGTTAGTGTCTAGTTGACATTTTCCCTTTTTGGCAACTACCCTGACACAGAAAGGAGTTTCCATCACTCATGGCTGTACTATGTGGCCTGTTTCGGTTGTTTGGGTCAAATGGGACACCTCATTTAACTGGGGGCCATTATATGATCCCAGGAATTTACAAAGTTGAAATGAGAGTCACAGAAGCATGAAGCTTCTGGTAGCTGAAGTTTTACTAATGGAAGTATCAGGAGGCCTGTAAAGACCTGTAGAAGGAACCTGCTCAGATAACTGCTTTATCTGAGACCCAGTTCAGCTCTAGCTTAGCTTCCCGTGAGATGTACCAGTGTCTTCCTAAAAGTATGTTTATTTGTTTAATCTAGCTCCAGCTGGTGTCTGCTACTTGCAACCAAATGAAACTTAAGTAATATATTACATATATATCAGTATGTATACATATGTTATATAGATGATAATATATTGTTATGCATATAAGTTTGTTTTCACATTGTAAACAATGTCATTTTACATTTCTCCTTCCTACTAACAAATGTATTTCAAATATTTTTCTCTGAAAATTTGTGCTCAGATTAGAATATTTACATTAACCATAATGAAGCAAAATTTTCAAAATATCCACACTAGAAAACCTGATTTTAATATTTCAGTTTACTGAAACAAAACTGTTGACAGAATATGCCCTTAAGTACACAGAAGATATTTGGTCAAAATCTAATGAATTTAAATAGATTCAGTTATTATATTTTTGGACAGATATTTTTTTAGAAAGCTCATTTCTACTCTCAATACACCACATTAATTTTTAATAATTTAATGGCAGCAGTGAAAAGATAGTTGTTAAAGGGCAGTGTTGTAATAAAAATCAGCTCAGCATTTTAAATATTGTTACATGTCTAACAGAGGTTTTTAACAGCATGGATTTTCCAAAAATACTCATAATTCTTTTCTAAATATACAATCTCTTGCTGTTTTATAAATGAATAATATCAGCTTCCAAAGCAACCTTTGGGTGATATCAAAATAGCATTTTACAAATGAAGACTCATGTAAGTGGCTCTCTACCTCATTTACTACACACACATACAAAAGCCACTTAACAAAAAATCATCTTTTTCTTGGTGGATAAAGTAACAGCTATTTTTGTCCTTTGTGAGACTGTCAGCTTCTTCAGATCTTCAGGTTAATCTTCCCAAATGCAGACATTCAGTCTCCCGTTCACCATGGGTATTCCGTAAATATTGCTGAATGAAAACTTACCTCTCTGGGAGGCTAATGAAGAACAGATGCAGGCAAAAACAAGATCGTGCAGCTAGGGGAATGTGCAGCTAAAAAAAACATTAGTGTGAGCTGAGGGAATAAAAGAAAAACACCAGTTGTTAGCTTAAACAGAGTCTGTGGATATAATTGAACAGCTGATAAAGTAGGTAGGAAGGAAAAGGATGACCTGCAGTCCTTTTTTTTTTTCCTTCAGGTTATAGCTGTGATTCTTGTAGAAATAAAATAAGTCCCTGATTTTTTTCATTAGGAACGTCAACCCTATAAGTCTTTACAACACTAGAAGCAGCTGCACTGAATGTTTGAATCTTAGGAAATATGACAATGTATATCCACTCTTATTTAAGATTAATTAGCAGAGTGTTTGATTCTTTTTTGGTTTTGTTTTGATGGAGGTTTACAATAGATTACATTCAAATCCTGATAAACATGCAGATAAATATAGGTCTTGTCTAAGTTTATCCCACTTTACATAATTTCACCAGTGACTCTATAATTCCTGGAGCTTGCCAGTAAAACATCTTTTTCCTTCCTTCACTGTCTTTTTGCTGTTCAGATCTACTTTTTTCTGTTTACCTGTTGACTAGTTAGGGAGGAAGAAGTAATGACCCTGGGACAACAGAGCCAGGCAATACATTTTTCAAAGGTAATTTGCCCAGATGATTAAAGATTATGTGAAGAATTACTCATCCAACTGGGACCTGCCAGTCAATTTACCCAGTTGTAGAATATCATGGTGTCAAAGGCACATTTGCTATTGTTCTCACTAAAAATTGGTTGATTTGAATTGAATTATACAATTTTCACTTGGTTGTGTTTGGGAGAAAGGGAAATCTCAAATCACCGTTTATTTCCCCAAGTTTTTTCCTTGAAATATTGGAGCTGGACAATGCTCCCTAGTTAAAGAAGTTGCCCTGGGTGAGTGAATTCTTGAAGCATCGTCTATAGGAGATGAACAATGCTCATTAAAATGCTAATGGCTCTGAAAAATACTGAAAGTTTTAAAAGTTCAGAAAGGTTAATATATCCTTCAAATTCTTTTATACCAATTTAACTCCCCAGGAACTACTGTTTTATGGTATAAATTTTGTGAAAATATGGTTATAGTCAGTGATTCTGAGATATTTTTTTTATACCATATTCTTCATCTTTAATTTCTTAATTTCATCTGAGTCACACCCTCTTTAGAAGAGGATGAAGACCACAAATGTTTTTAGCTTGCAAAAGTTATTTAGACATATGGATATTATTTTACATGAAGTTCAAAAATGTGCATATATATTAAGGGCAATACTTTTTTTCACCATTGGCACCATGTTAAGGAAACCTGAACCATTTGGTTCATTCAAAAATAAAGCTTCCTTTTTGGAACTGCTACTCTGATGCATATTCAGCTGTTGATAAGTTTTGCAGAGTTTTACTATTTCCCTTTACTTAATGGAATATTTGCCTTTTGGCTTTGGCATGGTCCTTTTGAATCGCTGGCAAGTGGAAAGATACAGATATTATCAGAGAACCAAGAACAACATAGCTGAGGTTGATTTCTACCCTCTTGTATATATTCTGAAATACAATATTAAGAATATAAAATTTTAAATGCACTTTTTAGCCATAAAGTTCAAAGATACATTAGAATTTCCTAAGTCTGTTTATATTACTGATAATCAGAGGCATAATATTGAGTCAGTTCAACAGTCTATAAAGCATTTCTGGGCTCCGTTGTGGCCAAAGTATGAAATTCATACTATATTTGGTTAGTGTCTGGTCTATTTCAAATATATGTCTAAGGATGGAGAACTTAATAGTTTTTCTATTATTTTCCTTTTTCCTCCAGGTATGTTAGGATGATGTAAATGAACAAAAAGATTTTGCTTTTCAGTTTAAAAGAATTCATTTTTTTGTCTATATACTTCTTACTGAATTAAAAGGCTTTTAAGAAATGATCAAGTTCTCCCCAACAAAGTATAGAGGAAGGTATTTTTGCATTGGTAACAATAAAGTTGGAATCTTTATTTAAAATATTTTCCCTTCTGTTTCCTTTGACCTAAGCTCTTATTGTTCAAGGTGTTTTTTCCTTTTCTTTTTATAATATTTGCAATAGTAATATAAAGAATTACTATATTTTAAGCCCAGATGTATTTATTTGGAATGTCTATGTATTTGAATAATAGTTATAATATTAATTATATTATATCTTGCCCTTAATATTTTGACTTTTTCCTCATATCATTGGAGATGAGAAAATGGAAATTAAGAAATACTAGATATTAAGAGTAATCTAATTATGGAGTTCATTTAATCTTACAAAAAAGTACATAAGTACCATTGCTTCCAGTTCACATCTGATCTTCAGAGAGGCTAAGATATTTCCTACAGTCACATAGCTAGCATGTGGTAAGAGGTAAGATTTCAACCCAGGTATTCTGATTTAAATAGTTAATATTTTTAAAAAAAATTTCAAAATAACTGTCAGGACAAGTATTTAGGATGTGGTTGTAGAAATAAATAAGAATTTGCCTTTAGAGAAGCCTATTTCTGAGGTGAAAAGGACAGTAACTTGAGTTGTTTGCACAGTAGACAGGGATAAGTTCCTGTTTACTTTGGTGCCTAACTCTTACCTCTGTTTTCCCATGTCCTTATTGTCCCTGTCTAAGGATCTAGATGCATGGCATGTCCATAGAAAAATACTGTCATAATTTTTAATGCATTACACACACACACACACACACACACACACACACACACACACACACACACACACATAATTTTGCATCTTTTAAAAAGTATATACATTCTCTAACCTCAACTGTGAGAGGCCTGAAGTGACTGGCCTAGTTTGGAATCTTGTCTCTTGTATATTTGCTGTGTTCACACCTGCTGCCTCTCCATCTGCTACAGTTTTAAATCAGTAAGACCTTCTTGATTTATGTGGAAAATGTCAAACATAGTTCCAAAAAAGTGCTATCTTCTTTTAAGCTGATGATGTCCTGAAATAACTGAGATTTTTTTTCTGAAAGATTAGCACTTCTTCCTTTTTTTTTTTTAATGACCTAGAGTCCCTTTATTTAAAGGATGAAGACAACTTGATCATGGTTTAAAGAACAGAGAAAGAGCATTCCAGAAGCAAATGTCTGCAGCTCAGGGTAAGAGAAGCGTGTTCCTAGCCCAGGGTGAATAAACCAGCGAAACGCCGATTTCTAAGGAAAAGTCTAAGGAAAGGACAAAGTGGGAGAAACCCTTTATTGCTTACAACAGAGCCTGGCTGGGTTAGGTTCATCCGTCTAGCACCATAACCTCTCTCCCAGCCCCTTCCGAAGGACCCCCAGCCACCAAGAGACACGGACCAGTTTCCCAGGGGAGAGGATAGTGGGGGAGGCAAGACCAGCTCCTCTCAGTCTCTGGTCCCCAGAGGCTGTGGGAAGAAACACCTATTCATATGTAACAGACTAAGGCCAGGTGAGAGATTCTGGAAATATTTCAATTTTACCCCAGAATGTCATTCTACTTGGTGGTATGCACATGAAAGTTTATCTATGCTATGCTTCTCAGATATTATACATCTGAAGGACTAAGTTTTGTCAAGTTTTCATATTTAACAAATGCACAAATGGGTTTCTTTTTATCTCAGTCTTAACATATCCAAAACAAAATATTCTGTTTAGGAATAATATCTAATAGTTTTTACAAAAAACAGCTAACTTTTTAAATGAAAGTTAGCAAGATTCTACTTGTAACTGTAATATGAGGGCCCAAATGTGTTTAGTAAGGAAGTTTATGAAATTACATTTGTTGTACAGGTATATGGGTCATTTTTAACCTAAATACTAAGTTCTTATTTTTGGCATTTAAAATTTAGACATGGAATTTTATGTTTATTTCCTTGTACACTTATATTGAAATTTATTGTATTTTTCTCAAATTACTTAAAAATTACAATTCTTTTTTTTCCCCCACAAGAATAAAGAAGGTGTGGGAGTAAGAGTGAATACAGTGGTTCAAAAGAGCAGGAAATAGTGAATTCTGAGTATGTACAGGAGAACTGTCAATGTTTGGGAGCATTATAATGCTTTCAGTGTATAACTGACTTTTAGTGTTAATATCTTTTATTCCTTCTAGAGACATATACTGTAATATTGCCATGAGTTGGGATAGAATTCACCTATACCAGTTTTTGTGGCAACAAAGTATTCTTGGTTGAAAGTTTAATTCTACCCAAAATGGCAAGACTGTGCAGTCTGGGATGTTTGATTCTTTACAAAATGAAGGCACTGGACAGTTATAAAATTAGATGATCCATGGCCAATGCAGAGTTTTGTGGTTACGGTAGGGCCGGCCTTCTTTACCATGGGGAAGGGATGATGGGGGAGGAAAGCTGGATCAATCTCCTGGGAAAATTGTTGGCACTAATTGCTAGACTGATGTATGGAACTGCAGACTGATTTTTCTTCCTACATCTGTGTTGAATCCTAAACCTTGACCTGGTCTCACTCCTAATTTTTTTATACTTCCTAATCTAGAGTCTTTTGAACTGTTCTCTTTGCTGTCACTTGGGGGATTCAATTATAGCAATCCCACTCACAATTCCTGTCTAAACTTAGCAGGATGAAGCCATTCACCAGAAAGAAAACTAGCTAGGTAAACACAGGCAGCATAAATTAGTCAAGATTCTACCTAGGACTTAGAACTTTTTCAAATGTATGCTTTGAGGATTCTCAGAAAGCATAATGCCAATCAATCTGTTTCCTGGAATTCCCTTTAGAGTGCCTTGGTTTTCCCATGAAATGAAATAAAGAATGTCTTAAAGCATACATTGTATCTTAGAGATAGAGAGGTCGAAATACTTGGCAAAATAGCATTTTTCATATTTCTGCTTTACCTTGGCCTAAGACATATATGATGGAATTATTTGGTTTGGTACAAAATTCTCAATACCAATTCTTAAAATTTTTAAATCTCTCAAAGTATCAAGACCATGGTAAGAACTTCATCTATTATTTTGCCAAATGCCTCTGAGTGAAGGTGACATTTTGGGTTACCTAGTTGACATGGTAGTAGGGCTTATTGTTAATTTCCTTAGAACACCAGTCTTCTGGTCTTTAGCCCAATCTTGGTCTTGCAATTCATGAGAGGCCCCAGAATCCCACTACTGACCCCCTAGTTTGGGGTGGGGGTAGGGCTGCTGCTTGACATCAGATCTCCCAGGGATGAATAGCTGCCAGGATGCATAGTATTTTCCAAATTCAGGAGTCCTGCATTCTACCCCCATGCTTCTGGCTTCTTGTTGGACCTGTAGTGTACTATCATTTGTTGGATGGTTTTTCTCCCAGTTGCCCTTACATCTAAACTTCTTCCCAGAATTTCCTTCTTCCCATAGATGGATAACTTTCAAATTGTTTTTTCCTCTCCGTATGTCTGAGCCTTCTATACCTGAACGTTGTGAGATACCTTCCCAGTTTGTACAGATCACTCTACGGGGCCTTCTCCTTAAGGAAAAGTAATATTTTAAATTCTGTCACTATGTAGGCAGGGCTTAGGACTCTGGGTCACTGCTTCTGGAAACCTAGAGGAGATAACAGATAAGAACCTCTGTACCTGCCTATCCTGACCGTAACAAGGGCCCCCCTAAAGGGCAGCGCAGTGCAGTTCATCCAGTCAGCCATCCGGAGGACGGCCTGGGCTTTCACTATTTCTTCCTCAGGAAAGATCTTGGTTATGAATATGTCTGGCTACAGGAAGCTATGATTTGGAAGGGCTCCATCTGACTGTGTTATGTTTTTAAAAGAAGCTATTTGGTGATAAGTTTCTACTGGATATAAAAACAGGAGAAATTAAAATGGTTCTTCTGCCCCTTTGTAAAATAATAATAACCACAAACAATAATAAAATATCTTCTTCCTGCAGATATTGAAAATTATACAATCTTTCCTACTTAGATTTGACTATCAAGAAACTTGAGGTTTAATTGTATTACTCTACTCCATATTCTTGTTAGACTTATTCTCTATAAATGATATCTCAATTTAAAAAAAAATTTCAACTTTGTTTTATAGCCTCATGTGATGGTTTCTTTTTTTTATTTTGTTCGGTTTGTTTGGTGGTTTGCTCGTTTTATTTTAAGTCTGGTCTGAATTTTTTTGTAGTGAATTGGATGTAAATAAAAAAATGCATTTAGAAGTCAGAAACATACAAGTATTAAAGATTAAAAGATCAGTTCCTTCATACAGAACACATTCTGCAATTAAATATGAAAGGACTATCTTAAGCTGGTGATGGGGGGGTGAGGGAGTAGGGAGAACTTTGTCATTAAAGAAATTGCTAGAGGAATTCAAGTCAATTGCAAACTGTCAATATGAGTTATCTATAAAAACATGCCTATTATGTGCAAATCATTGTTTATTAGAATTACTTTGCACAAACTGTTTCTAGTACATCTAGGAATTGCTGGCATGAAAACAATGACAAAAGCTCTGTCTAATGGCCTGGAATGAGGTCTGATAGTGAAAACACCAGCAGAGAGTAGCATTTGAATGTCTTTTCTCACTGTGGGCAGTGACGGAACAGACAGATCAAAACTTAATATTGATTTGCAGAGCTGTTCTTAGATAGGACTTTGAGTTTTCCTAGATGCCTTCTCAGAATGGACCCAATATCCACCAGGTTTCATCGTCCAACATTGCTGTGATCAAAGTAATGATCAGAGCTCAGAATCAGTTATTAACAATATAAAATTTACACTTACTTTAAATCATGTGTTTTCTTTGGGTTTAGATAAGATTAAGAAAATTGAGGAAAAGGTCTTTATCTGAACTTTATGCTTTTGCCCATCATTTTCTGGCAAATGGCCTAGCTAAAAGCTTGGTACAAGCTATGAAGGGCAACCACAGCTGATTGATGGGGATGTGTGCCCAGAAGACTTGCCAGATTTCTCATTATTCAACATGGCACTCCATCTTCAACGGCAGGCGTCAGTCCTGCTGAATCACAAATGCTTGGCTACCTCTCAAGACTTGCTCTGACCATTTCCATAGAGATTTGGGCAAGGCCTTGTATGACAAATAATATATCCTAGATGCTCATCTGTCTGGATTTAGATTTTTACCATAAGAATTGATCTCTGTTTGGAGATAGAATATTGAATAATAATTATTTGCTACTCTTAGTTCCCTAAGCTATGTTAAACAGCCCCGAGGGTAAAGGGACATGTAAACATTGTCCTACTGATCAACTTTAAATGCATCGATTTACTCCTGATCAGCTTCCAGGGACACACTGATGATGTGTCTGCACAGAACCAGGGCAAGCATTTTACCAGCTCACTTTTTTTTTTCAGCAATGATTCCCTTTATGTCTTCACCAAAGACATAAAAAAAACAATTCTTTTCCTGGAACCACTGTAATTGCTAGTATTTATGTTTCTTCTAATGTAATGCAGAAGTTGTCATGTAAAATACTGACTCCCTTTGAGTCAAAAATGAGATTTATCAAATGGCAGGAATGTGGGGAAAGATAGTGGGAAATGGATAAGAGCTGGGAAATGAAAGGACTCAAGTGGCTGCTTTTTTCCTTGTGATTAATAATAATCTGTCTTAGACCAGTGAGTTTTACTTATATATATATGCTTTTCCTTTTTTTCTAGTGACCAGAACCAAAATCAGTGAATATATATGAGAGTACTATATAAATATCAAAGGCATCTCACTTGGATGCAAAGGCATGCGACTTGATGAGTAAAGCTCAGTCTAATGATAGATGTGTTCTGTATTCATCGATGTATTTGCTACATATTCATCTGGGTAAGTCATGCTTTTCAAGTTTTTTTAGTGCCTGTTGATATTCTAATATCTATATTGGTTACTGAGCAATTAAAATGCTGCCAGAGCTAGGAGTAAATAGCCTCTGTTCAAGTCTACAAAGTCTGTCTATCATCAGCCCGTCTTGTTAGATTAATTTATTATTTGAGAAGTGATTGAATATTATATTATATTAATGTTTCAGGAGTACAACATGGTGGCTTGATATTTGTATATACTACAAAACGATCACCACAATGTCTAGTTGACATCCATTACCACACATAGCTATAGTTTTTTTCTTGTGATAACTTTCAAGATCTACTCTTTTTTTTTTTTTTGCAAGGTACAGGCTTTTATTTAGAGACAAAGTGAAAGAACAGAGCTCCCGGCTCACACCAGGAGGGGACAAGGGAGTCCCAAGATCTACTCTTTTATCAACTTTCAAATATACCATACAGTATTATTAACTATAGTCACCATGCTGTTCATTATATCCTCATGACTTATTTTATAACAGGAAGTTGATACCTTTGACTCCCTTCACCCATTTCGCCCACCCCCCACTCATTGCCTCTGGCAACCACCTATCTATTCTCTGTAGCTGTGAGTTCCATTGTTTTTTTAGATTGTACATATATGTGAGATAGTGCCATATTTGTCTTTCTCTGACTTATTCACTTACTATAATGCCCTCAAAGTCCATCTAAGGTTTTGAAAATAGCAAAATATCCTTTTTTTATGGTTGGATAATATCCTATTATATACACCATATTTTCTTTATGTATTCATCTGTTAATGAAAACTTAGGCTGCTTCCATGTCTTGACTATTATAAATAGTGCTGCAGTGAACATGGGGATGCATATATCTTTTTGAGACAGTGTTTTCATTTCCTTTGGATAAATACCCAGAGGTAATTGCTGGATCATATGGTGGTTCTCTTTTTAGTTTTTTGAAGAATGTCCATACTGCTTTCCATAGTGGCTGTACCAATTGACAATCACACCAACAGTGTAGGAGGGTTCCCTTTTCTCCACATCCTTGCCGACACTTGTTATTTCTTGTCGTTTGGACAGTGGCCATTCTGACTGGTGTGAAGTGATGTCTCATTGTGGTTTGGATTTGCATTTTCCTGGTGATTAGTGTGTGGAGCATCTTTTCATCTGCCTGTTGGCCATCTGTATTTCTTCTTTGGAGAAATGTCTGTTCAGGTTCTCTGCCCATATGAACATTAAGGAGTAGTTCTAGAACTTTGAGAATCCTCAAGTCGGCAAAGATTTATAAAATGTATCATTTTCTCTATAAAATATAATTTTTGGATTTACTGAGGTATTTGCTGAAACAAGTTAATGGCTCACTCTCATTTTCATAGAGAATATAGATCTTAGCTTCACTTTCAGCCATTCAGGTAGGTAGTCTCTAACCTGGAGGACATGGTCAGGCTTCACCAACATTTGTTATCTCCTGTCTTGTCACATCCAACAGGTGTGTGGTGTTCTGTCATTGTGGCTTTGATTTGCATTTCCCTGCTGATTAGTGATGTTGAGTGCCTTTTCTTCTATCTGTTGGCCATTTGTATGTCTTCTTTGGAAAATATCTATTCAGATCTTCTGCCCATTTTTAAATTAGATTTTTTTTTTTTTTTTGCTACCGAGTAGTGAGTTCCTTATATATTTTGGATATTAACCCATTATCAGATACAGGAATTGCAAATATTTTCTCCCATTTGGTAGTTACCTTTAAATTTATTGACGGTTTCTTTGCTGTGAAGAAAGTTTTTGGTTTGATGTACTCCCACCTATTTTTGCTTTTCTGCCTTCGTTTTTGGTGTCAGCTTCAAAAAATCATCATTAAGATACCAAGTTGCTTAATACCTATGTTTTCTTTGAGTTTTATAGTTTCAGGTCTTATGTCCAGGTCTTTAGTCCATTTTGATCTAATTTTTGTGTATGGTATAAGATAGTTGTCCAGTTTCATTCTTTTGTATATGGCTGTCCAGTTTTCCTAATGCCATTTATTGAAGAGACTGTCCTTTACCCATTGTATACTCTGGACTCCTTTGTTGTAAATTAATTGAATTTATTTCTGGGCTCTGTATTGTTACATTGATCTATATGTCTGTTTTTATGCCAATATCATACTGCTTGGACTATTTTGTGATCTAGTCTGAAATCAGAAAACATGGTGCCTCCATCTTTGTTCTTTCTGAAGATTGCTTTGGCTATTATTAGTTTTATATTAAGCAATGATATAAATGAATATATCTAAACATTTAAAATATTTCTTATTTACCCTTAAAGATAGTATACTACAAGTAGTACTACTGTTACTAATACAGCATCATTGAGCCACTGATCATTTATGGGGCAGGCAGAGCCTTAAAAACTTTACTTAATATTAACTCATTTAATCCATACGACAATGCTCTGAAGTGCTATTAATATCATCTGCATTTTTACAGACAAGGAAACAGAGGCACTGAGATTAAGTAACTTGCTAAAAGTAAAAAGTGTTGTAGGTGATGTAACTGGCAGTCAAACCTATATGGTCTATAGTTTTAGAATTTGGATCCTCACTACTATTCTGCCAGCCTAATTAAACAAGCCTTTCTTACTATTCTAGGTACAGAATATTGGATTCTTTTCTAAGATAAGCACATTGACTTTCTACTATTATTTGTTTAGATTTGATTTTACTGGACCCCAGCTTAGCTTTGACATTTGCAGATACGAGTTAGCTTTCATCTCACTGCAAGATATAAGGCAACCTGGTATTTAGTTTACCTGCAAAAGGCAGTTAGGAAGCCCTAGAGGAACCTAATTTAAATGCAGCACATTTCCAAGGCACTGTATCTTGCTGTGTTGCCATAGAAACAGTGGGAATTTCTGGTCACTGACCTTTAAGGGAATCTGAGAAAACATTTTCATAAGGTTCATAAGAGAAATTATCCCAGTACATTAACCTATACTTGCAGGATCAACTTTGGAAATCCCCTATGCAATCCTACCTGACTTCAGAAGTATATCAGCAAAACTTTGAAAAGGCTCAAATGGGCTTTTTGAGGGAATGTTTTTTTAGCTGCTTCCAATATACCATCTGATATTGTATTTAAAATAATAAAGATACTATGGTAGCAACAAAGGAACATTAAAGAAAATCTTAGATAATTTATACAAAAGAGATTAGGGCTAAAACGTTATTTTGAAATAGTTTTAGTGTTATATTTATTCTATTGCATTTGGATTCTTTAAATGTAGGTTTACTCAAAGGATAAATATAGCATTGCTGTATCAAAAAATACACCTAGAAAATAAAAGCTTATTATAAAATGTTAAGGTGTTAATATTATTTAAAAATATAAATTCTTAATTCATTAAGAAATTCAGTTTTTACATTACTAATTGAAATCCTAATTATACTTTTTTATATGTAAGTTTTTGTTCATTGAACATGAGCTAGTGTCCATGGTTCAACAGAAAATAATGACGAAGTTTACATTAATGTAGACTACTATTACTAACATTTTTGTCTTATATTTGGTTCTATTGTCAGGATATGCATAATTTAGTTATAAGGAAATATCAGTCAGGGGAATCAGGGGCTGGCCAATTTCTCTGAGAATTAGAAATGTATCTTTATATATATGAGTTTCACTGGTTCTAGACAGACATTTGAAAAAATAGAAATATACTAGTAATTGTATGTAGAAAGCAAGGCTACTACCTCATTCCCTAGACCTCTGGAAGGTTCTCTTACATAGTTGTGTGTCTTCACTCTGAAAGGCAATGTGGCCTAGAGGTAGTGATTGTGGTAAAGCCCTATATTGATTGGAACTCCTGACTCTGCCACTCACTAGCTGTGCGAATGTGAGAAAGTTACTTAGCCTGTGGGTGCCTCGGTTTGTTCATGAATGAGGGTAACAGTGGAATTTCTTAGGGTCATTTTGATAATTAGATGAGCTAATATTGATATACCACTTTTTTATTATTGTATGTCAAATATAGATATCTCCAATTCCAGGGACAGAGCAAACAAGGAAATACGAATCCTGGCTGAGAGAGCAGGCTGTGTGATGACTCATCTCAGATAAAACAGTGCTGTCATGTCAGTGTGCTGGGCAGAGGAGTCTGTCAGTTTTGCAGTTAGAAAATGTGTTTTTCAGTACGGATGGAGACAGCACTCTCTCTAAGAACTAATGGTTGCCCTTGAGGGGCTGTGTGTTTAATCCAATACTTGCCCACTCAATGAGCTAGAAGGATGAGGAAAGGTTACATCTTACAGTGGTGGGGAGAGTTTGACAAAGGTCAAATTTGGAAAGCCAAATCACACTGTAGCTTGTTGCTGCCAATTGTGTGCTAAAGCCCACCCTGACCAGTTTTACTGATGCCCCTATGGAGTCATATGAAGCTGAGTAACTCAGACTTGGGGCAATGATGTCTGCAAAATAAATCCAGGCCAGACGAACCCTCAGACACTTGTCAGGTATGTGTCTTAGCAGTGGATATGAGACAAACTTCCTGAAAAGGCTTGTGTGCCTTACACAACTTTTTGTTTAAGTGTTTGGCCCAAGATAACCACTACTTCCTATGGCACTGTTTATGCACTTAGTAGTAGTAGAATGTTTTTTGTATGAAGCTACTTTAATTTTCTGTGGTGTTTCCCTAATTAGGAATACTCATTGGTGTACCTAAATGAAACGAGACTTACCGCTTCTTCCCAGTTTAAGACTACACAGGCAGCTTAACACTTGTAATACTCTTTCCAATTAGGCAAAAAAGAGGGGGTTTCTGTGGTAACCACATTTATAGTTGCTCTACTCATTCCTTCCTTGCCAGTGCCAAATATACATCAAATTACTCATGATGACAAATAAACTGCCTAGTGCTTCTAGAATATTCTTTCTTAAAATTATATTTTTCTACTGGTGACTTTGACTATGCCATTGTTTCTTCTGGAAAAAAAAAAAAGAACCCAACTTTTCAATGAATTTGTATAGCGTTTATACAGTCCAATTTACTGTCAGTACCCATGGGGAGTTAATGGATCTTCCCCAAATAGAAAAACATTTCATAAAGAAGCATCCTGAAATTCACAAATTTAGCAGAATTTAAAGATGTCCATGGGATTTTTGTAAATCCGGAGAACTGACATTTCTTAATGTGATTCTCTGGTAGTTCCCAAAGGTATTTCATGGGAGTGGGGTTGGGGAAATGATCTGGTTTAAAAAAAAGAAAAGAAAAGGCTGGATTAAACAAAGTTAGGTTAGTCAGGGTCCCTCAGGGCTGTAATGCGTTAATGTGTTTTATGAATACCTAAAGCAAATGTAGTCAAAATCAAGTCAAAACGTTCATCATTCATGCAGTGTTATGAGGAGTGGGGAGGGGTCTTTGGAACAGAAGTGATAACTGAAGCCATGGATGAAGAACATTTCCTTTGGGAGAGTGAAAGGAAAGAGAACATAACTTGCCTTTAACTGTCCTCGCTTTCTTTCTCAGTGTACCCTGTCCAGCCACCAGGGCACACCAGGACAGATCAGGGCAGTGCTGCTCGGGGAGTTCCCAGAGCACGGAGTAATGTTCCCGCTCATCTCCTTGACCGCTCTAAAATTTCTCCTCCTTCAAATGGCTGTCGAGAACTTTAGGTTAGTTGTGCCAGTTCCCATTTCATGTTGTTTATAAGCATGATTTTATTAAAGTGAGGTGGGATAAACAATAGGATTTTTGTAATGAGTAACATTTTAATTATCACCATTTATATACAAACAAGTTAATAAAACATCACAAAACAGTAAAATTCAATAGTTAACATTTATAGGTGCATAGTTTCATGCTCACGATTTTAATGTATATATTAACAAAGTTCACAGCACATCATTATTCTTACAGTGAATCATTAAAAGATACCTAAAAATCTTCTATGATAGTAAATCACAACTTCTCCACAACAGTAACGAAAAAAATAGAAATAAGTGGTAGTCACTTAGGTGTTTTTAATTTGTTTTAACATTTTAGATTTGAAGCCACACAGCACACAAGGACCCTCCAGTGAGAGGGAAGCACTGAAATGCTGAGTCAGGGCAGGTACAGATACTTCAATCACTGATGATGGCAGAGTTCAAAATACACTGTAAACTCTGAGGAAATGTCATGACTGGGCACGCTGGAACTGAGTACTTGTACAGGATGGAATGTCTGTCTGCTAGCAGACCTCAGACTGGGAGCAAAGATAATTCTTAGGCTTCAGGTTCATAGTCTTGATACCCTTCCTAATCAAAAAGATAATATGCAGTGTTAGTACAGGTGATCAGTAATCAAGGATTTAGGGCAAATGAAATAGGACACAACTAGCCACTTTGAATAGCTCTGGAACTATTCTGCTACATATACATAATTTTAATAGTTTTGTCTTCCTGTCAGATACAGAAGTAAATTATACTGGTCAGAGTTAGGGTATCTAAAATCTATGTCCAGATGTGCCATTTTTTGCAATCCTGTAGGACAAAATGGCCTAAGTTGTGAGCACCAAACCAAGTGGCCTATGAAATCTCTTCCAGGGTTGAGATGCTCTAACTCTTAGTAGGAAACTAAGACATTTAAAGGCAAGTTATATTTTCCAATCCTTTCACTCTCCTAATGGCAATGTCTTCATTCATGGTTTCAATTACTACTTCTACTCCAAGGCACCCTCACCTCATATATATGGATAATATCACAAAAAAATTAATGGCCTTAAGTGGTTGGATTTAGTCCTAAAGAACAACTCTAATAGTAGTAAGATCCTGCTTAAAAACAAATAAACATAGCTTCAATAGTTCAAGTTGCTTTCCTCGTAAAGTACAAACTTAAATGGCAAGGTTCTAGTACTCTACAGTTTGTCTCTGACCCACCTCTGCACCTTAATCTGTCTCTGTTTTCTCTGTTCCCCTGACATGTCCTCACACACTATCACACATGCCTATCTTTGCTCTCACCTTGTGCTGGAAGATTCCTTCTACATTTTTAGCCTATTGTAGCTCCTATCCCTTCCCACCTCTTCTATAAAACTCCTCCTGATTGATCTAAACAGATTCTGTAAAATGTACTTTTTTTTGTGTATCTCATCATATTTTTGCCACTGTGATGCCTGGTGCATAAATGATAGTGAACAATGTTTGTTAAAGGAATAAATTAATACATTTGTATTTGTTTTTATCAAATCTTTGGTTTGATTAATAGAAAAATCCTTGTGTCCTTGTGTCCTATCAAGTACTCTTGTATTTTCTATAGTGCTTAGCACTGTGCTATGCATGCATTAAAAGACCCAAAAATATTGGTAAAATCTAATTAGGCAAAGAGCTTAATCTCAAATAAATGGATTATCAATATGCCTTTTAATGATTCCATGAGAAATAATATATGACCTAACTAAAACACACTTTAACTTAATTTCTAATGAAGCAAGAATACATTTTCTTTACTTATGATGTCAGGTTTTGATATCAGGGCAATACTGTCCTCACAGAATTAGTTGAGGAGTGTTTCCTCCGCTATTTTGGAAGAGGAATTAATTCATATTAACTGTAACTAATAGATATTAATCATTCTTTAAATGTTTGGCAGAATTCACCAGAGAAGTTACCTGATCCTGGTATATTTTTTTGTGGGTAGATTTTATACAATAATTCAGTCCCTTTACTTTATTATAGATCTATTTGTATTTTCTCTTTCTTCCAGAGCCAGTTTCATTAATCTAAAATTATTTTCTAATTTCCCCTGTGATACATTTTCTATTAAAAAAGTTTTCAAATTAAAATTACCAAAAAATTGTTAAAAAAATTGTTGTAAGCCATACATTTACCATCTTTCTACTTTATAAGTTTTGTGGGTAACTTATTTTACTATGCAAACATCCTACTTTAAATGTATGGCAAATACCAATACTTTCTTTTGGCATTCATTTGATTTCTCCCACCTTCCATTTGGGAATTTATTGTGGAATGTAAGGTTTCTAATAAAATAATATGCCAAGTCAGGGATTGGCAAACATTTTCTGCAAAGGGCCAGTTAGTAAATATTTTAGATGGTGTGGGCCACATAATGGTCTGTGTTGCTTTTTTTTAACGTAACTCTTGACAAATATAAAAACCATTCTTAGCATGCAAGTTGTCCACACTATACATGTCCTGGATTTGGCCAACTTGTGCACCTAAATAATAAATCATTCTTACTAAGAAAAATGTTAGGGAAATTTCACAGTGACAGGTTTTTGATGCTGCTTAGTAGAATGACCCCACTTGAACTCTTAATCTTTATTTTTCAGAGTTTTATGTACATAAACTTTTTACCTCAGAAGGCATTTCATATGCCTCATTGTCAGGATCCACAGGCATATCTTCCAGAATTCCTTCCTGTGGGCTTCCTTCTTCACTCTAGTGTTTAAATGGGGAGCACAGAAAGAATGTGATGAGGTACCAGTTTTCACTTTACTGGCAAAGATGTTATAAAAACGGCACTCCTTAATATTTTAGCTGCATTCTAAACTACACAGTGCCTTTGGATAAACATTGTGGTGGCCTGGGTTACTAACCCTAAAAATGAACCAATTTTTTGCCAAAGTAGTTTACTATCCAGGTAACAGTCCAAAATTATAGTCCGAAGATGTTCTTCACAGGATCAATGGCATCAGTAAAAATACATTAATCTAGATTTTCAATGGGAGATGAAGACTTTAGAAAATTATCATTCAGCTACTCAATAGATTATTACTATGGCATGAGAGTTATGTAACAAAATAACCTATTAATCAGAAAATGTTTAGCAGGATATAAAGTTTTGTATATATTGTGGACATAACCTATGTAGAATTCAGATACAAAAGTAAAACCATTGGAAGAAAACAGTATTAAAAGTACTTTTATGTGGGTAGTTTTGTATGTTTTCACTTTTTTGTAACTTTAATAACCATTTACAGTATAAAAGCATGCATATTTTACTTTTAAATGATAAGTTACTGTATGAAATTTTAAGATTGAAGGTATATATATATATATATATTTGGAGGAAGAAAATCAAATACATGGTCAGAAAATTTCTAGGTATCACCCCTTAGAAAGAGGATAGCACAGAATTCAACCTAAAGTCATGGCTCTATTACTATTTTTCATTAAATACCTTTTGTTGCTTTGTGTTTATTCCAACAAAATAATTATAAAAGGATACAGTTCACTGAAAATCAAAAGATCAGAGAGGCAATCTGAGGCTAAACTGGACTTACTTGAAGAGATCAAATAGTCCCTCAACCAATGTAGTTTCTATTTTAAAATATGCCTGATATAATCATGTCTTCATGAAAGTGACAGAGAGGTGGGCAGAGGGATAAGGAAATGACTGACTGCGAAAAGGTCAAACAGAAGTTCCTGCTTTCATTAGCTAGGCAGAGAAATTTATAGACCATCTTCCCAACTCCCTTTTTTAAAAAACAAAAAAGTCCAAGCTATATGTAAACAAAATGCAAACTATCTCCCAAATACCTTACTTCTAAATATGAAGTAAAAATATTATATTTTTATAGTGTTTTATCTCAGTATAAATGAAGAACACAGGTTCTGTTGTACAGTGGTTACATATGAGGACTATAGCATCGTGAGACTTGAGTTCACATCCTAGCTTCTCCTGCCATGAATTAAAATAATTTAACCTTTTGTGATGTTGGGCAAGTTTCTTAAGCTTTCTATAAGCATCAAGTAGCTTTAGTGATAAAAGTGGCTTCTCCCAGTTAAAAGAGGTATTGCTGCCTATGACATCATTAATCCTTTATTAGTATTAGATAACTTTTAGTATAGTCACGTATGAGGAAAACAAGGTAAATGTCCTGTTAAAAAGAGAACCACAGGCCCCAAATGAAATCACTTATAATTAAGGCATCACTTAAGTAAACCAAGACTGCCTAAGCTAACTGCATTGCCATCCCCCTCCATACAGTTTAACCTTTAACAGGACAAACTGGAATTTCCTGGTCAACATTAGGAGGTAATCCACTGACAGGTCCCTTCCATTCTCCTTAGGAGGTTACCTTGCCTAAAACAATGCATCTTTGTTAATAATTTCCCTTCTCTGGTCCCTCTCTACCTTTAAAAAACCTTATCTGCAGCTCAGTGGGGCTCCTTTCCATTTGTTAGATGGGTGTTGCCCAATTCATGAATCATTTGATAAAGCCAATTAGACCTTTAAAGTTACATATTGAATTTTGTTTTTAAACAGATTTGGTGGCAGTATTGGAATTCAGAGCAAACTTCCCATGGCATTTGGGGATACCTGAGGCATGGCAGTTACCCTGGTGAGTTTACTGTCTGTCTTGCCGTTCACAAGGACATTGGTGAGTTCCTGTCTGTCGAGCTCGATTCTCTGTGTCCAGCTCCTTCTCTAACTGGCTTTCCAGTCCAGGGATAAGGTGTCAGTGTAGACTGTTAGGAGGCTCTTACAGAGTGTGAGTCCTAGCCCTTGGTTCCGTCTACAGTTCTTATGGGAATCCCTTCCCCAGTTCCAGTCCTCAGTGCCCGTTTCTACCGGGATTTGCTGGTTTGGCCCACGCTGGGAATTGGTGGTGGTGAACCCAGGGCCTTCTTTGGGCCCGGTCTGTAGTAACATCTGAATCCAAGCCCTCAGTTCTGCCCTCAGATTCCACGTCAGGGACAGCTGGTGGCACTTGCAGTTCTTTGTTTGTTTGGAATCAATCTGCAGTCCCCATTCTTTGAGGTCTGCTTGTTTTATCCTTTCCCCCGTCCCTAGTTCGTTGGTTACTGCTGGTGTCCACAGTTCTGTTTCCTTAGTTACTACTGGTTTCGTTAATGTGAGTATGAGGTAAAGGCTGATTGTTTATGGGGTCTTGGAGGCAAGCAAGCCACAAAATTAGAGTGCACGGGTTGAGCACTCAGCTGCTGGAGGGCTCTCCACCTAGTTCAAAGATTCCATGTTAGGATGAGTAGTTCAGAGAATGGGCTAGATTGACACTAGGGTCACCCACCAACCTTCAGAAAGCTTCTATGTAATGTAAAAAACAGTCCCCACCCCAGTGGCACATCTCTTTTCGGTATAGTTCAGCTCTGAGATACTGCAAGGCTTAGCTAATTCTTAAATCCTAAAGAGTTAAAACATGCCACCATCTGCAACACCTGCTTGCTTATTTCTTAAAACTATGAATATCTATAGAAAAGGCACAATTTTACTAAAATCCACCTAGAATTACAGTGGTCATTGTGATGAACATTCTAATTGGGTAAGGCCATTTAAGAAGTACATTAAAAGCAAATACTTCAGAATTCCCAAAATAGCTTCATTGGAAGTTTCATTGCAAAAAGCTGACAAAAAAAATTAGAAAAACACAGGAGGTACCTAATACAAAAATCTGTATGATTGATGTAAATCTACTGCTTCCCTCTCTCCTCCTTTATTTGAATATTCATTTGAGTTATCCTCTATCTGAATTGCCCTTACACAACTGTAAATAAAAGTCAGCCTATTTCATGAGCTTATAGACATTCTCCATACCTACCTTTGAAGGAGGGCCCTCTATGAGCCCCTCCCAGTTGATAAGAATGAGGGGTTTTCTGGTAAACTGTTATCCCCTTAAACAGCCATTATTATTTAGAAAACTAAAATAATAATAATTGGAAAAAAATAACAGCATTGGTGGATTGGCATATTATTTCTTTAACATTCAGGGTGCACCCAATTCTTTAAGGAAGTGAAAGCAACTGTCCTTTTGTTACAAGGTTTTACAAAGCTAGAAATGCAACTCTACAGGCAATGCAAAGTTCATCTATTACTTTTGGCAATCCCCAAACCTCCCTGTTTACTTCAACAGGCTTGTAAATCATTGTCCTTAGAAAAGCAAAATTCTTCTTTGAGGACCTTGAATTCTTTCCCTGTGTCTTGGAGATGAAAATATTAAAAGTACGAACCGCAAAGAGGTAATTCATTCGTATCAGAAGAAGAATAAAATGGGAATGGGAAAGGTCATTTGAAATTAAATGAAAAATTATGTATCTTCTCCACAAATATTAGTAGAAACAACTATAGCCATCTGAGCAGGTAAACTTAACTCATTCCATCTGCCAGATAAAAAGTTTGGATCCAACTGTTCCTTAATAAACTAGTAAGTTTTCCATTATCATACCCACCTCAGGGCTAAAAATTTTAAAACAGTAACTGTAAGGTCTCTGTTTAAAAGTGTTTGTGTGCCTATTCTAGATGTGTGACACTTTCTATCTACAGAGGATATTACTAAAATTAATTTGTAAAGAGCTTTATTTAGTTGGTTTAAAAATAAGTGCTTATATATTAACTATTTCTAAGTCTTAGAAATATAATAGAAACCAACCCAATTGCTTTTCAGGTTCATGTGTCTAGGAAGATATTTGGTATTAAGGCTAATTTCAGGCTGCTGGTTAAATTAAAATAGACATCTTAAAATTATAAACATTGAATATAATGCGAGAATATAACTTTTTTTCTATACAGGCTTACTAATCAAATAAGTTCCTGTTATCTCTGTTGGAAAATTTCTCAGCAAAATATATAACTTAGAATAATGGTTGACTTTGTCCAAGTTTTTGTGGGTAGTCTAAACATAATTGTTAAGAACGAGTAAATTGAATAGATTGAAATATAATACAAAGTTTTTAGGTTAAAAGGAAATTTCCCCAAAACTTTTTGGTAACCTGAATCCTTAAAGTTTTACTAAGTGATGTGTCAGGTTAAAATGATTGAATGCCCAGATCATTTCCAAATAAGATAAAATACTGAAACACTGATTACTGACTATAGGTTTACCCACTTTTGCTTTTTTTTATAAGGAACTAAAGATATTTGCATCCATTAGTAAATATGTTTTATGTCACATGGAGAAATATTCTAAGAAAAAGGTACATGTTTCTAGAAGTTATAAAAAGTATATCTCTGCCAATTCACAGAATGCAACAGTTTATAATTATTTATTTCTTAGTCAAGGTTCCTAAGGGTTAAAAAAATCTAATCAATATATGGGATTAAAACTAGTGGAAATGATAAGGGAAGAAACTTCACATGAAAGAAAAGAAGTATGCTTTCAGTAAAAGAAGGTATGAGGAATGGAAACACATTCTTGTCAAGGGAAAAGACTTTGTCCTAAAGTGAGGCTGGCTATTTAAAGAGGGAAAATATAGGACAAAACCAGAATGTAAAAAAGAAAGTTGTAGGTTTTTTTGGAAAAGGAACCTTTGAAAAGGAATTTTAATGTGTGGTCAAGCTAGCTAAGATTAAAATGAATTTAAGAATTAGTTTTAGCTTAAAAAGTACACTGGTACAAAATGGGAATTTGGTTTTTCTGTTGAAATAAAGTTTTCTTAGATTACTGGTCTACTCTTGATAAGAAATTGTAATCAAAGGTTTTTCTTTACCTTTAGTGCAGTCTACCCCCAAAAAACAAGATTCTGTTTTGTTTTTATCAGGTCTTTGATTACTTAGAAGAAAAAAATTACCAGTCTTTTCAACATTAAAGAGCTAAGGCTTTTATCAACTATTTAACTTTCTGTATTTGCCTATAAGGTCTTTGTCACTTTGGTTAAATGAACAAATTAGTATTGTTTCACAGTGACATGTGATTTGAAAAAGCATTTTTAAACCTTTTTGATAGCCTCTAGCTAACTTTGGGATTTTTTCAGTGGGTTCATGAAACATCTTAGAGAGAGATTAATTAGGCTTATTCGGTATGTTACATTACATGAGAGGCATTGTCCTGTAAGTTATGACAAATCTTAGTTTATATTGTGTGAGTGAATGTTACTACTATATCCTGGCATGTTATTAGTCATAATTCTAGTTATTATCTTAAAATATTGTATGTCACAGAAATAACCAAATTTTATTGTCCATTTTACTGTAATGAACCTTATGATCAGATCATTAACCATGCCATTTTGAGTCTTGTCATTTACACAGCATTATTGTTTTACGAAGATGGTTCTACCAAAGTTTCTTGCAACTGTGTTTCATCTTCAGAGAAATTCAGGTAAAGGAATTTGACAAGCACACTAGACTACAGATTTTGGATAACTTTCAGATCATACAACTGAATTGGTAAGAACAAAGACTGCCCTTGAATCTCTTTGGAATCTCCTTGGAAGGGACTATACCAGTCCCTTGGAAGTTCCTCTTTACTTCCCACATGACAGACAAACTTCAGGGACTCAAACCTTGGATATGCATCTCACAGCTGAAGAAGGCCCCACCTGACACCTGACCCTACACAAGCACTGGAGACTTCCAAGTCAAAATGACTAGGAAGAGAAGCAGCTGACAACAAAGTAGAATGCTTCCTCCTAAGACATCACATCAAGACTTCATACTTGAACACACACAAAACCCTTTCTTCCTACCTTTCTTTCCTTTACTCTGACACTGGCCTAGAAAGATAATGCCATTATTCGTATCTTCCAGGTGATAGCTAACTAGGGTAGTTTATGCCTTTCAGACCACTGGATTTGTCATCAAAAGCATCCATCTGTCCATTAACAGTGCTGCTTTTGTGGAAGTGGCTTGTGCCCCAACAGGGTTGGTCTTTGTCTCCTGGGGCCTAGGAGCACCTATGTAGCCTACAATGCCTTGTAGGTTTAACTGTGTTACTAAATTTTCACAAACTAAGGTATATCACCGGTCAACTTCCCTGGATTTACACTGTCAATTTAGAAAGACCTCCCAAAAGCATTCATAACTCAGGATTTGCTTCCTTTGGCAGGGCCATACTTCCCTGGTTAGGAGTAAATGTAAATGAGAATATGATCAGAAATTTCTCCTTAACTCTTTAAGGTCTTGCAGAATCTATTACTAAGAATATAGCTGCCCAACAAAGATCCTTAGGCTCTCTGGCTGAAGCTGTTCTTCATAACAGGGTACACTTTGATTCTCATTTTACCTGAGGAAGGAGGTGTCTATGCTGTGGCCACCACCACCTGCTGTTCCTGGATTACCACTTCTGTGGAAGTCGAAACTCTTACACAAAACCACTGAACAAGACACTTGGCTTAAAAAGGTGATTCCTTCCACAAGGATTTTCTTTTGACTTATTTGATTGGATTGGGTCTTGGGAATCATGACTCAGAAATAAGCTCCACACGTTGGGAATTATCCTGCTTGTAATAATCCTAATAGTCTCCCTGGTGCATTGTATTCTCTCAAAAGTTTTAAATGCATGTTTGCAACTACTAACCACCAAGACAATGATCTCCCTAAAAATGGAACATCAGAAATGGAACAAAGAGTATGACCCACTCAAAAATTGTGAATCTGAATTTTTAACCTGTAAATGTCATAGAGATTAAGCAAAAATGTCATGAACTGTGATTAACACACAAAGAATCAAAAAAACTGCAAGAACTACAGAGCAGCAGCTGAGCGTGACATTGATGTCTTAAGTGTTGATTACATCTCTCAGGTAAGCTAAGAGTCTGATTAAAAGGTGGTTAGTTGTTAGAAAGAAAAACATAACCCAAAAAGGAGTCACTTAGGTTAAGGCCCCATGTCAGTAAACTAAGACTTAATACCTAACCTAACTACAAGTTTCAACCACCCCAGGAATGTAACCTCTAGCCACCCAAACTGGAATGTCCTGGTCAGCACAAGGAAATGTACCGATAGGCCCCCTTTGGTTACCCTTAGAAGGGCAACCGTGTCTAAAACAATGCTTTCTTTGCTAATAATTTCTTTTTTTCTTCTCTTTCCTGGACTTTAAAAACCTTTCCTTTTCCACAGCTTGACAGAGCTCCTTTCTATTTGTTAGGATGCTGCCCAATGCATGACATGTTTAATAAAACTAATTAGGTCATCAAATTTACAAATTTTTTAAACATTGTTCTATGCATTTTTTAAAATAATTTTATTTTGGTATCATTAATCTACAATTACATGAAGGACATTACGTTTACTAGGCTCCCCCCTTCACCAAGTCCCCCCCACATCCCCATTCACAGTCACTGTCCATCAACATAGTAAGATACTATAAAATCACTACTTGTCTTCTCTGTGTTGCACAGCCCTCCCTGTGCCCCCCCCCACACTATACATGCTAATCGTAATGCCCCCTTTCTTTTTCTCCCACCCTTATCCCTCCCTTCCCACTCATCCTCCCCAGTCCCTTTCCCTTTGGTAACTATTAGTCCATTCTTGGGTTCTGTGCTTCTGCTGCTGTTTTCTTCCTTCAGTTTTCTTTTGTTCTTATACTCCACATATGAGTGAAATCATTTGGTACTTGTCTTTCTCTGCCTGGTTTATTTCACTGAGCATAATACCCTCTAGCACCTTCCATGTTGTTGCAAATGGTATGATTTGTTTTTTTCTTATGGCTGCATAATATTCCATTGTGTATATGTACCATATCTTCTTTATCCATTCATCTACTGATGGACATTTAGGTTGCTTCCATACCTTGGCTATTGTAAATAGTGCAGCGATAAACATAGGGGTGCATCTGTCTTTTTCAAACTGGAGTGCTGCATTCTTAGGGTAAATTCCTAGAAGTGGAATTCCTGGGTCAAATGGTATTTCTATTTTGAGCATTTTGAGGAACCTCCATACTGCTTTCCACAATGGTTGAACTAATTTACATTCCCAGCAGCAGTGTAGGAGGGTTTCCCTTTCTCCACAACCTCACCAATATTTGTTGTTGTTTGTCTTTTGGATGGTAGCCATCCTTACTGGTGTCAGATGATATCTCATTGTGGTTTTAATTTGCATTTCTCTGATGACAAGCAATGTGGAGCATCTTTTCATGTATCTGTTGGCCATCTGGATTTCTTCTTTAGAGAACTGTCTATTCAGCTCCTCTGCCCATTTTTTAATTGGATTATTTGCTTTTTGTTTGTTGAGGTGTGTGAGCTCTTTATATATTTTGGATGTCAACCCTTTATCGGGTCTGTCATTTACGAATATATTCTCCCATACTGTAGGATACCTTTTTGTTCTATTGATGGTGTCCTTTGCTGTACAGAAGCTTTTCAGCTTGATATAGTCCCATTTGTTCACTTTTTCGTTTGTTTCCCTTGCCCGGGGAGATATGTTCAAGAAGAGGTCACTCATGTTTATGTCTAAGAGATTTTTACCTTTGTTTTTTTCTACGAGTTTTATGATTTCATGACTTACATGCAAGTCTTTGATCCATTTCGAATTTACTTTTGTGTATGTGGTTAGACAGTGATCCAGTTTCATTCTCTTACATGTAGCTGTCCAGTTTTGCCATCACCATCTGCTGAAGAGACTGTCATTTCCCCATTGCATGTCCATGGCCCCTTTATCGAACATTAGTTGACCATATATGTTTGGGTTAATGTTTGGAGTCTCTATTCTGTTCCATTGGTCTGTGGCTCTGTTCTTGTGCCAGTACCAAATTGTCTTGATTACTGTGGCTTTGTAGTAGAGCTTGAAGTTGGGGAGTGAGATCCCCCCACTTTATTCTTCCTTCTTAGGATTGCTTTAGCTATTCAGGGTCTTTGGTGTTTCCATATGAATTTTTGCACTATTTGTTCCAGTTCATTGAAGAATGCTGTTGGTAGTTTGATAGGGAATGCATCGAGTCTGTACATTGCTTTGGGCAGGATGGCCATTTTGACGATATTAATTCTTCCTAGCCAGGAGCATGGGATGAGTTTCCATTTGTTAGTGACCTCTTTAATTTCTCTTAAGAGTGTCTTATAGTTTTCAGGGTATAGGTCTTTCACTTCCTTGGTTAGGTTTATTCCTAGGTATTTTATTCTTTTTGATGCAATTGTGAATGGAATTGTTTTCCTGATTTCTCTTTCTATTGGTTCATTGTTAGTGTATAGGAAAGCTACAGATTTCTGTGTGTTAATTTTGTATCCTGCAACTTTGCTGTATCCCGATATCAGTTCTAGTAGTTTTGGAGTGGAATCTTTAGGGTTTTTTATGTACAGTATCATATCATCTGCAAATAGTGACAGTTTAACTTCTTTACCAATCTGGATTCCTTGTATTTCTTTGTTTTGTCTGATTGCCATGGCTAGGACCTCCAGTACTATGTTGAATAACAGTGGGGAGAGTGGACATCCCTGTCTTGTTCCCGATTGCAAAGGAAAAGCTTTCAGCTTCTCGCTGTTCAGTATGATGCTGGCTGTGGGTTTGTCATATATGGCCTTTATTATGTTGAAGTACTTGCCCTCTATACCCATTTTGTTGAGAGTTTTTATCATGAATGGATGTCAAATTTTATTGAATGTTTTTTCAGCATCTGTGGAGATGATCATGTGGTTTTTGTCTTTCTTTTTGTTGATGTGGTGGACGATGTTGATGGATTTTCGAATGTTGTACCATCCTTGCATCCCTGGGATGAATCCCACTTGGTCATGGTGTATGATCCTCTTGATGTATTTCTGAATTCGGTTTGCTACTATTTTGTTGAGTATTTTTGCATCTACAATCATCAGGGATATTGGTCTGTAGTTTTCTTTTTTGGTGGGGTCTTTGCCTGGTTTTGGTATTAGGGTGATGTTGGCTTCATAGAATGAGTTTGGGAGTATTCCCTCCTCTTCTATTTTTTGGAAAACTTTAAGGAGAATGGGTATTATGTCTTCTCTGTATGTCTGATAAAATTCCTAGGTAAATCCATCTGGCCCGGGGGTTTTGTTCTTTGGTAGTTTTTTGATTACCGCTTCAATTTCGTTGCTGGTAATTGGTCTGTTTAGATTTTCTGTTTCTTTGTGGGTCAGTCTTGGAAGGGTGCATTTTTCTAGGAAGTTGTCCATTTCTCCTAGGTTTCCCAGCTTGTTAGCATATAGGTTTTCATAGTACTCTCTAATAATTCTTTGTATTTCTGTGGGGTCCGTCGTGATTTTTCCTTTCTCGTTTCTGATTCTGTTGATGTGTGTTGACTCTTTTTTCCTCTTAATAAGTCTGGCTAGAGGCTTATCTATTTTGTTTATTTTCTCAAAGAACCAACTCTTGGTTTCATTTGTTCTATGCATTTTTAAACTGACAAGTAGAAACTTATTTTTCAAACATAATTTGTTAGATGAGAAAAAGTTTTCCCATATTTACTAATCTGATGATTACAAAATGTTCTGTCACAAATGAGGTGCTACAGTACAACTAAAATCATTGCATGTTATTGGATATGTGTGTGCATTTGGATGTGTCTATTTAGGTCTTTCAAAGCTCGGCCAAGTTACTTTGGGAGTTGCTTGTGAATTCATTAGCTAGATTGATTTTGTATTAGAATTATATGAAATTCCTCCCTGTTCATTAATTAACTCATGTTGCAAGTATATAACTGCTTATTTTAAAAAGTATATGCATTTCTGAACATGCATTTACCTAGGACTTTTTAAATTGTACCTAGAATATACTTTATAAATATAACTACTATATCTTATATCTTCTTGTGAAATTATCTAAAAAGTTTAAAAGAATCAGAAAACTGGTTTAATTGTGGGCAAGAATTTAAGAAACCACAGAGGAAAGGCTAATAACAATATTAAGATAGACCAAATATGTAATGAGACAGAAAGTAAATTATAAGAATAAAGCCACATAGATAAATGGAAGAGGGGAAAAACAAAATAAGAAGGATGACAATCAAAGATAAATCCCAAGATATTCAATAACTATCAACATGTCACAAGAACAGGCAGGCCTATGCTTTCAGAAAACTTTATTCCCTAAAGGAAAATATATGTTGCTTTCCCAAGTCTGACTGCTGGACTTTTTAAGTGGTGTTTTCTGAAGAATGAGATTGTAGATTTTGTTACAATAAAAATACATTAATAGTTTGTTAATAAATCATTAACTGTAAAGATCCTAAATAATTACATTATATCAAGTGGAGACAGCTCACAGAACTCCTCAGAGGCAGACCAACCCTCAGCCACATCTTCCTGAGGAAACTTGATCTTAGAGAGGTTTAATCATTTACTCATAGTTGAATTGGCAGAGGGAACTTCTGATTGTGCTCTTAGCCACTACCCTGAGCTTGTCCAAAAGAGGTCTGGCATTCAAAACACTTCCTTTAAATGAATTATTTGTAGATTTCAGTAACTGAGAAATAGGACATTCCATCATACCCTTGACTGTGCCCAGTCTGTTTCTTTAGGACCCAGTTATGAGTTTATTCCTGGTAAATGAAATTCTCAAAATTAATTGCTGAATCCAATCAATGAAGCTTATTCACAAATACATGCTCTATGGGGCTATTTCATCTTTTATAAACTACAGTTTACTCAGAAGAAAAACACACAGACAAGCACAAGTGACAATTTTCTTTGTTTATCAAGACACTAACAAATCACCTACGTATAGAAAAATCCACCCCAAGGGCATGGCTAGAGGAACTACTGAGGGTCAAGGAACTAGAGGGGATGAAGTGACAGTGTAAAACATAGACCTCGTGCCATGATTTTTCCTGCAACATAAGGGCCAGAGCCCTTTAATAACAGGGATAACTGATATTAGTTTTCTATTTTCTATCTGGTCCTGTGCTGCAATATAATTTCACTGCCTCATCTGGTCCCTCATGCACAACCTATTGTCCCTCAATCTCCACTAAAGTTTGCTGCCCAGTGCTCTGAATGGGATGCTGCAGGATGAACATAGGTAGGAGATGAATTATTTTATGGAATAAACTAGACTAGGAGAAATGTAATCTCAGGAAAACCATCAAGCATGTATCTTGTATTTCAGGGTAAATAAATAATTGATGAGTACAAGTTTTTCTTTATAGATGTAATCCACCTTTTTACAAGGAATCTAGGCAATGATCATCAACGGCTGCTAAAGTGACATAAGAGATAAGTACATGTGAGTGATCCTGATGGAAGCATATATCACCACCTATAAGATATCCTTGTCAAACATTTGAATGTGAGTCCATCTATCACTAGATCTGACAACTTATAGCAAACGTAAGGGGATGAAGATGTTCACATCATTAGATGAACTCAATAAAATTTCTGACTGTGGGAAATGATACAGAACAAGTAACACAACTACTTCACTAAGTAAACTGCAAGGAAGATTAAAGTTTGGGGAACCTATAGATTAAAGTAGATGAGAGAATATCAAAATATTGTAACTTAAGAACATTATTTCATTTTTGTTTGGATTCTGTTTTAAGCAAATATGAGAGAGTTGGGGAAATTTAACCTGGAGATTGAAAGAGTTATTTTTTACATATGATAAAATATTGGAGTTTTGCTTAAAGAAAGATTCCTTAACTTTAGAAATTAAATAATCAAATGTTTACAGAACAAATAATATATCTAGGTATTTGTTTTGAAATTATACAGGTTTGGGTGTGGAGAAATGGATGGGGTTTAGAAGAAACAGGAGTCTATTAGTTGATGATTGGTTACATATATCTGCAATTTTTTATAGCAAAATTTTAAGTGTATATGTTCACTTTCAATAGTTATTCTCTACACTCACGTATGTTTTTCTGAATGATTATGTCATCAAGATTTCTCAGCTCCATAGTACTAATAAAATTTTAAGCATGCTAAAAATATAGGCAGCTACTTCAGGAGAATATCAAAAGAAAAATTTTAATCACCAGATATAATTTTATCCCTATGCCTGTATATTTACCATTTTATAAACCTCTCTCTGAAAACATTGAGGGTTATCTAGAAAGATCTCTGAAAAAATTTCAGATTCAACTCCAATTTAGAACTGTGCTTAACTATTCTTTGAATGTTATAAAACAAATAAGATAGTTTTGTGTTTTATGGATATTAAGGACTTGTTTCAAAACAATATTTGAAAACATGAAATTCAGCATCTATTTATTTTTACCACAAAGAAAAAAATTCCAATACAAAAAATGTTGAAAACTTTTGTAAAAACACTTTTTCTTTTTAGTTTCATTATGATAACATATTAAGCCAGATGTTAGGATAATAAACTATGTGAGACAACTGCTGGGTTATGTTATATGCCTACATGTTTAGGAAGAAAACTTGTGTGCAAGTTTCTATAGAATATATAATAAGAGAATACTTTTTCCTTTTATATAGGCCCTATCTCCAGAATAGTTCTAGTTGCTTTTCTTAAGTGGGATTGTTTGAAGAACAATGAAATAGAATAACTTTAGTATCTTATCTCTGTATAAGATCTATGGAGAGAATAATGGTTATCAAAAATCTTACAATCGAATGGCCCTTCATTGCTTAAAAGGAAAGGCATGGACTTGAAAACTGTAGGGAGCATAAATGGCTGTGACTGACCTCTCCCACCCTAAAGAACAAGCTCAAGTTCTTTTGAAATGAACCAATTATGTCAAACAGCTGCTATGTAAGCAGTTACCAACTGATGCTTTCCTTAGCTGAAGTTGTCTGTGAAACAGATCATGAGTTGAGGTTTAACTGCTAATAAGTTACTGGGATGTACAACCCCAACAAAGTCAAAGTGTGGGAAAAGGAAAGCTCGTGGAGGAGGAAGAGGAAGCAATAGCAGCATGGGGAGAGTCACAATTATTTTTGTTCAGTTGCATGACATAATTAATTTTATTGTACATTTAATGTAACATACAATAGAGTAAAAAACTGCCTCCCAAACCATCCTCTTAAGTAAAACGTGAAATCGCCTAGGCTCCTTGATAAAGATGTATGTTTCTATGGCCCTGTGAATGTTTCATATGTTCCCTGGAAATCATTACCCAACATCACCAACTGCAAACTGTGGCATCATTTGGTACAGAGTATAGCAATGTACTTCGGTCAGTGTGAATACATCAAAAAAATTATTTTGAAAGTCTTCCATTATGAAGTCTTTGAAAGACTGTTAGCAAATGGTCAGGCTGTTCTGAAGACTCTGAGGCAGAAGCACCATTTTCCCAACTACTTTACATTGCAAGATATTTTGAGTGGAACCATTATTTTGTTGCTCTGTGGGACAGTGTTAACCCCAAGTAACTCAAAAGTTCAAACAATAAAAATATAGGAGAGAGATAGTAACCTAACAATAAAGGAAGCAAACAAAGAACTTTAGCCAAAGAGGGAAAATAGTTTCATTTAGCAGTAATCCTAAAGAATTCAGTATTTCTGGATTCTGGGAAGGTAATGGAATAGGAGGTAACTGTGATAACATCCTCATCCATACACACTTAGGCAGCAACAACATCTAATACAATTACTTCTGAAAATGACCTGAAGGTTGGCAGAATAGATATTCTACAGCTAATAAAAAAGAGAAGGCCACATTGAGAAGATTAAGGGACGGGTCATGATCACTGGGGATCCAAACCCTTCCTCAATCCCAACAAATAAACACGAGTGAGGATTGAAGGGGGGAGGAGACAAATTCCCTAAAACCTGGCACACATGGGCCTGAGGCTCTTCACAGTGAAGATGAGACCCCGTAATATCTGGATTTGAAAATCAGTGGGATTTAATGCAGGGGAAAGCTGGAGCACTGTGAGAGGCCAAGTCTTGGCTCTTGGAGGAACAGGAGGCTGTGTATCATTCTACAGGGCCAGTATTACCTTCATACCAAAACCAGACATTTACTACAAAAATAAAAAAATTATAGACCACTATCCCTGATGAACATACATACAAAATCCTCAACAAAATATTAGCAAACCAAATTCAAAAATACATTAAAAGGATCATTTACCATAACCAAGTGGGATTTATTCCAGGGATGCAAGGATGGTTCATTATCCACAAATCAATATATCACATTAACAAAAGGAAGGATAAAACTATACAGTCATCTCAGCAGATGTTGAAAGAGCATTTGACCAAAATTCAATCTATCCATGACAAAAACTCTTAATGAAGTGGGTATAGAGGGAACATAACTCAACATAATAAAGGCTATATAGGACAAACCCACATCAAATATCATACTCAGTGATGAAAAGCCGAAAGCTTTTCTCTAAAATTAGGAATAAGGCAAGAATGTCCACTCCTAACACTTTTTTTTTTAACATAGAACAAAAGTTTTGGCCACAGCAATCAGACAAGAAAAAGATATAAAAAGTATCCAAATTCATAAAGATGAAGTAACATTGTCACAATTTGCAGATGATATGATACTATATATAGAAAGCTCTAAGGACTCCACCAAAAACAAATCAGAATATATACATTAATTCAGTAAAGTCACAGGATTCAAAATCAACATATAGAAATCTGTTGTGTTTCTATATACAAATAATGAACTAGTAGGAGAAATTAAAAATCCCACTTACAATTACATTAAAAAAACAAAATACCTAAGAATAAATCAAACCAAGGAGGTGAAAGAACTATACTTTGAAAACTATAAGTTATTGATGGAAGAAACTGAAGATGGCACAAGTAAATAGGAAGCTATTCCATCCTCATGGATAGGAAGAATTAGTATTGTTAAAATGGCCATATTATCCCCCCAAAATTCCATAAAGTCAAACATTCTCTATCAAAATACCAATGGCATTTTTCATAAAACTAGAACAAATAACCTTAAAATTTGTATGGAACAACAATAAAGTCCAGTCAAAGCTATTTTGAAAGAACAAAGCTAGAGGTATCATACTCCCTAATTCAAAGTATACTATAATGCTACAGTAATCAAAACAGTATGGTACTGGCATAAAAACTGACACATAGATCAATGGAAAAGAATAGAGAACACTGAAATAAACCCAAGCTTATATGACCAATTAATAAATAATAAAGGAGGCAAGAATTTGCAGTGAACAAAAGACAGTCTTTCTTCAATAAATGGTATTGGGAAAACTGGACAGCTATATGCAAAAAAAATAAAACTAGGTTGCTGTCTTACACCATACAAAAATAAACTCAAAATGGATTAAAGACCCAAGTATAAGACCTGAAACTATAAAAATTCTAGAAGAAAACATGCAGTAAGCTCTGAAACATTGGCATTTGTAATTTTTTAAAGATATGTCTCCCAAGGCAAGGGAAATAAAAGCAAAAATAAACAAGTGAGATGATACCAAACTAAAAAGCTTCTGCACAGCAAAGGAAACCACTAACAAAAAGAAAATTCAGGCTACATAATGGGAGATTATATTTTCAAATGATATGCCTGACAAGGGGTTAATATCCAGAATATATAAAGAACTCATACAATATCCCCACAAAAATTTTTGATTAAAAAATGGGCAGAAATGAATAGACATTTTTTCCAAAGAAGACAAACAGCTGTTCAACAGCTGCAAGAAAAAGTGATCAACATCAGTAATCATCAGGAAAATGCAAATGAAAACCATAATAAGATGTCACCTCAAATGAGTCAAAATGGCTAGAATCAAAAAGATAAGAAATAACAAGTGTTGATGAGGATGTGGAGAAGCTCCTGTACACTGTTAGTGGGAATATAAATTTAGTGTAGCCACTTTGGAAAACAGTACAGAGATTTCTCAAAAAACTAAACATAGAAATACCATGAGACCCAGTAATTCACTTCTGAGAATTTAGCGAAAGAAACAAAATCACCAATTTGAAAAAATGTGTACTCTATTTTTTTAAAATTTTTTATTAAGGTGTGATTGATATGCACTCTCATGAAGGTTTCACTTGAAAAAACAATGCGGTTACTACATTTACCCCATATTATCAAGTCCCCACCCATATCCCAATGCAATCACTGTCCATCAGTGCAGCAAGTTGCCAGAGATCCACTATGTGCCTTCTCTGTGATACACTGTTCTGCCCATGATCCCCCACACCATGTGTACTAAGCATAATACCCCTCAAACCCCTTCTCCCTCCCTCCCCACTCACCCTCCCCCACCCCTCCCCTTTGGTAACCACTAGTTCATTCTTGGAGTCTATGAGTCTGCTGCCATTTTGTTCCTTCAGTTTTGCTTCACTATATACTTCACAAATGAGGGAAATCATTTGGCATTTGTCTTTCTCCGCCTGGCCTATTTCACTGAGCATAATGTCCTCCAGCTCCATCCATGTTGTTACAAATGGTAGGATTTGTTTCTTTCTTATGGCTGAATAGTATTCCATTGTGTATATGTACCACCTCTTCTTTGTCCATTCATCTACTGATGGACACTTAGGTTGCTTCCGTATCTTGGCTATTGTAAAAAGTGTGCACTCCTATTTTTACTGCAGCATTATTTACAATAGTCAAGATAAGGAAGCAGTCTAAGTGTCAACTGCCAGATGAATGGATGAAGAAGAGGTGGTACACACATACAATATTAGTCATAAAAAATAATGAAATCTTGCTATTTACAACATGGATAGATCTAGAGGGTATTATGCTAAGTAAATGGGCAGAGAAAGGTACTATTTCACTTTTATATAGTATCTTAAAAACAAATGAATAAAGTAGATACAGACTCATGTACACAGAGAATAAACTGGTGGTTGCCATGGGAGAAGGGACTGAGGGGAGTGGTGGTGGTGAAATAGGTAAAGAGGTACCATATTCCAATGATAAATTAGTCAAGGAGATGAAAGTACAGCATGGGGAATATAGTCAATAATATTGTATATTAATAGATGGTAACTTATTGTGGTGAGCATTTAGTAATGCAGATAACTGTCAAATCACTAATGCTTGTAAACCCGGAACCAATATAATATTGTATATGATCTATACTTGAATTAAAAAAAAATCCAGTATTTCTGATATGAAATCAGGCTTGTAACTCCTGTTAAAGTGAAAATAATAAAGACTTTTTAAAATGTACATATCATATACTTCCCATTTAAAAGGAGAAGTTTGTGTGTGTGGATAGTGTGGAGAGTGTATTTCCCTAAGAGAAGTACCACTTATCTTATTGAAAAACTTAAAAAATGAAGTAGGCAGGTATGAGAATTTTGTTTAAAAGTAAGGCTAAGATATATTCCATATATTCAGTTTTGTTGTCAATTCTTAGTGTTCTAATAATACCATTTGGGGTGGGGAACAAAGGGCATCTGATTTAAAATCAGATTCATTTCAGTTTGTATAACAGCGAAGGATTTTATAAAGAAAAGATAATTAAATTAAAAAAATCTCTGAACATTATTTAAATTTTAAAATGAAAACTACATAGGTAGTTTAGAAATATCACTAATTTTATCTTAATGTTACATATAGGAAATAAAAAAATAATGTAATGATAATACTTATTGTTTACAGACTATAAAAGGTGTTTAAATGCATTTTAATAATTAAAGATATGCCATGAGAAACCATGAAAATTGGCATGTTCTGGTGTAACCAGCATCCAAAGAATAAAAAATCATGCTAGAGATATTTAATGAACCCCCCACCTCTTTTTTTTACAATAATATATGGTTAAATTAACATTCATTTCTTATGTTGAGTAAAGTACAGTTATGGTTTAGTTGTAAGGCAGAATTAAAGTGACGAATGGAACTGCCTGTGCAATGCTCTATACCTCTAAGAATACATCCAATATGGTAGGACCAACATTAATGGCTGCTACTAGAGGCCTTGTGGTCGAAGCCTATTGGATTTATGTTTTCTGCAAGGCAGTCATGTAGACAAGGGGCAAAGAGTTGCAACATTATTTGTGTAGTGAGATAGATATAAAAGATTGGTTAAGTGTAAGAACAAAGACGGCATCAGAAGGAACTAAAGAGTGACAGTCCTGGTAGAGTCATAGAGAAAAGTTTATAATGAAAGTGTTTTGAATTTTTTGCACTGTTATTTCATTGTAACAGTATTTACATTCTGTTGGCCTAACTTCAACAAGAGAAAAAGTTTTAAGTTTTGATAACGTAGCATTCTCTTGTGTTTCAGATGTCTTAATCCATAATTCTTTTATCAACATTTACCGCTTAGTTGTACAAGACATACTCTAAGATGGGAGAGCACATGCATACACACACATACACACTGAGTATCTCTGGGGCAATCTCCTGGGATCATCTTGAATATACTATTTAAAAAGTACAACTATGATTATAAAGCATACAAATTTTCATCACAAATTGCACATGCCACAAGCAAAATCTAGCAACAAAGCTAAGTGAAGATGTGGCTGCTGGTCATCTGCTAGGCTTTCTCTTCGGTAAAGAGACCTACTTGCCTCATCAGCTGTTTTATACACCTGCTCAGATTGAGTTTTAGCAAATTTTCAGACAACTATGTCATCAACTTTCTGGATCACTTGGAATAGTCAAATTTATGAATACTGTTAAGTCATAGAGTAAGCACATTATACTATATATAGTTCATACCTACAAGGGAAGCTTTTCAGATTTAAAGTACAAATTTATTTTAATTAAATGATACCTTTTTAGAGAAAGCAGTCTTACAAAGAAATCATATGTATTTAGGAGCTATTCATGCTTTACTTTGGGTAATCTACTTTGGGTAATCCTAAAATCTTTTGACTTTCTAACTATGTCTTTAATCTCACTAATCCTCTTTTACTGAGGAGGAAGGGAGGGAGACAAACTGAAGAGATAAGTTTGTTTTAAAAAGATTTGGGAGTGGAAGAGAGAGTAAAGATAACACATTAAATCTATTTTGGGCTTATTTTTGGATGCTCTTTATCATTATTATCCCTGAACCCAGTTTTAAATACCTTCAACCATAAATTATAAAATAATTGGTCAATAAATCAGCAATCAGTGTGAAATAACTTTTTAGAAGAAATTTTCATTACATAAAAAGAGGTATATTCTATCTTAAATCTTCATTCCTCTTGGTAAGCATAACAAGCCACTGAGTGAATGCTATATTTATGACAGTGCCATGTAATTAACTGACTCACCTAATAAGACTTCACAGCAGAGCAACATTGCCAGTTTTTCCCGGTTACTTGGATATAGTCCTAATAGCAAATGTAATACACAGTGGGAAATATGGGAATAAACTATTTTCAGTTTTCATGTTTAAAGATTAAGCATCTTCCATTAATGAAAAATGTTTTTATATACCTTTAAATGTATATCAAATTTGTTTATTGAGTTTGCATGGAATTCTTGAACAGCAGACTCTCAGGTAGTGATTGAATAAGACATAAAAGTGAAAGTGGGTCAACCTGAGAAAGGTCTACTTTTGTGTTGAGCACAGAGGCAGCCAGTCATTTCACCTCCACAAATGCATTGATATGCGGAGGCCAGTCTTAATATTAGCCAATGGGTGAGGAATCATTCGGGAGTCTAGGCTTTGACAAAGTTATAGGGAGTCTGCCTCTGTGCTTTAGGGACCCAAGGGAATGCTGAAACCTCTATCCACTTCTCAACAGATACCTGATAAAAGGGAATCTACTTTCAAGATTATCAGAAAAGGTAATGGGCTGGGTGTACCATTAGAAGGACATTCAAATGAGATGTTATAAAAATGCTTAATCTTCCATTATACTCTGACATGGAATAACAAGAAACCAAGCTAAGGTTTATTTAGTGCTTATTTAGTATTTCATACTATTTCAAGAGCCTCACATGCATTATTTAATCTTAAAAAACAACCTTATGAAGAAGTTACTAACATTTTCTCTATTTTATCAATGAATGAATGGAGATAGGAAGTCTGGCTCCAGAGCCCACACTCCTAGCTCTTGTGCAATACTATTTGTCAAGCTTCTTAAAAAAAGAAAAAAAAAATTGTTACCAGAATATTAAGTTGAACTGTTATACAAAATTATGCTTCAAAAAATTAATATTAGGAAAACATCATGTAAACTTTTATGATTAAATATCTCAACTATCTCTATTACTACTTAGAAGTTTGTCACTATTTTCATTGAGAAAAACAAGAGGCTAAAAATTTTTTTGTATATGCGTGTGATGTATTTACAATGGGAAAAATAGAATATATTTTTTACCACTCAGTTATTAAATGTGCAAACATTAAGCTGATTAATTTTTTGTTACAAGGAAAAATAGCTTATTATAAATTCAATGCATAGGATTTTTCTGGTTTAGATCTTTTCCTCAGAGTGTGCTCTATCAGAATAAAGATGATAAAATTTTCAGAAACAAATATGTCCTCCCTACATACGTGGCACGGAATCAACAGTTTTTTTAGAATGGTTTGCAATATTATCACTTGAGTTTCTTTCTTCACTCCTTTTAGCCTCCTAATAAAGCTTTTCTCTGGGTCACAAGCCTTCCCTTTAGATTTACACTGGAAATGGTAATCTCTCCCAAGCTCCCGTACCAAGTTCATTTTGATTATCACAATAAAAAATAATGGTCCATTAAGTCTATGGTGCAGATGTTACACTTAATCATGGTGTTTATTTATTTACCCTTACTCCACAGAGAATTTGAAGGGGAATAAAGATTACTTCCTCATCGTTACAAATGAATACCCTTTGCTTTTTCTAATATTGCCTTTTTTCTTTCTTTAATTAAGCACTAAATGTTTGGGTTCTTTTAATTACTTTTAAGCAGCCATTATTTCTGGATTATATTACTGAACTCTCAATAAATCAACACAGTGTTCTGAATTTAATATTTTAACCATTCTCCTTTCTTTTATTTGGTCCATTAATCTCTCTCTCCCCTTGGTTTTCATTGAGTAGAAACTCCTGATCTCTGTTTCAGAGGGAGAAAAAGAACACACAAAATTTTGTATTTATGATGCTACAGCTGTCTTTACAGTTGCAAGGAGCAGGTAGGGTGAGTGGGCAGGGGTGTGTATGCGTGCTTTTGTGGTGTGTGTGTGTGTGTGTGTGTGTGTGTGTGTGTGTGTGTGGAAACATATTGAGGATGATTCCTAATTCTGTCACTGTCCAGGAACTGAGACTGTGGTTACACAATCACTCCAAATACTTTGTATCATAGTTCTCTCCAACAGTTCACTATTTGTTGGATGGAAGCCCAGGAGAAAATATGCTTTCAGGTGTGGGATTTGGTGGCTGACTCACCTATTGTCACATGGTATTTGTGATATTTTGAGCAATTTAGATGTCTCAAATGGAACATGGCAATAATAAAACCCTTTTCAGACTATTGTTGTATAAAATGAGATGATACATATAAAATATCCTATAATGCAGTCATAAGACCAAATATTTACTAAGCATCTAATCGGTGCTAGACTGTGTTCTTTTTGTTATCTAAGTATCCCAATAAATGCATATCATGTAATGTCTCAGTACATATTACCATTGTTAGTGTTATATTTTCATCTTACTACTATTTTTATGAAAGCTTTCCTTGGAAAATGTTGAAAAGCAAATAAAACTATTTTAAGAATGGAAATTTTGCTTCATTTCATTGACTAGGTACATCAACTCTCCAATGGACTTCAGGGTTTTGAGAATGGAGTTTAACAAACTGTTGCACAAGTCCCCCTTTTTGTTCCCTCTCCCCCAGCTGCCAAGGAAAACAGCTGATAACTTTGATACATGGTACTAGACGATGGATAGGCCTTGTTGTAGCCTTGCTGTATCGTGAACACAACAACATCCTGGTGATATAGATAAAAAACAAACGCTACAGAGCCCTCAGTGCAAATGTTGACAAGTGGAGAAAAGTGTTAAAAACAAGTTTTTAATTGTTTTTAACTTCAGACTTCTAAGCAGAAACAGAGTTATATTTAGACAATACCAACAGTGAGAAATTTTCAGAGCACCAATACTTGAAGATGAATACACTTTTTCTGATACTTAAAATGCTGGTAAAGAAGCATCTCTTATCCTTGCAATAACTAGCTTCCCACAACGGAAGCAAAACAAGATACATATTAAACGCCATGACATTTCCTTTGTACAGTCTTGGGTCAACCTCACAAAAGAGTCAGTATTGTACCTTTGAAACTCTAGATTGCTCTGTCCATTGTGACCTTGATGTAAGTACAACAGGGGGGAAAATTTACAGAGTACAGAGATCTTGGAAATGGTAAATAACCAGTTGTGTAACATTAGTAGTAATGACAACATGTCACAATGACTGGTAGCAGAGTTACTTGGTTCTACATACAAGGAATACACTTGTGTTTAAGCGGCTATAAGAATTTGGGAGGAAAATTAAGAATTAACACTGTTTTGTCCAGAGAATTGACCTAGTAGTGACAATTTTGTGATTACTTGTAAGTGCCTCCAAATTATAATAAAAATTATGGAACAGAAAATACTGTTTTTCTACAGTCTAATTCAGAGACAGAGTTTCCATGTATTGTGTGTTGTTTCCAAATATACAATCTTATTGCCAATATCAACCTACTTGACTAATCAAAAGAAAGTAGATAGCAGTATGAATCCAGTAAGCATAATTGTTATGTATAGTATATTATAGCAGGAATCATTGAATGTACAATGCTGTGTGAGACGTGTTCCCTTCATCTCAAGCAACTTCAACCTAGATAAAGAAATAAGAGAAACATAAGAGCTAGTAAAACACAGGTAGTACATGTTGCATAGGTAGTAAGAAAAGTAAAAGTAATACATTCAGAATAAGGAGAGATTACTTCTGGCTAGAGGAAGCATCATTAGAGTTGGGTCTGAATGTTTCCGTCAGGCTGGGAACTTCAGAGACAGGGCACATTAGACAAAAACTGGCAGGAAGGGATTGTCTGGCTAGAGATTAGGGTATGGTGATAGATGAGTGCCCTCAAAGCTATTCAATGGAATTCGAACATTTGAGAATCATTCTGTATATCATATGATAAAGTTCTATGGTACAAATCATGTTTCAGGAAGAAGACTGGCAATAATGTGCAGAACAGTTTGGAAGGAAGGGAAGCAGGGATGGATGGATCATGTAGGGGATTAGCCAGAGCAATAATCTGTAGAGAGGTGATGAGGTGACTAGAGGAATGGAAATGGATCAAAGGGATTGCTTTTGCGAGATACTGTAGAAGTTGAGCAGGCAGAATTTAGCAATCGTTTAAGAACTGTGATAAATCTGAGATTTTTTTCTTACTTTCAAGCTAACAAGTTAGCTTGTCATAGTTCTATAGATAGGAGCTGAAGGCACAAGTCCTGGGTCAGACACAAATGAGTATTACTCATAATAAGAGCAGTAGCTAGAGTATTATCATTTTCCTGAGCTGATTCCCCAAGCCCCAATTTCCATAGGGAAGTTCAGATGACACCTACACAGCCAGTGGGTTGCATTATGGAAAAGGAATCCAGGGCCTAGAGAGACTCAGTCTTTCACAGTAGGCCGTCAACATGTCTTTCCTTTGTTCCGGAATGAGACCCTTTAACCAAGACTGTAGGCGCACATGCCCTTTGCTTTAGAGAGAAAAACTGTTTCTATATTACAGGGCTGTTCACTATACCAAAAACCTTGAAGCACACTCTGTAAAAAAAGGCAATTAATGCTTTGCTTGCAAAATGTGCAGAAATCTAAGACCCGTGGTCTTCCAACACTGCTTGAATGTGGACAGATGACACAAGGCCAACTTAAAACAATTAGGTTTTAAGTTTTAAGTTTGACCAGGGAGATAGGGACTATTATTACCAGCAATAGAGAAAAGCAAAGGCAAAGTAGGAGATGGAAGAGGAAAAACAGGGAGTACCAATGTTCCAGAAGCTGAATGAAAAAGGCCTTTTACCCACAGATCAGGACTGCAGGCAGCTGCAATCACTGATCAAAGAAAATGAGGACAAGAACCACATGTTCTAAGTACTAAGTTTTTTATGCCTGGGGGCTACGTTTATGTTTAAGTGGTTGTTAAAGTTTGTTGAATAGTCCAGAAAAAGCTGGAGGAAGTCAGGTTTCAGGGGATAAAGAAATAAGCAAGATTGCTGGAGGTGATGATGGTAGACAACATTTTTGAGGAGTTGTGAATAGAGAAAGTTGTTGGGACAATTAATTTTAAGGGTAACGGGATTTGTGATAAGTTGTCTTTCTGTTTTCCTTTTTAAAGAAATGGAGAGACTTGATTTCAGTAGGAGTAGAGTTTTACAATACAAGGCAAAGAGGGATTGGCTGATAGAACAAGATCTGAAAGGAGGAAGAAAGGAATGGAGTCAAGAATATGGGTGATGTTTACTTTGGCAGAGACAGGATACACTAACAGGCAGATACATTTCTAGATGGGGACAGGACGGAAAGGAGTCAGCCACACAGTCTCTATTTTCTCTATAAATAGGTAAAGAGATTATAAAAATGAAGGTTTGGGGAATGGGAAAAGCAGGGGAGGGAACTTATATTTAAGTACTGAATACTCTTGTAGTTAATCATCCCATTTTACTGATAAACATGAATGTCAAAGACTGCATTTTTGCCTAATGTCACAAAGATGATTATTCAAGCTGGGTTCTAAACCCTACCAGGTTTATGCAAAAATAAGCTTTTAACTGCTATGGTAAGGTTAGGATCTTTAAAGAAAGTAGAAAATCTTTATAGTGGACTCTGAAAAACAAGATAATGTATCAGTTAGAAAGAAATAAGACAACTCCTGAGAAGCAGTGAGTGCCAGGTGGAATCTAGGTATCATCACTTTTTAGTTAGATCAGCCAACCTAATATCCTGATTCTTCTTTAACAGGCAAAGGACTTAGCCTGAGTTTTCTGATCCTTTCACATGGTCTGAGTTCCTTGAGAACTGTTTTATAGCAATAATGTAATAATGTTCAGTTAATAAAGGACAACAAACCACCACTGCCTCAGAGAGCTCTACTGTCAAGAGTCTCTCCTCTAGGTGACTTTCCCAGCCTTATAGCTCTTTCGTAAATAAATGATTTGGGTGCCCTACCTATGTTACATTAACTCAAAGCCAAGTCTAAAGCACATATATAATACCACATTTGTATACAAAACCACCTTCTATTCACCCAAATTCCTTCCACATATGACAAAAATTTTTAATAATTCCAAGTATTTAGAAATAAGAGAAAAGTCATTTTGACATAAAATTGTCATATGTAAAGGAGACTGTGCATAATGCATTTTAAAATAAGATGAAAAAATTGAAATCTGAGTCTAAAAACAATTCAATTTAAATCTATATTTATTCTGAATATTGTATTTTTCTTGCACCCTCCTTCAATACAAACTTTTTTTGTTTCACTTACCTTATTTTAGATTCCCCTTACTTTTGTTTAATTTTGATATCTCTGAATTTAAGTCTGGGGAACTATTTAATCTTCTCTAGCCCTAACTTCTACAGTGTTGGCATCCTTTTTCTTTTAGCTGTGGCTTTCCTATCCCGGTCTCCGTGTCTCAAACCATAATGTGGTGTAGAGTACCCCTGCATCCCATCTCTATGGAAACCAAGAAGCAGGCAGCACAAAAATGATTTTATTAGAAAGCCCACTAGAGCAGAAGAGGCTATGCATACAATTGACTTTCCTAGCAGACTCAGCAAATTTAACCTGGGAAAAGATTGTCTGCCTCTGTTGAATTTTCCTAGGCAAATGGAACATTTGAAAGCCACTGAATGTTCCAAACAAAACAAAAGCCAGGTGGTAGAACTGTGTTGGTGATCTCAGGTGCTTATGCCCAGAAAATTATGGGTTGGAGCCTCTCTGTGATTGTTATTACAGCATAAAAATCTCTGCCTAGATTTGGCAAGCCAATCATTTTAAACCCCAGTGTCATTATCATCATGGTGTAATTGTTATCAAGTATAAACTATTTCTTCATAAGAAAAATTTTCTTTAAATCAGTACGAATAGATAAAAGTGGTTCTTGCCCGTCATTCACTTTCCTGCTGGGCAGAGGACTTAAGCACATTGAATGACTCCAGAGAGTTCCTTGCAACGGGTGTGAAAGTCACAATGATCAACTAAATGTCTCCATCAAGGGAAAGATTTAAACATGCTACCTCAGGAAAAAGAAAACATGACAGCATTATCACTATGTAAGAAACTTAAAGCCACCTTCAGTGTACTACTGATAATTATAACTTGGCAGATTCTTAATTATATTTCATCTACACACCTATAAAATGAAGCTTTTAAAACACTCTGCACACCAGTTACACACAGATGTTGCAAAACAAATTATTATTCAGTGAGTGTCTAAATGTGAAATCTTAGACATTCAGTTTAATTTTCTTCACAGCCTAACATGATAGGTATTGAATAAGGTAATAAACTAATGAACAAGATGGACATGGGTTACTTTTAATCATACTCAGAACAAATCATTTCCATAAATATTTAAAGACCAGCCCGCATATCCATTACCCCTATATCTCCCTGCAACCAGTGTCCCAGTTTCTCTATTAGTTCAGCACGGGTGTTAAGCACTGCTCTCTCCTCTGGTCCCCCCAGGGTCACGGCTATTCCTGGCAGGTCAGGACTGTCTCGGTTAGTGTGAACACATGCCACTGTGGAGCACAAGGCACCTGGAAGCGAAGACTGCCAAGGCAGGGAAATAACTCAGGAGAAAAGATTGGGAGCTCAGAATATAACCCCTCTGCACTTGTCTACTTATAAACTAATTTATTTGTTAGTCATTAAAAAAGAATATAAGGTGTTTAGAAAATACAGTGTTACCTCTGGCTATACTTAATACTGTGGCCACTTAACACAAAGCAGTGTCCTTGCTTGGTAGCACACAAAACAATTTAGAATTGAAAGCTCAGTCTCAAAGGATGGTTTATATACTCTTTATCTGGAGGCACACCAAGGGGATGAAGTTCATTATTTTCAGAAAATACTGCCATCATTCAAGTTAGAGAAGGAGCTGATGAAGATTTTAAAAAGATTTAGGAAGATCAAGAGGGAATGTTGATTTTTAACACAACAAAACATTTTTATGCAGTTCCTGACTAAATGTTTAAAGTCCAGAAACTCACCTGAAGGCTTAAGTTTGTTTCTTTTTTTTCAATTGCAATGTGGGAAAACTGAATATTATTTGGACTATCAGTTGTGAAATTAAGCAAAAAGAAAGTTTTACTAATGAGTGGTTTTAATATTCATGAATGTGATGGTTCAGTGTTTTCTTCAGTATTTCCTACAGCAAAGCCACTAATTAATGATCATCTTTTACAAATGGAATATATCACTGATATTTTTTCTTTGCCAACAGTTAATACTTCTTGTTTTGAGTCAGTTTTATTATTCTACTCCACCTTTATTCATACTCAAGTATTTCTTTATTCCACTGATCCCTTTTATTCTCACTATAGGATTTTTTAAAAGCCTGGTTTACTATACTGAAATCCACCAAATGTGACTTCAGCAACGATTTTGATTTCCTGGGATCTGTCTGACAATAGGCTGACTTTTGTGAAACTTAAACATCAACATGAAAGAAAAGATTTTTTAAATAAAGTGCCTGAATCAAAATGAGAGGTCAAATTTTGCAGGGTGTTCTGTGTCTTGAAAATCTGCCTGCTGTAATTATCTAAAGCCCTTGGTTAGATAATTATTATGGGACTCTTGCAATTGTCCCTTTTATCTGCATAGATCACCACATTAATTAAGAGAGGATCACTGGAGACAAGTTGCTGTTCTGCGTCTTTAAGATTTTTAGTTCTTCATTTCAAAACAGAAAAATAATGCATTAAGAAAAAGATTGCTTCTCAGCCAAACATTCTGATTTACAGTATATAAATATGCCTTAACAATCTTATTTCTGCCCATTTCTTAAAAAGGCCATTATAATTTTGCACATGCTTTATAACCTGTAATGTACATACCTAATTTCAACTGAGCTTGTAAAGAAATATGAATCAGGTGCCTGTTGTGATCATGATGTTGAAGTCATATTTACACTGCATCACATCCCTAAGGTGTGAAAGCTGAGTGAGACGAGAAGCAAACTGATAATTGATTAGCTCAAAGAGCAGCCTCTGTGGAGGCACCTTCCTGGGTTGATGCATTGATGGGAGAACCTGACCCCTGGCTACAGGAAGGCCAACCGTGTGCATCCACCCCTACACTCTGGAGGACATCTTATTACTTTGTGCTGTGTTAAAAAAAAACAAACAAACAGTGATAAGAAGTGTTTCAGTTTCCTCACCAATTTCATCAATTACCTTTTTCTAAGGCTAGCTCACATGCCCACTAAAAGAGAAGGGATCTGAGAGGGATCCTTCTCATACCCTTAGATCCTAGAACAGTACATGTACATGGTAAGTGTATACATATTCATTAATGATAGTACCTCCTCTGTGAATTCTTCCATATCCTCTGTTGACACTAATGTCTTTCTCTCCTATTTGCTCCCGCAAATATTTTCCCCATGGATCTAGTTTAGCATAAACTGCTAGGCTTTGAGATTATTGGTATAGGCGAATGCCTCTACTGGGCTCTAAGTTCCTAAAAGCAAGAATGACATTATATTCACCTTTATCTTCTACAGTTCTTTGTGTAGTGCCTAGCAAATAATGCCAAGTAAAGAAATAAAAAAAAAAATGAATGAATGTATATTAGACACCAGTAGAGAAAACAGAAAATTGAGTTACTAAAAAATTAACTTGATTTGATTGTTTTAAAATAAGAATCCTTCAGTGCTATATAAATACAGCATAAATTAGGATAGATACAAGTAAAAAGATATACTATTGCTCCATAAAGATATCACAATTTGTTGTATAATAGGTAAAATATATATTATTGATGTTAAATTTTTACACCAAACTTTAAGTTTTTTATGTAACTTTTTTGTATAGCTAGTATAGAACATTAAAACTAATTTTCACAGACATCACTTGACATATACTCATTATAAATGCAGATTCCCAGGCTTTTTCCCTTAATTACTGAATCGGATTCTTTGGGAGTAAACCAGCAGGATTTTGAATTTTAAGAATAAGCTCTTTGGGTCATTTGTAGAGATTAAAAGTAATTTTTTTTTAGCTGCTGTTGAAAAATTTTACATATGCATTGGCTGGAGAAAATAACCTAAGGTTATTCTGAGAAAATAACCTGCTTTCTGCAGAAAATAGAAAGGTAATCAGTGTGCTTCTAGAAAAACTCTGATCCTTGTGATTCTATCATCTGAGGCAGTGAGAGTGGCCTCTACTCCTTAGCCCTTACTCCCTTGCAAAACAAAATGAAACACATGAACAAAACAGAAATAGACCCATAGACACTGGAAGCGACTGGTGGTTACCACAGGGGAGGAGTTGTGATGGATGTGTGAAATAGGTGACAGGGATAAAATGGTACAAAATATCAATCATACATACATAAATTAGTCACAGGGATGAAAGTAGAGAATAGAGAATATTGTCGATAGTTCTGTAACATCTTTCCATACTGACAGTTAACTACACCACTTGGGGTATTTAATAATGTAGATTACTGTCAAATTACTATGTGATATACTTGAAACCAATATATTAAGGTGTATCAACTCTATTTCAATTGAAAAAAAGAAAAACTAGAAAAAAAAAAGCACCTAAATCTCATTCAGATGGTCCATTTTCTATTCCTGTTATTATGAGACTCCTACAGCAGTTTAGGAATCTGGATAAAGAATGAATGCACCAATTTTAAAGTACTTAATGGTAAAGAGTGGTCTTTCAAAATTACAAAAAGTGAATGATTGTAAGCAATGTTTAAAATGAAAGCATTTTGACTACAGAGTGAATCGACAGGCTAGATAATAATGGTAGTTAATATTTTTTGAAGATTTACTACTTGTTATTCAGAGGCTTTGCTAGAACCTTAGGAGGTAGGTACCAGGATGAGGTCTACTCTATAAACATGACTAGTTTACCCCAATTCTCTCAGCTTGTAGGAAATGGAACCTGGACTCCCAGGACTCTCAAAGCATGCTTGGTTGGATATGTGTGGGTGCATGTTTAGGCATATATGCAAACCAGAGTGCTATTTATATCCCAAACACCTACCAATATTTAGTTTAATGGTTGGAATTCCAGGCAAATGAGGAAATATTTGTACTTTATAAACCACTGCAGTTTTAGTGGAATTCATTAATAGCATCCCTGTGTATTTCAGCAGTCCATTTAAAGTATAAGTTAGGTGGGAACTTTTTTAACTGTGTGATTGGAGCACAGGCACAAAAATACACTCCATTTAACATCTAGTCATAAACCTCTGTTCCCTCTGGATTTGACTTTAAAGCTTCCTACATTTCCCAGAAACTAACATCTAACTGACTTCTAATAAAGGATTTAAAAAAAGGAAAAAGATTGAATATAATGGAAGTGATTGTTGTAACACCGTTTCATCTCCCATTCCCACCCTCTAGAGCATATCACCTGCTCTAAAAATCAGTTAATGACAGTCTCTCAGTATGTTTTTAGTTGATATACATATACACAAATGCACATATAAACACACACACATGTATATTATAGATTAGCATGCTTTTTTGGAGGGGTTTTGGGGCCTATCTGATGTCTCTATTGTTATGTAAAAATTTCATACTACTCACACCCATGAGAAAATTGAAAACTTGGAAATAAAGAAATAGGATTACTGCAAGACCTTTAGATGCTATTTTTAACAGGTTCACCAGTGATCATTAAGTTATCTAAGGGAAAACATCTGAATTAGACTTTGAGATTAACTATTGAGTTACAGCCCAAACACCTTGAAGTTATATGTTAAATTGTATATTTTTGTCCCATAGAAAACATAATTCCAAAGGTTACCACTCATTGGCCAGTAAAATATTAAGTAATTTTATATCTATTAGCCAATTCATTTCAAAATTCCTTTGACTGTTTCTATAAATCTTTATTCCTTAAATTCTCCTTTAAGCCAGTCTTACCAGCTTACTGATTCCCATACTTATTTTGTTTAATAAATCTTTGACATGCATTCATGTAATTTTCATGTGAAAGTCATGTTTTTTACTTTTTGAAAACTATATTTTAACAGTTTGTAGAAAGACCAATTGCTAGGTTCGCCTGCAGCATTGTTGAGTCATTTTTTCTCAGTTTTAGTTTTAACGTTCTATCTAATTATAGTATATTTAAAAACTCAAAGTGTTTTAGGCTCATGTTTAAGGTTTTCTAAGTAGTATAATATGTTACCTAAGTTAGATAAGTAAACTTCCTTGAAAACTCTGATACTTAAGGGTACCTACATAAAAAAATTCGAGAACTATTTTCTACTCTCTAAGCCATACTCAATATAATGACTCTAATACGAACTCAGTAAGACTAGGTGGATGTTTTTTTAAACCATATGTCCCATGGGGTGTTGCTATACATTATTTTCATAAGTTATATTGTCTATTTCATTTCTCTTTTATTTTGCATGTGTTCCATACTTTGGTGGTTTTGGAGAAAGCATGTATTTTATCCCAAGCAACTTTTCTAAAGAGGACAGGTAAGTATGCCAAAACATGAACAGGAACAGTGCTTACCCATCCAATCAAGTGGCCTCAGAAGGACAAAAGCCAGAGGATCTAAAGCAATGAAGGGATCTGACCATTGAGGAAGCCCTGGGGAAATAGCTGCTCCATATATTTTTTCAAAAGCTTTTTATATAGAGCATTGGTCTGCTCTCCTATAGAGATGAGGTTACCTCCCTAGATAACTACTCATCCTCCCCCTCCTCCCAGAGAGATTAATTAATACTTGTTCCAGGAAGAAACATAGACAATAGCATCCGATATTGGAATAGTCCTTTGTGAATAAGTATAAAACTTATGAAGGGTAAGGGAGACATTTTGAGAGAGGGAAAAAGCATCGGACTTTACTGCTTAAAGCCAGAAAGCAATTGGTATTTGTGGTAACAATATGAACAAAACATACTTTTGTTCACATTTGTGTCTTTCAAAAAGAAAAAACAGCAATGAAATTTTGTACTGAGTATCTACTGCTTTTATGCAACGGTCTGTTATCTTAAGAGTCATACATAAAATGAACCACTCCATCTGCAACATCCATTACAGCATGCTTTCAAGGTCTGAGGACTTTCAATAGATGGATGGTTATAATGCTACAGGCAGACACATACTTATTATGACACATAGAACGGTATTCCTTCTAAGTGTCATATAAATCATTTTATTTAATATAGTTATAAATATAGTTTGGTCTTTTTTTTTAAGAACAAAATACAATCAGATTTAAAATATATCTACTTTGAGATGGATACCTGACAACTTAAATTCAAGATTCTTTGTTTTTTAAGAGATCTATGAAAGCAAATGCTTTTGAGAATTTTAGAATCTAAACCATTTCAATAAGCAAATTCCACATTCAGTTTTGAGTGATGATCTTATAAACTGTCAAGATCTTCCCATTACAGCTTTTCTATTTATAGAGTTACTTCAAAGAAACTGAAAAGCTTTATGGATATTACCTAATAATTTTTCTCATAGAAGATAGATTCCAGGAAGATAAAAAATGGGCGTGTTAACACTATAGGTATTTAGATGTTTCCCCCTAGTAGGCTGCACCCATAAAATAAATCCCGTGTTTACCCATATTCTCCAATATACCTTAATATTCACAAACTCCTGCATATCCAAATTTATATTGAAAGATCGCTACATTGTGAAAATGGATATATAAGTATTTTGTTGCTCCCTTTTTTTCTTTCGTTTCTTGTACATTTTGGTGTTAAGTCATAAATGACATAAATAAGGCAATGTTAATCCTTTTGTATAAAATTTCAGTGCCTTCCCACAAGTCTACAGATAAATCCAAACTTCTTCTTATGATTTACAAGACCTGGGGCAGTTGTATCTACAGCCTCTAGCTCTCCCTTTCTCACACTCACTATATCCTACCTGCTCTGGTCTCCTTTGTGCCCCCAGACTTCCCTTCCTCAGGGCCTTCCCATGTGAGCTTGTTCTGCTGGGGACACTTCTGTCTCACATCATAATCACCACCTCCAAATAGTCTCCCTTTCATCATAGGGCTGGCCTCTTCTCACCCTTCTGATCCCAGTTTAGATGCAACCTTTGTGTATAAACTTTCCATAAACTGGACTGTCTGAATCCAAATGGTTAATGTGTTTCCATTCTTATTACATGTTCAATCCATCTATTTTGTGATGCTCCGTTTTGGGGGGAGACAAAGGGAGGGAGATGGTCTCAGTAGATGGGAAGTACTGGTATAGAGCTACAAATGGTGACATAGAGTCTGTTCCCCAGCCGGCTCTAGGCATCTTACAGAGAGACGCGGAACGGGAGGGAGAGCAAATACTAGTGGGGGGCGGAGCCAGGATGGCCGCGTGAGTACAGCAGTGGAAATCTCCTCCCAAAAACACATAGAGCTATGAAAATATAACAAAGAAAAATCTTCCTGAAATAGAGACCACAGGACACAGGACAACATCCAGACCACATCCACACCTGCAAGAACCCAGTGCCTTGCGAAGGGGGTAAGATACAAGCCCCGGCCCAGCGGGACCCGAGCGCCCCTCCCCCCAGCTCCCAGCGGGTAGAAAGAAACCAGAGCGGTATTTTTTTTTTTTGGCGAGTGCTTTTTGGAAGCCTTAAAGGGACGGGCCCCCGTTGTTAGGGAGGCAGGGTGGTGGGACCGGTGAGCAGGTGCCTGGGACCAGTGCCTGAGACAAAGAATATCCCGCGTTTCTCCCTGCAGGACTGGCGGGCGGGTGCCTGAGACCGGCGCCTGAGGACGGAGGAAATCGCGCGTTTTCCCCCTTTTTTTTTCTCTTTTTGGCGAGCGCTTTTTGGAAGCCTTAAAGGGACAGGGACCCGGGTGCTAGGGAGGCAGGGTGGCGGGACTGGTGAGCGGGTGCCTGGGACCGGCGTGTGAGGACAAAGAATATCCCACATTTTTCCCTGCGGGAACGGTGGGCGGGTGCCTGAGACCGGCACTTGAGGAGAGAGGAAATCGCGCGTTTTCCCCCTTTTTTTTTCTCTTTTTGGCGAGTGCTTTTTGGAAGCCTTAAAGGGACAGGGACCCCGGTGCTAGGGAGGCAGGGCGGCGGGACTGGTGAGCGGGTGCCTGGGACCAGCGCCTGAGGACAAAGAATATCGAACATTCCTTCCCTGCGGGACCGGTGGGTGGGTGCTTTTTGGAAGCCTTGAAAGGACAGGGACCCTGGTGCTAGGGAGACAGGGCAGCAGAACCAGTGAGCGGGTGCCTGGGACCGGCACCTGAGGACAAAAAAAAAAAAAATTGCGTGTTTTTTCCTTTTTTTTTCTTTCTGTTCCCTCTCTCATTGTTGCTGTTGTTGTTTTGGTTGGGAGAGTGCTTTTTGGAAGTCTTAAAGGGGCAGGACAGGTCACTTAGACCAGAGGCAGGGAATCTGGGGATCTCTGGGCACTCTAACCCCCTGGGCAGCAGGGAGCACAGAGGCCCCTTACGGAGATAAATAGCCTCCCGGCCGCTCCCCCTCCAACGGGGCTCCACCATTTTGGAGGAACAGCCCCAGCCAGGCGAAGCCCACAGCAACAGCGGAGATAAACCCCAAAGCAAGTGGGCAGGAAGCAGAAGCCCTGTCTGCGCACAGCTGCCCAGCACAAGCCACTAGAGGTCGCTATTCTCCCAGGAAAAGGCTACAAACCAACAAGAAGGGAAGCTCTTCCAGCGGTCACTTGTACCAGCTCTGCACACTATCTCTATCACCATGAAAAGGCAAAACTACAGGCAGACAAAGATCACAGAGACAACACCTGAGAAGGAGACAGACCTAACTAGTCCTCCTGAAAAAGAATTCAAAATAAAAACCATGAACATGATGACAGAGATGCAGAGAAAAATGCAAGAGCAATGGGATGAGATGCAGAGAAAAATGCAAGAGCAGTGGGATGAGATGCGCAGAAAAATGCAAGAGCAGTGGGATGAAGTCCGGAAGGAGATCACAGATGTCAGGAAAGAGATCACAGAAGTGAAACAATCCCTGGAAGGATTCATAAGCAGAATGGATAAGATGCAAGAGGCCATTGAAGGAATAGAAGCCAGAGAACAGGAACGTATAGAAGCTGACATAGAGAGAGATAAAAGGATCTCCAGGAATGAAACAACACTAAGAGAAATATGTGACCAATACAAAAGGAATAATATTCGTATTATAGGGGTACCAGAAGAAGAAGAAAGAGGAAAAGGGATAGAAAGTGTCTTTGAAGAAATAATTGCTGAAAACTTCCCCAAACTGGGGGAGGAAATAATCGAACAGACCATGGAATTACACAGAACCCCCAACAGAAAGGATCCAAGGAGAACAACACCAATACACATAGTAATTAAAATGGCAAGGATCAAGGACAAGAAAAGAGTTTTAAAGGCAGCTAGAGAAAAAAGGTCACCTATAAAGGAAAACCAATCAGGCTAACATCAGACTTCTCAACAGAAACCCTACAGGACAGAAGAGAATGGCATGATATACTTAATGCAATGAAACAGAAGGGCCTTGAACCAAGGATACTGTATCCAGCACGACTATCATTTAAATATGATGGTGGGATTAAACAATTCCCAGACAAGCAAAAGCTGAGGGAATTTGCTTCCCACAAACCACCTCTACAGGGCATCCTACAGGGACTGCTCTAGATGGGAGCACCCCTAAAAAGAGCATAGAACAAAACACACAACATATGAAGAATGGAGGAGGAGGAATAAGAAGAGAGAGAAGAAAAGAATCTCCAGACAGTGTATATAACAGCTCAATAAGCGAGCTAAGTTAGGCAGTAAGATACTAAAGAAGCTAACCTTGAACCTTTGGTAACCATGAATCTAAAGCCTGCAATGGCAAGAAGTACATATCTCTCAATAGTCTCCCTAAATGTAAATGGACTTAATGCACCAATCAAAAGACATAGAGTAATAGAATGGATAAAAAAGCAAGACCCATCTATATGCTGCTTACAAGAAACTCACCTTAAACCCAAAGATAAGCATAGACTAAAAGTCAAGGGATGGAAAAACATATTTCAGGCAAACAACAGTGAGAAGAAATTAGGGGTTGCAGTACTAATATCAGACAAAATAGACTTCAAAACAAAGAAAGTAACAAGAGATAAAGAAGGCCACTACATAATGATAAAGGGCTCAGTCCAACAAGAGGATATAACCATTCTAAATATATATGCACCCAATACAGGAGCACCAGCATATGTGAAGCAAATACTAACAGAACTAAAGAGGGAAATAGACTGCAATGCATTCATTGTAGGAGACTTCAACACACCACTCACCCCAAAGGATAGATCCACTGGGCAGAAAATAAATAAAGACACACAGGCACTGAACAACACACTAGAAAAGATGGACCTAATAGACATCTATAGAACTCTACATCCAAAAGCAACAGGATATACATTCTTCTCAAGTGCACATGGAACATTCTCCAGAATAGACCACATACCAGCTCACAAAAAGAGCCTCAGTAAATTCCAAAATATTGAAATTCTACCAACCAATTTTTCAGACCACAAAGGTATGAAAGTAGAAATAAATTCTACAAAGAAAACAAAAAGGCTCACAAACACATGGAGGCTTAACAACATGATACTAAATAATCAATGGATCAATGAACAAATCAAAATAGAGATCAAGGAATATATAGAAACAAATGACAACAACAACACTAAGCCCCAACTTCTGTGGGATGCAGCGAAAGCAGTCTTAAGAGGAAAGTATATAGCAATCCAGGCACACTTGAAGAAGGAAGAACAATCCCAAATGAATAGTCTAAGATCACAATTATTAAAACTGGAAAAAGAAGAACAAATGAGGCCTAAAGTCAGCAGAAGGAGGGACATAATAAAGATCAGAGAAGAAATAAACAAAATTGAGAAGAATAAAACAATAGCAAAAATCAACGAAACCAAGAGCTGGTTCTTTGAAAAATAAACAAAATAGATAAGCCTCTAGCCCAACTTATTAAGAGAAAAAGAGAGTCAACACAAATCAACATAATCAGAAATGAGAATGGAAAAATCACGACAGACTCCACAGAAATACAAAGAATTATTAAAGACTACTATGAAAACCTATATGCCAACAAGCTGGAAAACCTAGAAGAAATGGACAACTTCCTAGAAAAATACAACCTCCCAAGACTGACCAAGGAAGAAACACAAAAGTTAAACAAACCAATTACAAGCAAAGAAATTGAAACAGTAATCAAAAAACTACCCAAGAACAAAACCCCGGGGCCAGACGGATTTACCTTGGAATTTTATCAGACACACAGTGAAGACATAATACCCATTCTACTTAAAGTGTTCCACAAAATAGAAGAAGAGGGAATACTCCCAAACTCATTCTATGAGGCCAACATCACCCTAATACCAAAACCAGGCAAAGACCCCACCAAAAAAGAAAATTACAGACCAATATCCCTGATGAATGTAGATGCAAAAATACTCAATAAAATATTAGCAAACAGAATTCAACAGTATATCAAAAGGATCATACACCATGACCAAGTGGGGTTCATCCCAGGGATGCAAGGATGGTACAACATTCGAAAATCCATCAACATCATCCACCACATCAACAAAAAGAAAGACAAAAACCACATGATCATCTCCATAGATGCTGAAAAAGCATTTGACAAAATTCAACATCCATTCATGATAAAAACTCTCAGCAAAATGGGAATAGAGGGCAAGTACCTCAACATAATAAAGGCCATATATGATGAACCCACAGCCAGCATTATACTGAACAGCGAGAAGCTGAAAGCATTTCCTCTGAGATCAGGAACCAGACAGGGATGCCCACTCTCCCCACTGTTATTTAACATAGTACTGGAGGTCCTAGCCACGGCAATCAGACAAAACAAAGAAATACAAGGAATCCAGATTGGTAAAGAAGAAGTTAAACTGTCACTATTTGCAGATGATATGATACTGTACATAAAAAACCCTAAAGAATCCACTCCAAAACTACTAGAACTGATATCGGAATACAGCAAAGTTGCAGGATACAAAATTAACACACAGAAATCTGTAGCTTTCCTATACACTAACAACGAATCAATAGAAAGAGAAATCAGGAAAACAATTCCATTCACCATTTACCATTGCATCAAAAAGAATAAAATACCTAGGAATAAACCTAACCAAAGAAGTGAAAGACTTATACTCTGAAAACTACAAGTCAGTCTTAAGAGAAATTAAAGGGGACACTAATAAATGGAAACTCATCCCATGCTCATGGCTAGGAAGAATTAATATCGTCAAAATGGCCATCCTGCCCAAAGCAGTATACAGATTTGATGCAATCCCTCTCAAATTACCAGCAACATTCTTCAATGAATTGGAACAAATAATTCAAAAATTCATATGGAAACACCAAAGACCCCGAATAGCCAAAGCAATCCTGAAAAAGAAGAATAAAGTAGGGGGGATCTCACTCCCCAACTTCAAGCTCTACTACAAAGCCATAGTAATCAAGACAATTTGGTACTGGCACAAGAACAGAGCCACAGACCAGTGGAACAGATTAGAGACCCCAGAAATTAACTCAAACATATATGGTCAATTAATATTTGATAAAGGAGCCATGGACATACAATGGCAAAATGACAGTCTCTTCAACAGATGGTGCTGGCAAAACTGGACAGCTACATGTAGGAGAATGAAACTGGACCATTGTCTAACCCCATATACAAAGGTAAACTCAAAATGGATCAAAGACCTGAATGTAAGTCATAAAACCATTAAACTCTTGGAAAAAAACATAGGCAAAAACCTCTTAGACATAAAAATGAGTGATCTCTTCTTGAACATATCTCCCCGGGCAAGGAAAACAACAGCAAAAATGAGCAAGTGGGACTACATTAAGCTGAAAAGCTTCTGTACAGTGAAAGACACCATCAATAGAACAAAAAGGAACCCTACAGTATGGGAGAATATATTTGAAAATGACAGATCCGATAAAGGCTTGACGTCCAGAATATATAAAGAGCTCACACGTCTCAACAAACAAAAAACAAATAACCCAATTAAAAAATGGGCAGAGGAACTGAACAGTTTTCCAAAAAATAAATACAGATGTCCAAGAGACACATGAAAAGATGCTCCACATCGCTAATTATCAGAGAAATGCAAATTAAAACTACAATGAGGTATCACCTCACACCAGTAAGGATAGCTGCCATCCAAAAGACAAACAACAACAAATGTTGGCAAGGCTGTGGAGAAAGGGGAACCCTCCTACACTGCTGGTGGGAATGTAAATTAGTTCAACCATTGTGGAAAGCAGTATGGAGGTGCATCAAAATGCTCAAAACAGACCTACCATTTGACCCAGGAATTCCACTCCTAGGAATTTACCCTAAGAATGCAGCAATCAAGTTTGAGAAAGACAGATGCACTCCTATGTTTATCGCAGCACTATTTACAATAGCCAAGAATTGGAAGCAACCTAAATGTCCATCGGTAGATGAATGGATAAAGAAGATGTGGTACATATACACAATGGAATACTACTCAGCCATAAGAAGTGGAAAAATCCAACTATTTGCAGCAACATGGATGGAGCTGGAGAGTATTATGCTCAGTGAAATAAGCCAAGCAGAGAAAGAGAAATACCAAATGATTTCACTCATCTGAGGAGTATAGGAACAAAGGAAAAACTGAAGGAACAAAAAAGCAGCAGAATTACAGAACCCAAAAATGGACTAACAGGTACCAAAGGGAAAGGAACTGGGGAGGATGGGTGGGCTGGGAGGGATAAGGGGGGGGAAGAAGAAGGGGGGTATTAAGATTAGCATGCACGGGGGGGAGGGAGAAAGGGGAGGGTGGGCTGCACAACACAGAGAGGACAAGTAGTGACTCTACAACATTTTGCTAAGCTGATGGACAGTAACCGTAATGTGGTTGTTAGGGGGGACCTGATATAGGGGAGAGCATAGTAAACATAGTATTCTTCATGTAAGTGTAGATTAAAAATTAAAAAAAAAAAAAAAGAAAGAAAGAAAGAAAAGGGGGATTACTCCTTAACAGGATAAAACTATTGGTAAATCAAAGATCAACGCATGCTTTAAATATCCTTAATGTTGATCACTTAAAGGGTGTCAGATGATCAGCTATGGAGGTACTCTTTTCTGATAATATTCCTTTCTCTTAATTAAAAAAAAAAAAAAAAAGCAGTTACTGTGTTCTGACCTCCAATGAGTTCTGCACAGTGGTATAGAGGGCATGTCAAAGTGTGGGCAAAGGGTCTGTTTGTTTCTATGCAGAAGATCAAGGCCTAGCTTGGATACCCAGAAAATGAACTAAGATATGATATGAGGAGAAGCTTCCGGCATCAGCACTCTCTGGAGGACTCGTGCCGGGGGATGATTATCAAAAAGCCTCCACAGGGATCTGGACAATGCTGCGGTTGTGGCTGCATCCAGCCCACCGTCTCCTGGACTTGCCATAAGAATGAGGAGGGAGATGTCTAGGCTGGCATGTGCATACAGTGAGACAACGAATTTGACCGGATCTGTACTGTTGGAACTCAACCAGGAGTTGGGAGGGGTGCAAGTTGTAGCACTCCAAAATCTCATGACTATAGACTATCTATGGTTAAAAGAACATATGGGATGTGAACAGATCCCAGAAATGGGCTGCTTTAATTTGTCTGATGGTTCAAGTACAGTTGGACAATATCCATCATATCATAGATAAATTTTCACAAATGCCTAGGGTGCCTAAATGGTTTTCTTGGCTTCACTGGAGATGGATGGTATTTATAGATTTGCTTTGTTTATGTCACCGTATTCCTATTATGTTAATATGTGTGTGCAAATTAGTTAGTAGTTTAAAACCTATACATACTTAAGGTACTATACAAGAAGATATGTCAAAGAAATAATCAATCCTCCCATGTTTCCTTCATATGCTACATCTATAGCTTTTCTTCTTCCTTCCTAATTACAACCCTTAAATAGAATTCGTGCCTCATATCGAATTTACCGAGTATCATAATTCCTCCAGGTGGTAAAGATACCTCGAGACAAGTGCTGGGCATAGAAGCCACAGGGCATAAATCTGCAAAGAAGTAAAAAGCTAACCTTTGCAAACAATATGGCTTCTCTCTCACTTACCAACTTTACATTTCCCTGTATGGCCCCGGAAGATGACTGGTTAGCCAGAGACGGGTAAGATTCCTCAAGAGAGGAACAACCTAAGACAGGCACAGTCGCAGGGGGGCCATCAGGTGAGAATTTGGGGATCAACAGAGGTGAGGCTCAGAACCTCACCCCCCCTGCTTTGAGAGAAATCTTCTGCATCCGTGGATGTCTTGCTGCCCTTGTCTAGCCTGGATTAATACTTGGTCCATAGGCACACACCTGATCATCTGATCATCTACATTTGCCTTCTTACAGCACTAAACTATGTTTTCTACCTTTATCTTGCATCTACCTACCACTTCAGCATTTTATTAAAAATAAAAATAATAATAGTAATAGGAGAAATGTGGGATCAACATATAAATCAAGTACAAAAATCAAATGAATATTCATATTTGACCTGATTGTTTATAGGTCATATTGCATGATCAAAACCGAAAGTTTCTGTGATGAATGCCCTTGTACTGTTCACCATGTAAGAATTTATTCACTATGTAAGAATTCATTCACCATGTAAGAACTTGTTCGTTATGCTTCAGAAGATTGGAGACTGACGAGAATTAGGCTTGAGATGGATTAATGATTGTACATTGAGCGTTGACCCCCCTATACTGAATTTTATTGTTGTTAACAACCATTTGATCAATAAATATGAGAGATGCCCTCTCAAAAAAAAAAATTAAAAAAAAAAATACTAGTGGCGCTGTTTGGTTGAGGTGACTGCAGTACTCAGGGCATGAGAAGCAAGGTCACTGACAAGGGTGGCAGTGCCATGATTCCTCTCTTCTTGAGTAACTTGAGGGTGGCCAGTTTCAAAAAGGAAAACAGAGCAGGTGAAAGTGAGCAGACTTGAACTTGAACACATGTGAGATGTGCTTCAAGATTCCAATAAATCATGGGGGAGACTAAGAGGGGAGGCTTAGGCCCTATGATGGAGTTCTGCAATGGAAGGGAATCAGGTTTACCCTCAGGCTGTCTGGCTGAAGATACTTGGCTTAATAAGTGACCTCCGGGATGGTAACCATCCGCAGTTACCAGCAGTCACAGATCTGTCTCTATACTAAACCAGACAACAGCATCCAGGAATTACCGAAAACCACAAATCAATCCCAGTGTATTGTCACATGCCCATGTAGTGCTATTCCCTTTCCTCATAGCCGCTTAATGGATACTGGCAAGCTGTCAAACAGCCCAGCAAAGAAGTGAGGACAAATGATGCTCCCAAATTTAAGGTGCATCATCAGTCTTGATATTGTCAGGGAATTTAATCTGTTTTCTAACTAGTTTTATTTTAGCACAGACAAAAATCTAGCTGCAATTAGTCTTTAACCCCAATGACTCAATACATTTAAGCATTTCATCTGATTTTTCAACCAGGAGCATTTGCAACTGATTGGACAATACTTATACACTCTCACTTGCATCCATATGATGCTGTCAGTACAACATGTGCTTCCAGGATCTTTTTTTTACCTTGTTACTGATGAACTATCATGAACCATCTTCTCTCTCTCCTATTTCCCTACAGGTCTAATAGGATGCATCTGAGAGGCAAATGAATATGGTAGTTTGTGGCCAATGGTTAGATTTTTTTCCTTGATATGAAACAAATTAGTCTGTATGGAAATGGAACAGAACACAAGAACAATTTTTTAAAATAAATTTACCTATCTGAAACTTCACCTCAGTCAGTGAGGACACTATACGTTCTATAACTGATGGTAAAGATTTTTAACTGAGATTATAAATCACTATGATTACCATTTAAAACAGATGATAAATATTCACTTTTTAATCTGGAAACAAGTTAAAGCAAATAATTTTATATTTCAATCACATGTATTTTAAAATGAATGGCAAATGTTTTTAAACTTTAAAAGATATATTTGATACCTTATAGGTATTTTTGCACATGTTCAAGATTTTCATTTCTCCAGAGATTTTTATTCACCAGCAGAATCAAAATATTAAGGCTTTGTAAGTTTTCAAAAGTGCTAATTTAACATCTAAGTTTTTATTAATTAATTTGCAGGAGATAGTAATGAGAGTCAAAGGAAGAGACATCATCTGTAGACAGCTCCATTTCCAGATTCCAGGAAGACTATTGAAACATTTATAGCACTGAGAGCGAACCAGACTGGCCTTTGTACTCACTAGTGTTGCCATATTGTATAGCAGTGGGAGTTTAGAGTAATAAGGTGCAGTCATCCATTTTCTCTCCAATTGGAGCTCAGGTAACTACAATTTATAGTTATGATGAATAATTTCAAAAAGCAATGCATTATTTGTAGACTCATGTTAAAAATTATTCAATAGAGTTAAAAAGTCATCTGTTTTGAAAATAAAAAGACAAATATACCAAATAAATAAATGGAAGATTTTGAATGCATGTTTTAAATGTAATTTTCATAAAGTGCAAATAAAAAATAACCCAGCATATATTTGTTAATATTATATTTTCACTTCACCAGTTCTACTAAGTATATCAATTTTTTTATATACACACACACAACAAAAACTCTACAAAGTACACTCTATATGAGCACTGCAGAAGATTTTTTTATGATTATTAGCATAGGAAGTGTGAACACTTTAATAATTTTAATTATTAAATAGATTTAATAGAAAATAAGTCTTATTTTACCAATAGCTTGAAATCTAATATATATAACACCCAAACAGGCAATGTTAATTTGTCCTGAAAATGAATGTTTAAATATTCTCCTAAATGTTTTGTGAGACCTAAGACAAAATATTGTCTTTCAGAACTCCTGACAAAGGAGACAGAAAAAAAGTAAAAATATTTATAGAGTTCAGGGAAAACTGAAGGATGTCCTTTGTTATATATTCCTCACATTGTTAAAGAGTAAATGGTAGATAGTTTTCTAGAGAGCCTGAAAAATTGCTAAAATTAAATATTTGGATACAAATATGGAATGTAGTGTTAGCTAACTTATTTTTAGTATTTTCAGGGTCAGAATAAAAGCAACTATATATTTTTAAAAAGTACTCAATTCTAAATAAATATTATAGAAACATAGACTTACAAGAATACATTTAAAAATTCCTAGATGACATACAATATAAGCGTATTTACAAATAGTGTAGTTACAATATAAGTGTATTTACAAATAGTGTATTTGTTTTAAGTGTAGTTGTCTAGAATTTTCAATGCCCTTCCCCATTTTGATCTGTTTTATCTTGACATTCAGCGATGGGGTAAGCAAAAAATAAAGTGTAATAATTGGAAAAGACCATTAAATTAGTATCTGATAACCTAAATAATTGTAGATAGGAATTTTATGCATTATTTGAGCTTGTAAATGGTCTAATGTTCTCATCATAAATATGTATGTGATTTATTCAATGAAATGTAGCCATCATCCTCAGAGGCTACTGACAACTCAAAATAGCAAATTACACTGAAATGATGGGTGCTCTTGTATAGACATTTGTTAGACTTTTATTCTCCAAATATCTTTTAGGCACCAATTTCAAAGATGGCCAGGAATGTAAATTTTATGTATATAATATAGAGAGCCAGGTAGTCATTCAATAAAATCAGGTGTACAATGCCAGGAAAAGATTTTTATCTTGAGGCTAAGGCAATCTGGACTGGACAAATATATTTCTTGTTGGAACCATTTCAGTCTATACACCTTAAAACTTCACATCCCTCTCACACATGTATAATGGGGATTTGGTTTATCACTTCTCTTCACCCCTAGTCTCTTAAGCACGAGTGTACACACCTGTAGCAATATCTCCACATCAGGTATTTTTGATGGAATGTGAAAGAGTGAATATAGTTGTTCAGAGATGCTGAAATGGTTTATAAAAATTCTATGACTATAAGGAATGCATGCCTAATGCAATGTATTAGGAAAGAACAACGTTATTTTTAAATAAAAACAATATGTGTTTTGAGAGGTTGGAATTCACTATTCTGTGTCACTATTTAAGGTGTGCTGGACTCACAACTGATAGCTCTGGCTTGAAATAGCCTGTGAAACAATGTTGGTTTTAATGCACTGAATCCTGACATGAAATTTGCTGAAGTTGATCATGGTACCTATTATAGTCAAAACATTAATAAAAGGGAAGACTTGAAATTTAGGCATTGGGGGTTGCTATCACAGTTATTCTAAATAGTGAGTTCAAAATTGAATTTGTCAATTCTGTTATCAAATATTATAACATGAGGTGAAATGAATTTAGGTAATTTTAAAACTATAATACAACTTATTTCAGAAAGCTGTATATTTCCTAATTTATACACTGTTTTCAGTGTTTTTGAAACTGTAAACACTGTCAGTGTTACTAGTAGATGATAAGCAAGTGGCCTGTGTGATATTATCAATTACACACTCATTAATCAAATCTTACCATTTTATAAGCTGTTTAGGAAGGTGTATGTGTGTACGTGTGTGTAACTGGGATCAAGAGGGAATTAACTTGTAAGCCATTATCTGATGTAGAAACAGACATTTACAAAGTTATCTATGAGGAGATGGTTCAAGAATACCTAAACATTCACATAAATCTTCAGGGACCCAGATTCTCTCAAGTGTGACGGAACAATCATCTTAAATGCCAGCACTCCTATTGAAAAAGATTGCATTTGGCAATTGGCTCTGGTGTTTTGAGTTCTGCTTAGTGACAGGTTTGTTTTCAGTCTGATTAACATTATCTGAGAACTAAAATAACTTTCAGTTAAAACCTTGCCTAAATTTTGTCTAAGTGAGGTGCACATAGATGGTCTGTGCCTACATGTACTTTACAAATGATGTTTAAAACATTCAGTGATTATGAAAGGGAAGTCTTGGAAGCCAAAGAGGATAACCACTGTTCAACACTGTTTTGGGCACTACTAGTAACATTATATAAGAAGACAAAACGAAAACTATCTAGCCACCATAATCTAAGTAGAGGCAGCATAAGACAGCAATGCATAAAACACATTTGTGGTGAAAAACAGGGATGCTCAAGGACCCAGTCTAAGGTTCTCAGTTTCTTTCCATCATCTAATCTGCCTGACATTGAATCTTTATAATACAGTGTATGCAAAGAGTCCATGGAATTTTTAGATGTATATTACACAGTTCCCTAATTGTTTTGTAATCAATCACAAACATGGTAGGCAAACACTTCACTGGGCTACATCTTCATCTCTGTCTACCTATCCACATTGGTTTTGTGAATTTTGGAGTAATTTACATTGGGAATGGCTCTCTTCATTTAGGGCCTGTGGAAATAAATAATGCTGAACTAATTGGAATTCTCCCTGTATTCTCATAGAGTAAAAATTAATCAATAATCCATCTTTTGAGGAATCCATTCAGAAACATTTATAGAAAAAGGCACATTATTTATTTTGATATTCTTTTTATGAGAGGAAAATGTCAAAGCTTATATCTACACAGAAGGAACAATCTAAATTACACACACTTTATTCATCTGTTTCCAGACCTGCAACCAGACTCATTCTTTTAAAAAAATGTATTTATAATATAACCCTCTCTTTTAAAATGGGGTATTTTTATACATATATATGACCATTATTCCTTATTTATAGTTACACATATCTCCCATTTAATTTACCTTTTTAACCCTATTTAGTTGTTAATGTTTTGGTATAACTACTAATTGTCATTAATAAAACATATAAATACAATCTACTGCTATTAAGCAGGATATATTTAAGAGATCTCAAGCTCTTTTATGCCAAGATAGTTGTTTGCCAAGCATCACAACTTACTTTGATCTGTGCTGACTGCAGGTTCAGGAGAGGGCTGTTTGAAGTGAAGAGATGACAAACATATGGGTCAGTCAGTTGTCTGGTTGGTTATTTTTCATTCCGGCACTTTACCTTGAAGTTTTGCCTTACCTCATAAAGCCGTAATAAAATATCAACATCACGAACCTGGGTACACACAGTCACTATCCTGAGCTCCAGTTAGTTTGAGTTCTATGAACAGAGAGCTAGAAGTGTCACCCAAATAGTATGGTCACAGTGACTAGAAATGAGAGTAGAAAGTAGATTGGATGTGTCAAGATATGGTTTGGACCAAAAGGACAAGTACTAGAGGTACTCCTAAAATAACATCTACTATTTAGGAACTGGGTCAAGAAAGCCAGTAATTACCTATCTACTATATTTACATAATGCTCATTCATCAGAAAGCTCTTCCAAGAAAACAGAAGAAAGTATATAAAAAATAAATTCCACTTCTTTCTCAACCCCAACATATATAAAACATGGCATGGGATATTTTCTAGTAAAAAAGCAGACATGTATTTTTATATACAAAATACATGTATTTTTAAGTATCAGCTTTAATTTCTCAAACATCCATTTTCTGCTAAACTAAAGTGACAAGGCAACTTGCATTTCATGAACATTTGTTACATCTTATTCTTTGTTTCTTATTTAGACAAATAGGCCTCTATACCCTAGGTACTATAGAAAATCCCAAAGCTCAGAAAACCACTAATGAGAATAGAAGGAATTAACCATCATGAAAGTGGAGACATGAAGCTATTATGCAACATTGCTTAGAGTTCATGTAACAGTGTCATCAATAAAGCAGCTATTCAATGAGCTTTATTGGAATCGAGCTTCATATCTTAAATCTGAAGTATCTATTCTTAATAAGGTGGTGACTTTATGACTTATAAAAAAAAAGTCCTCAAAATAATTTTTAAAAATGAATGAATTCTTTGTCTTTTTTAGACCTTTTCTTTCTCTTCTTAATATCTTTGATGATACTTTAAGTGCATTAAAAGTGCAAACTCTAGGCTAAGTATAATGCCTTATACATTGTAGGAACTCGACAAGTATTTGTTCAATAAATGAAAAAGTGAAGATAAATGGGAGGTATCACTTTATTCAAAATGGGTTTAGAAGTCATCTCTAAGTTAGCTGAATTATTTAGGGCCAGTATATTACCATTATTTGCAGATGACATGAGTCTATACATAGAAAATAATAAAGACTCTACTAAAAATCTTAGATAATTGAATTTAGTTAAGTTGCAGGGCACAAAATCAAGATTCTGAAATCTATTAAATTTCTACATATTAACAATGAAATGTCAGAAAGAGAAATTAAGTCAACAATTCCATTTACAGTTTCATCAAAACAATATCTAGGAATAAATTTAGCCAAGAAGGTGAAAGAAAGAACTATACTCTGAAAACTGTGAGATACTGATGAAAGAAACTGAAGACAACACAAATAAATGGAAAGATATACCATGCTCGTGGATTAGAATATTGTTAAAATGTTCATAGTACCCAAAGCAATCTACAGATACAATGCAATTTCAAAATCAAAAATACTAACGGCATTTTTCACAGAACTAGAATAATCCTAAAATTTGTATGGAAACACAGAAGACCCTGAATAGCCAAAGCAATCTTGAGATACAAAAACAAAGCTGGAGGTACCATTCCTGATTTCAAAATATACTACAAAGCTATAGTAAGCAAAAGAGTATTATACTGGCATAAAAATGGGCACATAAATCAATGGAACAGATTAAAGAGCTCAGAAATAAATCTAGGCTTACATGGTCGATTAATACATGACAAAGGAGGCAAGAATGTACAATGGGGGGAAAAAGTGAGTCTCTTCAACAAATGGTGATGGGAAAACTGGACAGCTACATGCAAGAGAATGACATTGAATCATTGTCTTACAGTGTACACAAAAATAAATCACAATAGATTAAAGATCTAAATGTAAGACATGAAACCATAAAATTCCTGAAAGAAAAAAGGCAGTAAACTCTTGAGCTCTTGAACTTAGTAATTTTTTTCTGGATATATTTTCCCAGGTAAGGGAAACAAAAGCAAAAATAAACAAGTGGGACTTCATCAAACTAAAAATCCTCTGCAAAACAAAGGAAACAAACAAAATTTAACAAGCAAACTCATAAATGGGAGAATATATTTGCAAAGATATATTCAATAGAGGTTAATATCCAAAATATATAAAGAACTCATACAATACCAAAAAAAGCAAATAATCCAATTAAAAAATGAACAGAGGACCTGAATAGACACACAGATGGCTGATAGGCACATGAAAAGATGTTCTACATCACTCACTATCAGGGAAATGCAAATAAAAACCACAATGGGCTACCATCTCACACAAGTCAGAATGGCTAGTATCAAAAAGACAAGAAATAACAAGGGTTGGTTAAGATATAGAGAAAAGGGAGCTCTTGTGCACTGCTGGTGGGAGTGTAAAACTGGACAATCACTGTGCAAAGCAGTATGGAGGTTCTGCAAAAAGTTAAGAATAGAAATATCATATGACCCAATAATTCCACTTCTACTTACTCAAAGAAAATGAAAACATTAATTGGAAAAGATACATACATTCCTGTTTATTTCAGCATTATTTACAATAGTGAAGATGTAGAAGTAACTTAGGTCAGTCAATAGATGAATATATAAAGATGCAGTATACACATATGTGTTTTTGTGAGTGTGTGTATATACATACACATATGCACAATGAAATAGTACTCATCCATAAAAAGGAATGAAATCTTGCCATTTGCAACAAAATAGAACCTAGAGGGTATTATGCTAAGTGAAATAAGTGAGAGAAAGACAAATATATGATTTCACTTATATGTAGAATATTAATATATAAAATGAACAATCAACACAGAAATATACTTATAAATACAGAGAAAAAACTGGTGGTTGCCACAGGGGAATGATGGGAGGGTGGCAAAATGGTTGAAGTGGATAAAGAGGTACAAACTTATAAAATAAGTAAGTCATGGGGATGAAAAGTACAGCAATACAAAATATAGTCAGTAATACTCTAATGACTTTGTGTTGTGACTATAAATCTTTCATTGCATAGTCTTTACATTTAGGATCTTTAGCTTCAAAGTTATGTACCATGCAGTCATGACAGTAGCTTTTCACTTTCAATTGGAAGTCAAATGCTAGATTAGTCTCCAGAATCTAGGCCATAGTATACTTGAATGTGTTAATAAGAGGTCTGAGCTTTATTTTGCATGGGGTGGGAAAAAACTATCAGGTTTTAGTAGGGGATATGCAAATTGCATGGTGGAGAGCTCTAATGGAGATGATGAAGCGGCCCTGAACTATGCTACTGTTGATAAGCTTGGGAGGAGGGACAGAATCAGAAATATCTGGATAGTGAAAGTTCTAGAAATCTGTGTTTGGACAGAGGGATGAGAGGGAGCTGTTGGCCACTACATTTCAAAGACAAGGCTATCACTGTAACTGCATTAGAAAAGGGTTTGCTTCCAGCCTTGCTCTCAGTCCCACTCTCAGCCTGGACTGAGCCCTCCAAGGGGCTGCTTCCCCAAGCAACTGAACAGTTTCCCAGATACGACCCACATATCTAGATCCCAGAAACAAGAGAGGGAATGATGAAGTCTGAGGCTGCCGGGCTGTGACTGAACAGGCCTATGTGTTGATGTATATCTCAGTCATTTGACAGGCTTGTTTCAAATAATGTTCTTTATAACAAAAGTGGGTCAAAAATGGGATTTAAATAGTTCCTTATATTTCCAAGGTAAACTCCTCTATGCGCCAAAGCAGCATTCAGAGCACCATGGATGCTCTCCAAATTTAGATGATTAAATATCGTGGCTATGCATCATAACTTAAGAGGATCCATAACTTACTCATAAACACACACACTATATAATGAAATTCATGTGATTTGCAAGACACCTATTCACAAAAATAAAATAGGTGTCATATTTCCTTACCTCTACTACTTCAGCAGGAAATCTAATTTTAAAATGCATGTTTCTTAGATTTACTTGTGAAATCCTATAAGTGTTAGCCTGAGTTAGGAGGACTCTGGAGTCACATAATGCTCAACTAGGCTAATGCTCAACTAGGTTAGACAGTATCGAGGGATTAGCTAAGAAGTAAAATCAACTAATCAGGGTGCAAAGACATAAATTAATATAAGAAATCCCCCTCTAAATTAAAATATATTTGTCTACACTTGTGCAAACACTGAACTTCTGAAATAGTACACCCAAAACTTAGCAGTTTTATTAAGATGAAATGTGTATTTTGTATAAAATTTAGTTTGTTTTAATAAAATGGTTTTGATGAGAAGATCATAAGATTTTCATTTTTTAAGTTTACATATTTATGGTTTGAGGAGTGGAGGTACTAGAAGAAGACAATATAAGAAGAGGCAGATCAAGCCAGGGACTAGCACAGAGACTAGCACACAGTAGGTGCTTTGTGAAGAGCTCGTGAAGAATGAAAGTCAGGGTAGCAGTAGTTAGGGCTTTTATGCAGGTGACACACAAACTGAGTTGGCAAGGTGCTGATCTAGATTGTGGTTTTGACTCTGGCTCCTGACTTTAAATGTTATTCCTAGGAAGTATAAGCCTACGTAATAAAAATCCCCTCCACACAGAACTCCGTGGACTTACAAAAAAAGCTCTGCACGTTATAAAAATTTGGACTTCTTGGAGAGGACAATTGTTTTCCCTTGCATAGGTACCCAGGCTGGATCAGACTCTGGGCCTGGGAGTGGAGGGAGTCTATCTCCTTCAGCAAACTTTTTGCAGCCAAATGACTCTACTCTTCCCCACTGAAGCTTGCTTATCTCAGGATGGAGGCAAGAAGCCTGACATCCAGAAGTAAGAACTTCATTATGCTCTTTCATTTGAGGCTGGAGTTGAATTGTTTACTCTAAAAGCATATGCCAAGACTCCAGAAAAACTCTCTTGGACCCATGATTTTTCCATTTCTTGGATCCCAGGAGGATTTTAGGATATAATTTTGATAATTCCACTCTTCATTTCCAGAGAAATTCATAAAATCCAACACTCTCTGAGTGCTCATTATGTACCAGGCACATTACTAAACAATAGCTTGTTTATTTGAGGTATGTATTCCTATTGGCCTAAATTTGGGAGATTTGGGAGAGAGGCAAAGTTACTTCCCAAGATGGAATAGTTGGCAAATGAGAAAGCAGAATTCTATCACTGCAATCCAATCAAAAAACACTGTTTTAACATGTTTACTATATACCTCCTAAGAAATCAAAGCAAATTGAAAGTACTCGACATCCAATTATTCTGAAACAGACAGAAGAAATATCAGAAGAAAATTCAATATTTTATAGCTTTTTAGTAGTTACAGAATATACTTTGTTTAAACAAAGTGGTCTTATGAATTTTGCATGAGAAACCTTGTGTTTTGGTCATTGTTTTCCCAAGTCTGTAGCTGAATGGCCTTTGTTCACAGGCATACTTTACATGCTTTTTCCCTCTGTGGTAGGGGTGTTTATTTCTATTCAGATACCACAGGCCAATGGGTATCTGGGTATTTTCACTTTTTTGTTATGCTCCATCATGTGAAGCAGCACCAAAATAAACATATCTGTAACCATGTCCTTGCATTCTAAGAAGTTGTTACATAGTGTGAAATTGTGCCATGCTCATTCATCTATAAACTAAGATGAAACCATAGTCAAGATAAAGCTTAGTAAGTAGATACACTGGTGAAACTAAGTTTATTACTTGTCTTTTAACATTTGGATTGCAGATAAATTTGGGACCTCATACAGGGAGTTAAAAGCAAGGGATCTGGAGCTGGACATGTCTGTGAATTCTAATTACTAGGTTTTATATCAAGGCCAAATTACTTAACTTCTCAAAATGCCTACATCCTAGCCTGTTGTGAAGATTGAATAAGATAACACATTTAAAGGCCATAATCCAGGGCCTGGTACAAAAATAGGATTCAATATATACTAGTGATTATAATCATTTGCTACCAAGTCACAGTAAACCAACTAATTGCAAATACTGTGTTGCTTTGATTAAATGTTCCGCAATTTTCTTTTTTTTGTTTTTTTTTTTTGTTTCTGATAGTGGGATACATTTTTTAAGTCAATATGTATATTTCTCTCTCTGTCTCTTCAAGCTCTTCCAAAATATTATTGAATTCCAAGTATATCTTATTATTAGATATTAGATTCAAGAACATACTGGAGATGGTATTATGCTGAATGTTTATTTCAGTGGTGGAAATCTAAAACAACTAACCAAGAGACAGGAGATATTATTGATTGCTTTGAAGACTTACCCTCCAAAGCTGCTCTTTATCTTGTTACATCTCCTGTAATAATGCTAAATCTGTCCCTTGTACATGTTCTTATTCAACTCTTCAGCAGACATCTGTCCTGGTACCAGCGTAGTGTGAGATATTGGAGACACCAGGAGAAAAAAGATGCTATCCCTGATCTATAGGATCTTTAAGCCTAGTGGGTAACTAACATATGAAGACATTCTTACAACACAGTTGTCTGTAGCAATAGATGGAGACCCAAGGAATGAAAATAATATGGAGGAGGGAGGGATATATTTGAGGCATTTCCATTGCATGTTTGAGTGTAATTAAAGTGCCTAGCCACTGACAGATAACCAATCTACAATTTTGCTAGTCATATGATCCCCTTGGTCTTGAAGATACTGATGATCTTTCTCAATCAAACATGGTGACATTGCTAATTTCTTACACAAAAAGGGTACTGCTCCCAATCACAAATTCCCACTTCCTAGGATCTCCATGAGCCACAGATGACTATGTGGAGGGAAGGAACTGCTGATCTAAGAATATTCCATATCAAAAAAGCAGATGGCCAAGCAGTGGTTGTATTCAGATGTGTTATTCTTCCCTTGGCAAGCACAGAGCCAAGGTGCAAAATCTGTACCTAACTAACTGTTGCCCATGTGGGTAAGAATCTTGACAATTGAACTGTTTACTTAGCTAAATTTCTTATTGGATATTCCTCCAACAAAATCTGAGGAAAAGAAAAATGAGTACAGAGGTATTTTTTGAAAGGCACAAGAATTTGCCATAATTCTTTTAATTATTTGTAGATATCCTCTTTTAAATTGCCTTTGCTTCTCTGTTAATTATCCTTAAGTGTATAAATTATATTCAACATGCTTATAATTGATTAGTCAAAAGCAGATTGGAAAATACAGAATTAAGAGTTAAGTACAGAAGTAGATTCTTCCCCATGAACAACTGGCATTATGTTTCTATTTTATCTTAGTCTAAAATATGCACTTTTGTCACTTCCAATATTTCCACAGGGTAAGATTGATTTCATAAGTATTTTATGTTTGATGAAAGGTTTAAACAAAAATATTGGGTAGTAAGATTAAAGAGAAATAAACAGATGATTACAGAAGTGACCTTATGAAGTCCCTCAGTCTATTGAAAATATATTTGATATTTACATGGAGAAGCAATTACTTTATAAAGTTATTTATATAAGAATATATATAAAATGTATAGCTATAAATAAAATATATCTATAAATAGGTAAAAATAAGAAGTTTAAATATGTTCAATGTTTTTCTTCTACTTTTCATATACATATTTTGTTCTGATTTTCAAAGATGCTCTTCCTTAATCAACTGTAAGCATCTTGAATCTATGCTCAGAGGCATAGAAGCTTAACATCAAAATTAAAGATTTGTTTTTATCTGGGTGGAGTTACAGATTTTCCTTGGAAACACCTACAATACTAAATTGGGTGTTCAAAATGAAAAAATTTTTAAATGCAGATGCCAAAGTATAGTAGTGTAGGAATAGAATGTGTTGTTTCATTTTTGTCCCACATCTATTTTACACTCAAGATGTATAGTACTTTCAGAAATGTTTGAGTTTTCAAAATATACCCATAGAATGCTTCTTATTGAAGTAATCACCTTAAAAATTATGAAGTGTAAAGAAAACCAGAATGGTAAATGATTAAAAAGTAAAGGATATTTACTCTGAAAACCAAGAGGGGTCCCATATTGTAATGCTGCCTCTTGTTTATTATTACTTGTGAATAAAATTCTGTAGCCAGAACCAGAGCATTTCTCGCATTCGATCTAGAATACATTTGAAGGGTAAACCTGGTGCTGTGATACTAAGCACAGACAATTTGGTATTTGGCTCCAAAAATATGCTCATGATTTGTTACTTCTTCCCTCAGTAACAGGCTCCGAGCCAAATAATTTTTAACCAAATCTCAGAGGCCAATTTTGCTTCAGCTACTGAGATCCTATATTTCAAGCTGCTATCAAGAAGTGGGAGAGAGTGAAAAGCTGACACGTGTGAGATCCCAAGGCAAACTAAATCTACACATTTTTTGTTTCTGCATTAAAAATAAAAAAGACATAGAGGGGAGACAGTGTGATAGTTTTCAACCCAATTAAGTGGTTTCTTCTACTTTACAGTCCAGGGGGGTAAGTTTTTGTTTTGTTTTTTAGCCTGTACTTGGTGAAAGAGCATAAACATTTTAAACAAAATATTCAACTTCTGGAATAGTGAACCACTTAAAATCTAAATCTTAGACTTTCCTTAGACTGAGTCCTCAATTTATTTTTTAAATAAGTAAAAGGAGGTTGAATTTTATTTCTAAAAGGTCCACGACAAGTGGACAAAAAATACTTGGCCTCTTTCATACACCTAATACTGATGTTCATTCTTTTAACTCTATGTAAAAGTTGTTGTTCTTTCCAAATGACAATAAAATGAAGCATTTTCCTTACTGTATAATAGCAAATTTAACTAGGAATCATGGAGTATCTTTACCTGGTGGTATAACTGTGTAGCTAAATTTCTTTACTCTTTTTTATTCTTTAAACATGAAACAACTGTTCTATATCTTAGTTATATCTTAAATTGAAAATTAGGATCTAGTATCATCTTTAATTTAGTATCTCCTAAAAACTTAAATATAATAAACTGGCCTATGTTCAAAAGATGTAGTATTTATTGGCCTATAATAGCTGTTCTGAGTTTTCATTGGATATCACATAATTTACCTTAAACTTTTTGTTTCATGACTGTATCTCATAATCTACCTCTGAATGAGTGAACACCTATATAGGTATATAATAAAGCTCACTAGATAGACTTTCTGTATGATATGCTCCTTAATAGCATTATCTTACCTTTTAAATTATTATAATTCATTAGGTTTTCACAAGTCATCAAACAGTGTATTTCTGTGAAATGAAAGGGATATTCACACAGTTGAAAGAACTGCGATTTTAAACATAACAATGAATTTTAAATTCCTATTTTGACAGCAAAATTCTTATGATCTCTGCCTAATTATTTTAGTATTATGCCTACTTAATTTTATTTTGAGATTTTTAAGTTAATATATTACTTTTCTTTTACTGCTGTAACAAATTACCAAAACATAGTGGCCAAAACAGTAGAAATGTATTACCTTACAATTCTAGCAGTCAGAAGTCTGCAAAGGGGCTCCCTGGGCTAATATGGTGTTATCAGGGCTGCATTTCTTTCTGGAGTTTTAGAGTAGAAATCATTTCCTCATCTGTTCCAACTTCCTGATTCTGCCCATATTCTTTGGCATATGCCCCTTAAAGCATATGGCTTTTCTTACAAAGCCAACAATGACTGGTTGAGTCTTTCTCAAGAGGTGTCACTCTAACACCAACTCTCCTGCCACCCTCTTTCACTTGTAAGGACACTTGTGATTACATTGGCCCCCCTGGATGGTCCTGGGTACTCTCCCCATCTCAAGGTAGGCTGATTAGCAGACTTAATTCCATCTGCAAACATTTCACTTTTCCATAACATAACATATTCATAGATTCCAGAGATTAGGACACAGACATCTGTAGGGGATGGAAAAGCAGGGGAGGAGACTATTATTCTGCCAAATACATTAATATATTACCCTTAAAAGAAAAGCAAATTCTGCTTTGTAAATTTGTTTTTTCAGTATTATATCTTCTATTTCACTCAGGAATTTAGTTAGAAATTAAGATGAACTGTGTTGACAGATAGTAACTGTACTAGTGGGGATGAGGATTTAACAATATGGATAACTGTTGAACCACTGTTGTATACTTGAAACCATCAGAAAGTTGTATATCAACTACACTTCAATAAAAAAAATTAATTAAGATTAACAAATATTAATTAAGTAGTAAAATCTACCAACACTAGCAGTAACCATACAAACTAATCCTAATAATTCAATAACACTAAATAACAGTGACATTTGTATTTCATCTGACAGCAGCTTATTATAGTTTTTGCCCATCAGTAGCAGATTTATATCTGACCATCTTTTCTTAATTCCAGATCTCTGCCACAGTAATAGAAAAGAACTTACTTTGACACAATTTTTTTTAAATAAAAGACATTTCTCTTTATTCCTTTTTCTTCAACAGGCTCCATGTTTTGAAATATTAGACTACACTAGCTCTAAAAATCACTGAACCACCTTCCTTTGGAATTCTTTAGGCAATTCTTTCTTTGTTTTTAGTCAGTATACAGTGTAAATTTATGCTGATATGATATTGCCAAGTAACTAATATTCTACATAAAGCAATTAGGGATTTATTTTTCCCACAAATTGCAAAAGAGTTCCAAAATTTCACCAAAGAATCATTTTTGGAAGTCTGCCTGTTTTTCTCTTTCTTGCATTCTGCTATGACAAGCGCACATACACACTAGGTTGTGCTAATTATTCATTTCTTTGCTTCCAAATCATCTGCCTGCCGCATACCACCTGGGTCCATGCCAACCTTATTTGCTTGTCTGTGCCTTGTCAGATTACCTCCATCAATAGTATCTCCATTTATGGTGTCCTGCTTTCCTGACACACAGTGACATACGAGGTGTGGAGACTAATGAGAGAAAGAGAGCATTCCTCTCATCTGCCTACAGAGAACACAGCCAGCAATTTGTCTCTTATCCAAGAGAAGATGGTTTCACCCCAATATACTTTCAAGATATTTCAAAATTGCAACATATCCTTTTCAGGTATTTTACTTGCCTCTTTTAGATTGAGGCAGTGGAAGCTAAGAAATTTATATTGGAGTGGCCTTTGTGCTGGAGTGCTGACTGTACCATTTTGCTTCAACCCTACTTCAGTTATCTCTTCCTCTGTATTCATTTTGGGAAGTCTGATTCTGAACACAAAAATAACTGCCTTTCTCCTGAGCTAGGATTGCATTTACAGGTGAATGAATTATAGATTTTTTTCAATTTGATAGCATTTTCTTCTTTATGCCACTGCACAGTAGCCATGTGGATGGCATATTTAAAATTCTTTTTTAAAAATTATCAGAGAGGATTATTTGGGTTGATCATAGATTTCTAAATTTGCAGGAAAAAGTTCATAGTAAAGCATATTACAGTGGTAGCACTAATTAGACAGAGAAACACTTTCCAACTAGCAAAATATGAGTCTAGACATAGATACCATACAAAAATCATTAAACATATTGCCGGCAAATAACTGAACCAGGTCTCTTCCCACTACTGAGGTAATTTGTTTTATGCTTTAAACTTTTTCCCTTAATATTTAAATGTTCACACTTTTCTAAATAAATAAGGGTTTGCTTCATCATGGATTCAAGTATGAATGCCCAGAATCTTCTAGTACAAGTGTTGATAGAGTTCATCCACATACAATGGAGGGGAGGAGTAAAAAAACAAAAATGACAACCAAAAACAAATGACGTTTTTCTCCCTCTCCTTCCGTATCCAATTTGTTAAATCATCTTGCTTATCCATCATAAATAGCACCCCGTTTTTCTCAAGACAGGATTTTTCTCAAACCTACATCATTAATTATCAAAACGGTCTCTCTGTCTTTCCTTTTGCAGCCCTTAATGTTGTGGAGGAGGTGCCATTCTACAATACAAATCTTAAGGTCCTCTGGGAGCTTCTCACCCCCTATGGGATAAAGTTAATCCTCTCTAACAGGAGCTCTGGCTTCACCTTTCTCACCACAGCTCCTTCCTCTCTCTCCCAGGCATCCCCTTTCTAACTGACTCTTACAGTGAAAAAGGGCACAACACATCCTACCCTTTCCTGAATTTGACAGATTAAATTTTTGCCACCATGCTTTTGCACGTCAATCCATTTGTCCTGGAAGCCTTTGCTTGGCTGTGCACAAGACAAGAGATCATCCCAAGGAGCGTCAAGAAGGCTGCTCCTCACAATCCCCAGCCAGTTCCTCAGATTCCAGCCAGTGCAGGATGCAGTTTCTTTTGTTTTCTCCTAGAAGTTCTCTGGTTTCAGGATTTACAATTAAGTGTCTGTTTTGACTTATTTTTGTGTTGTATAAGAAAATGGTCCAATTTCATTTTCTCAAATGTAGCTGTTCAGTTTTCCTAACACCATTTATTGAAGAGACTGTCTTTCTCCCATTGTATATTCTTACCTCCTTTGTCATAGAGCAGTGACCAGAGCATGAGTTTATTTCTGGGCTCTTTATTCTGTTCCATTGATTTGTGTGTCTATTTTTGTGCCAGTTTCATACTGTCATGATTATTATAGGTTTGTAGATAGTTTGAATGTGGGAGCATGACACCCCCTCCAATGCTCTTTATTAAGATTGCTTTGGCTATTTGGGTCTTTCATGTTTCCATGCAAATTTTAGGATTATTTGTTCTAGTTCTGTGAAAAATGCCATTGGTATTTTGATAGAGATTGTATTGAATCTGGTGATTGCTTTGTGTAGTATAGATATTTTAACAATATTAATTCTTTAAATCTATGAGTATCTTACATCTTTCCATTTATTTGTGTTGTCTTCAGTTTTTTTCATCAATGTCTTAGGGTTTTTAGAGGACATGTCTTTCACCTCCTTGGTTAAAGTTATTCCTAGGTATTTTATTGTTTTTGATGTAATTGTAAATAGGATTGTTTTCTTGATTTCTCTTTTTGATATCTCATTATTAGTGTACATAATTGCAACCAATTTCTGTATATTGATTTTGTATTTTTCAACTTTACTGACTTTAATAGGTCTAAAAATTTTTTGGTGGAGTCTTTAGGGCTTTCTATCCACAGAATAATGCCAGTTTTACTTCTTCCTTTCCTATTCATTTGCCTTTTATTTCTTTTCCTTGACTAATTGCTGTGACAAGGATTTCCAAGGACAAGGACTGTGTTGAATAAAAGTATTGAGAGGGGGCTTCCTTGTCGTATTCCTAAATAAAAGAATTTTCACTCTTGACTATTATGTTAGTTGAGGGTTGTCATATATGGCCTTTATTATGTTGAGGTACATTCCCTCTAACCTACTTTACTGAGTTTTTAATCATAAATGGATGTTTTTTTAAATACTTTTTCTGCGGGTATTGAGATGATCACATGATTTTTATCCTTCATTTTGTTAATCAGTTTGACTGATTTGTGGATATTGAACTGTCATCGCATCCCTAGAATAAATCCCATTTGATCATAGTAGTGTGTGATCCTTGAGTGTATTATTGAATTTGGTTTGCTAACATTTTGTTGAGGATTTTTGCATCTATATTCATCAAGGATATTTGCCCATAATTAACTTTTTGTGGTGTCTTTGATTTTGGTATTGGGATAATGCTGCCCTCAGAGAATCAATTTAGAAGTGTTTCTTCTTCTTCAATTTTAGGTAATAGTTTGAGAAAGACAGCTATTGACTCTTCTTAAAATGTTTGGCAGAATTTACCTGTGAAGCCACTTGGTACTGGAGTTTTGTTGGGAGTTTTCAATTACTGATCAATTGTCATTGTTCAGATTACCTTCTTGATTCAGTCTTGGAAGATTGCATATTTTTAGGAATTTGCCCATTTCTTTTTAGTTGTTTAATTTGTTGGCATATAATTGTTCATAGCAGTCTCATCCTTTGTGGTATCAATCACAATTTTCCCTCTTTTATTTCTTATTTTATCTATTACAGTCCTCTCCTTTTCTTGATGAGTCTGGCTAAAGACATCAATTTTGTTTTTCTTTATCTTTTCAAGGAAACACATACTGGTTTCATTGATCTTTAGTATTATTTGCTTAGTCTCTATTTCATTTACTTATATGCCTCCTTCTATTAATTTTGTGCTTTGTCTATTCCTCCTAGTTCATTTAGGCGTAAGGCCAAATTTTTTGAGATTTTTGTTGTCTTGAGATAGGCCTATATTGCTATAAACTTCTTAGAACTGCTTTTGCTGCATCCCATTACTTTTGGTACATTGTATTTTCATTTTCATTTGTCTCAGGCATTTTTGATTTCCTCTCTGATTTCTTTGTTGACCCACTGGTTTTATAGTAGCCTGCTGTGTAGTCTTCATATGTTTGTGTTTTTTCCAGTTTTCTTCTTGTAATTGTTAGTTTGTGTTGCGTTTTGATTTACTATTGTTTTGCAAACATGCTTGTTATGATATCAGTCTTCTTAAACTTATCAGGATTTGTTTTGTGGTCTAATATGTGATCTATAGACCATATATAGACCCCAGATCTATGCATATGAGAATGTTCCATGTGTGCTTGAGAAGAATGTGTTTCTTCTGCTTTGGGATGTAACATATCTATACCTATGAAGTCCATCTAGCCTAATGTGTCATTTAAGGGCAATATTTTCTTTTAATGTTCTGTCTGCAGGATTTATCCATTGATATTAGTGGGGGTGTTAAAGTCCCTTGCTATTACTTTATTACTGTCAATTTCTGTCTTTATGTCTGTTAATATTGCTTTATATATTTAGGTTCTCCTAAGTTGACTGCATAAATACTTAAGTACTATATCTTCTTGTTGGATTGATCCCCTTATCATTATGTAATGCCCTTCTTTATCTCTTCTTATAGACATTTTTTGAAGTCTATTTTGTCTGATGTAAGTACTGCTACCCCAGCTTTCTTTTCATTTCCATTTGCATGGGATATTTTTTCTTTCCCTTCACTTTCAGTCTGTGTGTGTCTGTAGATATGAAGTGAATCTCCTGTAGGCAACTCACAGATAGTTCTTTTTTTTATCTGCTCAGCCAACCTATTATCTTTTAATTGAAGTATTTAGGCCATTTGCATTTAAAATAATTATTGGTTTTATATATATATATATACATATATATATATACACAAAACATATCTATATGAAGTATTCATCTGTTTGTTTTTATAGTTTTTTTTACAGTTTTTTTAATAAGTCTTCATAGTTGTCTTTATAGTTCTTCTCTGTTCATCTTCTCTTGCTCTCATCCTTTGTTATTTGATGAGTTTCTCTAGTGTTATGATTGGATTTCTTTATCTTTATTTTAGTATGTCTATTAGAGGTTTTCAGCTTGTGGTTACAAGTTTCCCATACAATAAACTATGTACATGCCAGTCTATTTTGAGTTGGTAGTCACTTAAGTTTGAATGCCTTCTATAAACTATATTTTACTTCCCCACCCATGTCTTATTTTTGACATATTTTATATCTTTTTATTTTGTGTTTCCCTTATTATCGTATAGTTAATTTTGCTACTTTTGTCTTTTAACCTTCATCCTAGCTTTCTAAGTGGTTTATTTGTTGATTTTACTATATGTTTGCCTTTAACAGTGAGATTTTTTCTTTATATATAATTTTTTTTTAACTTTAGATATGATTTTTTCTTTTCTGCTTAAAGAAGTACCCTTAATATTTGTTGTAAAGCCAGTTTGGTGGTGATGACCTCCTTTAACCTTGTCTGTCTGGAATACTCTTTATTTCTTCTTTAATACCAAATGATAACCTTGCTGGATAGAGTATCTTTGATTGTAGCTTTTCTTTTTTCCTTTTATCACTTTGAAGATGTCATGTCACTTCCTTCTGACCTGTAAAATTTCTGCTGAAAAATTAGCTTATCTTATGGATATTCCTTTATATGTAACTAGTTGCTTTTCTCTTGCTGCTTTTAACATTCTCTCTTTACCTTTAATTTTTAACATTTTAATTGTAAGGTGTCTTGCTGTGGATCTTTAGGGTTCCTCATGTTAGGGACTCTCTATGCTTCCTGAACCTGGTTCTGTTTTCTTCCCAACTTAGAGAAATTTTCAGCTATTATTTCTTCTAGTAAGTTTTCTGTAACTCCCCCTCTCTCTTTTCCTTCTGGGACTCCTATAATGTGAATGGTACTATGCTTTATGTTGTCCAGAGGTCCCTTAAGCTAGCCTCATTTTAAAAATTTCTTTTTTTCTTTTTGCTATTTAGTATTGGCTCTTCCCACTATCCTATGTTTCTGATTGCTGATCCATTCTTCTGTATCATCTAGTCTGCTGTTGAGTCCTTCAAACATATTTTTTCATTTCTGTTTTACGTTCTTCAGCTCTGATTGGTTCTTTTTATATTTTCTAGTTCTTTGTTGAAGTTCGTCCATTCTTCTCCTGAGTTCAGTAAGCATCATTATGATGATTAGTTTGGGTAGACTGCTTATCTTCATTTTATTTAGTTATTTTTCTGAAGTTCTGTCTTGCTCTTTTGTTGGGACATATTTCCTTCATTTTGGCTCTCTGTGCTTGTTTTTAGGTATTAGGTAGTTCAGCTAAGTCTCTGTGTCTGAAAGAGTGGAATTAAGTAGATATCCTGTGGAACCCAGAAATGCAATCTCCTCAGCCACCATAGCCAGGTAGTCCAGGGGTGTCCCCTGTGTGGGCTGTGTGCATCCTCCTGTTGTGGTAGGGCCATGACTGGTGGGCAGAGCTGGCCCTTGGTCTGTTTGGCTGCAAAACCTGGCTTTGAATGCTTTGGGTGGGGGTATTGTCCTATTTGCTTTGAGGCCTGGCTGAGGTACAGGGCATGCTTTCTGGTCTTGGAAGTCCAGAGGGAGGATTCTAAAATTATTCCCAACACCTTCAGGATATGCATAGCAGAATGAGATAGCAAAAATGGCTACTGTTAGTATTTCAGTCACTGTGAAAAGACCCAGCTGCCTCCTGTCTCTTGGCAGACATTCCAAGATTAGTAAGTGTGTCTCCTTCACATATGGACTACATGTTTTTTGAGCTGCTGTTTTTGCACTGGTTTCTCATCCAACTGAGTCTGCATGCAAACCCTTTAAGGGTGGGTTTTCCTTTATCTATAGTTTTATAGTTTTCCTAGACATATTCTCTGTTGCTTTTCAAAACTAGGCATTTTGAAGGTTCTGTTCTCCTGTATTGGACCTAAGGTTTGGTGTGTCTGATGTGGAACTCAAATCTCTTGCTCCTCAGAGAAAAATTCTGTACCTTTGAGATCCCTCCCAACCATAGCATTCCATGCCTGGGGTTTGTTTTTTTTCCTTATGGAGACCACCTCTGCCTCTTCTACCTTTCTCAATGCTATGCCTTGTTGTGGAGGCTCTGTTCATCCAGTTTCTAGGTCCCCTTCAGGGAGAACTATTGCAAATATAGTTGTAGATTTTTTGTGTCCATAGGAGGAAGTGAACTCAGGATCTTCCTATGCTGCCATCTTCAATGCTGTCCCTCTAATATCTGCATATTTTCTTATGCATTTTGAATTATTTTGTTCCAGAGTATTGTATTAAAAATGCTGTGCCTTTTTGCTTTCTTCCTAGGGGTTTCTCCAGTTCCAAAGATAAGATAGGAGCCCTGCAGAATTGCAGGGAGTTAATATCCTAGTGACTGCTCTCAATTGATGGGAGACAGGAGCTGCTGGGTAAATGTTTCTTCCTCTTTTTCAGGGAAACTGAACATGTGATTCCTGAGAGATTGTAGAGAACTGGAGGTCTCAGTATACTCAATAACATACCTTATGTTAGCTTTTTTTCCTTACCTATCTCACTTTCTCCTGTTCCTTGGGATTACCACTCAAATAAACTACCTGAATTCTCCACTGTATTTCAGACTCTGCTTTCAGGGGGAATCTAACAAAGCAAAGACAAGTACTAGTTCCTGTTTAAACACATCCTGCTTCTGTGCTCTCAGATTCCTGAACCTACTACAACTTACCACAGAAATTTCTTTAAGCATGAGGGTTCGCTTGTTCATCTTTGAATCACTAGTGTCAATACAGTTCCTGCCAAACTACAGATGTTTGACAAATGTTTGATGATTAAATAAATGAACTCATAATTCTTACTTATGGACTTTTTGTTAAACTGTGAGCCTTAGGAAACAGACATGTAGAACACACTTGTAAGTGTTATAGCACTTAGCACTGACTGACAGTTCTACAATATTTGTTGAATGAAAGAAAATAAAGGAAGCTCACTTACAGAAGAATAGACATGGTCAGAGTCTGGAAAAAGTAATATTTCCCCAAAATAACTTCTGATAGATAAGGGAAAAATAAAAACAAGATGAGCAACTTTCTCAGGCTTCACACCTGGAAATATTAACCTGATGAAGTGGAAAATGTGTGGTCTGAAGAAAAAAGGACCCAACCCAAGTGTCATTTTCTTTTACCTCTCAGATAGTCAGCCTTACAGCAAAGCGACCCCAGGTCAGCCATGCCTGGGGAAGACATTAGTCCTCTACAATTTATACTTTTATTCTTTAAGATCCAGAGCTGCAAATATCTAATGCTTCTCATGTTTTCTTCTTTATGTTTTAAACTTTCAGGAGAACATTACAGGAGAGCACAGATATTGACGTTTTGCTGAATCATGCATAGTTCCATGTGCTTCTGACCCTCTGACTGTAGTAGCCAGCCTTCACTGTTATTCATGGTCGCGGTACACAACAGTCACTAATCCATCAATGAATGGTTTGAGATTTTCAATAATCCACCCAGAATCTCCTGACCATTTCCTTTATCATCATTCTATAGGTTCGAAAATGAATTTTATATTTGTGTGATTATACTTAAAATATAATAAAATGTTTTACTTTATGGTAAAATTTATGCATACTTTTACAACTATATTAGCAACTGCCTTAAATTAATAGTGTTTGTTCAGATGTAAATGTAGATTCCAGTATGCTGGTTAGGAGGCACAGACATGCCCTTTCAATATTTGGAGAAAAGATCAGTAGTAGTGGAATAAAAAAGTGAAATTATATAAAAAGCATCATTAGAAATAGCTAGCAGATAAAGTTGATGTATTTTCATAATCATATCCTTTTAAAGTGACCCAAAACATTTTACATAATAAATATTTCAAAAATTACTCAATTAGTTAATTATAAAAGTATTTATAACATATCTTTTTTGTGGGAAGTAACCTTGTATAAATATTTCTGGTTAGAGAAAAAATTTGGGCACTTGAAATATTTATGATGATAAATAGTCATAGTAAAATTTATTAAAACATATGTAAAAGTTCTACTCACATTTGGACACATGATTAGAGAAAAGAGGCAATAAACTTTTCCCATAGGATTCTGAGGGTAAATAGATTTCACTTGTTGCTGGCCTAGCACTACAGTGGAGTATGGAGGCAATGGTCTGGCTGGACTCCTTTGTCAAGTCACGTCTATGAAAGAAGCCATGAAGTGGAGATTTATGTTTTTAGTCCATGGCTGAAATCTTAAGTTGTAAGCATTTTTCTTTGTTCGAAAGTGATTACTGGGCCTTATTAGCTCAAAAGTTCAAATTTTTCACTCACTCCTTAAAAACAGTTCCACACTTAGTCATTCTCCGCACCTCTCTCTCACCCCTCTCACACCCAAATATTAACTTTTTTCTTCATTCTCACATTTGCAATCTGCTTCAGACCTTCAGTGATCCTTCACCTATACATGTGCTCAAATTTCTTAATTGGAATTCCCACCCCTAATCTCTTTATGTTATATATACCATCAGTGTCATAAAATTCAAATGTGATTTTTACCACATCTCTGTTGAAAAACTGTCATTGCGTCCATATTGTTACTGGCTAGGCAGAGTTTAGACACACATGACAGTCACTCGCCACATGGCCCCATCTACTTCCCCACTTCACCCGCCTAGGGTCTCAGCATGGTGTTGAGGATATAGAGGTGAATACAGCAGCCACTGCTTTCGATGAGCTCAGTCTGAGAAGATAGATAAGCATATCATTGTAAACAATTTTACTACTACAATTTGACAGGAGTGCACAGGTGCCATGGATGCAAGGCAGAAGGATATATAAGCCAGGCTGGAGGAAGGGAGGATCAGGGAAACTTCCTGGAGGATACAATGCCTGCGGGAAGTCTTGAAGTGTGGGAATTGGCTACAAGGGTAAAGAGGGCAAAGTGGAGAGCAGCACAAGGACAAAAGGTAAGAAAAGCCTGGTTAGTAGCAGTTTGGTGCTCTTGATGTTCAAATGACACTTCTGTAAAGCTTGCCACAGTCTTCTCACTTGGAGTTCATTTCTTGATTCTCACTTTATACTTATTTCCATTTCTATACCTATCACACTGTATTATATGATACTTTGAGTTGCCATGACCTCTATTCATTTTGTATTTCTAACTCATAGTGTGGCCTGCACATATGTTTTGTGAATACATTGGTTGTATAAGATTGGATGGTTAAATAGGTCTGGAAATTTTTAAACCCTCTCATGTGGAATCTTAAAGAAACTGGGAGATAAAAAGCCTCAGCTATTAAGATACATGTGCTCATAAACTATCTTTATAAACTATGTTTAATCTTGAAAACTACATTTAAAACTTGGAGGAAAAAAGACTAAAATCAAAAGACATATCCCCAACAATTTAGTATGTGTGGTCTCAGACTATTGTGAGATTAGTTATGATCAAAAACAACAAACTACCTCACACCATTTCTCTGAAACTACTGTAATTCCTAAACCCACTGATTTCCAAAGAGGCTTATCCACCTCTCAGTTTTAGAACCAGCCTAACCTCAATGCCAAGTACTTACACCGCTTAAAATGCTTACTTAAGGTATCACTGTAAAGGGTCTCTTCCCCAATTCTGTCCATAATACATCCTTAATTTACTTCTTTTTGGTAGCCAGACCTGAGCTGAGACACAGTAGACACCAAGTCACATTCCTGTTAGATTCATCATGGAAGTGCTTGAGAACTGATCACGGGGAATCTACTTTTTTTACTAAGTCTCCCTTAATATTAATCTGTTTACAGGCTAAGGGTAGGGAGGTGGCTCATAAAATCAATTTCTCTGCCATCTGTGTTCCACAACACACATGCAAACACCTATTAGCACACAGGGCCCTGTCCTGAGAGGGTATTTTTAAGCCTGTAATCAGAGATGTTAGTTCTTCTGCCCGAAGTGCCTCAGTTTGTACACTTAGGATCCTGCTTTGAATCCCGCATCTCAATGCAAGGACCTGTACATGCTGAGATAGGATTCACACCATTTTCCTGTTCCTGTGGGAACTAAAACCCAGTACTTAATGGCCATCTAGGATGCTTGTCTATATAATCGTGTCCCTCCCTTTATGCCTCACAGATGTCTACTGCTATGTGAATGTGTGTGTGTCCACATGTGTGTGGTTTTCACTTTCTATGGATCTCCATCCAGGTACTTTGCCCACCTTTTGGTGAACACTCAGTGTAGTCCTCTAGTCCTGTTGAGTTTTCTAACCTATGCTATACATCTTAGACACTGGTTCTTTCTGCTGCCTATCAGGAGATGTACTTTCCTGTCCAAATATCAACACAAAGAATAATTGTTAAGATGACAAAACTTTTTTAAAGAGTTTTCAAGAAGCAGCTGAATGTGCAGAATACTTTGTGGTCAATACCTGAGAACAAATAACAAATATTTCACATACTGTTTATAATGGGGAACTTAAGAAACACTATGCCAGCTTATCATTGTGTAAAAAGTCCATCAATTTGTGATATGCAAATCATTTTCAAAAGTCTTTCTAAATCTGTTGCATAAAGAAGTAAAATACTGTTTTAAAATTATTGTGCATGGCACATTGTTGGCAAAACTTTTTATCTTAAAGAAACTATCCTTTAAGTATTTGACTATCAGGATACATAAATAATCAGTACAAAATCTTGAGATTTCAGATGACCATTATGGCCTTCAAATTTTCATTGCTACCTCTAACTTCTCTCTTCAAGGCCTTCTGCTCATTGCTATCATATTAATTATTTGAAAGCTTCAGTTTCCTCATGTTATTTCCCTCATTAAAAGTTTTCAAGGGTCTGACCAAACTTCACTATTGTATGACTAGTTCTCAGACAAATCTTTTACTATAATTATTCTAAAAAATTGCCTGTAAAACTCACATAATATTTATTTATTAACATTGATTTTATTATTTGATTATTAAAATAAAATATTAGTTATATTATTAAGTGATTGTTTCACTGATTAATTCATTTCCCCTTATCAATTAGATTATAAAACATTAAGGATAGTTGAATGGAGGCCCAATAAATGCTTGATGAATTGAATTACACTTCTTTATACAGAGAGCCTCACATATAGGGCCTTACATATGCACCTATATAAAATACAAAATTAACAGCAAATCAGTTGATCAACTGATCAACTGGTTGTAGTTTATAACAAGGTTTGAATAAACAATATCTTGTAAAAAAAAAGTGTAAAATGTTTCATTTGCCTGTACAAATACAACTGGGAGTCTTGTGGTTTCCTTGTTAGCACTCTGCTCACAAAGCCAATGTCTTTATAGACCCACAGCTTCACACCAGATACCTCTCTCACACCTGGGGTATCTCTGAGCCTGACTAACTGCATTGTGACACAAACTGTGGTCCTAAGAAAGGTAGATAGCTCAGTATCATTCAACACCATTCATGGAAAAAGCAAATGGGTATCCCAGTGAGTATAAAATCCTGATAGTAGCTCACATTTAATCTTAAACAGGAGGCCCTCTTTTTATATTCTCAGTTAAATGACTATAATAAGACAATTCCACAGTATTTTCTACAATGGTACTGCACCCAACTTTCCTTTATGTTAGGATTATATACCAGCCTTAGATATTTTCTTAATCCTTTATACCTTGTTTCTAAACAAGGACCCATTATCTATATTATAAAGATAATTCTCAAAGCAGATATAGCCAAATACCTAAAACTTTTGCTATTTTTCTTCCAGATATGCTTCTTTTATAAACACAGCCACATACTATTTAGAACTAGTCAACTTGAGCATAAATATAATCTGGTTCTTTCCTTAATCTCAGAGGGGAGTATTTCATTACGAATTCATCATTAAACATAATATGGAAGTTGTAAATTTTACAGTTTTCTTGTCTTTAAATATGGTGAAATCATTCAGTAATGCGAAAATGAGTATGATATGGAAGAGAAAAAAATCTTCAGATTCGAGAACAGATTAGTTAATAATTGTGATAGCAAAGATTATATATCCACGGCTAATGACCTACATGCTGAACTTGTTTTAATTTTTAAAAGCTATGATCAACTGAAAATATCCCGCTTTAGCTGGACAAACACTTACAAGCTTTTGTTTTTCTTTTCAATTTCTCTATACCTTTCTTTTAGAACAGTACTCATGCTGCTGTTTCTCTGGAGAACAGTGGGACCCCGTGTGGTTACACCTTTGTGAATACAAGCATTCACATGGATCGGTTGTTTCTGCATGCATGGGCAAACATGTTTTGTCATACTAACACCTTAATACAAATTTTTCTAGAATTATTTCATTCCTTAGAATTTCAAGCCTAATACTAATTGCCCTTGGATCAACTGCCCACTTCCAGCAGTGGTTAGGTAATTATCTGCTAACCAAAGGCTACTTTAAGAGCCCATAAATATGATGTTGGAAGATTCAGGTGAGACAAAAAAATTGTGCTTATTTCAGTTATCAGCAGAATGTTAAAGAAGATTTTTAAGAATGAGAATGGTAGTTCCAGGTTTCAGTTATTTGATTTATTCTATCAGGGAACAAGAAAGACAAACAGATTGGGTCTGCAGTGAATTTGCAACGTCAAAATTATATTTAAATTTTTCTATAGAAGTAACTTGAGAGAACTCACCTTTCTTCTAAATCTTTACAAATATATTTTTGATGGATCTTTCACTCTTTTCTTGAGCTAGGTGATCTCATATCATTACCTATAACTATCATTACCTGTTCTTGTGGTCAAGTAAATGGGTCATTGGCAATCAAGCCAAACAAATTTTGTTTGCATACCCAATTTTAGCGTGAATCTATAGACATGATTTTTGAATGGCCATGCAAGCTCAAAAAAGATATCTTCTATTTGAATTTGAGTCCTAATTTAAATACAATTAAGGTTACATTATGAGAAAAGCTTTCTATCATTTTACATTCACACATGGAATGAAAAATAAGATTTAAACATTTCATTATCTCTAGCTTCAATATCTCCCTTTACCAAAATTTTACAATATGGCTCTTGAGAAATAAATCACAATAATTCCCATTAAATGTTAAAAGTCTAACATGTAAACAGATGCACAAGAAGCCATATTTTCAATTGTGGGTTTATGAACTGTATAGAGAGAACTCTATTTATAATGATAGAACTTTTTCCAGGATGAGCACCTTAAGACAGCTATTTCTTTGTGACCTGAAGAATGGGAAGGGGAATAATAAAAACTATTTATGTTATTTATATGAGACCTATATCCTTTTTCATTGTCTGTATTTGAAACCCTTTAAACTACACATTTTACATGTGATTATAGTTTACAATCTGTGATTTAAAACAACATTTGGGTCATTTTTCCTAGTTAACTTTATAAGTGAAGAAAAAACAAAGTGACTAAAAGAATGGTGCATAAACAGCTTTAAACAATAAGGAATCTGATGTACAACAAAGAGGCCAAGGTCAGGGCTAGACAAGATGGAAGTAAATATCCTAAAAAAAAAGAGAGAGAGAAGAAAAAGAAGAGGAAATAATATGTTGTGGCTTCTCCCCTCCATGACAGAAAGGCAGAACCTAAATCCAATGGCAAGTCAACAGTAGTCAATAATTATCAGCTGAAGGAATAGACAGATAGGTGGAGATAATGGATGGATGGAGTCCTGTGCTGGGACCCCTCTGCCATCTTCCACAAGCAGTCCAACTCTCTTAAACAAAATCCATGTGATGTGCTTCCTTCACCTGTGAATAAATGCACCTAAACACAGGCATAAGGAGAACATGGGACCACAGTGCTCAGATTGGTATAATAAGGGGAGGGGGGAAAAAACCTGAAAGTTCCTTTTTGAAGAAAATTTTTGTACACTGAATTTTGTGTAGTATTTCTATTAACAGAGAAACCCTACCTTGGAGAGAAACATTTATGTTTGATGTCATCGCTATCAATTATCTTGCAGATAAAGGAGGGGGGATGACTATGAATGTTTAAAAAATTCCTTCTAATCCTGGTTGAGGTTAAATATATGAAACAGGTCAAGGAAAGGACATCAAGAGCAAAGAGGGTCTTCAATACTCTCAAAGCACAGAAGGCTTAATAACAGGAGGACTATAACACTAAGGAAGGCAGTAATTATTCTAGTGCCCATCCTACAACCTTTTACTTTTGTGACCTTGGGCAAGACAATTAATTATTCTGGGGTTTAAAATGAATGTGAAGAGGAGGGCCTACAGTAGTCCATCCTAATGTTACAGCCACAGGTACATCTGAAACTTCCCTGGCCTTTCTGAAGCTTCCCAAGGATATCAGGAATTCAATATGTACTTATAAAATATATATGGCAGTATTTTCTAAACATAACACTGTCACATGAGTGAAGAGATTGTTTATTAAAATGTCTTTTAAATTGTTTCTTCCCAAGGTAATGGAAGCTGAACAAATCTTAGAAATTAATTTAGAATTGATGATCACCATACTTGACTATAAAATTTAAGAATTCCATCATTTTCCTTTTAAAATAACACTTTCCTTGAAATATCTGAACATTTTAATCTACATGCATAAATTTGCCTAAAACAACTCTCTTTTTAGAAATATGGAATGGGACTATCAACTTATCAGGCAATGCTTACTCTTCCAAGATAGTGTGTGCAGAGAACATGAGAGTCTAGAAACATAAAAGATTGAGCCCACAAGTCATATAAGATAGGTTTGAAGATGTGGTAGCAAAATTTTATTGTTGCTAAAGAAACAAGCTGTTCTTCAGGAGTAAGAACACTGAATTCTCTGGTTTTCTCCTTCTAGTTCCACTATGCTCCTGGCATCATACAAATGCTGACAATCAACTGCATCCAGAAGGTGGGATAAAATGCCAGTTATACTTTTGGCAGGATTCCAGAGATTCTCAGATGGCTTTTTCTTTCCCTTCTTTAAATCTATACCATATGAGCTAGGTTTATTTGAAATGTCCATGAAAAACAAGTCATATTTTTCTTAAAATTGGTCCCTCTTAGAGATGAAATGTTTTTGGAGATACTTCAATAGAAGTTGTCCATTTTATTGTTTTCAATTTTGTTCATACATCTGTCCCTATAAAGAGCTTCAAAATTTCACCATGTTCTGATTTTACTGTAAAAACACATCTAATATGTTCATTAAAAGATAGTCATTGATATATTTAAGAACAATATCTTATTCATTAAGCATAAACCAATATAACCTGAAATTGAAATTAAATATCATTCAATGAAGTTGACCATTTATTTATCAAATATTAATGTTAATAATAAAAAACATATAGTTTTTTGCTTGTAACCTGCTTTCATATATGTTCCCATTTGATTCTTACTATAACCCTGCTGGATAGATAATATCCTTGTTACACATGTGATTCGAACAGGTAAATGACACAAAGTCACCGAGCTCTTAAATTATGTGATATTGATTCTAATTCCTAAATCATTTCTATACGGAGCAGTAACTCTACTGACATCAAAAGACTACTTCAGTTATATGACTTTGTAAAATTCTGATAACTTTTCAGTGACTATATATGTGTTTGCTCAGAAAACTATTGCAAAAGCAAGAAAGTGAAGAAATTTAAAAATGAGAAATATTTTCTCAGTATAATATATTTGTTGTACATCACTAGTTTTTAATATTTTTAGCAGCAGGTATGTATCCTCACTATTCACTTCTCAAATCTTTCTTAAAGAATTGATGAAGATATAAAGAAATATGTAAAGTAAGGATGTAAATCAAAACATTATTTATGCTACATGTCAGTTACACATAAACAATGACATTTTATTTACCCATGAGGGTCATGTGATTTGATCACAGGCCCTGCAGTAGTTAGTGACAGATTAGGGACTCAAATCCATGTTAGCTATTTCTAGTTATAGCACTCTCTCCACTCTAAATGCCATACTCTAAATGCAGGACTGAAGGATTGCCAAGTTGTTTTTTTGAATATGGGTATGGGTTTATGTATAATTATGATTAAAATTATTATTCTTTTAAATTCAAAGGGACAACTATAGCACAGACAAGCAGTAGGTTGATATGCTGTCACATGTACCAAATGCTAGATAATATATTCATATTAAGTATATCTTCAATAAGCCCACAGCTAATAATATATTTAACGAAAAGCTAAGGCTTCTCTACTACGATCAGGAAAAAGGGAAGTACACCCATTATCACCACTTCTATTCAACATAGTTCTAGAAGTCATAGCTGGAGCCGTTAAGTAAGAAGAAGAAATAAAAGACATCCAACTTAGAAGAGAACATAGTCACTGTTTGCCAGTCACATAACTTATGTATAGAAAACACTATAGACTACACCAAAAAACTGTTAGAATAAATGAATTCAGTAAAGTTGCAGGATACAAAATCAATACACAAAAATGAGTTGTTTCTATACACAAACTACCCAAAAATAAATTTTAAAAAATTTCCCATTTACAACAGCATCAAAAGAACAAAATACTTAGAAATATATGTAACTGAGGTAAGAGATAGATACACTGAAAACTTTAAGACCTTGATGAAATAAACTGAAAGAGACACAAATCAATTAAAGATATCCTGTGTTCATGGATTGAAAGAACATTGACAAAATGTCCATACTACCCAAATCAATCTACAGATTCTGTACACTCATTATCAAAATTCCAATGGCATTTTTCATAGTAAAAGAAAAAAATTAATCCTAAAATTCTTATGGAACCACAAAGTATGAGAAAGAGCAAAGCTGAAGGTCTACTCTTGCTGTTGAAACCACATTATAAGACTATATTAATCAGAACAGTATAGTAACTGGACTAAAAACAGAACATAGGTCAATGGAACAGAATAAAGAGGCCAGAAATAAGCCCACACATATATGACCAAATAATTTTTGACAAAGGCTCCAAGAATACAGAATGGGGAAAGGAAGTCTTTTCAATAAACGGTGTTGGTAAAATTGGATATCCACATGCAAAAGAATGATACTAAACCCCCATCTTACACCACTCACAAAAAGTTAACCTGAATGGATTAAAGACTTAATAAAGTCCTGAAACTGTAACATTCCTAGAAGAAAATACAGGGGAAAAAACTCTTTGATATTGGTGTTGGCAGGGATTTTTTTGGATGTAACACCAAAAGCACAGGCAACAAAAATAAAAATTAACAAGTGAGACTACATCAAACTAAAAAGCTTCTATATGACAAAGGAAATAATCAACAAATTGAAAGGGCAATTAACAGAATGGGAGAAAATATGTGTAAACCATATGTGCAGTAAGTGGGTAATACCAAAGTAAATATGGAACTCTTACAACTAAATAGCAAAAAATTAAGTAACCCAATTAAAAAATGGGCAAGGGACCTAAGCAGGCATTTTTACAAAGAAGACATGCACATGGTCAACAAGTATATGAAAAAGTATTCAACATTATTAATCATCAGGGAAATGCAAATCAAAACTACAATGAGATACCACCTCACACCAGGATGTCTATTACAGGACATATAATAGAATACCTATTATAAAAAAGACAAATGGTAACAAGTGTTGGCAAGGGTGTGGAAAAAAGGGAACCCTGGTACACTGTTAATGGGAATGTAAATTGGTACAGCCATTATGGAAAAACGTATGAAGGTTTCTCAAAAAACTAAAAATAGAACTACCATATGATTCAGCAATCCTAATCCTGGGTATATATCGAAAGAAATGAAAGCAGTATCTCAAAGAGATACTTTCATGCACCATTATTCACAATAACCAAGGTATGGAAATAACTTAAAAGCCCTTCAGTGGTGATAAGTTAAAGAAATTGTGGGTGTGTATGTGTGTGTGTATATATATACACACACACAAACACTCCATGAAATATTATTCAGTCATGAGGAAGAAGGAAATCCTGTCTCTTACAACAACAGAGATAAATCTGGAGGATATTTTGCTAAGTAAAATAAACCAGAGAAAGACAAATGCTGTATGACTTCATATGTGGAATCTAAAAATGTTGAACCCATAGAACTAGAGAGTAGAATAGTGGTTGCCAGAGTTTGGAGGGTGGGAAAAATGGGGAGATGTTGGTCAAAGGGTACAAACTTCCAGTTATAAGATGAATAAGTTCTGGGGAATCTAATGTACAGTATGGTGATGATAGTTAATAATTTTTACTGTAGGATTAATAGTGTTGTATTAATATTGTATACCTGTGTTCTCACCACAAGTAAAAAAAGATGGTAACTATGTGAGGTGCATTGATTAATTTGATTGTGGTAATCATCTCACAATTTATATGTATATTAAATCATCACATTATACACCTTAAAAATCATCTTGAACAATCTAAATATGTACAAGTTTTATTTGTCAATCATATCTCAATAAAGCTGGAAAAAATTTATTTTCAAGGTCTTCATTAGCAGTCACAATGTAGTGTGAGACACTTATAGGAACTGAGTCTTGTAGGGCTTTTCATTCATATCACAACCACAGTGACTGGGTTACAAAGGGTCTTAAAACTAAACTTACTGAAAGGTTAGAGATAAACCAAAGTCAGTACTTCAGAGTTTATTTCAAAGTTTATTTTTCTCCACAAATAAACTTTACTGACCAAAATAGCACTTTTTATTCTTTTAGAAAAATCAAAGAGGTAGGACAGAGAAAAGATAACCCAGAGATAATAAAAGAAAGTTCTGAGCTCACATCTACGAACACTTCCAATGCAAAGTGAATTATTTCCAAGAAGCCAAGTTCAACCTGGTATAAAGGCTAAACATTAATTACCTGAAAAAAATCCAAACAGGGCAACATCCAAATATATCTCAGTGAGGATAACATATAAATTTGTCATAAAGGTGATGATCAATCTACCCCAGAGGGTGTCTGACTTCCAAAATATATCCACTAATGAACATCCAAGGAGCATTTGGGTTAAGAGTAGAAAAGGAAACCTGCAATACAGATCTTGGTCATATCTACACACTTAGCTAGATCAATCTTAATGGTCACTTTGGTCCAAAGCAGTCAACATGATCAATTGGTTACATTACTAACATGTTTTGTCATGGTTATAAAAACACAATCTCTATCCCTTGAATTTTAGCAGGTATAAATATGTTTAAACATAGAAAAGTACGACTAAAAAAATTGAGTCATTTTTAACTATAAGTAACTCCCCAACCCAAAGTATCATCTCTGTTTCCCTGATCTAATAACATCCAAAGATATTTATTGCTAACATAACATCCCACAGAAATTCATTGCTAAAAGTGTACTCATGAATATTCATTTTCACTTAGACACAAGTCCTATGTAGATCACATAATATTACACGTATTTATTCTTTGTGAGTTCACTGACAGAAGTAACTATGTCTACTTATAAAATTTTGGTATCCCCAACACTTAGCTCAGTTCCAACCAAAGAAAAGGTTCAATATATTTTTGCTTAAGGGAATAGAATCCTCTCATCAACATCTATCCATAAAAAAAGCTTAACAGGTTATATAAGAGTTTGCTGGTTGTCCACCAAAATCTGTTTTCCTTTCTTTGTTAAGGCATGTGGCTGTATACTACATTTTCCAGGCTATCTCGAATTAATTGTGGCCAGTATCCAACGGAGGAAGAGAGAAAATAATAAATGCTACTTCAAACTGGGAATGGATATGTCCCCCTAGAGGGTGGTGAGGCTGTAAAATGGGAGGAATTTGGGTGCTTCAACCACCCTATGGAGGAAACTTACACATCAGCCCAAAACACCTACCATGAACTTATGTGAATAAGAAATAAACTTCTATTGTATATGAATATTTTTATAGAAACTCAGCCTGTGTATTTAACATACAGATCTTCAGTATATGTTCACTGAGTGAAGTAATCCATTTTCTTGTACTTTGATTTAAAAAAAAACTGAAAATACATTCAAACCTACAGAAAAGTATCAATAATGGTATGAAGAATTCCAATATCCCCTTCACCCAGAAGCCCTAATTATTAGAATTTGACCTCATTTGCTCTCCCTGCCCACTATATGTATATGTGTATATGTACATATATGTGTATATGTATACATGTCATGCAACATATGAATATAGATTTTTTCTAGAATGATGGTACAGTAATCTAAATATTCAAACATATCCCTCCCTAAAACAAAAGGATTTTTCTATACTGACACTATATATCTCCCACAAGCAGGAAAACAATACCGATACAACACCACTATCAGGAGCCAGAGTATGTTGACATTCTTATACATTTATTCTTCAATTATTTGTCCTTTGTGACAAATATAACCACTCTGGTTGCCTCTTTCACCCACCATCTCTGCAGCCCTCCTTCCCTCCCCCTCTCCCCTAGCTGCTGGGCACACTGAGGCTGACCTCTGCTGGGCAACCCATTCCCTCAGGCTTGTTCAGATGTCAGCCACCATGTTTGCATGTCTCCATACCAAGAGGGGAGAGAAATGAGAAAAGCAAGGGGAAATGGGAAGAGCAAGGGAAGACAGATGAATTAGGTCATTTTTAGTACAATGCTACATGAAAGGAAATGTTACAAGTACCATTTTTTGAAGGTTAGTAGTACAAAAAACCCCTAGAGACTACCTAATGTATGTAATATGTATATAATACTTATTATATTATATATATGTACATATACCTAATGTATATAATATAATGTGGATACTTTTATTTTTCTCCAAATTCTCTCTAAATTGAAAATAATACCTGGTAGGACTGAGAAATCAGAGTTGGCTGCCTTGACTTATAATTCTCCTTGATAACCAGCATCATGCTACCTCCCTTAAGACCAGGATCAAGCACACGAAGCTGAATTCTTCACTCATACTGAAATCTAAATCTTTCTTCTGTTGTTCCCTTAGTTGTAAAATCAAGGAGCACATGAAAACCCTGAACATTCTTTTAAATTTTCCAATAGCATAACTGATTGCCCACAAGGCCTTATTTATGTGTGGTTAAACTTTTATTTATTTCCTTGTCACAAACCAAAATAGTGCTTACATATAAAATATATCCATAAGCCAACATGATTTTTTCCCTCAAAGCAAAGCTTTTCTCTGAAATATAGCTACAGAAGAAATGAGGTTTATAGAAAGTGTATAGTACACATTCAGAAACATTTTGTCTCATCGATCTTTCAGTAAATGTTTAATTTCTATGCAGGAGTTCAAAGATTCCTACTAAAAATACCTTCCCTGTTTGAATTTTCACATTAGATGTGAAATTCACAATAGATGGCAAAAATTCTTCAAATGAATAAAGACAGGGCTGGGTAACAGTATCCTATTTAAAGTGATAATAATTTAGATTTTATGTAATAATTTCAGCATTGATCAACTATGTTAAATAATCAAAATCTCATAATTAACATACTACGTTAAATTTTATCAAGTACTTTGGTAAATTAAGAGAAAAATAATAGTTTTCCTCAATGTCTGCAATACTACTACCAAATTGGGCTAAAAGAACCAATACATGTGAGGATGTACAAGAAAACAAATTATGAGTTACAATTATAACAGGAAGAGAACACTGTTGCCTTGGGCACTTTCTCCTCAATTATGAATGTGTTTTTTCCAAAACTGTGTTTGTAAGTCATTTACTGGAACAAAGACCTTATTTCCACAATAGAAATTACATTAAGGATGTTTTTTAGTTACCAAGGCAAGTTCAGAACAGTCTCTTTTATTCACTACTTCATGAAACTATAACACTGTATTATCAGTACTACATAGCCAACCAAGAAATACTAGAAGTCTGTTCTCAGGACTTAGGTTTCATTATTAGTTCCAGTTGTCCTAGTTCTCCACGTTCTCCATGGTAAGTTTTCCTAGTTCTCAATCGTAAACTGAGTAATCCTGCAGCTCCGAGCAGGGAAGAAAGAGATGGAGTCTTCATGAGCAACCTTAGGCACTGACTGTGATCCTGTTCTGTGGGCTGTGAATGCACCTAAATCTCTCCTCAGTCTCTAGCAGCAATCGGCAGAGAGAGGACCGTGTCTCCGATGACAAGTGATGACGGAAGAAGAGTGGGAAGAGGTCCAAGCAACGGCTAAGGACATCAGAAGCATGGAAGGATGGGCAATTCAAGCAGTACCTGTGAGTAACTGAATCCTGGCCTCAGGGAAATCAGTTCTGCTGTGTATGTCTGTATACACACATACAAACATGGACACACACACATGTCAAATATCAATTCACTATAGTAGTAATTAGAACATTATAAACTAGTTTGAAATAATATTTACTATTCGATACTTTTAACTGCCCTTCTGAGACAAGCAAAAAGCCACCAAAGGAAATCAACGACTTGTTCTATAGCATGCTCTCTGACATTAGTGAGAACTGTTTCTACTATATATATCCAAGTTTTCATATATAACTGCTATTAAGGATTTTGTGCTATGTAATTAATATTTGTTATCTCATCTCACCTATATCAGGGAACACACTGATATAATTGAGACAGCTCAGCATGTCACTGGAAAAATCTCTTGTAAAATAAGTTCAAAGATTAAGTAGGACTGTCACTGAATTAATTTGTTTTTCTTGAGTTACTCCATAGGTCAAAACTAAAGTCACTGATAGATACGTTCCTCCTCCTGTTCTCTGGGTGTGAGGAGAATGAGCCGTTGATTTCATTTGATTGCTTTTTACTTGTCTCAGAAGAACATATTAATAAATTCTGCACAGCTGTGATTTAGTAGGGTGACAAAAATGAAGAATGTGTTTTTCTGTCCACAAAGAAAACACAATACAAATTCCCTCCCCCAGCAGCCCTTCTCCTGTCATCACCACTTAGCCTGGTGAAGTGTATTTAACCCCAACCACTTTCAACGGTAATGATATACTATTACCTCAAAATCATGATAATTACAATTTTTCAGCTTTTTGGAAATATACCTACTACTGAATTGCTTGTTTATGTTATATGGCAATGATGTTTTGCAAACAAGAAATTTTGACCTGTCTACTTTCAAACATGGATATTGGCCCCTCCAAATAGCTTTCTTTTGGAAAAATGAAAAGGGCTCAAAAATGAAAAAGGCTTTCTGATTTCAGGAGAGCAAATCTTTCCAACTTACACCAATAACATCATAACATTTTTCTCACCTCTAGATGGTTTATGTCGTAAATACTTTTGAAGAGAAATAAAGACATATAGAATCTAAACATTATCTGTGTTAATTTCTAGAATACTTACTTTTTATACTATATTTTTTAAATGAGTGATCCCAACATCTCATACATTTAAAATACTTGTAATATAGCAGTAAATGTTCACTCAGGAGACAATGGAGAGTCAAACAGTTTTGTAGCGGGAAAGAACCTCAGAGATGGTGTAATACACATCCTCATATTTATAAAGGGAAGTAGGGTCTATGAGTCTAAGTAACTTGCCTAAGCCATAAGCTGGAGGGAGAACTGCATTAGGCCCGTCAATGTCCAAAGGCCCACTGTGGTCCTAAAGACAGTCCATTGGTCTAACAGATGTTCACAAGCCTCAGATTAAGAACCTCAGGAAAGGCTCTTTCCTAACGGTTATTCTGTGTGAGTAATACAACATAGAATGTTGATACAGCAGGAATGTGCTATAGTACCAGGAAGCAGTTGGAAAGTAAGTATTACAGGCCATGTGAGGTATTTTGAAGACTTAACTTGACACTGTGGTGGTGGAGGTAAGAGGAAGACTTAAAGCCAAATCAGTAATCTGCATGTTTAGGGCAGTAAGGGAGAAGCAAACATCCTTGACTCCCATAGTTCTACCCACTGTAGAACCATATTTTGCATATTTTTTTTACTTAAAATGAAGGATGGTAACAATATTGGGTATGAGAAGAACTTATGAAAAAATAAATGAACGGTCAGGAGCACTTTAACATTAATTTTCCTCTATTTATTCCCCATATAATAAACTTAAAGCTATTTTAGTTCTTACACATTACAATCGAGACCTCATTCAACAAATGGTTATTATTTGGGGACTCCTTGACCAATAAAGAGTGGGCTTACAATTGTTACAAAGTCCATAATACATGTTCCACTGGCACTGCTTCAATGACCACCAGTGGACATATTATAACCTGCAGTTATCACCAGGGCACACAACAGACCGAATGCCCCTACTCCTATTGTCAGGGTGCTAGGAAGGACCCTGAGCTACTGGACCATCACACAGACCCAAAGCAGCTGTCACTTCACATGGGACAGTCATTACTGCTTACAGAGCAGGGTAATTCTTTTTCTCTCTGGATGGAAGACTGATACCTAAAATTGGTTCAGATATATAGAGAGAGATAGACTGGAAAAAAATTAAGTCCTCTTCTTCAATATTCCAGGAGAAGAAGAAAAAAAAAAACCACTCTAGGGGAAAAAAAATCCAATTCGGAGGTTTTGATTGGTATTCCATTGAAATAATTTACATCTTAATAGAAATATCTAGCCTGAGGTCTGCCCCTATTGAAGTTGGTGAGAATTCAAAAAGCTCCTAAGCCTTGTTTGTCATAATATCACTTCATGGAAGGATATTGTTTTTTCTATTATTTTGCACATTATGAAAAACATATTTAGGAAGATTATAAAAGGGAACCTTTTAGGGAGTAATATTTCCAGTTTTCCTAAATTTATATCAAACAGCGGTATCTATTTTTACCTAATAAAAAGATCACAACTTTTACCATTTATTAAATATATATGTATATGTATATGTGTGTATATATATATATATATATATATACACACACACACACACACACACACACATATATATATAAAGCAAAAGAGAAGTATCCCACTAAATGATTGATTTATTTCATTTGGTGCTCTTCTGTGTTTAAGGACTATGTAAAATGCTGAGGCTTTTTTTTTTTTTTTAATGAGAAAGACATAATCCTTGACTTCAAAAAGTTCCTTGTCAAATTTTGGAAATAAACTACTAAACAAAGTTACAAGGATACATAAGCTATAATACCCATGAAAAGATATGCAGAACATGCTAAGGGAGCAAGAACCAAGCACAAGAGAAAATGTGGTGTAACAGAGGCAAGAGATGGGAGCTGGAGAGAAAGCCTGAGCCAGCACACAAGGAGGGGCGGGTAAAGCCAGGTCACTGCCTAAGAGTGTATCCTGGTCCTGAAGGAAAGCTGCCACTGCTTGTTAAGTAGGGGACAACTCTGACAGCCAGACAGATTTGGACGGCTGCAGGAAGAAAAAAAGACAGATGAGTTGGAGATGATTGCAGACGCCCACCTAAGACATTCTGAAGCCCTGAGATGAGTTCCAGAAATACGGTTGGGGAGTTCCAGAAAGTGAAATCACCCAGCCCTGTGACTGACGGCAAGCGCGGGAAGTAGGTGAGGGAGGAGGAGCTGCCGAGGTCTGAAACAACGGACTACGGGAGGAGGAGCAAGCTGAGGGGAAGACCAACTCATCATGTGACCAGCGACAGAAAACCACCCCTGCGTAAGCGACACAACTGCGTCCCACATGTTCTCAAAGTTAAATATCTAGCAAAGAGATCCTTCATATTGTACTTCTTTGGATCCCTTAATAGATCTTCAAGGTTTTATTTCCCTGGACAAATATTTTAACCTCTTTATAAATCCAAAATTTTATACTGGAAAAATACTGTAATCCTTTCAAAATATATATATTTTAGTAGACCTTATGAAGTTTGGTACCTTAGGATAAAGTCTATCATCCCCTTGCCTTGCTTGCTATATGTCACATGTTTCATTCATCCTCCCCAAGGTAGCTTCTGCGGCGCTGATCGCAAGGCAACTAATTTTTGGAGGGAAAGGTGGTCTTAGATTTGTTCTCAGAAATAAAGGAAAGTCTGTAATTTTAAAAGGTCAACTACATTGAGGTATAATTAGCATACAATAATTTATACACGTTTTAAATTTATATTTCTAGAGTTTTGATGTTTTAATAATCCTATATAACCACCACCACAATTAAGAAATCACATATTTTCATTATCTCCCCAAATTTCCTTTGTGCTTTTTTCAGGTTAATCTGCTCCCAGCACCTCTGCCTGGGTGCGGGGTGGCCACACAAGTACACCTCTTCAATCTCCATTCAAAAGCCGATTAGCAGCAAGAAGTTCTGTGTAGCTCCTGCTGAAGCACCTGTAGAATCCACACCAGGATCCCAAAATTACATATTGATCATGTATTTTATATCCTGAAAGCTTGAAAAACTTTCATTACTTGTTTCATTGATTCTTGAGATTGTTTTAATATATAAATAGATCACTGATGAATACAGATACTTTTAATTTACCTGCCAGTTTTTACACTTTTTTCTTGTCCTGTCCTAGTTTATTTCTAGGACCTACAATATGAACCCACAATAACATGGTTGAGTTTATTGACATACAGTTGTTCCAAAGACTCCCTTTAATTAGAAGTGGTGAGAGCATCCTTGCCTTATTTTTTATCCTAGAGAGAAAATGCTTAGTATCTCATGTTTACATATGATGTTAGACTTTTGATAATTATCCTTATACTGGGGAAGTTCCCTTCTATTCCTAACTTGCTGACTTTTTTTAAACCAGGAATGGGTGTTGTTTTTGTCAAACATTTTTCTGAATCTATTGAAATGATCAAATGTTTGATGAATTATATTGACTAGTTTTCAAATTTTTATCCAACTTGGCATTCATAGGATAACCCCTACTGGTCATGACATATTATCTTTTAAAGATATTGCTGAATTTAATTCGCTAAAATTTTATTAAGAAATTTTGCTTCTAACAGTGCTGGAACTCACAAATGAGTTGTGAATTTAATTATATTAATTATAATTTGTCTTTTAACTTCCTTTCTGCAGTGTGTCCATCAGGTTTGGCATGACAGTTATGCTAGACTCAGAAAATCAGTTCAGACATGTTCCCAATCTTCCATTTTCTGCTAGAATTCATTCAATACAGGTACTTTTTTCTACCTTAAATATTAATGTAACTCACCAGTGAAACCATAAAGGCCAGTGATTTTTGATATGGGAAGGTATTAGATAATATAATTTCTTCAACTGATAAGAATTGGTAGGTTTTGTATTTCATCTTATGCCATTGTGATGTTATATTTCCAAAATAACTTGTCCATGTCTTCTTGGGTTGTTGAATTTATTTGCATGAAATTGCTTTAGCTATTACCTCATGATCCCTTTAATGTCTATAGAATCTATGTAATATTCATTCTTAAATTTCTAACATTGGTAATTTGGGCTTTCTCTCTTTTTCTTGATGAGTCAATCCAGGGTCCATTAATTCTTTCAGTCTTTTCCAAGAAACAATTTTTGGCTTTCTAAACCTTTGTCTAGTTATATTTTGTTTTCTATTACATTAATCTCTGCTCTTATTGCTATTATGTCCTTTGCCCTACTTTCCTCTCCTTGAGTTTATAGGGTTTTTTATTATTTTTCTAGCTTATTAAAGAAGTTTAGACCAAAAATTTTGGAGAATTGTTCTTTTCTAATATAAGCATTTAAAGCTATAAATTTCCTCTAAGCATTGCATTGGCTTCATCCTTCAACTGTTTTCCTTTTTATTCAGTTAAAAATAATTTCTAATGCCCCTTGTAATTTATTCTTTGAGCCACTGGTATTAAGAATCTTAAAATGTAATTTCTAAATATTTGGGGACTTTCCTGACATTTTTGTGTTATTGATTTCTATTTTAATTCTGTTGTGCTCAGAGAACCATTTTGTATGATTTCAGTTCTATTAAATTAAAATTTTATGGTCCAGAATGTGGTATATATTCTTGGGCAATGTTCTATATACACTTGCAAAGAATGTGTGTCATTCATTAGGCAAATGTTCTATAAATGTATATTAGGGTACAGCAGGTATAGCAGTTCCCAGCCTCTAGCAGGAAAGGGCTCCTTTACCTTCTGCAGTGCAATTCTTATAAATGACAGTATGTAATTTTTTTTAATTCTTGTCTTGTTTCCATTATCCCAGTTTTGTTCAGAAGGAATTAAAATGCATACATAATGTAGGAAATGGTAAGTTTTTCAAGAAAAACTTTTTAAAAGGACAGAACTCAATACATTTCCAAAATATAGCTTTCCTGGTATTTCAATTTCAATTTTTCTTTTTCGACTTTCAGATTTGAAAAGTTGTAATTCTATGTGCTTAATTAATTGGCCTGAGTAATGAAAACAGAGTCATGATAATAATAATAAAACTAAAGTATTAATGAATAATAAAATTAATAAAAGAAGGATCAAATGGAGTCCTTATGAAGTACTGACAGATTTAGGATGCTAGAAGAATAGTTTACACAGTATAATTTTACCTTGTGGAACTTTGCATGAAGTTTCTCATAAATAATTTGAGAGTCCCTAAATAAAAGGTCAAATACCAAATCCTATTTTCCTATTAATTCTAAAGCAATGTTTATAAAATATAAAAACATATGATGTACTTGGTAACTTTTCATTGTTATTTTGCAAGTTTTATATAAAATATTAACTTTAGTTTTATTCACAGAGAACCTAAGATTTTTAAAGGATTGAGATATGGTAATACTCTTATCTTCTGAGAACTTACTATGCACCATTTATATTCCAAGTGCTTAATCTTAACCCTCATAGTAAACTCTGAAATTTATTGTTATCATAACTTCATAGGTGAAGAAACAGAAGTCCAGCATGTATATAACTGTGCAGGTGTTCTGACACTAGATCCAGTGTTCTTAACTATTACTACACTGCATCACACCTCAAGGAAAGGAGAGCCATTTTTGTTGAACCATTTGGAGTTTCCATAATGTTTAATAGAAGTATTAAATATTAGGTTAAAAATAGAAAAGCTGGGACACAAACTGTATAAAACTCTAACACTCCAGGGTGTTTACACACAATCAAATAGTGCAACATGTAATCTATACCCAAAACATTCCTGGAAATCACAGTGCAATGAAAAGGTAATGGTAAAAACAAGGATACATTTGAAAACCACATACTAATTTTTTAAGGAAAACATTCACCAAGACAAAATTAAAAGCCATGTGAAGGTGTATAAACATCCTTGGAATGCTGCAAGTGAATACAAAGTCTTGAAGTAAATATTCAGCTAAGTTGTATCTGCTCATGTAGCTTACAAGTTGGTCAAAAGATAAAAAACTCTAACCTGTTATCTCCCATTGCCATTGTTAAACTGTACACATACATATAAGAATCTACTTTAAGAATAATGTGCTATCAAGCATATATTTTATCTGATCACATTACTTATAGTGCACATAAATAAAACTCAAGCACATTATCGCCTAGAACATCACTGTCCAATATATTTTGTGAGTCACATACATAATTTAAAATTTTCTAATCACATTAAAAAGGTAAAAAAATTACACATGAATTTTGTACCTTATTTAATATAACATTCAAAATGTTTCAGTTTCCATATGTAAGCTATATAAAAATTATTAAGAAATGTTATATATTTTTTCCATACTAAGAACTCAAAATCCAGTGTATATTTTATACTGCATTTCAACTCAGGCTACAAGTGCTTAATAGCACCATGAGTCTAGCACCCACCATACTAGACAGTGCAGGTACAGACATCAATGGGAAACATTTACTGAGTATCCATCATGCAAGAAATGGTACTAGTAGGGACAGCAAAAGGAAAAATAATCACAGTAATGTAATTTTAACACTAATGTAATTGCAATGAAGTTATGAAAAAAGATTCTGTACCAAAAAGGTAATTAATGCAAGCAGCCATCTCTGACAAGTACCACAGGAGTGGTATAGACAACAGGTTCTATAATGATTTATGTCAGGGGTCTTTGTGATCTTGGGCAAAGGTGTGTGTCTTAGATATTTGAGATTCAAGAAAGGGTTTTAGGCATAAAATTCATACACATACATGAAAGTAGGGAAAGCTTGATATGTCTGGTGACAATGGATAAAACAACATTGGAGACTTCAAATGATAGATACTACATTTCCTGGGTGTGCAAAAGTTAGCCAGCTCTTAAATGTATGAATAAACAAATGCAAAAGATGTAACATCAGAACAAAAAGTGTAAACACTAAAATAAACTTTGGTTTTTAATGAATGAGGAGCCAGTTAAATATGTTTGAATGGGAAACGATGCTTGAAGCAGTACATATGGCAGTTAAAGGTTTACTGGGAGAAAAGGGAAGCCACGGATAGATGAGCTCAGGGCCTAATGCACTAACAGAGGCATGAGCTGTGGAGAGTCCTAACCAAACTATAATGGAAGAGATGGAAGAGAGGCTGGAAGAGTGAATGGAAAAAATAAGGACTCTACAATCACTTTACGGCTTACTGTGGGAAAGATGGGATTGTGAATACACCAAAGGTTAATGTCATCAGTCATAGGAAAAATGCTGGTATCAGTGGTGATGATGGGTATGAAGGGGCTTGTCTGGCAGGAAGATTAAGTCCAACCTAGACCTGTTGAAATCAAAGTGACAGTGTAATATCTAAGTAAAAAGGTACAGCAGACCAAGACAAATGTAAGAGTACGTATTAGGGAAGAGCTCCCACTAGAAATGCACAGAGGGATAGTCATGAGAATATTTGATATTCCTGAGGGAGAAAGAGCAGAACTTGTAGAAGGAGTGAGAAATAGTTAAAGCAAATTAAAGGCTAAAATTGTAAAAATGTGAAAAAGTTTTTATAGAGAATATGCTCTAGGGAAAAAAATAGAGATGAATAAAAGAATCAAGTATCAATTATCAAATATCGGTGTGTGCAAACATATATAACTGCATAAATGTTAGGTTTACTATCTTACGTGGCTTTATTCCTATGTACACTACAGCCTTTAATAGTACATAAATGAAAGCCATAGAGGATTGCCTGTGTAGTCATGAAATCCTTTGTTCTATTACATTCTTGTCCATGTTTTGCATAACATGATGGACTCTAATCTGAGTGTTGTGTGTGCCCTTTATTAACAAATTCTTGTATAAACCTCACAAGGATTTCTTTAAAGACAAACCTGGCCTGCCAAATATTATGCACACCAGGTTGAATTTTAATTAATTTCATAAAAGACTACCAGATGTATTTTTGAGACATTAGTGTTATTTTTGCTATCTCTTTCCGTGTCTGCTATTTTTATTGGTTTCCTTTGTGGAGTGTTCTGGTTTCTTCCTTTTTCCCCTTTAGCAAGTCTCTCCACCCTGCTCTTGTTCTGTGCTCTGGGAGGAGTGACCTGTTTGGACTACAACAGGGTTTCCTAATCTTGGCACGAATGACATTTTAAACCAGATACTTCCTTGTTGTGGGAGGAAGTCTTCCACATTGCAGGGTGTTTAGCAGAACCCCTGGCCTCTATCCACTAGAAGCCAGTAGTACTTCTTGCCTCCCCACCCACCACTCCAACAAGAGCTATAACAAACAAAAATATTCCCTGGAAACAAAACTGCCCTCCCAGTTGAGAGCCACTGGGTTATATAAATGTCCTCCTTTGCTTTTTGGTCACTATATGTGTTTGGCCAATGGGAGCACCAGAAGGAGAGCACTGGGGAGGAGGAAAGTAAGATCAGGTCATCTGTCTCCCAGATACTTACTTCTGGCCCAGTCTGGGTGGACAGGTGGTGTTTGTCCAAGGGTCACAGCTCCTGTCAGAGTGCCATCTTTAAACAGCCCTTGCTTGTCCGTGTGTTTCTCTCCCTCTCCCCACCTCTCTCTCCCATAGGATCTTACAATCTCTCTCCCGTTCCTGCTTCTTTAGGCCTAGAGGTTGTAATGGTGCAAACTCTTATGATCCTGAAATAACACATTATTTCTTGTCTTCTTCCTTATTCTATGAAAATCTTCATAATTATTCACTTTATAAGTCTCCACCAATTACCTAAGATGTGTGCACTACCTATGTCCTGCAGGAATTAAAATTGATACAGAAATTACGTATCTAAATATTTACAGAAAAGCAAAATACCAGATAGTCACTGAGGTGTTTTCCTCACCTTAGCCCCAGTCATTGCAATGTTTTGTGCACCCAGCCTTATAATAGTCACTGACTGACACCTGTATGACATCTTATATGTTGACTTGAACAATGAAAACTAGCTATGAATAAAAAGATCATTAAAAACACCTTCTAGCCTGTTTTATTCTCATGTGAAACAGGGATATGAATTTATAATGGACAGAAGCAATCAGGTAGAACTGTGAACCAGCACCATTGCCGAGAAAGAAGTATTCAGATCCTAAAGAAATGAGACTGTCTCACCATTTCATAGTCATGTTTGACAAATAAGCAGGGAAGTATATGTATGCTTATTAGTTCATGCAGTCACTCACTGAGTTGCTGGGGCCTATTGTTTTTGAAGACATTGTGCCAGATACTGTGGCGGTTACAAAGGTCATTTAGGTATGGTCTTTATCCAAAGAACATCTTATCTCCTGAGCTGCAGAAAACAAGACAGCAGGTGAAAGTGATATTTGCATATTAAATCACCCTGATGACATATAGGAATCCTGCCTAGACAAGGGCCACTTCATAAGCCCACACTGAATGCGTGGTTAAATGAAATCTGGAGGAAGGGAAAAAAAAAAATCAGGCAGTGCCTCACAGCACTTGTGTGTGGGAGCCGTCAGCATAACATGCTTCTCCTGGGTTCTAACCGCATTCCTGGCATAGCTTATGCACATCAATCTTCTGTGACTACATAAAACATTAACTCTATTGTGCTCATTTTAGAAGAAGCACATTCATTAAGGATTATTTTGAAATTTAAATAATTTCCCCATAAACCTTAAGTGCAGACATTTAAATACTAAGTCTTCTTACTAGTCTTATTAAAGTAAAGCACAACTATATGTTTGTGACAGGTAAAATATTGTAAAATAGAATTCCTACTGTATTGGTATTGGCTCTAATCTGACTTGACAGTGTTTTAAACAGATTTAATTGTTTAGAGAAGTTTTAGGCTTACAGAAAACAGAGAGTTCCCACATACTCCTTTACCCTCCTCCCCATTTCCTCTATTATTAACATTTTAGTGTGGTACTTCTATTAAAATTGATGAATCGATATTGATGCCTTATTATAACTAAAATCCATAGTTTACCTTAGGGCTCACTGTTTACGATATACACTTTATGAGTTCTGACAAATGCATAATGCCATGTATCCACCATTACAGTATCATAAGGAATTGTTTCACTGCCCTAAACATGCTCTGTGCTCCACCTCTCCATTCCTCTTCCCTTCCCCCAAGCCCCTAGTAAACTTGCAGATCTTTTTACTGTTTCCATAATTGTGTTTTTTCCCAGAATGTCATACAGTTAGACCCATACAGTATGCAGGCATTGCAGTCTGGCTTATTTCACATGGAGATATGCGTCTAAGTTTCCTCCCTGTGTTTCTGTGGCTTAAAAAGCACATTTCTTTTTATCACCAAGTAATATTCCATTATCCAGATGTACCATGGTTTGGTTATCCATTTACCAATTGAAGAGCATCTCAGTTGGTTTCTTCCAAGTTTTGGCAATTATGTATAAAGCTATAAACATCTATGTGCAGGTTTTGTGTGGAATTTTCAACTCCTTTGGATAAATATCAAGGAATGTGATTTTTGGGTCATATGGTAAGAGTATAGTTAGTTTCGTATGAAACTACTAAACTGTCTTCCAAAGTGGCTGTGCCATTTTGCATTCCCACCAGGAATGATGAGAGCTCCTGGTGCTTCACATTGTCACCAACATTAGGTGCTGTCAGTGTTCCAGATTTTAGTCCTTCTAATAGGTGTCTATGGACTTTACAGTTTGATATGAACAGCCATGTATCAAAGGTTCTGCTTTTCTATTCTGATAAACAAATGTGTTGAAATTATAAAAGGGTTACATGCTAAATGCAAAGAGTTTTCTAACAGTTAAGATATTTAACTAAGTGGTTGAAGGAAGTTAACTTGTGACATACATAAGACATAAATCTTTCCTTCTCAATTCTTGCATTGATGTCAATGTTTCATCTGGTAAACATGTAAGCCCTAATGACTGTCAGTACCTCTTAAGTGTTACCAATTTTGAGTAGCAGGATATTTTTTCTGATATGTGCAAATATGTAGATGAGAATCATGTGACACAATATTTGAAAGTCTCTGTGATGCAGTACTGACCTTGAAATCAGTGGATTCTGTTTGTTCCATCTGAGCCACTCACTAATCATATGATCTTGGTTCACTCGAAAATGCATTTGTAAAAGGGAATATATATTCTTTTTTTCTACCCATATTACTGTGACATTGTTTTTCTAACAAAAACAACCACTTAACTAGGTTGTATATTTGACACTAAGCAAACAGCTTGAAAATCATACCACTATGTTAAATATAGGGTCATATCAGCCATGGAAGCACACAGCTAACCACAGCACAATTTGATCACTGGTGTGATGTGGTATGACAAGTTCCCTGTGGAGTGCAAGGGAAGAACAGGAGAGCACTACAAATACTAGCTCTTTTGCCTCAGTCTCTAGGCCCACATTTGCCCCATGTTATCCCATGTGTCTCCACCACACCTCTGAGATGTCAATTTAATTTTTCTTATTTCATGTAGATGGTGTAACTGAATAATGAAGCAGTTTTATCCTGGTCACACAGCTAATAAATTTAGCATAATTCCATTCTTCATGGAAAGTTGCAGACAGCTACAATATATATCCTTAACTGCAGGGGCCATTTCTGGAACTCAAATTTCTAGAATTCAAACTATACTACACACAGTAGACCACCCCACAGCTACTGACAGAGGAAAAATGTGGGGTCATTTTAAGTGAAGATTCCTAAGGGCAGGATTCCTATTCACTCAAGAAACAGTTTTAGACATTGGCCCTGCACCCATATTGCCATTTTACTGTTTTCTTCTATCAACAAGAGTCTCATTCTTTTCATGACCTTCGGTACCAAGCAAACCTGAAAAGACTATCAAGATAAATTTGTGGCAGATTTAGTATCATCTCTGTCTCATATTCATGGTTGCCCAAAAGTTATGAAGTTTGGAATGATTCCAGTCTTATAAGGAGAAAAAAATATCGAACTAAGTGTCTAGAGTCTAAAACAGATCTGAGAAAACTATTCCTTAGCTTTACTGAGATTTATAGGAATAGCTTTTACACAGAGATGCTATCCTTTTTTCCTCAGATCTAAGAGCACTTTTTATTCATTCTTATATCCTTAAATTCATCATAGAGTATGTATAGCATTACACAGAAATTTATTAAATATTTGTTGAATAAAAGACAGATAAGGAGTTAGTGATGTAAATATTTTCTGTATTTGTCTATAAGTTTGCTTTTTAAATAGTTTTGGTGTTAGAATCATTATTGGTGATATCTAGGGGATCACCTTCAACCTTCATTCTGAATACTATGTTTAAAAATAGAAATTCATATTCAACCCAAATCACATAAAGAAGCTGAAATGGGCAGATAAAAGATAGCAAGTTTTAATGTCTATGTAATAATAGGTCCTAAAAAAAAAAGTATTGACTCTATCAGCTTGTGTGAAATATGTCTGAATGAAGCCAAACAATGGTATTCTCAGAAATAATGTACCATGAAAGGGTTAATATCAGCCAGTACATGAAAAAATTATCATGCCAACTTCTCTTCCAGTGAGATGTAGAGAAAACAATGTGTCTCCAACAGAAAAAACTCCAGTGCTGTGTTAATTGGTGAGTGCATAAATATTTGAAAATACATACCCTAAAGTAACAAATACACTTCTAAAATAACTAATAAATCTTCTTTTGATAATCGTTACAGAACATAGAAAACAAATTAAGAAAGGGATATTTAGAATTGAGATAGAACCTCTTATGAACTAGCAGTAAAAACAACGTGAAAATCAATTTGAACACTAAATAATATAAAGAAATATAATCAAAGGAATATAGGGGAAAGTTTATAAAAACCATTACATAAATAAAAATTTTCAAAAGCACATTTTACCAAGTTTTAGAAGTTAATGTTAAAAGAAGAATTAACCTTGATGACAGCAAAAAACCTCTTTCCATGTGTTTGGCTTATTTGGGTTCAAAGTTTGGGTAGAAAAAACAAGTAAATGAACATTTGGGGCTGAAATAATTTCACACAAAATTAATTGAACAAATCAAACAAAATTTGGCATACTGATTCATATAACAAACTTCCCAGAATCTTCAATGTGGTAGAAAGCATTAATTCCAAGCAAATATCCAAACTGTCCGAGCATAAAAAGTGAATATGATTATATCATGTTGGTTGCCACGGCTTCTACCTTTGTGAGGCAGTATGGATAGAGCCACAGTGGTCTGCTCACAGCTCTTCAAATTCTACTCCATCAGTTAGAAGGTATCTGAGGACAAGAAATGTAAAAGGGCTGTGGCCCTCAAGCCACCTTGCTCACACAATTTTTATTGGCATCTAGAGCTGAGATATATATTTTAGATTAAGAAAGAGCACATATATGCAAAATTTGCACTGGATGTGAAGTTAGTGGCCCTTACACATAATTTTGCTATAAGATATCAATTGATTCCCTCCTACAGAGGATGGAATTGTTGAACTAAAATGGTTTCCACCAGATCAAACATTACAGTAGGCAGAATTTATCTACAGTTTTGAATGTAATAAAGATCTGCCACACCTCCCGAAGTTAGAATTTTCTAGATAAAGTAGTGCAGCATATGGATAAAATAAATTAAAGGCCTTCATCTTGAATCTTGATCAATATTCAGAGATGACGATTCCACATCATAAAAGCTAACTAGTTTTTAATATTCTTCTCTATTCCTTATGAAATCTTAAATGCTGAAGTATTCCAGAAGAAATAAATAAAGGAGCCTGATGTCTCAGCCAGTGCCCCACAGAGCTCCACATGGCTGATGAGTCCAGGCAGCGACAAATACCACACTATTCCACACTGTGCAGCCTTTCTCTTCCTGTCATCTTCTTGTAACTGAACACTGTCACATCCCTTACAGAAGAAACACACATTTCATAGCTGTCATTCTTGCATAAAAGGCAGATGGAGAGGGATATTCCTTTTTTCAATTTGCCTGCACATTTCATTTTATTATTTTTATATCAATTACCATGAGAAAGCACTATGTGTTTGGATATAAAACACAGAAATTTGTTTTGGAAGGCATTACTTTCAAAGGAAAACACATAGTGGAGAGTCAATCTGAAGCAAAGGATCATCCTTTTCAAGAGCAATTGGAAGCTTCCTGCCTTGATATTCCTAATCTTCTTTCTGGCACCTTATACTCACCAACTGCCTAATATTGGACACGTGTGGTTCTGCCCATCTGTCTGACAGTCAATCTAATTCATGTGGTTTACAAGAAACATTTAATGGAATGTGAATAATGTACTGATAAACAGTTTTTAAACCTTCAAGATATATCTTATGAATGAAATGGTTGCTTTATTCTTAAGGAGAAAGTTAATTTCATATGTCCATGTACTCAACTGTAGTCATTATAAAAATGCATAAAAGCAAGAACTTTTGTGATAAGAATGAAAGATACAAGTAATTTTATTAGGATAGGCTTGTGTTCTATAATAGATTGATTATATGCACCAAAATCACAAAGAAATCTGAAGTAGTGAATGATATCTTAGCCATTTTACATATTCTTGCAGTTTGTCTTTTAAAAATTAAGATCAGAAATTCTGGTAGTCAGTGCTTTTGTAGAAGCCTATCATTTGTCTTTGCTTTCAGAAGAGGGAAGAAGTCTACATTTAAATGAATAAAACTCATTTTATATGTATTTGTTGAACATGTGTATATGTTCGGCAGGCCTGAAGAACAGCAAGGAG